>NC_091477.1:30753658-31966158 GCF_036971445.1 Narcine bancroftii | reverse complement strand
AGGGCCAGCGATTGGGACCAGGATTCGAATCTCGCGCTGTCTGCAAGGTGTTTGTACGTCCTCCCCATGTCTGCATGGGTTTTCCCTGAGGCTCCAGATTCCTCCGACCATTTAAAAACGTACAGGGGGCATAGGTTAATTGGGTGTAAATTGGGTGGCATGGACTTGTGGGCTGAAATGCCCTGTTACTGTGCTGTATATTTAAATATAACATTTAAATTGAATAACTGTAAAATATAGTGGATAATTAATTAACAGATTGTGCAAATATAATTATTCTTTTGTTAACATCCTTTCATTTTCTCTTTTTCCTTATATTTGGATTTAATATTATTTATATTGATATAGTTTCATTTTTCACAACTAGGAAGCAATGATTAAAGTTGTTTTTGAACACCAAATTTACTGTAATACATTGGAGATGCAAACTTCATGGAACTGAAATAATTATATCGGTAAGAAAGTGTAATTATTATTTCTATGTCCTTAATCGAGGGGATGAATCTCACACAAAGTACAGTATAACCCCTGGTATCCAGCACCTATGGGGACTGGTAGATGCCAGATAAGTGTATTTTCCAGTTGCTGGAAACTTACTCTTACAAAGCCGAACTAATACACTTGCATTAAGAATAAACAGTTTAAAAGTCTACACTGTTATTATACTGAACAAACTTCACTTGCATAAATTATTTTATTTTTGTTTACATTCTTTGAAAATATATGACCATCGCTGCATCTGCAGGTTCCTCCACTTCCATGGAGCCACCCAGATGATAAACAATAACATTAGATAGATAATTAACCCCTGCCCCCCTGTCTTGGGTAAACTTGTACCTCTCACTTTGTTCGTTTTAGATTGGTCACAGTGTTTGAACTACCGAAAGAAAATAGACACACACACCGAGAGCAGTTCAGATTATACAAATGTTTATTACAAATTCAAAAGCTGATTTCACACTATAATATGCAAGCCCTTCCTAACTATACTTATCAACGCTTGGTCCCAACTGCCGAAGCGAGGCAACAACTGCACACTTGTAGTAGGTTGTCAGAGCGCCGGTAGCAGCTTCTCCACCTCCCCTGACCGGGACGTTGGCTGGACTCCAGAAGTTCTTCTTCTTCTTGCTGAGAGATGTTGCCACCTCTCGGAGAGTCTCAAACTTCAGCAGCGGGACCATGACTTATATTACCCAAAAACTGCTTACCCAAGCACCTATTCCCAGCACAGCAAGTAAGATAAGCAAGCAAGCTATCACGCTAGGCTATTAATGAATAACATAATTTTCAGATTATCACTTTGAATACAATGGTTTATTTTGCATCAAGGCTAGGCCTCTGACGGTCTGTGACCAAAACAAGCAGGAAGACTAAATGTTCTCGGTACACAGATGTCCTTTCTTCAGATAACAGCATCTCTGGCCCCTTGGTGGAATTTTGCTTATGTCTGCTGATTCTAAAAACAATTAGGTTCTCAGCCTTGCAGAACCCAAAGCTGCAAGTTTAAACAAAAAGGTTCTCAGCTCTGCGGAACCAAGAGCTGGAAATTAAGAAAAAACAGGTTAAAAAATAGGTTAGAATCTTCCATTGCACCCCCACCCCCATTTACAGATAAAATCCTTTGACCAGGGTGACTCCTACTAAGCAGGGCTAAGGAGACATTTTAAGAGAATAACACCAACAGTGAGCACCCATCCTGGGTGACGCAACTGCTGTTTCAAACAAGTTTATTCCAACAGCTGCTACAACCAAAGCAGAACCAAGCTACTCTGCTTGGCTGAATATTTGCTCCAAAATTTAATGTATTACTTCAGAGAACATTTAATTTTACAAATTTAAACTTACACATTTTTACCTATTATTTTATTCTTATTTATTTTAATTTTGAAATATATTTCCCTCAGTTTTTTTGTTGCCTGTTTCTTGAGGTTGCCGTTTGCTTGAATTCTGGATACCAGGGGTTTTACTGTGTATCAATGTGCAAGGCTAAATATCCTGTTGTGAAGAGAGACAGGTCTATTGGGGCCTTTCACAAAATCTAAGCCCACTATTTGTGATACGTCAACAATTTAAAAACAATTAGACATACAGCATGGTAACATGGCCTTTTGGCCCATGCATCCATGCTGCCCAATTAGACCCAATTGACCTACAACGACTGTATATTTTTGAATAGAGGGAGGAAACCAGCATACCCAGATGAAAGCCGCACTAACACAGAGAGAATGTACAAACTCGTTACAGATATCGCTGTATTTGGGTCGCTGACATTGTAACGGCATTGTGCGAAACACTATGCTAACTGTCCATCCACATTATTACCTATACTGTATATGCCCCTCATAAATTTGTGTGCCTGCATCAGGTTCCCCGCTTTGCCTCCTCTATTCCCAGATGTACAAATCTAGTCTTCCAAAATACTCCTTATAACAGAAATATTCCATCCTAGGCAAACTGCTGGTGAACCTCCTGTGCACTCTTCACCAAGAAATCAATGATCAACAAAGTTATTCAGTAACCTTCCTGCTTCCATTCAATACCCAGCTAATACAGACAAGCATCTCATATGCCTTTTTCTTTTGACAATCAATTCTACCACCTTCAGTAATCCTTAGTACACCTTGGGGCCCTCCCATTCATTGTGTTTTGCCTTCTCTTATTAGTTTATCCCTGTGCACTACCTTGCTCTTAGCAGGATTCAAGTTCATCTGCCTTACTTATCAACTGATCAATATCATCTTGTGGACGACAACTATCATTCTCATTATCAGCGCTAACACTTATTGTGCCATCTGAAAATGCATTGTTCATGGCTCCTACACTTGTAACCAAATATTAATGAACGTAACAAACCATCAGCATTGATCCCTTCACTACTTCAGAGTTCAGAGGCTTTCAATCACATCAACAATCCTCCACCATGAATGGGAATATGGGGAGAGTTACAAAAGGGATGAATGGAAGAATTGCGTAATGGATGGTTGATGTATGGCGCTGCTGTATGTTTTTAGCCCCATCATTATCTGTTTCCCAATCCCAAGTTAATTTTAGTTCCAAATTGCCAACTGGACTCTAACTTTTTGGACCAGTCTCCCTCATGAGACCTTGTCAAAAGCCTTCCTGAAATCTTCATTGGACTACATTATTGCCATCATTATTAGATTTTGTGACCTTTGAAAAATTCAGTTAAATTTATCAGATAGGATACCCCACCAATGAAATCTGCTTTAACCACCTTTCATTATTTTTTTTTAACTTTTCCAAGGTAAAAGTTGCAGGTGAAACCTTTCCCTCAGCATTATTATCAATAATTTCCCTGCCGTTGATGTCACTCATAGGTGGATAATTATCCTGCACCATTTGTTTGGAATGTTATAAATACCTTTGTTTTTATTTTATTGCACATGCTAGTTACTGGAGAAGATTATGGTGGATTGATTTGAAACATGTGGAAATCTTCACACGATTTTGTCATTTAAATTATATCTGGGATCTAATGTTTTGATTTGGTGAACGTCATCAAGTTAAGTTGGGCTTTCTTGGATCTTGTTTTCTTGACGGTAGTAAATGGTTGATGATTTATTACAGTACATACAAATAATAAATATTGGAACCATAGTGTTATCACAAGGGCCATTCAGATGGTCTGCTTGGTCCGGAATGTTATTTATCTCTGCGATATGGTAGGTGTAAACTTCCAAATAAGTACGAAGCATTCCATCGACATCTGGATTTTGTGCAGGGATTTAGAGTGGTCATGTAGTGAATCACTCATTAATGACTACAAAGCTTCTGTTCTGTTCTTGTATCCAAGATGCTGTACATCAGGTTATTTTGAGCTTGTAATCAATACAAGTCCCCAAGCAAATGACAGCTGGGGATTTGTCAAGGCTGATGCCTTTGTAGGTAATGAAGATATGGTTGGCCTTTTTGTTCTTGAAAATGATCAATGTTGGGAACTTTTGCAGAAGAATGCTATTGCTCATGAACAAAGGTTGACATGAACTAATCTCTGGAACAGTGAATACCAATAGTCCTAATTTTGTGACAAAGGGAAAAAACAATGATAATGTTGCACAAGATATTTTGGACATAATAGAGGCATGTGTTATATTTGTGCATACAATGCTTACCAACATCATAATTAGGGAAAAAAATTACTACTTCCATTATCAGAAAATCCCAGTTTCAGACCACACCTGGAACTTACAGCTGATCATTATAGATTAGCTGAAGGACCTGTTTCTGTGCTGTAGGAATCTGACTCCAGATCTGAATATTAAAATTCCACCCAGGTAGTTCCATGCAGTACAAAGAAGGACAATGCTGCCTTTAAAAGATGAGATGACTCTGTCGACAACTTTACATCAAACCTGGTCTGATCTGCTGTTTCAGAGGAGGAGGCCGAAGGTTCCATGGTTCGATTAACAAAAAGAAGCAGAATTTTCTTTCATGTGACCAGGCTCAGTAAGTTTCCTTTCCCAGCCCTGGATTCCTCTCTACCTATTCCCCAACCCCCTCCATCTTGATGATGAGTGGCATCCAGATATTTAAACTTCCTGCCTTGACCCCGAGAAAATTCCTGCTTATGATTGGCAGTTGACTGCCTGCTTGTGAATGAGGTTGGGTGTTAAAATTTAATCACAAACTTTGGCCAGCTTGGATGTTTCAGTTGCCTGCCGCAGGTTTGATTGAAACTGACTTCGCATTACATTTCCCCTATTTTGATAACTCTATGGAATGGAATGGAGTGCTGACTTGAATAATTTTATGCAAATAATTGTGCTGATTATTCTGGGACAAAGCTTCCTTCGATTTCATGCAAATAGTGCCTTGTGCAATGGAGCACATAGTGTCAAATAGAACTATTATCATTTAAACTTCCAGCAACCTTGTCAAACTGAAATGACACAACTATCTCCTTCTCCTTCAGGGTTTCCACATAGAAGGAAATGAAATTCTTGCTTGATTAAACAAGGTTTTATGCACTTATGTACCGCAGACAAATTTGATCCAGCTACTTCCCATCCTATTGCCCAATTCTCATCATCAGCCAAGTATCTGGAGACATGACTAATAGCGCCAGCAAATAACTCTCCCCAATAGTTGTTCATTAGATTCAAATTATTTTCTAAGCTATATTTATGCAATTAATAGCATTACTAATTTAAATTAGTTGTAGTTTGTGACCGTAATTTTTGTTCTTTATCTTTTGGGTCTTGTTTGGTTGTTCACATGAGAGTTGTGGTGAAAGAAAGGATAGAAGAATATAAACTTTGAAGTATAATAATAGCTACAATTTTGAAGTTAATATGATACTGGGTTATTTGAAATATATTTTCAGATTTTGTTTATTGTGTTCACAATCTGTATCTGACTTTGACAAAAAAATCTTCTAGAAGTAAACGTAATTCTATTATTTTAGTTGAAGACCGCAATAAATTGGTATCATTGTATTATTCGATTGGATAACTGCTTTCTTTAAGTGATATTCTCCTTATTGATCCTTATTCCCAGAGCAGTGAGTGGAACACTGGTTGTTCTATATCTCCAGCAGAGTGGCATAGATGTATATAATATTAGACCATAGGAGATAGGAGCAGGATTAGGCCATTCAGCCCATTGTGTTTGACTCGCCATTCCATCATGGTTGATTTGCTATCCTTTTCAACACCATTCTTCTGCCTTCTCCCCGTAAGTCTTTGATGCCTTCCTGATCAAGAATGTATTAACCTCCACCTTAAATATCCCCAGTCAGTTGCCCTCTATAGCCATCTGTGGCAACAAATTCACCATTCTCTGGGTAAATAAGTTCCACCTAATCTCAGTTCAAAAAATCTAGACCCAGACTTCCCCAATCATTCTCTTCACATGACTGATATTGTGTGCAGTTTTGATCACCTAATTATAGGAAAGATATTAATATGATGGAAAGAGTCCAGAGAAGAATTACAGGGATGATACTGGGACTTGAGAAACTGAGTGATAGGCAAAGGGTAGACAGGTTAAGGCTTTATTTACTGGTGCATAGAACAATGATGGAGATTTGATCAAGATGTATAAATTTATATGGACATAGATAGAGAAAATGCATAAAGGTCTTTTCCACTGAAGTTAGATGAGGCAAGAACAAGAAAACATGGATTAAGGGTGAAAGGGGAAATATTAATAGGGAACATTAGGGGAACTTCGCGCAGAGAGTATTGAGAGGTTGAAATGAGCTGCCACCTGAAGTCGTGAATGCAGGCTCAATTTTGACATTTAAGAAATATTTGGATAGGTCTCTAGATGGGAGGGGTATGAAGGCTATGGTTCAAGTTGCAGATCAATGGGACGAGGCAAATGGTCTATTTCTGTGCTGTTGTGTTCGATGGTTCTATATTAAAGCCTTAATATTTTACATAACGGAGGAATACACATTACTGAACAGAGTCATCTTTCTGATAAGATAGCCCTTGTTTATGTGATTATGGTGATATAATTCTGCATGTATCTGTAAGGAATAATCCATTGTATGCTGAAATATTAATACTGTAAGCAGGTGGTACGATAGAATGACTTCACTCTGGAGACTGAACATTTTGGGAAACTAACATTTCTCCGTGGCAAGTTTATTTATTCTGTTGATTGATTACCCTTTTTATGAGACCTGCTGCTATGTTTCATGTCATGGAGTCCCAGAGCATGGAAGCAGACATTTCAGCATACCAAATCTGTGTTGACCATCAAGCACAATTTATCCTCATCCTAATCTCATTTTATTCTCCTCACATTTCCTCAACTCTGCCCAGATTCTCCCATTCATCTACAAGCTGATGGTCAATTCATCAACCTCGAAACAATTTCCCAATTTATTTTTTCCCCAAAAAGGATATTTGCAACAAAAACTAGAGTTCATTTTGATTAAAAAAAAATGGTCATTTGAAATTGCTCAAATACACCTATGTGACTAATTAACCTGATAATCCAGTACATGTTTGGAACATGGGAGGAAACCCACATGGTCATGGAAACAAAAACTTACAACTCCTTCTAGATACCAGCTGATTCAGACCTGCACTAACCAATGCTAAAACCATGCTGTCCTTAGCCACTGCATGCTTATTGTATTTTTCAATATAATTCCCCACTTTTGACGTTTTGTTCGACTCTGATTTAAAACATATTTCATATTGGACTAAATCATTTTCTTCTCTCTATAAAACAATCACATTATCATCATTTTTCCCTGAACTACCGAGTCATAAATTAACACTTTCACTTCATGATGCTCATTCCAAAAAGCTTGCTCCCTGTTTGGGTCCTCAACATTCTGATCTAACCAGCTCTTATAACCTCCATGAATTCTGTCCTCCAATTATTGCTGGTTTTCCAGTCATTATATAAATAAATAATGCTCATGTTTACTGTATTATTCTTCCTACCTCATCATTTTGGTGGCAGAGGTTTAACCAAACACTTCTCTGTTCAAGAACAATGTTTTTGGAGAGTTTATGGATGGAAAAATACACAAGTGAACCTAATCCATTCTCTGTGAATAAACAAGTGACAAAGATACCTCCTTTTCTACATTAATAAGAATATTGTTGGTAAGCTCTTTAATTCATGGTCTATATTGTTATGAAGGTAGGCCAACCACTGATGGCATCTGATGACTTTCTTTCTCCATACTTGGACACCTGTATGTTTTGTGCTCTGGAGAATAACGGTCTTATGGATCAAACCAAGCAAAACTATGATCACTTTTAACTTGATCTGCCTAAGAGTTCAGCTTCTGGTCAGAAAATCTGTTCACATGGTGTTCTCACTGATAAACTGTTGCACCAGTTTCCTACACTGAGAGAAACAGGTAGTGACATTTGAATTTTGTTTAATTAATACATAGGACAATTAACCTGCATCCATGTTTGCCCAGCTTGTGTCAGATTAAATTTACTAACAATTTCTTTGGTCTCTCTCTTAAAATGCCTAAACTTTGAAATTCTATCATATATTTGTTAGTTTTTGATTTGCTCACCTATCTAGCTTAGCTAGTTAGCCATTTCCATTAAAAGTTTTAAAATATTGTCATCAACCGCTTACTTCTGTCACTACCTCAGCCAGTTGTTTGGTCATATTACCTAGCACTGTCATTTTCTGGATTACGTTGACTAAATGTAATCCTTATTTTAATGTCAATAAACATATTTTTATAATCAATCCAGTCTTGTCTTGTTATGCAGGGTACTATAATTTGTTGCTTTTAATTGCATTAGTTTCTCCAAATCTGTGTATGAATATACTTATAAAAGTCTAAAAAGATCGTATTATTTTTTGAGACTGAATAAATGCGACTGAATTTAAAAAAATCTTAATGTGAATTCAAGAAGAAAATGATGAGACGTCAGTGATGAATAATCATATGAGATATGTTGAGCAGGGCTATTAAAAATGTAAGAATATTGTGACCTTTAGATACAATATTATTGAAGGTTATAATCGCCTTTTAATGCCAATCGCCAAAGATCTGCTTCAGTTTCGAAATGTATAAAATGGATTAATCATCGCATCTTAACTGATATTTTAACCTTGCTTGGCTTATCTGTATGTCTCAAAACTGTCAAAGCAGGTAGTCCTTGCAAAATGTAGCTATAGGATAGAAGATGGCAATCATTGAAACGTCAAGGTGACTTTGAAGGAATATGAATAGCTTTCATGTCTACAATCGGTTGTAATTTCATAAGGCACTCGTAATGAGGGCAAGGGAAAAGAGCACCATCTTTGGTGTTATCTGTTAAAATGAATATGCTCATTATCATTGTTCAGTCAACTCCCGTGGGTAATTAGAATTACAGTCTTTGGCATGATAAAATAACAAATATGCAGATATCAAACATGTCTGTGCATCTGTCCACCTAAAGGTTACATTTCACAATGCCAAATAAAATTATGAATAATTTACAGATTTGTGTGGAAGTCAATGTCATTTTAACATTTCAAATGTTGGATATTGGGATTCATGAGGAACTGGGTGCCCTTGTACTCAAATCACAGCAAGTTAACGTACAGTACAATGACTAACTCAGAAAGAAAATTATATATATATATATATACAGGCAATGAAGTTTTCAAGTAAAGAGGTTTTACAGCAAACATGTATTTGTGAGACTACTCTGGAGGTAGAGAGTGTACTTTTCTTCTTATCTAATGGAAAATATTCTTTGAAGTAGATCAATGCAATTTCACTTGACTGATTTCTGGGATAATGGAAGAGAAATTGAAATAATTTTATTCAGAAATTCACAGTTCATAACAGTAAATGCACGATATAGTACATTTCACCCTGTTGTACTGAACCTCCTGTAATAATATTTCACGCTCCTGATTATGGATGGATTCTTCATGCATTCATCGTGCAGGTCCAATGAGGACATTCCCTTCTGAGTTTAGTTCTTAAAAATAAGGAAATGGTGAAAATTCTACAGTTTTGTGCATCTCTCCCCACAAGGGTTGGGAACCTACAAATTGTGTATGATTGAAATTTGGAAACTGAGAGAGTCAAGGAATATGGACGAAGCTGAGGAAAGTATCGTTAAATGACGGAGCGGGCTTGAATGGTCTCTGCATTCTTTACTTCTGTGCTACATCTTAAATGCAATTATTATTCCGTGACAAATAGATTGCTAACCTGCTGGACAATACATGAATAACTTTAAATGACAGTTGGTCAAAGTTCAGTATTTCTAATACAATCCCAGAAAATCTTCTGAAATGATAGGATTTTTACCTCTTAAAAATAAGAATTCATCTGCAGAAGCTATAATTTTGTGAATTCATTGTCTGATTTTTCTTTTTGTGGCATAAAACCACAACATTAATTCTTGGTATCCATTATGATTCTATTTATTGGTAGCATATTAACTGAAAAACATCACATTCAGTATTTTCTGCTGTTCTTATTTTCTAAGAATGGACACAAGATTTTACTTTGTGGGAAATGAAATTAGGATTTAAATAATAGAATAAAAGTTAACTGAACTTTCGGCCAATTTAAATCATTCCATAATAATCATGAATTTAACACTATTTTTTTCTGAGGAAAACACTGGCATATTCCTAATTGTTGTCACCCTATCAAAAGTACAGGTAGTTTGTACCTTTGGTCAAATTTGTTTGTTAGTTTTTCGTTGTTGGATGAGCTACCAATCTTCTTAATGGTTGAACTTCATGCCAATTGTCTAAAGTAATTGAAATTTATTCTGCTTTTTAAAATAAGAATTTTAATTTATGCACATTTTGTCCTTTCAGTGGATCCAAACTTTAACAGCAGAGACAATAATTTTGAAACATTATAATGAAAAACTCCAGGAGAAATAGATCTGAAGTACTGGAGATAGTCAACAGATCAGGTGACCTATGGAGAAGAAAACAGTTTTCAAGTTGACAACCTTTCATCAGGACAGAAAATTAAAATAAAGCATTTGGATTTTAAATTGCATAGAAGGGCAAAAGTTAGAAATGACAAAGAGAATTTGTGTGATGAGGCTGAGACCAAGATAATCTGAATGACACATATGGTATTGCTGCTTCAAAGAGAGGATGGTGAATACTTGATCATTATAGCTGATCTGTTTGGTGGAGGTGAAGGTGAATGAGGAAAAAGAGATACAAAAATCAAACAATGTGAATGCTGTGAGATGCAGAACATAGCATTTGCTGGAAATCTAATATATATATTTGTGCATGTATGTCTGTATGCCTGTTTGTCTGTTCTCCATGCAAATAAATATGGAACACTCTAGATATGTCCAAGGAGGTTCAGTAGGGGTAACATTTGATGCTGAATGTCATGACGACATTGAATTTAACCTTTAAGGTCATATGAAGTTCAAACGTGTTTTTTGACCAGCTTGCACTGACTTGCTTTACTGTTCATGATAATTATGGTAACATTTGATACTGAATGTCATGACCATATTGAATTTAATCTTTAAGTTCATATGAGGTTCAAAAGTCCCCCCAAAATATTGAACTTACACCAGGGACACCTCAATTTGTTACAGTGCTGTGTATTTATGCAGAATTACCACAAAGTTTTTTGGGTATTTTGTTTCAACCATGTAGTCAACAATTAAGTGTTTCATTTCCCAGGTAATGCCAGGTATCCGGCTCGTGTTAAATAAAAGAGAATACTGGAATATGGACTAACTCTATCCAGAAACTATGCTAGTTCATTGTTTCTCTGCTTTCTTTGCTATATTTGGTTCTTCAAGAAAAAAACTTATTTTCCTTCCTTTTACATTTCAACAGCTCTTGAATTCAAAAAGGCCTCAAGATCTTTCTTCTCCTTCACTTATATCTCTTGCCTACCCTCAGTCCATCTTGCTGCTTGCTCGGGTTTCCTCTGTGCTGACAAACCATCAACAAAGCAGGAGCCATAATTTTAAATGCCTATATCCTCATGTTGTGGGGTCTTCTTTAGCTCTAATAATCTCTATGATTATTTCTTTGGCCAGAGTCTTTATCCGAGACCTTGGATTCTTCCTCTATTTTTCAGACTTCAAGATTGCTGTCTTCTGATTGACCTGAACTCCGCCCTCTTCCATCTCACCATCTCTAGCTTTATTCATCACTAATTGCCAATGCAAGATTGGCATTCTCTCTCACTTACTCTGACCTCCCACCTCTGGGTGCAACTCTCAAAGGATCAAACCTAGACTTGCTGATAAATATTTTAATGTAATGGTTTTGCTGAAATCACTTATTTCTCACAGAGACTGGATGTTACCTCCGTGACCTCTCATCATCATATGTCTCAATGGACCAACTTCATGAGAATTATCTGGATTCTCTTGATCTCTACCCTAGCCTAGATATTCAACTTCAAGATTGAAGATTCCTTTATTGTCATGTAATAGTAGAGAACATGCAACATTACACAAAGTTGCCGTCTGCCTGCCATAATTTGTTTCTTCTCCTCCTCTCCCTTTCTGAAAATTTAAACAATCTTATTTTCTTATTTTTTTTTTCCAATTCTCTCAAAATATCATCAGTCTAATGTATTAACTCTATTTCTTTCTCCACAGATATTGCCTGACTGGATGAGTACATTGTGATTGCTATTGTAATCTAAGAGATTACAATGTCTATAACAAACGGCAATGAGGAAGCATACAGGAGGGAGCTAGATCAGCTCTTTGAGTGGTGTCATGCCAACAATCTTGCACTCAACATTAGCAAAACCAAAGAGATGATTGTAGACTTCAGAAAGAAGTCAAGGGAACACAATCCAGTCCTCATCAAGGACTCAGTAGTGGAGAGGGTCAAAAATGTCAAATTCCTGGATGTTAACATCTCTGAGGATCTACCCTGGAGCATCCATGTTGATGCAATCATGAAGAAGTCTTGCCAGAGGCTATACTTTGTGAGGTGCTTGAGGAGATTCAGTATGTCATTGAAGACTCTTGAAAACTTCTATAGGTGTACCGTGGATAGCATTCTGGATGGTTGCATCATTGGTATGGAAGCACCAACTCTCAGGACAAGAATGAACTCCAGAGGGTTCTTAACTTGGCCTGTGTCATCACAAGCACAAGCTTTCACTCCATCAAGGACATCTACATGAGGCGGTGTCTTAATAAAGCAGCCTCTATTCTCAAAGGCCCCCACCACCCAGGCCAGGGCCTCTTCCCTCTGCTAATGTCAGATAAAAGGTACAGGAGCCTAAAGACCAATACTCAGTGGCTCAAGGACAGTTTTTTCCCTGCTGCCATCAGATTCCTGAATAATCAATGAACTAATGACATTGCCTTACTTTTTGTGCATTATTTTGTGGGTTTTTTTATTTATTGCTATAAAAGTGTTTATAAGAATATTTGCAGTATGATGCTGCAGTGAAACACCAAATTTCATGACTTGTTCATGACAGTAAATTCTGATTTAGATTCCTGCAAGTAACAAAATCTAATCTGCTTTAGAATTGTTAATTTAATTGATACATATTAGCCCAGGGCTACACTGATAATTTCACTGCTGCTTTTCAAAATGAGATGGTGTGCATACTTACATAATCATGAGGAGAGCAGGCAGGGCCTTCGCCTCACATTACATCCAACACAGAAGTATTCCACAGGACTATTACCTTAGATCCATAGAATAGGACATGGTTGACAAATTGAGAATGAGAGAAGTTGGAGATAAATTGCAACTCATAATGTCAAGTCATTACCAGCTCTAGTCAGTCATAATTGTTACAAAAACTGAATACAACATTATTTAGTCAAGTCAAGCCAAGCTTATTGTCATCTGATTGCACAAGTGCAACCTGACAAAACACCATTCTCAGGTTCTTGGTGCAAAACACGCAGATAAAGAACCAGGAAAATTACACATACAGAGAAATAATACATTTACAAGACAAGTATTCATATATAAAAATGAATAAATAAATATTGTTTCATGAATATGATACTCTCAGATGGTTAATGTGAGCAGTTCCTTTGATTGTTCAGCGTTCTCGCTGCCTGTGGGGAAAAATCTGTTCTTCAGTCTTATGATATGCTGGCTCTGATACTCCTGTGTCTTTTTGCTGATGAGAGGAGCTGTGTGTAGGGTGAAAGGGGTCCTTGATGATTTTGGGCATCCTCTTCAGACAAGAATCCCAGTGAATCACTTTGATGGGGGATAGGACACTCCAGTGATCCTCTCTGCCACTCACATAGTCCTGTGGATTGAATTCTCTGCAGCGTCCGCACCACATTGTGATGCAGCCGGCCAGGATGTTCTCAATAGAGCCCCTGTCGAAGGTTAACATAGCGGTGGCTGGTAGCCTTGACCATTTCAGTCTTTAAATGAAGCTTTAAGAATTCAAGTTCAGCTTTTATTGCTGCTTGCCTGTGTTTCATCATCTAATTTAAATCCTTGTCAATAAAAAGGATTAAAAACTCTTTATCTGACAAAAGTGGAGTTAAGGGTCACTTTCAGTCGTTAGTTGACAACTTCTGATTTTTAACTATATGACCCATGTGGAAAGATTCAGCATTGCAATTTGTGGAGATGCAAGGCCAGGACATGGTGAAGAAAAGAAATGCATTTGGAAGGCAGGGGTGCACACCTGCCAAATCACATCTAGCACAAAGCAAAGCTGCAATGGTTTGTGTGGAGTGAGCACTTGTTTATTCCACTCTCTGCAACTTGCAAGGTGTGTCGCTTTATTATACAGAGACTGTAACCACTAGTATAACATCAATAAACCTAATCTTTACTTGCCTACTATTTACATATGCTTTCAATTAACACTGAAGATGCAGCTGGACAATTATTTTTCCCCAGACAAGTGGTTAATGCAATGAAATGAATGGCTGCGCTATTGTTCAAAAGAGCATGAGAATATTAACTCTTTCATTCACATCCATTCAGAATTGAAAAGCAGAGAATGTCCATTTCTGGCCACTCATATGTTGCTTTATTTTATAATTGCTTCAAGTCTGGGATAATGTGAACATTTGTTCCTTTCATTTTCGGATGCTGTGAAATGACAGATTGACCTATTACAACTGCATGTACATTCAGATATTTTTAAAACAACAGTTAAATGCTGCTTGACTTTCACATTTACCCATAGAATTTGTTTTTTTTTGTGCAAGGTTGGTCAACACAAAATTTGGATGTCTGCCCGGATTTTGCTGTGTCCATCCCATTGTAATATGGCTTTCAGGGCTGGGGAGATGGATGCTCCTATAGAAGAATGATTGGCAGGAAACATACTGCACTTCCACTGGCCAAACAGCTTGGTTTCATTCAGGTAAGTTTCCTTGGAAACCCTAAGTAGATCTGTGGTCTCTAACCATTCTGAAATCCAATAATACAAATGTGCTAGACTGAGTTCAGAGCACTGGGCTGCAAATTGTGCAATGATTATGTGCAGAACATATCTGGCATGTCAAAATTTGGCAGTTGGTTTCAAGCAAGCAACTCATAAAAACACTATTTAAATCAGGAAACCATTATTAGTTTGTTTTGGTCTGAAAATGTCAATACCAAATTGTGAATGGCATGTAGCTCTCAGATGTGAATCAGATTGTCATCTGCACCTCTTCACAAAAAAAGTCCTGCATTTTGCTTTCGTGTTGGGTTTTCTTCCATGTAAATGTTACCTGTCACTTCCTTTTCCACTAAATTATTATCTGAATTTTAAGAACTAAATTAATCATGTTTTCAAATGGACCAAAGATGTGAACAATTCTAATTCGTGTTCACTTTACTCTAAGACGTACAGGCATCAATCGATTCAATAGCTGGTGAAGAAGTGGCAAAGTGTTTGTTCTAATGAATTTTCTCAAAAACTTCAAATGTGCCACAGGTGTAAAATCTGGACCAAGGACTATCCATTTGCAACTACAGATACTCCCCGACTTGCGACCTATGTGACTTATGTCCATCCGCACATACAACCGAAAATTTGTTTTAAAAATAAAGAAAAAATATAAAATTTACACAGATTGTGTTGTATTTTACAAATTATTTTACAAGCATATAAGAGCCAAAATGGGCATACTTACCTTGTTAGTCAGGGTCCATCTTGATTCCTGTGAGCATCCACGAGTTTTCAGCTGGTGCATGCACAGTGGGTTTGTGTTTTGGCGTTTGGTTGATGCATCCGCATGAGTTAAGCACCCTAATGATATCGAATTTTCACCCTTAACTCTCGCGCACGTGCCAACCGAAATCCAATACGTGAACCGCCACCCACCACGCATGTGGTAACTGAAGACCCATGCATGGGCACAGGAATCAAAATAGTCACACCCAGCCTACGGACTCTGGGACACTGACTAACAAGGTAAATATGCCTATTTTGGCCTTACATGCCCTGTATCCCTGTTATAGTTTGTCAAATACAACATAAACCACGTAAATTTTATATTTTTTCTTTATATTTTTAACACAAATCCACAATTCCATCATATGTCCATTCCAAGAAATAATCAATCCTTTGGTCCGAATTATGTTCTTAAGTTAGGGAGTGCCTGTAATTCAAAACAATAAAGCAAATTATTTTTGGAGACAAATCATGTTTATTTCTGAAGTACAAAGCACAAGAAATTCTATGGCTGCTAGTTTGTTCTGTACTCTGCATTTCTTAAGTTTCACTTTTGATTGCAGGAAGATTAATAAATTTAAGAGCTATGACTTACTCTTGGCCAAATGAGTCAATAATCCTATCCATAATTAATGTCACTGACTTAAGTTTGGCAGCAATTTGACTGCCCATTGAGCTCTTGGTGCCTGTAAGACCTATGGAAATCTTTGAGTATCTCATCCAATATGCAAGTTTAAATTATGATGACTTAAAAATTCATGTATCAAATACTTAAAAGCAAATGTTGCAATCTCAAAGGTTAAGTTAATATGTCATTAAGCAATTTTCACACCATTCATCCCAGTAGTAAATATTGTCTGGTCAATTAGACATAAGGTTTTTTTTTTGTCCCATGAAGATTTTGTTTTAAATCCTTTTCAATTCAGTGACAGTAGAGCAGTGAAATTTTCAATTATTAGTATGAATGTCAGGTGGTGTTCCATCAAAGAAGAGGTAGCTTTTAATAATGCTGAAAGATCAAAATGAACATCCATGAATTCAGGCAATCACGTGAAGCCTGCGTTCACAGTGAGACTCTAATGCACAGCACATCATAAGCTTGGTCTGCATACAGCTCTTTCCTTGCATTTTCAAACACTTTCTCTGCAACCAAAATGGGCATCTGCCTCTACCTAATACTTTTCTTCATGAATGAGTTAGAGGTGTTCTCAGGAACTACAGACAATCAGAGGGACCAGGTCACTCACATATTTACCTTCCTGGCCCCAGAAAAAAATCTCATCCTGCTTTTGCTGGTATGTACCAATGATTAATGCAGTTTTTAATCAAATTCTTCTCTACAAGGTGAACTTCCTCCCCACAGCCCATACCAGCAGACACAGAGGCCATCTGTGCTCCAACATTCACCAGTGCTGGGATTCAGAAACTGCACTCCTGCTCTTCATGAGACCCCCCCCATAATAAGTTCACACCAGGAGCAGCTATTAGCCCTGGAGTGACCCAATCATAAACTAACAGTATTGACTAAGGTCTGAAAGATTAGCTGGTCATTTCCCTCCAGGGATATTATTTGAGTTGATCCACTTTCTCTTTATTCATTCAATATTCAAGCACCAGCAATTCTTGTATTTCTCTTTGTAATATCGCCTCAAACCGTGCATCTTGGCTCCTCACAGTTCGGCGGGCAGCAACCTCCTTTGAAGAAGACCGCAGAGCCCACCTCACTGACAAAAGACAAAGGAGGAAAAACCCAACACCCAACCCCAACCCACCAATTTTCCCTTGCAACCGCTGCAACCGTGTCTGCCTGTCCCGCATCGGACTTGTCAGCCACAAACGAGCCTGCAGCTGACGAGGACATTACCCCTCCATAAATCTTCATCAGCGAAGCCAAGCCAAAGAAAGAAAGAAAGATATTAGAATAGAATAGAGATCCTGTTTTTAATCCAACATCTTCTGTCCATGACTATATAGCTTTCTGACCTTTTTGGGACAATGTAGTGTGGCCACCTTCAGATTATATTGTGATTTATTAGACCCTCAAGGTTCCTTTCATTAACCCCCCTTTCTCTGGTTTCAAAGTTCACTGGAATGACAATGGTGAAGGAATCAACAATCTCCAGATGTTGGAAAAAGTTTTGTGCGCTTGTGCCTTTAATAGGAGTTGCCTTTAAGATCTGGTAAACTCTCAGCTGTGAGTGTTCAATGATGGAGCAGCAAAGAAATTGACTAGTGTCAAATGTTGTTTACAAAACAGACTTCTAATGCCAACAAGACAAACAAATTGTGAGCTTTTATTTTAATATTTTGTTAAATATAAAAATAACACACAGCAACATATTAAAACATTTTAATGCTGGTTAATGTAAATATCTAGGGCACATGTGTTTGCATCCCTCCCTTCCTTCACTCTTTCCCTGCAATCTCCAAAGTAAACTCTTTTCCTTGAGGTGCCAGTGAAGACAATTCTTCAATATAAACTCTCCGCACAATGAGAGTGACAAGACTGATGAATGCCTTATTGGAGCATGAAGCAGAGAATAAGAACTGTGACACCTTGGACAATTTTAGATGAAGCATAGCTTACATCCTTGTCTGAAGTTGTAAATTTTCATCAAAATTTTAATTACCACACAAGCGAGATGGGATCTGTAACTAATTAATTCCATTGTGGCTTGACCGCTCTGCTGAAGTTGTTCTCATCAGCAAGTTCATCTTCATTACTGACCTCTAAAAGTCAGTTAGATAGCTTTGAAGCCTTGTGAGAAATGATACTTTATATTTCATTGTGTCAGTACACAGGTCAGAGAAAACAGATGCATACATCATTGGATATGTTCTAAGCCATTTCATTTCATTCCTTAGGGTATCATTATAAATGCTTGACTAATAGAAGTTCAGGAATGTACATCTTTGTGAAATACTCAAATGGTTACCTCTATATAAGTTAAGAATTAAATAAAGAAAATTGTAGATTTAATGCTTTGAAATTGAAGATGAAACATTGTATTTTGCGATGTGTTTACTTGCTGATGTTTATTCCCTTCTAGTTCATTTCATTCTAAAAATTATTCACTAAAATAGATTAGCCTGTGCTGTAAAGTCTATCAGACTTCCATCAATGGGACCTTAGTTGCCTTCTTTCTTTGGCTTGGCTTCGCGGACGAAGATTTAAGGAGGGGGTAAAAGTCCACGTCAGCTGCAGGCTCGTTTGTGGCTGACAAGTCCGACACGGTTGCAGCGGCTGAAGGGGAAAATTGGTTGGTTGGGGTTGGGTGTTGGGTTTTTCCTCCTTTGCCTTTTGTCAGTGAGGTGGGCTCTGCGGTCTTCTTCAAAGGAGGTTGCTGCCCGCCAAACTGTGAGGCGCCAAGATGCACGGTTTGAGGCGTTATCAGCCCACTGGCGGTGGTTGCCTTACCAAACTTAATAATGCAGTGGCACTGCATAATGGCTGTTGTCAACTATGAAGAGACCTCACCACCTCTGGAGAAGAATTTTGAATCTAATTACCACTTGCATATTGAATCACTAGCTATTTTCATCCTTTTATATTGTGTTTAGTTTCGTAAAGGTACTTGAGCTGATGTTAGATATCAGAGATTGAAAATATGTGAAGAATTTTGAGGCATTGTCAATGTAGATATTTAATAGCAAAATAGAACAGGAACAAATTTTATCTTTTAATACATAATTTCTCAGTTTCACCTGGGTGTAGACAATGTTAATATGTGAGCTGTCAAAATGTGGAAATGTTAAATTTATGTTCTTTTGCTAAAACAGATATACAGTTCACAATGAATAAGCTCATCACCAGAAAGGAATGTATGATGCTTTTAAAAAATATCTTTGCAAGTCCAATAGATAAAGAGGCAAAATAAAAGACAATAAGCCAAAGAAGACAGTGCAGGTAACAAAGTAATAACTCACTCATACACCATTATTGATATTTATGGATGACTTAAGATAAGATAAGCGTATACAGAGCCGTTGTCATACCCACACTCCTGTTCGGCTCCGGCATCACCTACGGCTCCTAGAATGCTTCCACCAGCGTTGTCTCCGCTCCATCCTCAACATTCATTGGAGCGACTTCATCCCTAACATCGAAGTACTTGGATGGCAGAGGCCGACAGCATCGAATCCACGCTGCTGAAGATCCAACTGCGCTGGGTAGGTCACGTCTCCAGAATGGAGGACCAAGATTGTGTTATATGGCGAGCTCTCCATTGGCCACCATGACAGAGGTGCACCAAAGAAGAGGTACAAGGACTGCCTAAAGAAATCTCTTGGTGCCTGCCACATTGACCAGCGCCAGTGGGCTGATATCGCCTCAAACCATGCATCTTGGCGCCTCACAGTTCGGCGGGCAGCAACCTCCTTTGAAGAAGACCGCAGAGCCCACCTCACTGACAAAAGACAAAGGAGGAAAAATCCAACACTCAACCCCAACCAACCAATTTTCCCCTGAAACCGCTGCAACCGTGTCTGCCTGTCCCGCATCGGACTTGTCAGCCACAAACGAGCCTGCAGCTTACGTGGACATTTACCCCTCCATAAATCTTTGTCTGCGAAGCCAAGCCAAAGAAAGAAGAAGAAGATAAGGGCAGTAAGCAAATGAACAATAACTTTGAAAAGGCTTACAAGAGCAATTGAGGTCAGCATGGAAATGTGATTTCTGTCTCTGAGAAAAAAATACCTCCATAGTTAACTGTTATACCAGTTGATAATTGGTTTTCTTTTGAACTTTGTTCTCTTTTTCCTAAACCTGGTGATTACACAGCCATTTTCAAGCTTTATTTACTTAGATTTGCACATCTGGAATTAAATACATGAACCCATTTGTTTCTGTTTGTCCTTGATGCAAGATTCCCTTATACTCTTCTTTTTCCCTGGGTGTTTTTTTTTGTCCTTGCAATCTGCCAATGTGACAATTGTAGAGCATAATTACCTACGTGTGCCAAGTTCCAAGTCATGCATACGTACAAACAATGGAAGTTGATCTTGAAATGACCTCAGATGTGTACCACTTTCAATCCATCTGCATTTGAGATCCCATTCTATGAGTTGAACTCCTGTTTTTCTGTCCATCAGATATATCATTGCATTTCATTTTTCTCTTATTCCATATGACTGAATATTTTGCTGCAAATTTCATCCCTTATTGAGCACCTTTAGTAAAGTTGAAAACCATATGGTGGTGTGTTTCGCCTTTGCATGCTTTTGCTGAATTTGATGCAGATTGGTCCAGTACAAATCCCTGGCTTTCTGCTTCAGCATATTTGCAAGTCTCTGAAAGCAAAATCTACTATAATGAAAGATTTTAAAGAAAAGTAGGTGTCAATTTATTCAGATTAATGTTTCTGAGAACATTTCAAAATATGCTTTATGGACATTTTAATATCAGAAAATACAGCAAATACTCCATGGATGGGGGTAATATCTACAGCAGTGGTTCTCAACCTTTATCTTTCCACTCACATACTACTTTAACTAATCTCTATGCCACAGCTACAGATTGTCAGGTATGATGTTATGACCATCACAGAGTCAAAGCTAAAGGATGGATGTAATTGGGAGCTGATTGTCGAAGGATAGGGGGTGGCATAGTTCTGTTGGTAAGGAATAACATTAAATAAGTGGAAGGAGGTGATATAGGATTAGTTAAGAAATGGTTGAGTTAAGAAATGGCAAGGGTTGGACACTGTTGTCAGTTATATACTGACATCCAAACAGTTTCTGGATGTGGACAACAAATGACAACAGTAGATTTTTAACACGCAAGTAGACTGAGTAAACCAAGTTGTGACTGGATCTTAAGGGAGAGAATTTGTAGAATGCCTGTGGGATGGGATTTTAGCGTAGCTTCTTGACAAGCTCAATAGGGGATTGGCTGTACTGGATTGGATGTTGTTTAATGCACAAGAAGTAATTATAGAGCTTAGAGTAAAGGAACCATTAGGGAGCAGTGTTCTCAATATGATTGAGTTCAATTTAAGATTTAACAAGGAGAAACTAAAGTCAGATGTGTTAGTATTTCAGTGGAGTAAAGGGAATTACATAGACATGAGAGAGGAACTGGCAAAAGTAAATTGGAAGGAGGCACTAGTAGGGGAGAGGACAGTAGATGGAGTTTCTGCAAGAAATGAGGAAGGCTCAGGATAAATACAGACAAAAACAGAGGAAGTATTCAAATGGAAAAATGTCACAACTATGGCTGACAAGGGAAATTAAAGCCAATATAAAAGGAAAAGAGAGGGTATATGAAGGAAACAAAAAAAGGATGGAAAGATAGAGGATTGGGAAGTTAATAAAAAATTGCAGAAAGAAATTAAAAAAACTAAAAGGAGGAAATAGATGAAGTATGAAAGTAGACTAGCAAATAATATCAGAGATAAAAAAAATTCTTCAAGTATATAAAGAATAAAAGAGAGATGAGAGTAGATATAGGACCATTAGAAAATGAAGATGGAGAAATAATAATGGGAGGCAAGGAGATGGCAGAGGAACTAAATGAGTATTTTGCAGTGTGCCAGGTGTTGAATGTTGTCAGGGAAGGGAAGAGAGTGCAGTTACTATTTCAAGGGAGAAGATGCTCAGAAAGCCTGAATGTTCTAAGTGTGGATAAATCTCCTGAGCCAGATGGGTTGCACCCTTGAGTTTGAAAGAAATAGTGGTGCAGATTGTAAAGGCATTGGTAATGAATAAATAGATTATTGATTAGTCTTGGAGGATTGAAAAATCACAAAGGTTACCTCACTATTCAAGAAGAGAGGGAGGCAGCAGAAAGAAAATTATAGACTGGTTATGAGGGGGGATTTCATTGAAACATTTTGAATGATTAAAGGCATGGGCAGAGTTGAGGTAGAAAGGTTATTTCCCTTGTTGGAGAGTCCAGGACAAGGGGGCACAACTTCAGGTTTGAACAGCATGCACATACAATGGAGGTGCAGAGGAATTTCTTTAGCTGGAGAGTGAGAAATCTGTGGAATTTGTTGCCATAGGTGGCTGTGGAGGTCATGTCATTGGGTGTAAAGCAGAGATTGATAGGTTCTTGATTAGTCACGTCATCAAAAGTTATGGGAAGATGACTGGGCAGTGGGGGTGAGGGGGAAAATGGATCAGCTCAAGATTGAATGGTGGGGAAGAGTCGATGGGCTGAATAGCTGATTTCTGCTCCAATGTCTTCTGGTTTTATACGATGAAGGCTTATGTCCCATTTTATTTCTGAATTGTCTCTGCACCTGCTTCATTTTCATTTTCCCTTGTACCAGGACCCCCAGGACTCATCATATTATCCATGTTATATTTGACCACCTTCTCAAACTGTTCAAATCACATTGAAAACTCTATCCTCCATAAACTTCACACACTCACCCTTCAAGTCATCTGAAAATCTACCGATATTGCACATAAGTAAAAAAAGTTAAAAAAAGAAACAATACCCATTTTACATCTACTATTTATTTAATATGTTTGCTAAAGAACAACTGTTTCAGATGAATTCCTCGCTTTATAATTTGTATGCTGTAACCGTGTATGCTAATTTTGTGCTCTATATACGCTTGGCAGTATGCCAATGTAGATGGGTTGCAAACTAAATAAACCACCGATTTTCTGTGAAGAGCCCACATATCGTATTCTGTTTTATTTTAAACCACTGCAAAATATTGTGGAAATTCATGTGGTATTGAATATTAATTATGCCAGTTCTGCTTTTCAGGCTGAATTCAGGTGCACAATCCAACATATTCAAATGGAAACTCTGTTCCCATATCTATCACATTTATTTTTATGTATTCTATTGATCCTTCTTTAAAAAAACAATTTGATTTGCTTGATATATCGCTTGTTAGTAGCTTGTTTTATTTGGTGTTGCATTTTGCTGAATGTTCACTGATAATATCTTGAATTATTCATTTCAGGAATGGGCATGTGTCAGATTAGACTATATAATCTACAATGGTTTATCATTCCCGCCTGAACAGAGGTGCAAGACACAACTTGTACGTGTAAGGAGGTTTACATTTTATTTCCAGAACCACTGCTCTCTTCTATTGAAAATAATTCCAAAAGATGTGAATCAGTCAAACAGCAACTGTAAATGGAGCAGCATTAAAGCTGAAGATCCAGCTGCGCTGGGTGGGTCACGTATCCAGAATGGAGGACCATCGCCTTCCCAAGATCGTGTTATATGGCGAGCTCTCCACTGGCCACCGTGACAGAGGTGCACCAAAGAAGAGGTACAAGGACTGCCTGAAGAAATCTCTTGGTGCCTGCCCCATTGACCACCGCCAGTGGGCTGATCTCGCCTCCAACCGTGCATCTTGGTGCCTCACAGTTCGGCGGGCAGCAACCTCCTTCGAAGAAGACCGCAGAGCCCACCTCACTGACAAAAGGCAAAGGAGGAAGAAACCCAACACCCAACCCCAACCCACCAATTTTCCCCTGCAACCGCGCCTGCCTGTCCCGCATCGGACTTGTCAGCCACGATCGAGCCTGCAGCTGACGTGGACATTTACCCCCTCCATAAATCATCGTCCGCGAAGCCAAGGCAAAGAGAGAAAGATAAGTATATAAGATGGAATTGTAGAGAGAGTCAAACCTTTTGAGATTTCAGGAAAGACGAATCTAAAAATGGTATCCCAATGAACTTTGCCAAAAAGTGCTAATCTAAAGGAAGATTAGAAGTAGAAAAAAAATTTAAAAAAAGAGAAAATGCTGGAAATTCTTAGCTGGTTGGTAGCATCTGTAGAGAGAGAAGCAGTTAACATATGACCTTTCACCAGAGCTGTGAATCATTGGAGATGCATAGCTTGAATATATTATGTATTGACATTGTAACCACATATTTTTATAAACTAATTGAAAAGGAGATCCTCTTCCACCAGGCAAGGAGTGGTGGGGGTGGGGGGGTGGGGGGGTGAAAGGCAGTGTGTAATGACAAGAACTGAGATGTAGCAACATTTCTGTTATCACAAGATCACAAGATGCAGGAGCAAAGAAGGCTCATTGGGTCTTCTCTGCCATTCTAATCATGACCTGATGCATCCATCCACTCAGCCCCACTCCCCAGCTTTCACCCCTTATCCTCTGATGGCCTGACTAATCAAATACCCGTCAATCTCTGCTTTAAATACAGTCAACAGCCACCTGTGGCAACAAGTTCCACAGACTCGTGACTCTCCAAGTAAAGAAATTTTTCCATATCTCTATTTTAACTGGACACTCTTTTATCCTGAAATTATGCTGTCCTGTCCGAGAATTCCCTACCATTGGAGATATTATCTGAGATGTGTTATCATGTTCAGTTAATGCATATTCCTACACCAGATTTTACCTACTCCTCTGATAGCCTCATACATCACTCACCCCTGTGAGAGTCTGGAATTTTAGCTATATGAATGACACCATTCTTATAATAACCCTCAGCATCTTGAGAATACTATCTCACTTCTGCCACCCTGTTCCTGGTTACTTCCTGTACTTGATGACCATGAGCTAACTACGTGAACTCCTGATATACCCAATTTAATTGTATTTCTCAACTTTGAATGATCGTTTTATTGGTTTCCTGTCCTTTAAAGTAGTTTTTTTCTCCAGTGGAAATTGGCTGAAGAAACGCTTTGGTCACAGTAGCCACTAATTTTAACTGGTGTGGAACTCATGAATGCCATTTTCAGCTCCCACTTTGTCAGTCCATTTGTTTCCTTCCTACTGGGATTCATTTTGTAGCCTGTCTTTTACTTTCATAATGCATTTTTGCTCTTCACATCTTCTTATCATGGCCATGACTTTTTTTCTTCTCAAATAATATACTTTATCGACAATAAATTATTTACCAAAAAAAGAAAATCATTGATAATTTTTTACATTCATAACATCAGTCATATCTGTACTGTACATGTACATTTTACATACATCATTACCACTGCATAGCACGTTGTCATTTCTCCATATCATTATTAGATATACCTTTTCCAGAAAAAAATTACAAACAAATAAAGAGTTCATCTTTTTACACTCATATTTTACAGTCATATTTTTACATTTGTTCTCTCTATACCTCGTTACCACCAGTGTGGTGCCTTGTCATTTCTCCCCCTCTGTTAGTTGAGGGGCTCCACCTCAGTCTCAGCCCCTCAGTTCCTGGTAATGGGAAGATTCTATACTGTGGTCCTTCCCCATAGCACCCTCACATTGGTTGCATCAAGACTCAGCACGTCTCTCAGCACATACTCCTGCAGCCTGAAATGTACCAGCCAGCAGAATTCCTGCACCGACAGGTTTTGGGCAGATCAAAGAGTGTCCTCCAGTAGTTCTGGAAGTCGGTCTCAGACAGTATCCCCGGGAACAGTCCGTAGATGAGGGAGCCCTCGGTCACGCTGCCGCTAGGGATGAACCATAACGAAGCCCCCTGCAATCTTCTCTTTCTCCAGCATTTAGCAAACAGGTGGGTGACAGTCTCCACTCCACCGCTGCCATCCTGAAGTAATGTGAGTGGGAGGTGATTTTCTGGTTGTACAAGAATGATCTCACTGCGAAGGTTCCTGTCACTGCCAGGAAGGCAAAGAATTGCTGCTTATTTGTGAGCCCTGGTGATGAGGCAATCCACCAGATGTCCTGAATGATCTCTTTCACCAGATCAATTGGGTCCTCCTCTCTCAGTTCTGCAGGACATTCCGTGCTGACCACTGCTTGATGGGTTTGTGGTTGAAGGTGTTGTCCTGGAAAAACTTCTCCACGAAGGATAGGTGGCATGGCAAAGTCCAACTAACTGGGACATTGTGTAGCACAGGGTCCAGGCCTATCTTTCACAACACCTGGGACAGGAGAACCTCAGCACATAGTGCACAGCCTGACACAAAGGTGGTCATCAAGATGAGACCCACATTGGCCCCATTGTTGAACAAAGTGTTCTTTTGGACCCTATTCATTTTTGACCCCCATATGAATCAGAAAACTGCTCTGGTAACTGCCAGGGCAGAAGTTCAGGAGATAGACCACATGTGTATAAGGTACAGCAGTACCGAGAGCACCTTAGACCTGATGACCAGGTTCTTCCCTGTAATTGAGATGGAGCGCCATGCCCACAGACCCAATGTTTGGTGGACCTATGCGATCTTCTCCAACCAATTCTTGTAGCATGCCTCAGCCACTCCAAACCAGATCCCTAACACCTTCAGTTAGTCAAATCTTACTGTGAAGGGGATGGTGGATTGGTCAGGCCAATTAACAAAGTGCATTCCCTTGCCTTTCTTTTGGTTTACCCTGGTGCATGATGCAGACTCAAAAAGCCTGGATATGGTGGTCAGTCTCCTGACTGATCGTGTATCTGAACAGAAGACGGTGAAGTTGTCCATATACAGGGAGGGCTTGATCTGAGTGCCTCCTTCGCTAAGGTCCTTCACTGTCACCCTGACAGTATTCCAGATACTGAGAACTGCTGAAGAAGAGTGTCCTTCTGCAGCCATGCTTGTGGAGCTGGTGGAGGCAGGTTTATGGATCCACGTGAATCCACCCCTGCGTCAGCAGGCCAGCTCAAAGAGAGTGTCTTTGATTCCACAGCAAGTCGAGTGGAATCCTAAGGCAATGTTTCTCAACACACAAAGGAATTGGTTTGCAAGTATCCTTGTTGGATGGACCATCTTGCAGGGATAGCTTCCACCTAGAAATTTGCACTTGTTGTTTTTTTCCCCCTGCATACTGCATACCTTGGTATAATCACCCAAACATCCAAGTCTTGGAGCAACAGGATCTCCTGCTCCCAAACATCCTCTCAGGTATCTTCCTCTTCCTCCTTCTTCTGTGCTGTGGATATAGCTGCTCACTTCTCACAGATCCAGATGATCAGTTCTTATAAGAGTTACACTAGATTTTAGTCAAAAAACCGAGAAGCGATCACATCCATGATTATCCCAAGCAATAGAGCTGTGGTCAGGTACTGATATAAAATCTACTTTCACCCATATCACTCAGTATTCAGTGCACAAGCACATTTAACTGGAACATCTATCTTAATATAAGTACAATTAGGGTCGCTTCCTTATGACGTGACTGCACTGTGTGAGTTAAAATCAAGATGGTGAGAGAATATTCCTTGCCATCTTTGGTATGATGTTAAGATCTGATGCAAAACAAAATGGCATCACCATCATTTGCTTACCCGTTCTAATGAGCGTCGAAAGAACCAAAGACTTGTTGATCCAAACCAAGGCTTTTATTAACTAAAAGACTGGAGCATATCACAAGTAGGCCGACCAGTCCAGAAATGACCTGGTCTGGCTTGGAGCAATCCTTTAAGACTTGCCAGTAGGTGTGGCTACGCTCTCAGCCAATCACAGTCATCTTACACTACAATCTGTATATATGTACATATACACATTGGTGATAGAATCTGTACTCTCACACCCGTGACCACAGCCATTGGGTCATGCTCCACACCGGATGTATATTCATGAAATAAGTCCCTGTAATTATGGAGTTGAAGAACATTTTTTCTATTTAAATGCAGCTAGCTCAATTCCTTGCATGTGCAACAAATGGAGACACATATACGAGAAAACCCACAACTGTGGCATAGCTAATTGTCCATGCTGTCGGTTATTCTTGGCCAAGAGGGAATAAAATCACTTCCATTCTCCTGAGTCTGGAGCGTCTGCCTTTAATTTATTTCAAAAATGTTCTGCGATCTGTGAAAGGCCCAAAAGAAAAGAAAACATGATTGCCAAGAGGACTTTAGCAGCAATTATGGACTCATTTTTGATCCTGCTCTACATCTGTAGTTTTGACTGCAGCATTTGAAATAACTCTTGTCAGGCTGAGGCAAGTCGAGTGGAATCCTGAGGCAATGTTTCTCAACACACAAAGGAATTGGTTTGCAAGTATCCTTGTTGGATGGACCATCTTGCAGAGATAGCTTCCACCTAGAAATTTGCACTTGTTGTTTTTTCCCCCTGCATACTGCATACCTTGGTATAATCACCCAAACATCCAAGTCTTGGAGCAACAGGATTCAATAGAAGTATTAAGTCTCTCTTCCTTCTGCAGCAATAATCTATGCAAACTTCAATAACTGACATATTCTGGAAAAAAAAGATTACCAGGGCTTTACTCAAGCCAGCATTCTATTGATTAATCAACAGAAAACCACAAGTAATTAATAATCCTTTAAAAAAAATCTAGGGTGGATCAAGAATTGAAAGTAGGAAATGAATTACAGGCATTGATTACTTGAATTGCTGAAGTCCAATTTACCATCAAGCGTGTCAAATTATTGCACAAGAACCAGTGCCACAATCAGCTCATTTTGCAAACATCACACACACAATTGCCTTCACAATATGACGAACAGTGTGCAATGCACAAAAGTGCTGGAGAAACTCAACAAGTCATGCAACATCTACAGGAAGAATGGGTAAAAGCCTTTCATAAGGGTTCTTATACCTTGTCTTATATCAGTCGTCACTGTGAAACCATTTCTCTCCATGTGGCACCTAAACAATACATGTTGGTGATAATTGTCTTTCTCTTCTCTATCATCTGTATAATTAGGAGTTTGCAGAGGTTTGGGATGACACTAGAAACCCTGCCAAATTTCTACAGACGTGTGGTGGAAAGTAGGCTGACCGGAGGCATGACAGTCAGGTATGGGGACACCAATACCCCTGAGCAAGTAAAGCCCTCCAAAAGTTAGTGGACACAGCCCAGGACATCACAGGCAAAACCTTCCCCACTATTGAGTACATGTATAGGGAACAGACGCTCTTTTCTCACTGCTGTCATCAGGAAAGAGGTATAGGTGCCACAAGACTCACACCACCCAGTTCAGGACGACCTGCTACCCCTCCACCTCAGATTCCTCAATGACAAACTCAATCAGAGACTCATTTAAGGATTCGTGCATTTTATTGATTTTTCTTTTTATTCTCTCTGTAGTGCACAGTCAGTTTGTGTGCATTCATTATCTGTTTAGAGTTCTTTGTTTGTTTACATGTTTACACTGTGCACAGTTTTTTTTTGCACTAACAATTAGTGGTAATTCTGCTACACCCACAGCACAAAATAATCTCAGAGTGATATGTGATGTAATGTATGTAAATCTGAAATAACCTGCTACTTATCATTCTAGTCACATTTTGGACTGCACTATCTCACTGCTTAATAAGAATTAGTATGAATAATTTTTTTTGTAGTGTGAGGATACTATTTTGTGTTTTATTGAAAGCTTGAATTTCCAGAGATAAAATTTGTTCCATTCGTGAATGTACAATGTAATCTTTCACATCCCATTTACTGCTCATGACTACTTCAGTTACATAAAAGAATTAAAATGAGCAATTTGTTGCCAAAATTTTTCTTTTCTTATTCAAACATGTATTGATACTTTGGAAGGAGATAACAGGTATGTGCGAGGTGGAAGATGATTAAATTGGTATGAAGCTGTTTGGTATAATGGAAAAATAATGACAGATCGAATATAAATGTTTGTCATTTAATAGCGGTGTCTTTTAGACATTGAATGATACAATTGTGTTCACCCATCGTATTGTGTATTCAATTGGAGTAATTAGGTGATATTTATCTGCTAAAGTAATTCAAGACCTCAAAAAGCAATGAAATAATTTAAATTGTTTCATACTTGGGCTTTTCCTAGTAATAAAAACGATTACAGTAGTTTGATTGGGTCACACAAGGCTCTAAATTGAGGAGAATATCATTCAATCATACTCAGTGTTCTTTAGAGAATTATAAATAGAAATGCTCAAAATTGATATTGAAGCCAATAAATTTGTCTGCATAATGGTGGAAAAATTGATGTCATGTGTACAGTAGTTATGTTAGCATCGAATCAAGCAGTTTCTTGGAGAATTAATGCTTCCGCTTAATATTTTGTGGTCTTTTTCATACAATGTTTTTTTTTCCCCACAACAAGTAGATTGATCCATTTGGAGCACAGTCACCAGATGCCAGATGAATCAGTATATTGCCCTCAAAATTTAATGGCGAGATCTGCTAGCAAAAATCTTGCACATAAGGAAGAATTTCAGTGTTGGGTGAGAAATTATTTGAATGGAGAAAGACATCTGATTAAATGGAGAGCTCCATTATTTTTTTTCCTCAACTTTTGCAGAAAGCCTCATTTTCATCAATAATTCTTCCAGGAAAACTGTCCATGTGATCTACCCTTCCACATGGTACTTCTCATTCACCTAAGCTCACATAGTTGTCAAGACAGTTCAAAGTCTTTTCCAGAATGTACTGTTGCATTAGAAAGATGAAAATGTGCTTAATATTATAATGAGGAATATTTGATTTTTACAGTAACTTCCATAAAACTATGTTCTGCCAGAAAAAGTTTTGAACAATGTGGCTACTTCTTGGGCACTTTGTTCTTCAGTAGCTCTGCAGATTCTTTTGAACACCTGGAAGGATATTGCCATCTTACCTCCCATTGTTGGAGTGTGTCTTTCTTCCTTGTCAACACTCAATCGTAGCTGGAACCATACACTTCTTCTTAAGGTCAACATTGTGAGAATGCATTTTTGTATGCAAGAAACTTATCTTCAAAAACCCACTGTTTCTCAGATGGAGTGGTATCGCATGAAGGAAAACATTGATGCTTTTTTATTCCCCTGGAAAGTGCATTCATGACCTTTTGATCTTTTCAGAACATTACAGGGAAGTTGTTTAGAGTGCTTTAAGAAAGGAAATTACTTGAAATGACTATATGGCAAACAATTGCTTCCAATTATCTGTTTTTTTTTAGCAATCTGTATAATCACTCTCAGAAAAAGATGTCAAAGAATGCCAAATAAAGAAATAGTCCTTGTACTTACTTCAAAAACAGGATGGCAGATGTGTCAGTCATCAAACAAGGAAATAGTGTCAGAATGGGCTGATCACGAGGCAAACATAGATATTCCACTCTTCTGACTTTTGAATGTCAATCATTGTTTTAAAATCTCCCAATCTTTAGTCAAGTTAACAATAATTGCAATGAATTTACAGTCCCTTGAAAATCCATATAATATTTACTCAGTTCCTGGGCTTTTACGCTTTAAGTGCAAATAGTGGCAGATCTTTATGTGAGATCATGTGTATTGTTGACCTTTCTTACAAAACTACAAAGATATCACAAACTGAATTTTCCTCCTTAAGTCCTTCACCTCTCCAACTCTGTTTCCATTTTAGACACAACTTAAGAATTCACCTAATAACTATTGTGTTTGTGTTTCATGTTCACCATTTGTTCATGATGAAGTAATAAACTAATTTGGAATATAATTTCCAGCTGAACACTGCCATGTCAATTTAGGTTGTATTTGTTTATAGTGCATTATGAAACATTCTAAAATTTGCTATCAATTAGACCCAACCGACCAGAAATTGAAATTAACAGGTTTTAATCTTACAGGCATATCTTACATGCCGTTGGCCCAATTCCAAGGTAATACTGAGGGAGGAGATTGGGTGGTACCTCCTTTATTAGGAATCCTGAAGGGGAGGAGTTACAGCATCAGGGGCAAGCCAACCAGTACAATGATTGTAATACCACATTCACCACATTCACCCCTTCTTTAAAAAAAAGACTGACAGGGTGAAGTGTCCATTCAGAGTCTATTTACAGGTTTCGCCTGTATGGTGATTTTATCTGTTGAAGTGACTGTCGCAATGCCGGCTGTGGTGTAGCTGATGGCTCCTGTGCAGTGCTCTGTGTGACGGACTGCAATTCAGATGACTGGATAGAATCAGATGGGGAAGGATTGTGTGGTTGGAGCGGTGCAACTGGTCCCAATGGTGGGGACGGATCCCCGACCATATCCCTGGTATTTGTGGGGGAAGGGGGGGGTGGTCTTTCAACCGTGGGGTGGGGGGGTGGTCCAGTAAGTGCCTCAGTTGTGGGTGTTCCTGCATTTACCAGGTCCCGGATAGAGACAGTCTTGTTTATGGGTTCTGGTATGTCTCCAGATTAGCACAGGCCCTGAGGTCATCAGCAGACTGGTAGCATGGTTCCCGATGCCAACCTCCAGGGGAAGGAGAATCATTATTCAGGGTTGCACTTTTTGCAGTACAGAGGAGGGACCTTGTGGTGTGGAACACCTCTGGGAGCATGTCTTGCCACAGGAAGATAGGCAGCCTTTTTGATTTAAGGGTCAGGACGATTGCCCTCCAAATTGTGCCATTCTCCCTTTCAACCTGGCCATTCACTCAGGGAATATAACTGGTGGTCTTGCTCAATGCTATGCCTTTGGCCAGCAGTTATTGGCACAACTCCTGGCCCATGAATGAGAACCCCCAGTCACTGTGGATGTAGCTGGGGTATCTGAAGAGTGTGAAGAGATTAGCAGGGACTTAATAACTGTGGCTGTGGCCGTATCTGGGCAGGGGATGGTGAATGGGTATTGTGAGTATTTGTCAACAATGTTGAGAAAATTCTTGTTCCAGTTTGTGGAAGGAAGGGGGACCTTGAAGTCCATATTTAGATGTTTGAAGGGGCAGGTGAACTTTCTCCAGCCAGTAGAAGTGCGACTTGCACTCCTCGCAAACCAGACAGTTGTAGGTCAACTCCCTGATGCCCTCAACTGAGTATGGGAGGTTGCTGGCTCCCACAAAGTGATAGGTCATGGTGACCCCGGGGTGGCAGAGGCTGTTTCTATTTGTGTGCATGGGCGGCCTTCAAGATGTTGACCCCGAAGATGGCTGCCCCCATGGTTCACACATGGTCCTTGCTGGATGTGAAGCCGGAAGTGTCGCCAGCCTGGGCCATTGTGCTCAGGTTCCCACTGTGCTGTTCTCTGCAACCAGAAGTGGAGCTGGAAATGTCGTGGTCCAAGATGGTGATGGCTGCTGTCCACACATGGTACTGCAGGGGGAAGGTTTGTGTCTACATGCCATTGACTAGTGTCCTTTTCTTCTGCAGCTGGAGCAGGTCACACATCTGGCAGGGCAATTCTTCTGCATGTGTTTCATCTGGCTGCAGTAATAGCACCTCAGTGGCTGCTGTTGGGAATTCTGTGTCCCAAGATGGTGGTGTTTGAGCTCCCCATACAGTAGCCACATTGCCTCTGCATTCTGTTGTCTCTAGTGATTTGGCGAGATCGACCACATCCTGCAGGGTACGATCATCCTTCTCTGGGAGCCTTTATCTGATATGATTAGACCTGAAGCCAGCCACACAAGCATCCCTGATCAGCTCCTCCTGGTAGACGGCTGCTATAACATCGGTGCAGCCATGACCCCTTACCCTAGCTCCCAGATGGCCTGAATGTATTCATCAACAGACTCACTTAGGCGCCTGTTGACGGCTGCCCAGGAGGTATCTGGTGTAGATTACGTTTTTTAGGCCTGATATTGCTCTTGCAGGAGCCCATGGTAAATGCAGGAACACCCACAACTGAGGCACTTACTGGTGACTGAATATGTGTCACAGTCCCTGATCATCTGGAAAACGAGATGGCCGATCTGTACAAACAGCAGGTCTCTCTTGTCAACTTCTTTCCAAATATCATGTTGCCTCATAAAGGCATTCAGGCAGTGCAGTCACTGGTTGAATTTTACAGAGGCCTCTGGATCCTTAGGGTCAGTGTCCAGCTTCTCCCCTCGAATAGCCTTGTCCATGGCATGAAATTATGGTGATTAAATTGTAGTGCTATTAATTAGACTCGACAGACCAGGTTGAGAATAAGAGGCTTTACTCGCTATAAACTTACAGGCATACCTTACATGGTGTTGGACTGATTCCAAGCCAATACTAAGGGAGGGATTGTGTGGTACCATCTTGTAATGGTATTGGTGTGTGTGCTAATTGGCTTGGGCTGGCCCGCCCCCTGATAACACTCTCACCTGGACTCCTCCCCGGGACCCAGGTCATAAAGATCGGGCCACATCTCCCTTCCCTAGTTTGGATCCGGGCCAGCTCAAGTCTTCTGCACAATAAAGCCTATCGTTCCCCTCAGTCTTTGTCACTGTGATTATTGGGGCAACTGGTAGTGCCCAGCAATTTATTGTACAGAAATTTTTAATGTCTCCGGTAAGTTCGAGAAGTTGCTGCACCCCGATCGGCTAGAGGTGGATCCCCAAGTCCCGGATGCATCAGAACTCTTCGAGCAGTGGGTCAATTGCTTCAACAATTTCCTGGAGGCCGCTGCCGGAGTGGTCGATTCGGACAAGAAGAGGCTAAAAGTCCTACAGGCAAGAGTCGGCCAGAGGGCTTTCCAGGCCATCAGAAGCTGCACGACCTACATAGAGGTGATGGCTGAGCTACAGGCGCTATACAAGCCCAAGATCAATGAGGTCTACTCTCGTTACTTCCTGGCATCCAGAAAACAGCAGCCTGGTGAGTCGTAAAAGAGTTAATTTGAGCCCTGATCACACTAGGAAAAGACTGTTTGGAGAACCCCATCGTCCCTGTGCCGGGGGCCCAGTTCATGGAAGACCTGGTCCAGGATGCTTGCGTGTCGAGATTGAGGTCAGACTATATCCGACAATGTCTCCGTGAGGAGGGTCAACTCCCACTGAAATGGGCGATCCAAACTGGCCAGGACCTTAGACTTGGCCCAGCGCCACGCAGAGTCGATAGTGGGCAGAAGCAGGCCTACCCAGTATGTGCCGCTACGAGGGCCACCATCCTGGGAGTCGGCATCGAGGATGGCCGACCTGACTGCGGCTGCAGTAGCACTGGGATCATTGAGGTGCAACTTCTGTGGGCAGGCAAGACATCCACGATGTCTCTGCCCTTCGAAAGGAGATACCTGCTTGGTCTAGGGGAAAGGGGCCACTACCAACATGTTTGCAGGTCCAGAGCCCCATCTCAGAGCAGCGCGGCATGTATGGCGAAGGAGCTTCTAGTGCCGGCCGCGTGCTTGGTAAGGCGTGTGCTATTTTACCCATTCCCGGCGCCATCCTCGCGCAGCGGCAACCCTCACCAGCAACATCACTTCCACCCCCGACAACATCACTTCCGCCTTCTTCACTAGCATTGGCAATGTGGTCAACATGGAGGCCATTAACTTGGGCATCGGGCCTCCCCACCAACGACGAAAATGATGCACCCATCCTGGCATCAATCACCTTGGACCAAGCCAGCCCTCACCTGATCACGAACTCCAAGATGCAGGTTGAGGTGAATGGGCACAAATCAAATTGCCTCTTTGATACTGGCAGAACCGAATGTTTTATCCACACTGAGGTGGCCTGTAGACTCTTGATACCCATCTGGCTGATGACCAGTTCCATGTCAATGGTGGCGAAAGACCAGTGGACTTGTATCCAGGGGTACTATGTGATGATTGGGGGGGGTGGGGGGAGAGTGTTATTGGTCTTGTTGTTGGTCATGCCCCAGCTAACGGGGATTTTACTGTACTTGTCATAGAGAGTTTGCTGCAAGACAAGTTGCTTGGTTTGGACAGCCTCCAGTCTTGTACCATACTCTCAATTTCACCAAACCATCTCAACATCATCTGTCACAGTTCAATCTGGGTGCTGATTCTAGCTTGTACCATTGTACTATCATGGTCTTTGACCGACATTTGTTCAACTAGTTAAACTAACTCTCCAATTGTTATTTAGGTGGGAACAGCAAGGTTTATTTTATCATCAAATTTTATACTCAAAACCCTACAGATAAAAGTAAAATAGATGACTAACTTCCAATACAATTTAATTCTTAGCAGTAATGTTTTCCATTTTCCACACATATTGAACCATCCAAAGAATCGGAAGGTTAAACGATCATCATCTTAATTTGATTGCATTACAATACAACTCATGCACTCACAATCGCAGGGAAAGAACTGCAATATCTGAAGAAAGGTAACCAATACTTGGTCCTGAAAATATCCTAGTTAGTCTTTGTTTATCCTCATTTCCACCGATCAGAACTGTTCAATATATTCAAACTGAGTAATAGGAAAATTCAAGGTGCACCCTTTGAAACACGTGAAGTTCGCCATTGGAAGCCATTAATATTTTTATTACTCATTCACTTGATGGTGTCAACAATAAGAGGATTACAATATGTTGGTATATGTGATTCATGGTATCCTGAGGTTTGTCATATGGGTTACACTTTGATTTAGTTTAACTGACGCCTATAAAAGCAATTCTTTGCCTCTATAGATATTATCAAGATTTAATGGTGATGTTAGTTCACATTTTGTTAACCATTTTCTATTTGAAAAACAAATATAATAAAAACATGTATTTTATCAAGTTCCACAGATGTAATTCTTTGCTTTCTTCCTCCAGGCTTCTTCAGTACTTGTATTCATAGAACAGGTTGGTGGATGTTTGATCATCCATCTTGTTATTTATATATTTAAATTTAGGCATACAGCACAGGTACACGCCATTTCGGCCCATGAGTCTGTGCCACCCAATTTACCCGCAATTAACCTGTAGCCCTGATACATCTTTGAATGGTGGGAGGAAACCAGGGCCCCTGGAGAAAACCCACGCAAACTCAGAGAATTTGCAAATTCCTTACAGATAGTGCGAGATTCGAACCCAGGACAGAGCCAGTTGCTGGCGCTGTAAAGGCGTGGCACTAATTGCTCATCAACTCTGACCACAAATGCCAATCTGTATCTTGAAGAAGCCTCATAGCCACCCTAAAATATGCTGCCATCTGAAACGGGCAGTTGATTTAGACAGGAAATGGTTAGCCAGCTACCTACCTACTCCACTTGATAGCTGTTCATACTGAAGAGAGTGAAAATTAACTTTGTTGATTACTGATAATTGCTTTCAAAACATTTTCTGAGAAAAGTCTTTGATCTTATTTAAAAAAAAGATAAAACAAGGTTTGAAAAGGACCAGATTAAAAATGCAACATGAATTTATGTATCTTCTGCTTTGAAATTCAATCCTCTTTGTAAGCTGCTTTCCTTGTTGGCTCAGAACTATCTACATAGCAAATAGTATGTAAAATTGATGTGTTCACCCAAGGACAGGAACTATTGAAGTCTTCAGAGATAAATTTTACATTATTGAACAAATACTTGACTTGGACGTGGCATTGCAAGAGAAAAAAAAAGTTACATAACAGGCAAGAATCAATAAGTTTTGATGAGAACAATGGGGAAAGAGCACATTGAAAGAATTGGAAATTAATAAAAATGAAGTTTACTCTTGTAATACCAGACAGGATTATTAAAGTATTATCTTTACATTTTCTCATCTGTATAATTTTATTTACTATAAACTAAATGAAATATTCTCCAGACAAAGTCACCTCATGGAAGATTTCATTACTTCGACTCATTCAATCTCATATCGCATACTCTTAGAACACACTATTACTAGTCTTGAAGTGGAAAACGAAAATATCTTCCACATGAGGTCAAATCATTACTCACACCATGGGCAGACAATAGAGGTTAGTGTTTATATCACAACTAAAATGTGCTCTTCTCACGAAGAGATGGAAAAGAATAAAACAACATGATCCAATGTGGACTATCTATTGGTTTCTTCCTTGTTATTTAGTTTTTGATCAAATAGAAGTCATTGTGCAAGCTAACATTTGCCTCTCAGTGTTTCCCACATAGATTGGGGTACAGTGTCACATTATAACTGTGCTCCATATTGCATGATATGACTTGATATCCCTACCTGTTGCCTTAGTCTCTAGAAGCACAGTAAGGTTTCCATTTTAAAAAATCACATGGGATCCTAGAAAGCTGTTGTCATTGGCTCAGGTAGTCCCAGAAGTGAGTGCCAAGATTCTGAGCAGCAGTAGGGAGCCAAGTAGATTAGCATAGGCTGACTCGAATAAGCCTTGGGCACGGAACTTCACAAGTATTTGACAATCCCTCTCCATTGTTAGAATTCTAATCAAAGTTGATTCATAGACGTATGTGGAATTGAAAATTAAATTATGAAAAAAAGCCTTTTTTAATAAAAACTCAAGTCACTATCAATTAATTAAAACCGTTAAATGGAAAGCAATAAGTTAAATAATGCAACATATTTTAATTTTCATTTTTCCACATGGCCTTGTTAGTGTAGGATTTAAGTCCAGTACATATCTGCTCTGTTCTGGACACTGTGGAGATTCTGTAAGTGAAAATGGAAGATGGCTGGTGGAAATAAAAACAATGCTGGAGAAAATCAGCAGGTCCAACAATGTATTTTATGTAGCAAAGATTAAGATACATAGCCCTTCATCAAGGTATGAAATAAATATAGACAGGCACCAGAATGAAGTGGTGGGTGGAGGGTCAGGGGGGAGGAGGACAGTCCCAAAGGTAGAGGGTAACATCAATAAAGGAGGAAGGGGACACCCAGAATGGAAAGAGAAGGGGGTGAAGAGCAGGAGGAAAGAGGACAGAGGGAAAGGGAAGGAAGGAGAATGGAGTGTAGGCAGGCAGAAACCGCAGAAGTTGATGTTAATGCCATCCGGTTTTCTCTCCAGTTCCTGCTAGCCTACTCTCTGTTCTCCCTCCCTTTCCTTTCCTGCTCTCCACCCCCTTCCCTTTCCAGCTCTCCTCCCCCTGCTTGTGGGTCTGCCCTCCCTCCTTTTTCCACCTATTACCTACTGCCTGTGGGATAGTGCTCCTCCCCCTTCCCCTTCCCTCCCACCATTTTGTTTTGGTTCTTGCCTACATTTTGTCATATTTTGATTAAGGGCTCAAGCCCAAACCGTTGGCTATGTGTTTTTATCTTTGCTATATAAAGTACATTGTTTGACCTGCTGAGTTTCCCCAGCATTGTGTTTTTACTTCAAATATGATATCTGCAGACTTCTGAATTTTAAACAGATGGCTGGGGAAACTCAGCCAGTAAGTTTAGGACTTGTCCTTTGAAAAAGTCTCAAAATTTAGCTGCACTTTCCCTGAGAAATATTTTCATTTTAAATTCACCATTGGTGTACATGTGTATTGGTCATTATTTATTGCCTTTGGGAGAATGGGAGTGAGTTGCCTTTCTCAACTGCCACAGTCCTTCTGGAGGAGTAAGTGTCACCATGCTCTTGATTAGGGAGGTCAGGATTTAAATTAAGCTCTGATGGTTGTAGTTGAAGGAAGGCATTGATGATCTTAGCTTTCTTGGTGGTCAAAGTTGGGCTTGCAAAATGTTAAAGTGGACAAACAACTCCAAAGAATTTTGCACATGGTACATAGTACAACCACTGTGATTCAGTGGTGAAATGAATGAAGGCTTACAGTGGTACCAATCGAACAGGATGCTTTGCCTTGAATAATGCCAAGCTGCTTCAAGGTTTTTGAATGGGACTTGTCCAGGAAAATGGAGAATTTTCCATCGCATTCCTGATTTATAGAGTCATATAGTCCATCACAGAAACAAGTCCTTCGGTTCACCAAATCAATTCCACCTACTTATACTAAACTTCCACTCATCTTATTTTATTCTCACCACATTCCCATCAATTCCTCACAAATTCTATTTTTCTCCAATACGCACTCAGGGAAATTTAGAGCAGTCAATTAACCTAACAAACGAAGTGGAGGGCAAAAGGAATTGTGTTGCCACAGAGAGAATATGCAAACCCAAAACTGACAGCATTGAAAGCTGTTAGGCAACAATTCTATTGGTAGTGCTATGGTGGCAACCCAACCATGCCATTGTGCTGTCCAACTCGATCCTTTTTATCATTAGGAAATCTTAGGGATACCAGGAGGCAGTTCATCGGTGTAGGATATCCAGGCTCTGACCTATTTTTGCAGAGACATTGTGTGACTCATCATTTTGGTCAATTATATAAACATTATTTACCCTTGACTAAATATTCTCTATAATGTTAGATGCCTGCTTCAAATGCTTCAGTTAATGAAGAGCTGTAAATGGACTGAATATATTATAATCATCGGCAATCATTCCAACTTCTGCTGTCGTGAGGGGAGAAGGTGAATACTGTGCAGCTAAAAATGGTTGGGCTTTGGTAACTGCCCTAAAGAACTCCAGCAGTGCTGACTGTGGCTGAGATAATGGACCATCAACAACCACTTATCTCCAACCAATAGAAGGTTCTTCCCTTGATGCTCATTGATATGTTTCACTGGAGCTCCATCATTGCCTGATCACCTCAAGGATAAGTACATCACCTGCTTGAAATTGAATTCTCTGGTTTACATTCAATTATGACTGTGATGTGGACTGGATTAGAGTGGTTCTTGCAAATGCTAACCTGGACTTTCTTGAACACTCAAATTTTTACCAGCAAGATAATTTCAGGTAGGTTTTTCCAACTACGAAGAAGAGGCTGAGACTTCTTTGTTGAAACCTTTGGAAGCCCTCAACAAAGACTTCCTAATGAAATGCATTGGATTGCTTCCTGGTGGTTGTTTTGTAGAGAGAAATTTTAAAAATATTGCGCTCTTATACTTGGATATTCAGGAAAAATAAGGACTAGGGAGAGTTGACACTGGAGAGTTTTTACTTCATTGAAAGCTTGGAAGTTGTCTCCTTTCGCTTGGAAATCTCAAACAAGAGGTCAGTCTCAATTTAAGGATTGAGCAATTTAGGATTAATTGAATAGACATTCCTTTTCTCAATTAATTATGTTTTTTTTTCAGGATTCTTTATTTAAATGAATGGTATACAGCTTGCTGTTAAAGATGGTGATATATTTTTAAAATCCCAAACAAAGGGAAGAGTGCAGTTGAAGTTAAGGTTCAGCAAGATCGTGTCATGTTGTTGTGCAGGGCTTCAGTGACTGTATTGACAGTACTGTTCCTATCATCTGGTTCCAAGAAGCTGAAAGAGAAAGAAATTATTAAATCACATTGATGAAGTCCATTCTTTTAAAAAAAAATGACCTGACCTTCTGCAAATTATTCATCATCGATTTGTTTGACACTTCTGTTTTTTTGCTTGCTGTCATTGGGTGATTAAGTGTTCTCAACATTTCATTTTTTTAATGAGTTTCCTGTTGTATGTCTAATAGCCAACTAGTGTTACTCTATTTTTTCAATCCTTTCTGCTGCTCATAAAATGATGAGACAATTTTTGTCAGGTCAGCAAAACTGGTAAATTTTGGTTTTTTTTTAAATTGAGGGTAAAAGATATTCAATGGAAGTTGTCTCAGATTTCCCCTTTAAATTTACTCAAAGTTTTTTTTTGATGCTGCAGATCTGGACTAAGTCTGAAAATACATGTAACTTTGCTAATAATTTTCTAAGTGCAGAGCTCAAGTGCAGAAAATGTTCTGTCATATTCTGGAACTTTGTCACAAGACCAGACTTGAATGCATATTACATATTCAGCGTTGTGTTTGCCTCACTATCTTTTACTCATTCATTCAATAAGATATTGAAGCAGAGCTAGTCATTTGAACAAATGATTTCATAAATAAATTGCCTTTAAGCAGCAACATTAAGGATTTAAACATTGCAATCAAATACATTTTAAAAAGAACTATTTCTTCTTTAATGATAGTTTCAAGCATTTTCCCATTGACAGATGTTAATCCAACTGCTCTTTAGTTCCTTGTCTTTTCCCTACATCCTTTTTTGAATAGGATCTTCCAATCTACTGGGACCTGTCCAGAGAATTTTGGCAAATTGTCACCAAACTGATTCCATCTGCATTGAATTCGTCCATTGTTATTGAATGAAGATCTACCGGGGCCAATGCCTGAAGAGGACGCACAAAATCAGTGAACCGGTGCGGACTCGAAAGTTTCCACTCCGTAAATGGTTATATGGTTATGGTTAATTTTATAAAGCAGCATTTCTCTTGTGTCTAATACCACATGCAGGTATCTACCCTATTAGGACCCCTTCATTATTAATCAATGAGTAAGAAGGGACGATGTTCAATTGAGGCCATTTGGGATGAGCTTAGCAATAAAAAGGAAGTGATAATTTTGTTAGCAAAAGAGTTTAAGTGGTTTACAGATGATTTGGGAAGTATTTTTGTTTCACTTAGAGGGTTGTTAATATCTGCAATTTATTGCAGTGAGTGAATGGAGGAGGCATGTACTCTCACAATGTTTAAGCACTTGAAACGCCATGACAGAGAAGGTTGTGAACTCAAATATATAGAGATGCTTGTATGCTGGAAAGGACATAAAGGACCAAAGGGTTGTTTCTGTGTTGTAAGACTCGATGATTCTATGACTCATTGCATTTAACTGTATTGTCTGTTATGAAGGGCTTGTTACCCTTTGTATTTATCATTTACATCATACAAGATATGGAAAACTCTAAAATATATTTCCCAAGTCTTTAAAAACCTATAATTTGCTATTCTGTTTAATCACAAAATAAGATTTAAACAAGATATGTATGGTGTTTTGCCTCGCATGTCAGTTTTAAGAAGTATGAACACCAAAGGATATATAATTAAATAAATTGCCACTTTTGTACTATCACTCTGTCATTTGTTCTATTATTTTACAACTAAAGCATATTTTTTGAGACATTCTCTAATTTGTCAGATCACTTTATTTGTGTGAGACTGTCCCTTTAAAAGAACAAATTTAAACAAACCTTGTAGGTTTTGAAATGTGACTGTGAAAAGGGCTGCAGGCTTCAAAGACAGCATGTTCATGATACATTTTGCAGAGTGAAGGAAAGAAGCCCTGGAAATCCCAGGGGCAGAGACGCTGTGACCATCCTCTTGAAAAGACAATTGCTCAGGAGGCCATTTTAAGGAAGCAGCACAAGAGTAATGGGATCTTGGGCCTCCTTTGTAGGACTGAGAAATCCACTTAGCCTCATTTTGTTGTGATAGACGAACTGTTTCTCCTGTTAGTATAGAGGGATAAGAGACCACTTCAACTGACCCACAAAATGATTATAAATGCTGAAGAAATGCTGCATTCTACTTCGACTGAGCCACGATTAAGCATACCAAAAAATCTTTTCCCAAAGTTCCTCTGGGTGAACTGACTGAAGTTACAATTCCAAAGCTCCTCTATTTTTATCATTAGAGATGAATTGCAATTTTATAAATTATGTAAATATTACCTATTAAACATTGATGGAAAGGATTCATATGAAAGAGAGTATCAACCAAATTAGGTTAATATTCTAAAGGAAAGTTAAGTAATATCTTACTCAAAAAAATTTCTAACTTGGAAATAACAAAAAAATTGCTTGGGTATATTATTGTTAGCTATTATATCAAAAGACTTCAAAATTCCATCTATAAACAGATCTGAAAAATAGACAATTCCTTTCTTTTTCCAAAAAGAAAAGGCTGATTTGTTACGGACTGAGGGAAAAATACTTGAGATGAGAACTCGATGAACTAAAATTTTTTGTATCAAAAAATTTGCAAAATTGAAACCAAACTTGTAATGTATGTTTAAATATTGGTTTGAAGGTATGTCCACTAATCTTAGAAATTGTAAAAGGAAGAACAGCTCCCAATAAGGAAACTACTGGATACCTCTGTACAGATTTCAATTCCAAATCTGTCCAGTGAGGGTGTTCAGGTTTTCCAGAAAATAATATATCAAATATTAATTGCCCAATAATAAAATCGAAGATTAGGGAAAGCAATACCACCATCTTTCTTTAATTTCTGCAAATGAAATTTGTTCTTCCTAGCATTCTTCTTATTTCATATACAAGACATTTGAGTCAAACAATAATTTTGGATAAAAACTGGAACTGCTGGAAATGCATACAAAAATTTGGGTAAAATTATCATCTTGATAGTATTTATATGACCTATTAAAGTTTAGATAAGTTGGTTAAATTAGTTTAGGTGTTATATAGTTGTTGATTAATAATTAAAAAAATTATTTTAAATATAACACCTGGGCTAATTTTTATCGCTGCTCTCTGGTACATAACACCTTTTGCACAGTCTTGTATGATCTAATGCTTATCAGCTCTCAACTGTTTTGGTGGTATCTGTTGGAGCAAAGCTCAGATCAATTTTAATTTTGGTGCATCAAGCCCTTCAAAATTTTTCCTGTGGTTGAACATTGATTTGTTCTTGTTGCAATGCAGTTGTATTGTTGAAATGTTTCCGTAGTCTTCTGTTTCTTTACAACAAAATTTAACATTGGCAGTGTCTGAATGGAGGAGAAAAGAAAAAGTCCCAGAAATTTCTATAGGCTATTGGAACACTGTCTCTCACCATTTTTTAAATTTGATCTATGCCTTTCAGAAATTAGATTGGAGATTCCATTATTTGCAAAGGGATTGTGATGCAATTCTCATCTTAGTAAATTATGCTGGGTAATGAAGCTTTTTGCTTCCTGACACTTTTAGGTGTATGTTTAGGATTTTGGGCTACTGATCCTGTAAATCATCATAATATTTTTCTATCACATACCATTTCTTTTAGATATAACCTATTTTTTTAAAATTTCCTGTTGTATTTTAAGTCTACTAGTATACTGACCACAAAGCAAGCTGTTTTGGTCAGTCCAACCATACCTGAACAAGCACTCAGTGTAGGTTCTATGCAAATATTGTTTAGGTCAGAGCAAGCTTAATTAAAATAGATGCAGACAGGCTATAAAATCAGCTCACATATACAGATGCTGTGTATTACATTGATACAGATTAAATGCATGTTGATGCACATGTTTTTCAAGCAATAACATAGTGAATATACTTAATAATAGCATTTATTGTCATCAGGAAGATTCAATACAGCAGGGATGTCTCGTCAATGTCTCAACAACTGCAATATATTTTATTATATTTAGTGAGTTTGCTTAAAGCTCAAAGATGGAGCATGACTGTACATTGAGAAAGCCTATGAGCTCTACTATGGTTGTAAAATTGGTGACTAAGACAAACCCTGGACTCCTCACATTTGATGTGTAGCATGTGCAGTCAACCTAAGAGCTTGAGTCAGAGGTAGTTTTGCAATTAAATAAGTTAATTTCAATAACATTTATTTTAATATTTCTCCAACTTCCTACATGATGCAGCAAATCTAAAATTATCTTGTGTCCAACTTGAAGTTATCTATCAGACAGACAGTACTCCATGTTTCTGTTTTCAGGAAGTAAGCCTTTTGAGAACATTTGTAGTCCAGTGTTGCTATCTGAGATTTGAATCACTCTCTCAGATGACCTTTCCTAGACCCAACAAACTAATGTCATTGTGAAAAAAGCACGTCAGTCTCAACTTCCTCAAGGTTGGCAGGGGTTCAGTAGACATCAGAAATCTTGGCAAACTTTTACAGATGTGTAGTGCAAAGTGTGCTGACTGGCTGCAACACATCTGAGCAGAAACACCTCCAAAAGGTAGTGGACAGCCCAGAACATCATATCTTTCCCCACCATGGAGAAAATCTATCTGGAAAGCAGCAACAAACATCAGTGATTTACATCACCCAGGACACGCTCTGTTCTCACTACTACCATTAGAATGAAATATAGGTGCCTCAAGACTTCTACCATCAGGGTCAGGAACAGTTTTTACCCCTCCATCATCAGACTACTAAACAAATGTCTCTGAAACTAATTTCAGAACACTCTTACTTTGCGCATTATTTATTACTGATTTTTTTTCCCTGTATTTGTATCTGCAGTTTGTTTATACTTCTTTCATTGTTTACATTTCTCCCTTTAGTGTAAACTGAGTACAGTTTACACTACTGAGAAGAAATTATGCCTGGCCCATAAGATAAAGAATCTCAGGGATGTATGTGATTTCATGCATGTATCTGATAATAAATTTGAACTTAGTTTTTTTTCTCCAGACTGCTTCAAGGTACAGTATTTAAATATTTCATTATATTTCATTTTGCTCAGTAGGTTTAGCACTTGCATAAAGAAAAATATCTGTTACATAAGGTCATAAGGACTGATCTTCCAAGCTGCTTGCTTTTCACTGGAATACAGTTCAGTCTCTTTGTAATACAATTAAGTATAATGTTAGAACATAGAACATTCTGCCTTCAATGTTGTGCTGACCTATATATTCCTACCAACAAAATACTAAACCTTTTCTTCCTCGTAACCCTCTAATTTTCTTTCATCTATTTGCTTGTCTAAGAATCTCTTAAATGTCCCTAATATTTCAGCGTCCACCACCACCCCTGGCAAGGTATTCCAGATACCCATAACTCTGTGTATATTTAAAAAAAAAAACAAATTTTTCTCATGTCTCCCCTAAACTTACCTTCTTTCACTTTGTACAGATATCCTCTAGTGTTTGCTACTCCCATCCTGGGGAAAAAAGGCTATCTTATCTATGCCTCTCAGAATCTTGTTGACCTCTATTAAGTTACCTCATCCTTCTTTGCTCCAAAGAGAAAAGTCTCTGCTAAATTGCCTAATGAGACATTTTCCAATCCAGGCACCATCCTTGTAAATCTCTTTTGCACTCTCTCCATATTTTTCACATCCTCCTTCTGATGGGGTGACCAGAATTCAACACAATATTCTAAGTGCGGTCTCACCAAAGATTTGTAGATTTACATCATCACCTCTTGACTCTTGAACTCAATCCCCCTGATTTTGTAGGTTTTTTAATTGTTTTGTTCTTTTTACAAAGTACCTGTTCAGCTCCAGTTAGTAAGAATTTTGGGGCATATATACATTGTACAATGCATATGATAATCCACATTTGGTATTTTGTGAACAATGCTTTATTGTAATCTGAGTTTGGCACATTGAAATTCTCCAGGAACTACAGAAATAACAATACGCAAATCTCAATTTGTCTCTGAAGATCCTGTACTGCTAATTCATTTTAAAGCAAATATTCTGGCAAATACTCTGACAGTATTTTTCTCAAGGATCTATTTGGCTTGCTAAATAACTCATCAGGATGTTAGAAGAAAAACTGTGTACCATGTTTTTTCAGTTTAAACTCTAATTTGTGCTGGAATAGCTGATGTGCTCCTGGCCAGAAATTCATTGCAAAAAAATCTATTCCTATTCTTTGTAACATTTTCAAAAATTATGTAGATGACTGAAATCTCCTGAGGGAAAAATACAATTTCACAGCACTTTGTGATAAATTTAAATAATTTGACTTATTTCTGTAGCTTGCTCATTGAGATTCTGTGAAATAGATAATTTCTTCTTAATTGGTGTACTTAAATTTTTATCCTTTTATTATTTATTGACACTGAAGAGTCCACAAAACCATCTGGGAATAGTTTCCAGTACATGCAGGAAAAAGAAACAACGTTCATGATTGTTGGTAATACAGTTCCACTGATTTTGTTATTAGACTGATTAATCACATTTTCATGAAGAATCCTTTGACAAGAGAGGCAGCAACATTGCTAGTGAAGCTGCTGCCTCTCTGCTTTAATGATCTGCATTTGATTCTAACCTCTGGTGCTCTCTGTGAAACTTACACATTCTCCTTATGACCATAGGGGTTGCTTCTGGGTGCTCTGGTTTCCTCCTACATCCCAGTTGTATGTGGCTTGCTTGGTAGGTTAACTGTATATTGCTCCAAGAGTGTTTGCAAGCAGTGGAAACTGGGGGAAGTTGATGAGAATATGGAATTCCTGTTAATGGATACTTGGTAGTCAAAGGAGACTCAGTTGACCAAATTGCTTATTTCTAAACTACATGACTTTGAAATTTTCTGTGATCGTATTCCATTATTAAAATGGTTTATAAAATTGATATCCCTACATTTTCCCTATACATTCATTAATTTCTTTCCACATTCTAATCATGTGTATTAGAATGGGGTTTTCCATCTTTTTCTTTCATGATTTGAAACTACATTTATACATAGTCTGTTTCCCCCCCCTTCTCCATTGAGTACACTCCGATTTGAACACATTTGTCTTCAGTGAAGAAGGCTGTGAGAAATCTGACCTGTGCAGCTAGGTAATATTTTTTTTAAATATTGAAGTCCAAGTCCTCCCAGACTGTAGTCCTGTCAGTTTTATCAATGCAATTCTTGTACCTTATTATTCCATTGGAACTGTCTAATATGGTTGTTTAGTCACTTAAAGTTTTTAGTTAAGGGAATAGGCAGCAATTGGGAAAAGGTATTGCAGTCTCGGCATCACTTTCATTTTGACACAGTTAACCTTTCCCACCAAATTGGTAAGTCTCTCCATTTCTGTAGATTTCTTTTTATCTTCCCCAGAAGATCAACATAATTTAGTTTGTACTGATTTTGCAACTTATTGTCAGTTCCATCCACCTTCTATTTAAATTTACTTCGTTTTTGATATCTTTCATATTAAATATTTTTAATGGTGTTATTTCACTTTTATACATTGATTTTATAGCCTGATATTCTTCCATATTTTTCTAATGTTACTTGTAATTTTTCCAAAGATTTAGCCAGTTCTGATGGATACAATAGCACATATTGGCGAAAAGACTGATTTTGTGTTCTTCTTACCTGACTTTGAAGCTCTTTATATTGGGGTCCCTTATTTATCTCCATCAGTGGTTCAATCGCTAAAATGAAAAGAACTGGAGATTGTGGGGGAGGGGGGGGGTCATCCCTGTCTACTCTATCTACTCAAGAGGAACACTGCAAACATCTGATTATTTTAGCTCGTGGTTTATAGTAAAGTTTATATCCAATTTATAAATGTTCTGCCTATACCAATTATTTTTCCAGTGTTTTAAATAAAAAGAGCCATCCCAAACAGTTGAATGCTTTTTCCACATCTGGGGAAACTGTAATACTTTTCATTCAGATTTAGCCATGTGTATTATGTTAAATAACCTTCCTCGACTATTTGAGGAATACCTTCCTTTAACAAATCCTGCAAGAGTACATTTGTATTGAGGTGCAGAATTTAGTGCATATTTGTTTGATCGAAGGGAAAATGTTTCTTAAAAATATTTGGATGCTATCCATACATCAAACATGGATTTCAAATTATCACAAATAACATCTTAAAGTATTTTTAGCAAACTCTGGCAATATTACATTTTTTTTGCCATTGCTCAACTAACAACAAGAAGGACTTAACCCAATTGTTTTGCAATGTACATCTTGGTTTTAATATTTATTATCAGTATTGAATTTCCATTGCACTTCAAGTTTGAATCATTATTTTATTATACTATTTTCTTTGTGCTTGAGGAAAATGTAAAGATGTGCTTTTATTTTTCCATCTTGAAATCAATTGTGCCCAGAAATTAGATTGCACCTAATTTTGCTGCATTTAGATTAATGTCAAAATGGATCCCTTAAAAAAAAAATTGCAAAATTGGCCAACACAGATTTGAAACAACATTAAGGTGTTATTTAGCCAGAAAAAAAGCTTTTGGGCTTGACCTGTCTATTTTCTGACTGGTTGTATTCAATTCAGTGTTCACTGCAAACCAATGAGAACCAGGTTTCAGCCTTTAAAGGCTGAGAGCGACTGAAGGGAATTTCATGTGTCAGATGGGCTCTCCTGGCTGATTATTAATTTACTATCAAAAAGCTTAAAAAAAAATCTGCAGGTCTGGAAAGCAGAACTTAAAAATGCTGGATATACTGAGCAGGTCAAGCAACACCTGTAGACAGACTGAGAGCTAACATTTCAGGTCAGCAAATTCTCATCAGAATTAGGATATTTTCAAAATGGAAAATGATTCAAGTTTTATGAAAAGTAAGAGGAATGTCTGCATTATGTGGAGATTAAGTGAGGTAGAATGACCAAAAAGGTAGCAGTGATGCTGGCTGTGTGTTTGGAAAGAGTTGATAATTGCAGTTGATCTGTCTGAGGAAGTATATGTTGAGAGAGATGATTGAAGAGGGATGGTAAATAGGAGATAAATGTCAGCATTCCTCTATTTTTATTCATCTTCCTCTCTTTACATCTCCTCAAAGTAGATTAGTTGTAACGAACAAGGGTTCACCACCCCATCTCCCATTCCACCACCTCTGATGTCGATAATTTTTTCTTGCACTCTGGCCTTCCTTAAGGTGTTATTTTCTCCACCCTTCATCTTTCTGAAACTTAAAACGTTTAAGTTTTCTAAATTTGCATATTAATCTAATCTAAAATAGTAATTCAATTTCACTCTCCACAAATGCTGTGTAATTTGGTCAGTATTTTCTGTTTATATTAGTTTACAATGTTGGTATTGAGTCGGTTTTATGAAGCAGGTAATCAGGTTTAGCTGGATCCTTATGAAAACTATCCAGATCTCCCTTTCAGCTGAGACATCCTCCTGATAATCTTCTTTGCAGTCCTGCTCTCCCTTGCTCTCTCTCATTGACCTCCTGCTTAGGTTCCCCATATTGATTGGCCAGGTCAGAGATTTGAAGCTACTTACTCTCTCCACTTTAATGATAGTTATGTATGGTCTCTACCTCATTAAGTCTATAATCACGGTCTTCATCTTGTGCTGCGAGAGGTTGTTGTCTTGGTGCCATGCCACTAGACTTTCAATCTCCTTTCTGCATCCCATCTCATCATTATTAGATACCCAGCATTCTGCTGTGGAATTGACAGCAAATGTTAAGATGGAGTTGGATGGCATTTGGCTGTACAGCCATGGGTGAGGAATATAGAAGGGGACTGAGAGCACATCCTTTAGGAACACTGGCATAATGAGTAATGGACAACCCATTAAGAAACATGGCATAGATCTACTGCTGCAGCCTGGAATGATCCAGTGGCCAGGACATCTTTGTCTAAATGTTATTCAGCAAAATTTCACACAGCTCTCTGAAGACAACCTTGGAAACTGAACCTGTAAATAAACTGTTCCACAGGCAGGTCCTGGAAGTTTGAGGTGTTTTCAAAAGACTCTGTAGGAGTAGTCTTTTCTCAGACTGGTGTATCTTTGTTCTGAGATTTTTAATCTTCCTACCATGTCCAACCTTAAGCCTCCAATAATGTAATGCTGTGAGAACTCTCACTAATAGGCATCTGTCAAATGATTAGCTCATCAGTTTAACATAGGGGAGAAGGTGAGGGGGGGGGGGAGGGGGGAGAAGCTGGGTGAAGGAGACACAACTCTTTAGTTGTAGCATATGTTACGGATACCTGCAGTCTGTCCTAAAATGAAACATTGCACATCAACTGGTTACTTTCCCCAATTTTCACACTAAATTTCAGTTGAATTGGGCTATGGGCTCTGATGGAATTTCAGTTGAATTGGATTACAGTGAAATATTGTGCCTGCTTTCTCTAGCTCTGAGTTTACATAATATCTTGACATATCCCACACTATTGTGAAATAAAGCCTTCTGCAATGCTTTTCAGTAATAAACTAAAGATTCTATGCTCTCACACTTAAAATAATAATCCCAAAATGGGTTTTGACCACTTGCACAATATGTATAGCTAATGCACAATATGGCTACAAGAACAGGTTAGTCTGAGAATCCTGAAGCGAGAGTCTCTCCTAACTCCTCCAAGCCTGCCTGTCATCCAGAAGGCTAGGATCAGGATTGTGATGACATAAGCTCTAGTTGCCTGGATGAGTGCAGCTTCAACAACGTGGATGAAGTTCAACACCATACAGGACATTGTAGCCCGCTTCATAAGCATCCATCTGCAAATATTCACTCACTCCACCACCAACACACAGAGACAGCAGTTTGTTTCATCTACAGGATTGGCTGCAGTAACTCACCAAGACTTCTTGGACAACACTTTCCAGACCTATGACCTCCACCAGCTAAAAAGCACAAGAACAGTAAAAACATGAGAATATCATCACCTAAAAGCCACACGCTGTCTTGATGTATATCACCACTTCTGCCAAGTCAAAATTCTGGAACTCCCTCTTGAACTTCATTATGAGTATAGCCACACCACAAGGACTTGTCGAGCTTCACAAATCACGTCACCACATCTTCTCGGGGCAATTAAAGATGGACAATTAAATGCTGGCTGAGCCTGTGAATCCCACATCCCTTGAATAAATTTAAAAAAATATTGAGACCATCTTATTAAGTGTGAAAATATGTCTTATAATTTGCTGCAGGAGGATCAATTTTTAGCCAGTATCATTGAACCTTTGATGGATGGTCATAGATTAAAAAGTAGCCTTTTTAACTATTAAATTTCCATTTCAAATGAAAAGGTTAGAAATGTCTATGGGTGATATCAGGAGAAAAATATACCATTCCTCATTCATTTCATAGCGATGTAACCTATTTAATATATGTAGAACAAAAACCTCTTAAATGGAACAATGGGGAGAGCCATTGAAATATACTGTCCAATTAGTAGTGAAAACTTTGCTTATTTATCTTGGTTAGAATTAATAACAAAATTATGAAGAATGGATCCTGATGTGATGTAGTTCAAGTGAGGGATGACAATGAGAACAAAATGTTTTGCACCCTTGAGTTGCTCTGAAGGAATATTTGATCTGGTGAGAGGGGCACTTCAGCTTATTGCAGTTGCATGCAATATTCAGGTGAGCACATATTACTACTTGATCTCTTCATGCTGGCAATATAAAACACACTTAATTTGAAAGTACTTGTGGTTTTAATTCATTCCATCTTTCAAGAAATTAAAATAACCGTAAGATCAGATTGTGTGACTGACCTCTAACCCAATAGCATTGCACTCCACCATATTCAAAACATAAGCAAACCGAACAATTGATGAGATACCCTGCAAAATTTACTTGGCGGCAGTATCTATCAACCCACTTGAGAGGATTTGAGATTTCAAATCTAGGTCAAGGTTTGATTTCCAAGTAGAGTAAACCGAAGAGAAACTAACCCTTTCAAATCTTCCCTTTGCATTGGTTAAAATTGTGCAACTATTAAGTAGATCAGAGAATAAAAAGGAAGAGTGGAAGGAAAGAAAACAGCAGCTTAAAGGAAACTAGACCAACTGATGATATAAATTCCTTTGGAATGGGAGATTTTGGGTGAAAAGAAAGAGGAACAGGATAGATCCCCATCTTTCTCCATAATATTTCTAATCATCTCCCATCACAGGAGAGCCAAAAGGGACATATCACAATATCTATTTCTCTTCCTTTCAATAGGTAATTCCATGGTTCAGATCAATAAGAACATGCTGTCTCTTATTGAGAAAGACATGTTGCTATTCCCACGGGGCCTCTGAATCTCAAGATCACATTGATTTCTGGGATTATGTAAATGAAAATGAAGGAGTACTGTCAGTTAAGCTCCTTTATTCGAGCACGCTATTTTCTGTTATTTTAGTTTAACAGTCTGCTACTGAGCTTTTATATTGATTTTACTTCACAAAATTCTCCCTGGTGAATAAATTGTTGTACAGGAGTTCTTTTAAATTAAGGCGCTAATTAAAGATATAATACTTGAGCTATTTGTAAGTTTATGCCACTTGAGCAGCCCTAAAGAGGAAAACAAAAAGTTAAAATATATTGTTCAGAACTTTAAAGATTTCTGAGAGGTGTAATTTTAGTCAAATGCTTTACATGTTTAAAATAGCAATTTCCTTGTTAATGAACAGAAAGTTGTTCTATTGAATTTAATGTTTGGCCATTCTATTGGAAATTTGCTTTATTTCTAAACTTGGGGAAGTTATTTGGAAGTTTTGACAAAATAGTCAGGAAGGAGATGGAACGTGCTCCTCAAATTAGTCTTAAAATTAGTGTAAGGCTAACTTTGATGGCAGCAGGTGGAGATTTTCAAAAATTAATTGAGAGGGGCTGGACTAGGTTATGGAGGCAGGGGACTAGAGCAACATTCTGGGCAAGTATTGCATGAGATTGGCAAGAAGGGGTGTGGATTTAATACACGCCTGAATTAACCATTAAGCAAAATAAGATCGTGCTTGGGGCACCAAGGGAAGAGGACCTCGCTGAGTTCTTTTTCCTCAGTGTCAGCTTTACAATGGTGCAGCTGCACAAGGGACCCACAAAAATCCATCCCCCACACAGTAAATGGGGGGGAAAAAAAGGCTATATTTAATATAGTTGTGGGGTCTGGCCTGGAAGAAAACATTTTTTAATCTATTATTTCACATTCAACACTTATTGAGTCTTAATGTCTTGTCAATTAGGCAAGGATTGAGATGGAACCATTGTTGAGCTGTGCTTGGGGCATCAGTTGGCCTTAATCTGGCCCTGATTTAATAAAAGCATCAAAGATTATGGAAGTACAGTGGGAGAATGGGGTTGAAAGGAAAAATGCATCAGCTATGGCACATGGATCTTCTGCATACTGAGTTTCCTTTGAGTTACGGAGGTCTGTGCCTTGAAATGGTAACTCTATTTCTCTTTCCAGAGATGCGACCTAAACTGCTGAGGTTTCCATCATTAAGTTTTGTTCTCATTTGAAGTTCCAGCATCTCCAGTTTTATGACTTTCTTTTTGAGGTAAGGAACTGATGGCTTCAATAGAAATCTCAGGCCATAATTTTTGACTGCCAGCAGTTTAAATACAACAAACTAAAAATTGGATCCTTTTCATAATCATATCTGGATCTGTCTTTGGGGAGTCTTATGCCATTTCTTTCCTTCCTTGATTTATTGGCAATCCTCTTCCCATTTTAGGAACATATTGAACGCAGTGATATTATCATAACTTTCTTGTAACCATCATAGTGAGTGTTAGAAACCTCCCCAATGATTTATGAATACATTCTGAAATCCTTTACTTCAAGCACTGTATTGATTTAAAGCAACTGAGAATCTCACCAATATCTGACCAAGAACTTTGTCATTTTTGCTTGACTTCTAATATTTTACATTTAGTAATCTAGCTCTTAAAAGCTCTCATTAATCATATCCACAACTTAGTACTGAACTTTGAATTGTCCGTATTCCCCAACATCTTTGTCAATAACTCCAGATTTTAACGAAAGAAAATATTTAAAAAACACAAAACACAACCAAATTACTGGCTATATTTTCCCATATTATCTTGGTAGGTATTTATTAAAATCCTATAGCTTAATCATGACAAAACATTTTCAAGATATGAACTTGTGCGTGGAAGTATGATTAAATTAAAATCTCTCTCCACCCCTGATCAATTCTCAACTTTCCTTTCCTGAACTCTTTTCAGAGTCCAATGATCTCATTTTGTCTTTTGCCCTGAGCTCCATCTCCCTCATCCTTTTCATTCAGATGCCTGCCTGCTTTTTCCTCATTCCTTGACAAAGGGCAAAGGCCTGAAATGCTAGTTACTGTATATATTTACCTTCTATGATGACTGTGAGACCCGAGTTCCCCATGATGCTTGTATTTGAAGCCCCCATCCAGTTTCACCAGACTTTAATGTGGGTGAGGATGGGATTGAAGTTTCATAGATACAAAGATACTGAGAGCCAACTCCATATGGATGTGAAAAGATCTCCAAAAAGCTCTGAAATCCATGCACACCGCTGTAATGGAGGATTAAAACCATGTACTCAGATGCTTTTTGCTTATGTGGAACTGACGACACTGGGTCCACACGCAGGTCACCTTACTTTCAGAACTAGCAGATGTAATTAAACTCAGCCATGGGGACTTATCTGAAGATACACTTTGAAATGGAATTCCACCGTGAGGCCCAGGGAAAGCAGTTGTCAAATGCAACACTCTGAAATTGACGAATTGGTCACAACCTGTCTTGCTCGAGAAGTTTTAATAAGTCTTTGTATCTACGAGATAAACCAGGAAATTATAACATCCTGGTTCCATAATAATTAATCTTCTAAATTGTAGAATGTAATGTTCAGTTTTGATTTTGACTGACAAATATTAGAAGGAGTAGGCGCATGATTAATTGTTTTTGGGGTATATAAGCCTGTGGTCCTGCTGCTGAAGTTTAGACTCTCCGAGGGGTGGGAACACCCCTTGTCAAGAAGGAAGAACAGCCAGAGTCCGAGCAACGTCCCGGTCGGGGGAGGTGGAGAAGCTGCTACCAGCGCCCTGACAACCTACTACAAGTGTGCAGTTGTTGCCTCGCTTCGGCAGTTGGGACCAGTCCAAGCGTTGATAAGTATAGTTGGGAAGGGCTTGCATATTGTAGTGTGAAATCAGCTTTTGAATTAGTAATAAACATTTGTATAAACTGAACTGCTCTCGGTGTGTGTGTCTATTTTCTTTCGGTAGCTCAAACACTGTGACCAATCTAAAATGAACAAAATGAGAGGTATAAGTTTACCCAAGACAATTGGCGCTGCGAGCAGGATTGGTCTCAAGATGTTTCGCCGAAAGAAAGAGGTGAGCCCTGAGCAGTTCTTGATTCCTGGATGGACTTCCAAAGACGATGGGTTTGGCATGTTGGCCAATATCCTGTCTTTGTTGGGACCACCCATTAGTTGGGATGAGAAGTTAGACTCATCAAGTGCACCTCTGGGAGAGCGGGTTGCCACTCTCCTTCGAGAAAGTAAATTTCCTGATAAAAAGGGAACGCTGACGAATGGTTTTTGGTTGCTGGCCACAGCATTACGCCACTCCGTTCAGCGTGAAGCAGAATTAATTCAAAGAGAAGTAGAATCTCAGTGCAAAAGAAAGCAATTAGAGGAGGAGCTAGAAGTCCTGCGACAATGCTGTTCCATGATGAGCGAGATTGTTCGTACCAGTCAGGACAGAGCCAAAGAATGGGAAGATAAGCATGTCCAAATGATTTGCCGTAATATTAAACTCCGGCAGCAGCTCTGTGCAGATAAGGAAAGGCATGGAGTAGAACCCGATCCATATCGTATTCATGCCATGATAAGGAATGGTGACGATCCTGATGTAATTGAGGATTGGGATGGGAATATCTGGAATGACAATGGTAATAATGCAGATACTCCTCAGCATGTGTCTAATATACTACCCTCTCCATCTGCTGTTCATGCCCGCCCTATAAGGCAGCAGATTTCCCAAACAGACAGAAGGGGGGATGATGTAAGGGTAGAGATGGAAGGGATAGATACCCCGGTTTCCCATGTGGACCCAGGGGAAAATACCCAAACCCCTGCTTATGCTCTATGGCCTACTCCCTCTGTTGGATGGCCTCCACCTCCTCCCCTAGACTGGGTGGAGGACCCTGTGAGCCAAAGTGGGAACAGGGGTCGGAAGGAGTCAATGATCCGTGATTTCTCTGTAAAAGAGCTGGCTGCCATTGGAGATCGATTTAGGCAAAAAGCAGGGGAACATCATCCCCAGCTGCTGAGTCCTCCTGGCCCAGCTGTGCTTTCTGCTCCCACTGCTGCTTCTATCGAGCTGGCTTCGCCTGCTCCAGTTACTCATGATGAGGTAAAACAATGGGTTAAACAGGCTCTTAAAGATAACAATAGCATGTGGTCCTGGAAGCCCCCGAACCCTTCTGAAGCCTCAAGGTGTGGGCAGGATTCCCGTGTCTACTCCATCGAGACACGGCGCACACACGGGGATCCGCGGCCCTACATACCGTTAACAATCCACTGGGGTGGGGGTAATGATCGCCAATACTTGGCTTTGGTCGACACCGGTGCAGAGCACTCGGTGATTCCTGGTAATCCCGACCTCTGGACTGGACCGGCCTTTCAAATAGAGGGGTTGGGAGGAGCGGTCACCCTGGCAAAGGAAATAAAAGTCTGTGCCATGGTGGGTGATAGCCCTTCCCCTGTCTGGTTACATGCCCTGGTGGCTGCTACTGACGAGTGTATCCTGGGTATTAATATATTGGCCGGTATGGCCCTTAATACTAGCCAAGGGGGATTTGAATTTGGAATTCGAACTATTACAAAAAAACTAGTAGTGGGTCAGGTTAAGTGGGATCCTGTGATGGTGCCAGCCCCCATGAAACCAGTGTGCATTCCACAATATCGTCTCCCTGGGGGGCAGGAAGAGATTACTGCCACCATCGATGCTCTGCAAGAAGAAGGGGTAGTGAGGCCCGCAACGTCGCCCTTTAATAGCCCTGTTTGGCCAGTCCAGAAGCCAGATGGCTCCTGGAGAATGACAGTTGATTATCGTTTTTTGAACAAACATGCCCCACCACTTGCTTCAGCAGTTCCGGACATTGTCACCCTTATTGAAAACATTGCTACTGGGAACTCAGGAACATGGTATGCTGTCATTGATCTCGCTAACGCCTTCTTCAGTATTCTTATAGCTGAGGATTCACAGGATAAGTTCGCCTTTACCTGGAAGGGGCGCCAGTATACCTTCACCCACCTTCCAGTATCGCCTTCCCTCTCAATTCACCATTATATTGATGATGTGGCCTCCTGGAGCCTCTGGCAGAAACAAGAGGGTCGCCGAGTCCCACTGGGATTCTGGTCACGTACCATGCCTGAGGCTGCCACTCGTTATTCTGTTTTTGAACAACAGTTACTAGCCTGTTACTGGGCCCTGCTAGAGACTGAAAGAATGACAGGTGATGCAGATGTTCAATTGCGACCTGCACTTCCTATAATGAATTGGGTCCTGGCTAATAATGCTAATCTAAAGATCGGGCGGGCTCAGCAGTCTTCTATTGTTAAATGGAAGTGGTATATTCAGAGTCGTGCGACCAGAGGGCCTGAAGGGGTGGGCCGCGTACACGAACAGGTGGCTTACCATCCCAGGTCAGGAACTCACTTATCGGAGGAGGGGGATGGTGACTCCAGTCAGTATGCTGAGTTGAAGGCAGTCACTTTACCACTAGATCCCCATGATCACCCTCTTCGCCTGTTTACTGATTCCTGGGCTTTGGCTAATGGACTTGTGGTATGGATGCCTGATTTGCAAAAGAACAACTGGATGATACATGACCGCCCAGTATGGGGCAAAGAGTTGTGGCAGCTGTTGTGGGATGCTTCCCACCATCGTGAGATAACCGTTTATCACGTTGATGCCCATACCAATATGGCGACTAACATGGCTCAACATAATGCAGTAGCAGATCAGCTTGCCACTATCAGCTGTGCTGATACCGTCCCCCTGGCTCGATGGGCACATGAACAGAGTGGTCATTTGGGGGAGAAGGGATCAGCTATGTGGTCCCGTACACATGCTTTATCCGTCCATCAGGATGATGTCCGCATGGTCGTACGTACATGCCCAGAATGTCAGCTTGTGAAGTTCCATACCATTCCACCTGGTCCACATGGCCGAATAAAACGGGGTGCTCACTCAGCTGCAGTCTGGCAAATTGATTACATAGGCCCCATGCTAGACTGTATGGGTAAATATTACATCCTAGTAATGGTTGACACTTTTTCGGGCCTGGTTTTTACTTTTCCCACCAAGACGGCTGACCAAGCTAGCACTATCCAAGGACTAAACCATTTGATTTATCGTTATGATGTTCCAGAGGAGATTCACTCTGATAATGGCTCACACTTCTCCGGGAAAGCAATCTGTGATTGGGCAAATGACAACGGTATTTTATGGGTCCACCATATTCCTTATTACCCGCAGGCTGCCGGGTTAGTTGAACAAATGAACGGCTTACTGAAGGAACAAATTCATTTGTTAACATCACTGGGGACCCAGAAGGGATGGTGCCATGTGCTGCAGCAGGCAGTCGACAATTTGAATCATCGCCCTTTAAAAGGAGGTAGACCTTTCCACCAACTTCTTCACGCTCCTGAATTACAGCCTATTCCAGAGGAAAAACAGTCAATGCCCCCCATCCCCGAACTAGAGAATGTTGGACAAAAGGTATGGGTGGCACCACCAGGTAGTGGCCCTCCTGTAAAAGGGGAAATAGTGACACCTGCCCAGGGTAACACTCGGTGGGTAGCTATTGAGGGACAGGATGATTTAGTCTGTTTAAACACTGAACGCTTATGGTATCGTGAGTGACATGTGTCAGGCTTCTTTGTTCCAGGTTCTCCATTTTACACTCCTGGTGATCTGGCTTAACAGCTGCTTTGATGCCAGCAATTGGATTTGTAATGTCGAGGACGTTCCAAGGGAGTTCCCCGTGGGAAACACGGTCCGATGCATTACACCAAGGAAGTCCTCGGTCACCAGCCTCAAGTGCAGCTTATATAAATATGTTATTGTTCAGCATGTTTCAAAATCTGTTCGTGAGCTCCAGTATCTGGGTATTGTGGCCAACAAGGATAATTTGAGCCTTGGTTGGAATCCTTTCTCATGGCTAACTGCTACATTTGGGGGAGTGGGCCACACTATCCTCCGTTGGTTGCTCGCGTCATTGCTTATCTTTGTAATTGTTGTTTTGATTTCTCTTTTTTCGCTCCCTCTGTACTCAAATACTGGTTAGGCCTCGCAAATGACAGATTGTGACCAAGGGGTGGAATGTAATGGAGGATTAAAACCATGTACTCAGATGCTTTTTGCTTATGTGGAACTGACGACACTGGGTCCACACGCAGGTCACCTTACTTTCAGAACTAGCAGATGTAATTAAACTCAGCCATGGGGACTTATCTGAAGATACACTTTGAAATGGAATTCCACCGTGAGGCCCAGGGAAAGCAGTTGTCAAATGCAACACTCTGAAATTGACGAATTGGTCACAACCTGTCTTGCTCGAGAAGTTTTAATAAGTCTTTGTATCTACGAGATAAACCAGGAAATTATAACATCCTGGTTCCATAATAATTAATCTTCTAAATTGTAGAATGTAATGTTCAGTTTTGATTTTGACTGACAAATATTAGAAGGAGTAGGCGCATGATTAATTGTTTTTGGGGTATATAAGCCTGTGGTCCTGCTGCTGAAGTTTAGACTCTCCGAGGGGTGGGAACACCCCTTGTCAAGAAGGAAGAACAGCCAGAGTCCGAGCAACGTCCCGGTCGGGGGAGGTGGAGAAGCTGCTACCAGCGCCCTGACAACCTACTACAAGTGTGCAGTTGTTGCCTCGCTTCGGCAGTTGGGACCAGTCCAAGCGTTGATAAGTATAGTTGGGAAGGGCTTGCATATTGTAGTGTGAAATCAGCTTTTGAATTAGTAATAAACATTTGTATAAACTGAACTGCTCTCGGTGTGTGTGTCTATTTTCTTTCGGTAGCTCAAACACTGTGACCAATCTAAAATGAACAAAATGAGAGGTATAAGTTTACCCAAGACAACCGCTTGATAGAAAACAAATTGTAGCATATTCAAAGAAACCTATTTGTTTGAATGGATTTCAACAGGAGGCACCAAATATTATTTTACATTGAATGACATTTCTGTGTGGCATAATCAAGATATTTAAAAATACAAAAATGCTGGAGGAACTGACCAGGACATGCAGCATCCCACGCTGTCTGAAACTTTGCTTATATATTTTTTTACCTCTTAGATGCTGTGAGACCTGTTGAGTTCTTCTAGCATTTTTGCTTATTTACAACAATCACAGCGACTGCAGACTTTCTTGTTTCACATCATGATGCTTAAAACCTGATTATGTATTTTGCATGCAGAAAGGACAGCGATTAAATTCTCATTAAACAAGAAAGTCTGCAATTTGCACAAAGATGCTGGACAAACTCAGCAAGGCTCACAGCGTTTTTAATGTAGCAAAAATAAGGATGCATAACAGGCCTGAACCTTTGTAAGCAAAAAGAAGGCAGGTGTCTGAATAAAATGGTGGGTGCAAGGGCAGTTGAGGATCACAGGCCTACAGACAAGAGGACATGAGTGGGAGGACAATAAAAAATGCTGAGAAGTGATAGGGGGAGGGCAGGGGTAGCTCTAAATGGAGAGGCAAGCGAATGAAGAGTGGAGTGAGAAAGGGAGGAGAGGGGCCGAGGAAACTGGAAAAGTCTGTTAATGTCATCCAGTTCTAGTGCCCAGAAGGAATATCAGCTGTTGCTCCTCCAATTTGCGAGTGGCCCCAGTTTGGCAGTGCCCAAGGCCGTGGATATTGGTGTGGAAGCGGGGTGCAGAATTGAAATGGTTGGCCACTGAGAGATTCCCACTATTGCAGCAGACAGATTGAAGGTGTTCAGTGAAATGCTGTGTCTGTGTCTATTCTCTACGATATAGAGGAGGCCACAATGGGAGCACTGGATGCAGTTGATCAGCCATTTTCAATATGGCTATATGCTCCTCCCCCATGGGGGCCACAACACATTTCAGGGAGGGGGGTAACAGACTGAAATCTTTAATGGGAGGGGCAAGGTGTATGGAGGAGCATGTAAACTGAACAGATCAAACATTTTTGGGGAAAGAAAGGTCATTGATGCTTGGCTTTGCTATTTAGTTGCCAAGCAAACAAGATTTTGTTTCAATGTTGGAGCCATTTGGAGATGGCCTAGAATGACCTAGATTACTGTGGAAAATTTACCATTATTGGGCGCTATCAGTAGCCACAATAATAACACAAAGACTGAGGGGAACAATAGGTTTTATTGTACTAGAGTCTGTTAGCCTGGGTCCCAAGGCTAGGAATAGGCAGGAAGGAGAGGGGACTCGACTTTTATGGCCAGGGGTCACATGGGCAGGACTAAGGGATGAGCCAAAGTAGAAGGACACCTGGAGGGCGGGACAGCCAGTACATACAATTATATCACTTCTGTGATACCACAGATTCTATCACCAATGTGTATATGTACAGATGGTAGTGTGGATGTCTGTGATTGGCTGAGATTGTAGCCACACCTGCTGGCAGATCTTAAAGGATCCTAACCAGACTAGGTCATTCTGGACTGATTAACCTACTTGTGATATGCTCCAGTCTTTTAATTAATAAAAGCCTTGGTTTGGATCAAAAAGTCTTTGGTTCCTTCGACGTGCATTACAACTACATTCATCCCCTCTTTAAAAAAAAAATGGAACCCACTGGGAAACAAACAACAAAACTGGGGGTGATACCAGCAGCAATTATGATAATAACAATACAGTAAGGACAATAGCCACAGTATTATCGCTCATCACAAGGGGTGGAAGAAGCAGATTCCCCCACTGGCTAGAGGTTGAGCCACACAGACGGCCTCTTTTGTCTGCTGGACTGCCGTGGAACTGGCGTGTCTGTACGGTGCTCCTCCGGAGAGGGAACCGACAGGGGAGCGTCCACTGTGGGGACTGTCTGAGATGGGGTGCTAACAGTGGACTCCTGGAGTGCTGGGGGGTCCTCTGCTGCTGCATGGGGGGTAGATGCCTGGACATCTGGCTGCAAGGCAGGCAGTCAGGCTCAAGGGTCTTGCTCTGATCCAGCACGATTAGGTCCACAGAGTTGTCAGTAGCTGGCGAGGCTGTCTCAGTCCTTGCCAGGTCTCGTATTGGCACAGTGTCCTAGTGGCCATCCGGATACCTCACAAATGCGTATTGAGGGTTTGCATATATGAAATGCGTATTGAGGGTTTGCATATATGAAATGCGTATTGAGGGTTTGCATATATGAAATGTGTATTGAGGGTTTGCATATATGAAATGTGTATTGAGGGTTTGCATGTATGAAATGCACCACTTCAACCAGTGGGTCAGTTTTATGGCCCCTGACATGCTTCTGAAACAGAACTGCCTCTAGGGTTGTCAGCCAGGGAGGGATGGAGGAACCATTCACCGATCTTCTAGGAAAAGCAGAGGTGTTCATGCGGGGTGGTGTTAGTAACGGTGCATAGTAAAGACTGGATGGTGCGGAAGGCTTCAGGCAAGGCATCCTTCCAGCAGGATACTGGCAAACTTTTAGATCTGAGGGCCAGGAACTTCACCTTCCAGACAGTGCCGTTCTCCCTTTCCACCTGGCCATTACCTCTGGGGTTATAGCTGGTGGTCCTGCTAGTGGCTATGCCTCTGGCCAAAAAAATACTGTTGCAGCTCCTCACTCATGAACAAGGTCTCCTGGACACTATGAATGTAGTTGGGGTACCCGAACAGAGTGAAGATACTGCTCATGCCCTTGATGACCGTAGCAGAGGTCATATCCGGGCAGGGATTTGCAAAGGGGAACCTGGAGAATTCGTCCACCACCGTCAGGAAGTAGGCATTCATATTTGTGGTCGGGAGGGGGCCCTTGAAATCAACACTAAGTCTTTCAAAAGGGCAAGTAACCTTAATGAGGTGTGCCTTTTCTGGCCGGTAGAACTGAGGCTTACACTTGGCGCATATTTGGCAGCGTCTGGTCATGAACCAGACATCCTCTACGGAGTTTTGGAGGTTTAGTGACTTGACAAAATGGCACAACCTCGTGACTCCGGGGTGATATAGGTGGTCATTCAGGATCTGGAGATGGTCGAGATGCGCGCTGGTGCACGTCCCTCGGGATAGGGCACCCGGGGGGTGTTATTGAGTTTACCTGGCCGGTACAAGATGTCATAGTTGTAGGTGGACAATTCGATCCTCCAACTCAGAACCTTATCGTTCTTGATTTTACCCCGTTATTTTGCACTGAATATAAAGGCCACTGCCCTCTGGTCTGTTAATAGGGTAAATATCTTACCATCTAGATAGTGCCGCCAGTAGTGCACTGCCTCAACGATAGCTTGAGCCTCGTTCTCAACAGATGAGTGCCGGAGTTCGAGACGGTGCGGGGGAAAAAAAAAGCTCCGAACGCCATCGTCATGCTCCTGAACTGACTTTGAAAGTCGAGGCCCAGGAGGATCAACGCACAGAGGTGAGACATAATTAACAATACAAAATCGCTATAACACTCCCTGAGCCCTGCGCCGCCCCCCCCCCCCAACCATCAGCGATGCTGCACAATACCCCCGGATATGGTCTGTTGGTCCCTTGCAGCCATTGGAAACTGTCCCAGTCATTGGTTGGACTGGGAGGGAGAGTCACTGGACCACGTCAGGGTGCACGAAACCTTCCATGCTGCCGCTATCGAAAAGACAGTTGGATTCATGCCCATTCAACTCGATCTGCATCATGGAGTTCGAGATCGGGTTAGGGCTGGCTTGATTTAGTGTGACCGATGCCAGGATAGGCATCCCTTCATTGTCGTCGGTGGGGAGGCCTTCCCAAGATGGCGACCTCCATGTTGACCGCGCAGTGTTCGATGAGCAAGAAGGCAGAAGTGGAGTCATGGCAGTCAGAAGTTACGTTGTCGGGGTGGTAAGCTGAGGTGCTGAGGTTGGGAGTGATGGCGGACAAGATGGTGCTCCCCTATTATGGTGGCCGTGGGTTCCCCCAAACAGTCTTTTCCCATTGTGACCAGGGACAGGGCAAACTCTTCAGTGGACTCACCAGGCTGTTGTTTCCTGGCTGCCAGTAGGTAATGGGAGCATACCGCGTTCACTTTAGGCTTGTACAGCACCCGCAGCTCAGCCATCGCCTCATTGTAGGTCGCACTGCTTTGGATGGACAGGAAGGCCCTCTGAAGGATTTTTAACTTCTCATCAGAGTCAACCACCTCAGCAGCAGCGTCGAGAAAGTTGCTGAAGCAGTTCATCCACTGCTCGAAGAGCACCGAAGCACCTGGGACTTGGGGGTCAACTTCTAACTGTTCTGGGCGCAGCAATTTTCTTCATTACTGGAGACCTCCAAAATCTAGTACAATAAATTGTTGGGTGCTATCAGTAGCCCCAATAATAATACAGACAAAGACTGAGGGGAACAATAGGCTTTATTGCACTAGAGACTGCTGGCCTGGGTCTAAGGCTCGGAAGGAGAGGGGACTCTATTTTTATAGCCCAGGGTCACATGGGCAGGACTAAGGGGGGAGCCAAGGTAGGAAGACACCCGGAGGGTGGGCCAGTCAGTACATATAATCATATCACAAGCATGTTTTCAGAGCATCCCTTACATTGGCATGATTGTCTTTGACTGACATGAAACCAGTTTTAGCTACAAATTGACTTTCAACTAGTTTTCCTTTTTTGTTATATCATCTGCAATTCCAGAAAATAAGTGTGTAGGCCAAAAAGTATTTCTCGGATCCACAATTGCTTTCATTTTGTTTTAGTTTTTGTGTGGGGAATGAATCCAAGATCCTTCTGCTAGCTTTTAAAAAATAAGTTGTGTATTGCTCATTATTTTTCATAAAATTTAAGCCAGTGATTTTCATACTTTTTCTTTGCACTCCCATATTAGCTTAAGTAATCCTTATGCCATAGGTGATTAGTAAAGGATTACTTAAGGTGGTACGTGAGTGGGAAGGGAAAGTTGAGAACCTTTGCTCTGGACCCAATTGTTACTGAAATATTTTGCTTGAGAAAAATTGTCATTGGCCCATTTCCTTTGGAGTTATGAAAACGTGCACAGAATGTCTCAATTAGATAAGATTGAAACAGTGGTTTTCAAACTTTTTTCCCCACTTATATACCACCTTAAGTAATCCCTTACTAATCACAGAGAACCGATGGCATAGGAATTACTTCAGGCAGTTTGTGAGAAGGCAGAAATTGTTTGAAAACCATTGATTTAAGCTGATCTTGGAGCTAACCCTTGTAAGAAGTGATTTAATTTGTAATGTGGTTAATTTTTGTTAGTTCCAGAAATAATTTTACGAGTTACTTGGCAAAAAAGAAATGTTGGTAGTATTTGGTGGAATACTTGTAGTATGATTTCATGACATCTCTGCAAAATCCTTGCCTGTCCATGAGTTTGATTTGTTTGAATGCACATTCAAACAGCATGAAGCCAAGCAAGCTGAAACATTTAGAGACTGTATATAAAGAAAGATAAATTCTTCAATTATTTCAAAACCTTTCAAGATAATTTTGAGAGAAGGCCAACACTCAAACAGATTACGACTGAAATGTCACAGAAATTAGAAAAGGTTCTTCTTGCGTTGTACAAGATGTGAATTGATTGCTAAAAGTGGAAACATTCATAACATCACTGAGTCGCTTATTTTTCCTTCATTGTCCATAGTAATATCTGATGTCATGACCTTAAATGCCAAATAAACTATTCAGGCAATTTGACTTTTTCTAGAATTGATGAGATGGCAAGGCACATTGAGGCATTTCATTACAATCCAAGAAATTCTTTTGACAATTAGACAAATCCACTTTGCAAGAGTTCAATGCTTTTCTCGGGGCTTATGCCAGATTTTGGAATGTAAAAAGATGAAGGAAGAGATGTTGTTTGCCAAAAGGATTAAAACAGATATTAAGGGACTGACAATATCACTGGACAACTTTTTTCCCAAAAGGTTTGTTTACTGAAAAATTGAGGATTATAATGGACAATTTCAACTTTGCTGTATCATTGAGGAAGCTGGAGAAATAGTAAATTAACTTTCATTGCATTTAGCTGGTTTAATTATGCATTGATGTCGATTGCATTAGTTCATTGACCTAAAAATGTTTTCCTGCTGATATTTGTTTTCCCCTTGTGTCAGTGTCCAATAATAATTGACCAGCATTGATGGATTTCAGTTGCCCTGATACTGCTATTCCATGGTTGCAATGCCATAGTAAGACTTTTCGTCATGTTTGTCATTGACTTTACCAAGATCAGCAAGGAACAATGAAGAATTTTCAATGACATATTGCACTTCATGGTTTTGTTTGCATGAAGCACATTGTCAATCAACTGGATGTAGTTTGGTGATCTGTAATTCCCAATGAAATTCTCAACTGCTTTAATTGCCTTCCATGCTATTTTCTCTGGCCTCACTTGCAGATCTTTGAACCACCTGTTATTGATAATGTGTCTGATTTGTGGACCAACAAAAATGGCTTCCTTAATCTTGCCATCAGTTATTCTTGGAAACATTTGTCTCAAATAGTGAAGTCCATCACATTCCTTTTTCATTGCTTTCACAAAATTTTTCATCAATCCAAGTTTTATGTGAAGAGGAGGCACAAATATCTTTGTTGGGTCAACAAATAGTTTGTCACACTTTTCTGACCTAGAACCAAATGCTTTTGGAGTGGTCAGTTTTTTAATGTAATATGACCATCACAGCTATCCCATTCACAAATGAAACAACAATCTTTGGCATATCCGAGCTGCATTCCTCGTTGCAGTGCCCAATACTTTTAGATCATCACGGATACTCCATTTGTACTTGTACGATGTGTTTCAACAACAGTTCCATGCTATTGAAGATTTCTTTCCTAGCCAATGGAACAACCCAACAATGTCAGTGCAGAAACAAAGGTTGTCAATGGATTAAAGAAGTTTGTCAAGTATTCTTGATGGCTCCAAAAGTCAGAATTTTTGGTACCCGGTGACAGCCAATCCCATCCTTGCAGTCTTGAACCAAGTAGTTCTGCTTTTGTGTTAAATAAACCTAAGTTACAGACCAGGTAATTTAATTCTGACTGTGTTATCCAATGAGGATAACCAGGCATAAATGGTTCAACATCTGTCTGGATCAGTATTGTTTCACATCTGGTTCATGCATGAGCAATTGTGCAATCTTCATCTGCCTTATCTAAGTTCCATATCACTGGTGGCTTTAGAAATGGCAAACTGTTTTCAAGCAGTACTGGTATCATGGCTGAAGGCAAATTAGGGTATTTAATAGATTTCCCTTTTTTGGCAGAGAAGCCAGATACATTGGTCAGACTGAAGTAATAGTCTGTCTCATGATTTTTCTCTTTTTGCCATATCTTTGGAACTGCAAATGGAATTGACCTCTGAGCCAAGCTCCATGTGCACAACAAATGTGAGGAGCCTGTTCATCTTGGTCACCATTTTTGCCACAGAAAACTTTAAGTGCAGTCATGTTGCATCTTTGAGCCTTAAACGTATACCACCACAACTGTAACTGAATGTATCATAGCAATTGCAACATTTATTCTGTATTGAATCTTCCTGAAGACAATTAATGCAATTGTTAAGGACACTCATTATTCTATTGCCTGAAGTACATGTGCATCAACACGTGTTCAATCTTCTTTTATAGCCTGTCTGCATCTACTCTAGGCTTACCCAGAACTAAAACAAAATCACGAAAATAGGTTATAGCTAAATAACAGTTCATGAAAGGAAAATTTGAAGGTGATTTTTCATGATCCAACAGTCCAAAATCCATAAAATACACAAAGGTGTCCAGGAAGCAAAATCTTCTTTGTACAATATTTTTTGAAGACAAGTATGATATAAAGAACAGTATTCCATTTGAGCACATAGTTGCCTGTGCAACTGATAATGCCTCTTCAATGGTTGCACAATGCAAAGGGTTCATCACATGCCTAAAAAATGTGATACCTTCAGTCTTTACTGATCATGGTGTCATTCATCGGGAGTACTCTAACTTTAAAAAAAAAATTAGGAGGATGTTGTCATCAATTATCATAAAGGAGGATGTTTAAATGTTATCAATGATCATAAAGACAAAACTTTGCCTCCTTCAAGATCATCCATTCCAGCAGTTGTGTGAAGAAAATGCCAAACATTTTTTCTGACACTGCTGCTGTATACCTAGGTGAGGTGGCTGTCCAAAGGGAATTGTCTCCATTGTTTTTTTGCTCTCTGGGAAATGATTGTTTCCTTGCTTTCTGATGCAAAGGTGGACATATTTTATTTGTAGACATCTTTGACAGACCCAATTTATTGAGCAAGTCCTTACAGGGTAAACACCATAACCTCAGTTTTTTTTTAAAGCCATTTTTTTCTTTAAAGAAATAGAAGCCTGGAACCTCCATGTTTTTAAAAAAAAATTTATTTTTCACACTATGAACCATACTGACCAAAATACACATAAACATTTCCCTCTTGAATATACAATGTCATTTTCTCCCCTTTTCCCCCCTCCCTTCCCTCCCTCCTTCACCCCCCCCCCTCCCCACATACACAATGTTCAACATGTACAATACATTAAACCCATTAAACAATGTCATCACACAATGAAAATAAACAAGAAATTTGTGTCATCTACTTTTACATACTGGGTCAGTTCATTTCGTCGTCTTCTCCTTCTGTCATTTTAGGTGGTGCAGGTCCATGGTAGGACTTCTCTGTTGTGTTCCATGTACGGTTCCCTAATTTGTTTGAATACTGTGATGTTATTTCTTAAATTATATGTTATTTTTTCCAATGGAATACATTTATTCATTTCTATGTACCATTGATGTATTCTTAGGCTATCTTCTAATTTCCAGGTTGACATAATACATTTTTTTGCTACAGCTAAGGCTATCATAATAAATCTTTTTTGTGCTCCATCCAAATCAAGTCCAAGTTCTTTACTTATATTACTTAGAAGAAAAATCTCTGGATTTTTGGTTGATGCAATCACAAATAAGGCTCGTCAGCAGCTACACTTTGTGAGGTATCTGAGGAGATTGGTATGTCACCAAAGACTCTTATAAACTTCTATAGGTGCACCATGGAGAGCATTCAGGCTGGTTGCATCATTGCCTGGTATGGAGGCACCAAATCTCAGGATAAGAATAAACTCCAGATGGTTGTTAACTCAGCCTGTGACATCACAGGCACCAGCCTTCACTCCATCGAGGACATTTACATGAGGCAGTGTCTTAAAAAGGCAGCCTTCATCCTCAAACACCCTGACCACCCAGGCCATACACTCTTCACTCTGCTACCATTGGAAAAAAGATACAGGAGCCTAAAGGCAAGCACAAGGGCAGCTTCTTCCCAGCTGCCATTGGATTCCTGAATAATTAATGATCCAAATACATCGCCTTACTTTTTGTGCACTGTTATTTTTGTTTTTATAATAATGTTGTAAGATGGTTATAATATGATTGTTTGCTCTATGATGCTGCCACAAAACAATGAATTTTGTGTTGTTTATGACCATAAATTCTGATTCTGAAAAAAGCATGGTCTATTGGAATAATATCGGACCTCGAAGTTTTACAATTTCCAAATCTGAACATGTATGCAGAGGTACTGCAGGATGATGACTTTACTGTTTGTGTAAAACACCTAAAGCAAATACACATAGATCTGCAAGTAATATTTAATGACTTGTCAAACCTTAATATCAATATTGGATATTAGATCAATTTGAGGAACAACCCATCGACGTTGACACAGAAATTCAAGAGAAGTTGATTGATCTTCAGAGCGCTATTAATGCACGCTGTAAGTTCAATCAATTTAAAATTTATTTTTGGGTTAAGAGTGATCTGCAGAATAAATTTACACAACTCTGGGGGGGGGGAAAAGCCCAAAATGGGGTTTCAGCAAGAAAATTTATTTGACAAAATCCAGGAAGGGACTTGATATCATAACAAGAGGTGACCTTTGGTATCACTATCCAATTTAGAGCCTGGCAATCAAGCTCAAGGATCTCACTAAAATGTTCATTTTATAATAAATATTTTTTTAGTTGTTTTCACATCCTCAAGTTTAGGCTTAAGGTTCCCTAATAACTCATTGTGTACAAACCATTATGTTTTAAGAATCGTAACTTTTTTGTAATACCTGAATCAATGTTCATGTTTTCTTCTTTCCTACATTTTCAATAAGAATGATTCCCTATTTGTTTGTTCTGGAATCACAAGCCAAAGCTGTTACACTCAGAGTAAAATCCTTGTTTTCTTTTCACCTCATGCCACACTTCCTTTCTGTTCTCATGAAGTAATTTTTTGTGGTATCACAGAAAAGGGGCCCCATAAATTTGAGCAGAGTGCTAAGTGGGGCATAGTCAAAATAAAATTGTGAATGGCTGCAGTACATCTATGCAGATTCGTGTAAAACTTTGCTTCACTTGGAAGGACTATTTGGGGCTCGAATGGTGGTGTGGGCGCAAGTGGAGCATTTCATGTAGCCACAGGGAAAGGTACCAAGGAGTCGATTAGTGGGAAGGCATGAGTTGACAAAGGTGTCAGAGGGATTGGAAGGTGGAGAGTGGAAAAGAGAGGAAGATGCATCTGCTGGAGCAATAACATTAGTGACCACACGAAGTTTTACACTTGCACCCACATCTCCTCCCTCACCACCAAATAGGGCTCCAAACAGTCCTTGCAAGTGATGCAACACTTGAGTGAATCTTCAGTGGTCATCTATTGCATCTGATGCTCCTGTTGTGGCCTTCTCTACATCGGAGAAACTGGATACAGACTGGGAGATCATTTCATGGAGCACCTTCACTCTGCAGCAATGGTGAGTATCTCCCAGTGGTCAACTGCTTCAATTCCGCATCCCACTCCTGCGCTGACGTGTCTGCTCATGGCCTTGTGCACTACCAAACTGAAGCCACCCACTAATTGGAGGAATAACACCTATTATTCAGTATGGGGACTCTCCAACCAGAAGGCATGAACATTGACTTCTCTGGTTTCTGCTAGACCACACCCCATTCTTTCCCTCTTCTGAAACCCTCTGACTCCTTTCCTCCAATTCACACCTCTTCCATTAAGAGAGCATCACCTCAGCTTTTTTCTCATGCCCTCCCACTCATCTCTTGCCTGTGGGCATCTGCTCCTCCATCCACACCTGGCCACCATTTTCTTCAGTTGCCTGCCTGCTTTTTGCTCTTCCCTTGATGAAGAGCACTGACCTGAAACATTGGTTAAGTATCTTCGTCGTGTTAAGTATGTTGTGTGACTTGCTGAGGTTCTCCAGCATTTTTGTGTAAAGCATTTTTGTGTAAAGTTCTAAATTCTACTATCATTGTCTTAACACATATATAATGCACATGAAGCCCCTTGATATGATCTCATGTGAAATGTGTGGTTTCATAATTTTTTTATTTCACCACAATATGCATGCAATGTATGAATGGCCTGGGACTGTGTAGAAACAGATCTTAATCTGTGTGATGTGGTCCTTTCTGCTTTGCAAACCCTTGCTGAGCTGCTGTCAGTAAAGATTCAAACAGTCGAGGTTACTCTTTCTAGTTGTATTCCTAACTGTAATTTCCATCATCGGGCACAGAATTCACACCATCCCTATCCTCAATTTTTTTTGCTTTCTAACAATTTTAATTGTTCCTGAACTCCTGTCCACCCTTTTGCAGAGATCTCCTGTATGTATTTACTAATTTATTATTGTACTAATCTCTCCAACTGCTCTCTAATCAGCCTCTCAATCCACCTGCCTTTATCTCAATTTTTTTCCCTTGACCTTCTCCCTCCCTCAACCCCATTCTCCTTTCTAGTTAACTTCATCTGCATTCACTTTTTTACAACTCTTCCAATTGTTCTCCCATCAGTCTGATCTTTTTTTCCTCAAGTTACCTACATCTTGAGAATTCTAAAGGCCAACATTTGACTGTTCCACCTCAATGATTCATCCCAACAATCTTTTCCTCCCCACTAATCCCCATCCCAACTAAATCCTCTGCCACTTGCTGTCTTCCCCAAAATCCTCCATCCATTTCTTTTTCCTGATTTATTTTCTTCTCTCTACAGAGGAAAGGCCATGTACCAATATGTGTACAAGGCCAGGAACTATCAGTTATAACAGCATGCAGCGAGAGCTACTAAGGGAAGTGAAATGAGGGGACTACACACTAAGTCGCTTGCACTTCCAATTGTTTATTTTTGAAAAGCCTGTATTGCACCTTAAGGCAGCCCGTAAGACCCATCCGCCGAGTACACTTGCACGGCCTGCTTGAGCACGGAAGAAAACACACCCACCAGTGCCATCTTGATGTAGCTGCTCCGCTGCCATGTGTGTAAAATTTCGGAGCCGGTTCGCCTGCGTCCCAATTGCACTGCAACAAGCACAATGTTTTAACAATCAAGTATTGATTTTTTTTTTATCCCACTACTTCACTGGAAAAATTGCATGGACCTCTCCAAGCCCCACCCTCAAAGAAGATGATCAAATTTTGACAGTCATTAAGTCATGCTGACAGACAGAAAAGATGTCACAATTGCTGACTGTCAAAAATTTCAACATGCGTCTAAACTCTTAAAATGCAATTGAAAAAACATTAAACAAAAATAATGAAAGCATTAAAGTGAGAATATTGATGTAATTAAAACACAAATATCAATATTCAAATAATAAAACTATCATCACATTAAAGGCGTTACAGTTAGCGTAGCGGTTTGCACAACACTTTAATGCGCCAGTGATTGGGACTGGCGTTCGAATCCCACCCTGTCTAAGGAGTTTGTACGTTCTCCCTGTCTCTTCATGGGTTTCCTCCTGGGGTTCTGATTTCCTCCTACTATTTGAAATGTGCCAGGGGTTGTAGGTTAATGGGGTGTAATTGGGCAGAACAGGCACGTGAGCCGAATTGCCCTGTTACTGTGTTGTATGTCTAAACTTTAAAAATCTAAATTTGTCAAACTTTTTATCTGTCAAAGAACTTTGCACAGGCTCAACTATAGGAGATGACTTTCATGTTGATTGATTGGATACAGTCTCAACCAGAAATCCAAATTAACTGAATCATTTTAGACTATTCTCATTGGAAATGAGCATAATATCTTCTCTTCATTGACATTTATGAATGGGAACCTATCAGAATCTGAAATGTTTGGTCGACAAATTTCGACATAATGAGAGGTTTATTTTTGATCATACAGAAGGCAAATTGAATTTTCCTGCAATTTAGCATTTAAGGAACACAATTAGTATATTTTCTCACTGATGACATCAATAAACTTGCCTGTCTGATGACAATCATCAAAGCCTTTTTTTAAAGGGAAATGATGGGTAACCATGGAAGTTATTGTAAAATAACTGTGCTGAAACTGAATTTTCAACAGATTTAATTTCTAATATAAATTAGTGAGCCTATCTTTTGCATGACTTTGAAGAGTATAGATTATAATGGACAAAAAAAATTTCAAGTTTTGTTTCCTGCAAAAAAAATTGGGGATTACGATACACCTTCAAGCTGAATATACAGGTAATTTCAGATTTGCTGTATCATGTAGCAAGATGGAAACATGAAATTAGATTTTATTGAATTTAGCATGTTTAAATGCATAATGACACCAACACATTGCATGAGATCAACTGACCTGAAGATGTTTTGCAACTGATTTTCATTTGTACTCAGCCTCTCGTGCCAGTGTCCAACAATAGTTGGCCAGCATTGATGGATCCCTGTTGTCCCGATATTGTTTTTCCATGGTTGCAATGTCCTGGTAAAACTTTTCACCATTTTCACTACAGACTGCCCCAAGATCAAGAGGGAAAACGTTCAAGTCTGAATGCAGAAAATACATTTTCAGTGACATGTGGCATTTCATGGTTTTGTACGGTTGAAATAAACTTAAAATATGACAGGAAATCACAATAGGTTGAACCTAAAGATCAGTCTGATAAGAAATTTTTAAGATGCTTTTTGTGATCAGCAAGCAGCCCAAATTCTGTAAAATACAGCCAAAAGTATTCAAGAAGCAAAGTCTTTGTTGTCCAGTGTTATCAGACTTTAATTTGTAAATATTTTCCAATGTGGAGATACAGAAGGCATCTACCACAAACTACCATTTACAAAACCTTAATCAGAGATCTCCTGTTTATTTTCGCTAATGATTTAGAACTTGCAGCTATTTGAGAATTCCATGTGATATTCTGACCATTGGGTTCAATCCCCAATTCTCACTAGAATCGACATCTTTCTGGTGATGAATTTTTCTGCTTAGTCATTAGGGGAGCTAATCCGCCATGAAATGCCTTGCGATTTGAGCTAATGTTTGCGGAATCCTGACTGTGGTAAATCCCGATGGAAAAAGAAACTGAGGGAAACAACTCCTCTGAAACATAACATTTAATTAAATGAGACCTTACCTATCATTTTCTACTATGGCTGATTTAAAAAAAAACAAGACAAATCAAATCAGCACGTTAAATTGCATGCAAAAATCATAATTTACAATAATAGTTTTAGATAAAGGTAGACCTATATTTCAATTATGTATCACTAATGTTTAGTAATCACTGAAAAACCACTTTTCTAATAAACATGGTTGAAAGGACAGCATTTACAGTAACAGTGAGGTAATATGTATATAAAAGAGAAATGACACAAGGTTGCACAAGTCACATCATAAACTTGATCTAGCATGTTCAGTGGATGGAAAATTATCGACACAATCCAGACTATAACTATCTTAACAATTTTACCATTTTAATGCAGTTCTATCAATTAGAATCCAATGCACCATTAAACTATTCATTCTATGTTGAATGTGGCAAAATCTTCCTGTCATTCTTGCCAGCAAATAATTTATTTGATAATGTATCTCCATTGCTTCTTTGTCATTTTGGGTCTCCACATATTGAAATAATTAAAAAAAAAAAATCACTATATCTCAGATTTGGTGAAACTTTAATATCTAAGCATCATGGCTAGCATAATACTATTATACCACCAACAACATGGGTTTCAATCCATTGCTGTCCATAAGGACTTCATACATTTTCCCAGTGCCCTCCCATGTTCTAAAGATGTATGGGGTTTGTAGATGTCAGCACACTGACATCCCTTCTAAGTAATTGAGATTTGGCATGTCTTTGAATACTCTATCAAACCTTTACATGTATACTGTGGATAGTGTACTGAATGGATCCTGCTTTAAAAAATGAAGTGCCCAGAAATGCAGAAAACTGAATAAATGAACAAATCTAGCCAAGTCTATTACAAGGACTGACCTCCCATCTTGAGCTGCTGTCGCGAGAAGAATATGTTGAACGTTCCGTGGGTAGGGAGGGGGGTGGGAAAAAGGAGAAAATGACAGTGTATATTCAAGAGGGAAATGTTTGTGTGTATTTTGGTTAATATGGTTCATAGTGTGAAAAAATTTTAAAAAAGAAGGAAACCATAAAAGATTCCAATCATCCTGGTCACAATATTTTCTTTACTGACAAACATTTTAATGGGAAAGTAATAAAGGCACAAGAGACATGAAAGGCTGGGCATGAAGTGATTATGATAATTAACATCATTTTGTAGTGGCTACTAGGATGTGTGCCTGCTACATCTTGTCAAAATCTATCAAATACTTAACCATAAACTGTATCAGAACCAGTAGAAGATTGGTCTGCACACATGATCTTTTGCACCAATTGCAACTGTGCACATTTATTTATCGTTTTGAATTATTTCTTTTTCTGTTTTGGCATATTGTGGTAATTTATATCACTGTGGTTAATGTATCTTGCAACATGAAGAAATTTGGCACCGTGGTATATGTTGTATGAATATGACAATGTATTGATACTCCTACACAAAATAAAAGGTATATGATAGATATTTATAAATGATGCTAATTATCATAATCACTTCATTCCCGACCTTTCGCATCTCTTGATGCCTTTGTTATTTTCCTCTTGAAATGCATTTGTCAGCAAAACTATTTGATGATTGGCAGATGCAGAAAATATGCATCCTGTTACAATATCACAGGTTTGCTGTTGACAATCCAACATATTGTAGAATCAGTTTTAATATATAATTTGGATACATCTTCCGTGTGATTGGGAGTGTAATTAAAGTGTGCTTATATTATTATGGATAACAACCTGTGGACAATGCACATAACAATTTTATAGCTTTTGAAAACCGCTAAAAGTCCGAGCTTGAAACCTCTCGGGGTGTTTTATATTATAGCTTGTATTCATGCTCATAAGCATGTTATAAACAGTTAATTCCTTAGTTAACTGTGTCTACTTGTTCTATACTTGCACAACCAAACATTCAATGCTACCACTATTCCATCCTATTCTCAAGTTATTAATAATCATTGTTCTTTTTAATATTTCATTTTCAGTGAAGTATCAGAAGGATACAAGGAAAATATTTCTGTATTTTATAATATTTTAGTCAGATACCTTGTTGACTAATTGAGAGTATTATGTTAGACATATTACAGCAACATGTAAATGGCACGTGGATTACAATCAAGGTGAGTCAACTGGAGACCAAAGTATGCTGTTTACTGTGTTGTTCACATTATTTTATCTCAAAGAAGGCAACAATTATAGTCTTGGTTTTGCTCATCAGATCAGCCATTAAGTCTTAATGTTGGGTATTAATTGAACTGTTGGGTATTAATTGAACTGCAAAAACTAATTGGATTAAAATTATAATCCATTTGCTAATGGTTTGATTTCAAATCTATCTTTAGAAATAGACAAAGCTTGAAGTAGCTTTGCATACACAACAAAACATTTTTACTTTAGACGTCTACTGGATCATGATTGATCTATTGCTCTGGAGGTTTTCCAATGTTTCTGCAGAACTTCACAGGATGAGCAAACAACAATCTAGGTATGATTTAAAAAAAAATATATATATATCTATATATCTATAGATATATCTATAGATATATCTATAGATATATCTATAGATATGTAGATATATATCTATATCTATAGATATATATATCTATATATATCTATAGATATATATAGATATATATCTATATATAGATATATATCTATAGATATCGATATATCTATAGATATATATAATTTCAAAGATATTTTGAATCTTATATTGATCATTTGGACCTACCTTTACAACATATAATGAAAAAAATATTTTGTTCAGAGGAATTTCCATTGTATTAGGCTGCTATAAAGGAGAATCAAGTATATTTCGATTGAGTAAAAACCTGCATAATGCTTCACAAAACTACCAGAATATAATGAAGATTGAATCACTAAAATTGGATTTAAAATTCCAAGCCCTTCAGGTGAAATTTGAAGTATGTAGTAAACTGTCCATCACTGTATCCATGGCTTTTTTTAAAACCAGTTTTGAAGATCTAGTCCATTGTAGAAGTATGAGTGACATAATAAATTGAAGAGGTGAGAGGTACCAGAACTCTTCACTATTCTTGTTTAGATGAAGAGATTTAAAGCCAGACCATTCATGGAAACTAAAGAATAAGTAGACAACAAGAACATGGAGGCACTACAGATGTTTAAAGACCTTCATGAGGATTGTTCACTCCATTTCACAAAATATTAGGGAAGTCTGTAGAACATTTGCTTTGCAGGTAACATCAGAATTAATAATTAAAGCAGGATCCTCAAGTTACCAATGACATGCCTCAAATTTACAGGTTTTATTTATAACCTTAAATCTATCAGGTTCAATGAAGATTTTTTTGAATAGGCAAATTATCTGCCTAAAAAAGCAATTACTAATTCAATTGAATGAAAACTACAAATAAAATTTAATCTTGAATCATAAAATGCAAGATTTTCAACAAAAATATCAATCACCTGCATAATAACATATGTTGCTAAATTACAGAAAAATATCAAGTGTAACAAAAATTGAAATAAATGTAATTTCTACCCTTTTATCCGCTACCATTTATTAATAAGGATAGAAAACATTAAGGAATGTTTAATTTTTTTTCCCTTCGACTGAATAATTTTAACCTGAGATCATTGGAGATGTTCCTCCATAATCTTTATAAACAGCTTCACAACTGGACTGTTGTTCTTTTTAAATACCACAAAGCATAATTTAAACAGTTCACAACTTCCATGCATTTCCTTCATTCATTGATTTTTAAATATCACAAATTGTGTGGCTTTAAAACGTAAAAAAAATATCAATTGATCAACTTGTTATGAGCTCAGAATGAAGAAAATAATGAAACAAACATTAGTCTGTCATGAATGCAGGATCCTAATAGGACTGGCATTGTTTCCCAAGAGGAAATTGAAGGATTAGAATTCCATTCTGATAAATTGATTACCCTTTTGTGTTTAGACCCATTAAAATTAGCATAAATATGCAGAAGTTGGAGCAAAAGAGTTACTCAGTTGGTCGGGCTGCATCCATGGAGGGAAATGGAGAGTCCACATTTTGGATTGAGATGCTTCATCAAGACATTACTATGAGGGGAGATTCTGCTGCAGCCATATAAGGAGCTGGTATATAAGGTATATTGCCATATATACTCAAATCCAAATCAAGTTTATTGTCATCTGATTGTACAAGAACAACTCAATGGAACAATGTTCTCCAGACTAGTGCAAAATATGCAGACATAACACACAGGATAATAATACAAATGCAGGACGTATTACCTATACACATTGATAAATAAATATTGTTTTGTACATATGAGAGTCTTGGATAGTTAGTGTGGGCAGTTCCTTTGCTCAGTCTGCATTGTAACTGCTTGTGGTCAGGAAGTGTCCCTCAGCCTGGTGATGCTGCTTTTTATTCTCTTGTATCTTTCCCGATGGGAGCAGCTGAAAGAAGCTGTGTGCAGGGTGGAAGGGGTCCTGGATGATTTTGCGCACTCTTCAGTCAATGATCCCAGTAGATCACATCGATGTTGGGGGGAGGGATAGGAGACTCTAGTGATCCTCTCTGCCACTCTTGTGGTCTTGTGGATTGACCTCCAATCCATTTCTCTGCAGCAACTGTATCACATTGTGATGCAGCCAGTCAGGACACTCCCGATTTGAGTTCCTGTAGAAGGTTGACATAATGGTGGCCAGTAGCCTTCCCCGGTTCAGTCTTCTCAGGAAGTGCAGTTGCTGTTGCACTTGAGGGGATGTTGAATGTCCACAATAGGACACTAGTTAAGTGAGATCCAAGGAACTTGGTGCTTCCACTCTCTTTATTATGAAGTTGTGTTGTGTAGTGGGAGCTAGTTGTTCCTTTTTCTCAAACTGCACGATCATCCCCTTCACCTTGTTGATGAGGCTCAGGTTGTTACTCTTGCACCATTTCACTAGATTTCCCACCTCTTCTCTGTAGTATTGGTGATGAGACCGACAAATGTCATTTGCAAACTTGATGACTATGCAATATATTCATTAATATTTGATCTGTGTATATAAAAAATGTCTTTTAACCCCAACGGCCAGCCCATCTGAGCTCCTGACACTCTGATCACCATTCCTTGCCTTGGCTTTTCGCCCATCTGAGCTCCCAACACCCTGACCACGTATGCTCAACCTGGCCACCCGCCCACCAGAGTTCCAGATACTCTGAGGGTAGAACTTCACCTTGGCAATCCGCTGACTGGAGCTCCTGATGCAGCGACACATATTCTTACCCAAGCCGCCTGTGCACTGGAACTCCTGACCCTCCAGTGTGGACCCTTACCTTGGCCATCTGCTTACTGGAGCTCCCAATACACCAACACAGTTCCTCACCCCAGCTGCCTGCCCACCAGTGCTCCTGATGTCTGATTGTGTATCCTCGCCCCGGCTGCTATCCACCAGAGTTCATGATGACCCAACTGTGGATCATTAATCCAGAAACTCTGAGCTCCCTACACCTTGAAAGTGGAATTTCCACCTGGTTCTGGCCATCCAAGCTCCCAACACTTTGAATGATGAAGGTACTTTGGTCAAAAGTAGTATCTGTGTGGTTTTCCCAGAGAACAATGAATCTGTATAATTCTCTGTGCAATGAAGCAGTAGGTCCTGTTTTAGTCAGATTTTTGCATTGTTGGGGAATTGAAGGTTATGAAGAAAAGGCAGGTAGGTGGAGCTGAGTCCATAGGCTAGTTGTCGACTCCTGCTCTTATTTTGACGTTCTTATGAAATATTGATTGTCCATTTCCTTCCACAGATGCTGACTGTCCTGCTCTCCAGCATCTTGTTTACATGCTATAAAAACGTGCAACACATTTTTTGCAAAGGAAAACAACACTTGTATCTTCACATCTTCACAGTTTAACTGCATTTGTGTATTTGGCATGTTATTAATTTGGAATCTATTTATCCAGATTAAATGTTGATCTCGGAGCAACTATTAAAGGATTTACATTTCATACCATTGTTGAGTTGCCAAAAGTAAGTTTCTCAAGAATCCTGACTGTATCACAAATCATTCTCTTCCCAGGATTTACTGCAGAGTGTTTTCCATGTTGGTAAAATATTTTCCTCTTACAATGCAGTAATCAAATAAATTTTAATACCATTGTTAATCCTTGTGTTGTTTCTTTTAAGAACTCATCTTAAATAAGGTTCTTCCTCTGGAATTACATCCACATGGCAATGATGCATTTTTCATTTCCCAGAACCTCAGCCAGTCAGAGGACATCTTTAAGGTCAGCAGAGGAAGGTTTTGGAGAGAGATCAGTGGCACTCACATCAACAGAGATGAAGTGTTTTGAAAGGCTGATATTGAAGCATATTAGCTCCTGTCTGAGTGGTGATCCATTCCAATTCATCTATTGTAGCAACAGGTCATATGTAGCAATAGATGCCATCTCACTGGCTCTACACAAAGCCCTTGAACACCTGGACAGCGAAGATGCATACATCAGGATGCAATTTATCAATTTCAGTTTGGCATTTAACATAGTTATCCCTTCAAAATTGATCAGCAAACTTCAAGACCCCACTGAATAATGGATTTCATCTCCTCCAGACAACAATCAATGAAGATTGGTAAGTATCTCCATCAGTATTGGAGCACCACAGGGGTCCCCTGCTCTACTTACTTTACACCTACGACTGTGTAGCTCAGTCTGATGGCAACACCATCTAGTCTGACAATACCATGGTAGTGGGTTTTATAAAAAGGGGTAATGAGTCAGTGTTAAAGAAGAAATGCAGAAGCAATTTTATGCACCTTGTCATTTGGCATGTGTTTTTCATTTGGGCTGTACTTATCAGAGGCATGTAAATATTTTGCCATAACCCCAGCATCTGCAGTTTTTCTTGTTTACCAATAGAAACTACAAACCATGGGTAGTCATGTAGAATTTAACAAAGGCCAATTAGTATCTGGAGCATTTATGATTTTACTTCAGGTGTCTTTGATGCTGAGCTCTTGAGCAGACAATGAGAAGCTAGAGGGGCTCAAAGGGTCAGTCAGCATTTCAGGTCAGGTCCTTGTTGAGATTAAAGTTGGAAGGTGTGGAGGAGGTGATAGACAAATGAAGATGGGAGAAGTGAAGAGAGGAGGGTGGTGTTTGAGAGAAAAAATGAGAACGGGAGCAGGTAAAGGTCAAAGGGATACAGTGGAAATTGATTAGAAGGGAGGTGTTTGTGGAGAGATTCTGCTTTTCCTATCCAAATGAGTAATTTGAGATCATGGGGAATCATTTACTGCTCCCAATTGTCCCAATCTTGTCAAAGTTAAAGCTCAAGATGGATGTGTCAATTACAATCGGACTCCTATTTGATGGAGCATTAAGAAGTTCAGAATAGGCAGAAGTTGAATTTTAATGTTATTGCCAGATTTGAAAGAAAAAGGTGAATGATGGTCACTTAAACACTGAAAACTGCTAACGACTCAAGGTATATTCCTAAAGGATAGAGCTGACAGAGATAAATGGAACAGAAATAGAAGAAGCATATTAAATGCACGAACACAAGAGAATAAAGGGATAATTGAGATAAGGTCAAATGGAATTGAAAATTACATAATTTTTTCCATCGGAGTAGAGTAGCTGTAAGATAGTCATGAAAAAAATAACGTGTCATGGATGGTGAATCAATAAAGGATTTTGTAGTTATAGAATGGAATCCAGGAGGCTTATGAAGAACAATTTAATAGAAATGAAGAGTGAAGGCATATGGATACCACCAATCACTCTCTTCTAAGCATTTGTTAGAGGTTAGAGCGATACAAGAGGCATATTTTAATATCTTTAAAAAAAGTGATATTTGCTCTTTTGGCCATGCTTCTGTATTACAAACTGACAATCCCAAAATTTTCATCAACTTTTTGAAATGGAAGTTCTGCAATCCTCCATGAATCTTTCAAAAGTTTTGTTCAATTAGCAACTTTAAGAAAAGAGCATGATTATAGATTCATTGTGACATGATTGCTTTCTCCCTTGAATCAGCATTAAAAATCCTGAAGGAAAATCATAAAATGGCCCTGATCCTTTTATTAGCATTTGTGAAATTCTACAAAACATTTTACTACACATGGTTTGTAGTTTCTTTTTGTAAACCAGAAAATCTACAGATTCCGGGGTCCAGTGCAATACTTGAAAGTGCTGGAAAAACAGAAGATTATGCAGTAGACATTGCCCAAACCTTGGGATTACCAAAATCAACAGTTCGGAACTTGCGAATTGGGCAACAGCCAGTTCATAAATACGAGTTGTTCATAACCCAGATGTTTGTAACCCATGGACTGTCTGTATTCACAGATATTTATGAACCTAAATATCCCAAAACATTATGGTGCCCTAAAATGGGGCGGGTGGGGTGGGGGGGGGAACTACGTATAAAAAGTGATGTAAAGTGTATACAAAAAACTGAATAAAATCTGGAATGTGAACTTTAATTACATGTGAATTATTTGATTTACAAATTGAAAACTGGAGCACAGGGGCAAATAAAGGGAAAAAAGCCTTTGTCCCAAACATTATGGAGAGACTGTATATTAAACTTTACTCTCTGTGTATACCTCTGACTAGAAGGAAATGTGGTTGAAAGGCCAGAAGAGATACTCATGAATTGTAAAACCTATTAAGTAAAATTTATCATCTAGACAATTAAACCAGGGATTATCAGTAACATTCACAGTGTTGGATGTCCTGTGAAATACATAATTTGCTGAGGAAAAAAAATGTCTTGAAGATCATAAATTGTAAGCTTATTATGTTAGTGCACTGCAAATAATAGTGAACTTCCCTTACAGTTGAGTGCCAGAGTTACTTCTCTGGTTGGTTACAAAGTAGTGTTATTAATTTTACTTGTGTAACCTCTCATCAGTCATTCTCCACTTTGTGGCCTGGTATTACTCTAGGCAAAAGTCTCAGCATACCTGCTGACACAAGTATTCTGTTGATATTTTCTGAGCCTGCTTAAAGCCATTGTTCTGATAACCGAGGGGGGGAAAAAACCCCAAAACAAAAAAAGTCTGGTCCCAAGTGTTTCCGATACAAGGAAATGTACTGCATTATAATATTCAGATAAAAATGGGTGTACATACAAGTGTTCAGCAAATTCTAGGGATCAAAACAAATTTAACAGAATGTGTGTACCATCGTTCACTTTTACTGCAGAAAACAACATTGGTGAAGTATAAACAAAACAGAATAAGTATGGCTCTTACGAAACCACTCAAAAGGTAATGTAATTGTAATTTATATTTATTAGTCTGTAGAGATTCCAAAATGGAGGTCAATGAGAAGTGCCGAACCAACAGGAACCTTGTGTAGCTTCCCTGATAGAGCAGTGGCATGTTGTTAAGCTTTTCTCATTTACTCCGAGACCTGAATTTTCTCTTCAATCTCTGAAATTGTTTTAAAATGAAGATTAATTGCCCAAATTACATCAGTATACCGTGGTAAATGGAAATTGTTTAATGATGGATATCATATCCCTGGGAAAAACTTGCTCTTTTGATCTTTCAGCAACAAAGAGCTTATATGACATTGTCTCCAAATGAAAGCATTACTGATGGTTCTGGAGAATTATTCCTATGTGTTGAAGGAGATTGCACATCGCTTGACTGGATATTTTGAAATGGAGCTCTTCTAGGATACATGCAGTAAGGTTATGAAAGAGATGCCATGATTTAAAAAAAATCAAATTCATTTTTTTCATAGTCGGGGAAGGAGGCAGAATAAAATCTTTGAAGTGAGGAAAATTTAAAAAAAAAATTTTTTAGGATGCTCCAATTAAATCAAAGTTTAAAAAAAACCAAGAAATTCAATAGCAGAACATTTGCAGATCACTTCATGTTGCTGAAAATTGGGCTGGGCACTTGCAATCTTAATCACCCTTGTAGGCCTGGTGTGATTTATCATCAGGTACATACAAGATAATAGATTCTCAGTACAGTGAGTATAGTCAGAAGATAAAGATGTGATGGGAGTTCTTATTACTGGCCACTCAGGGCAATCAAGCTCTACTAATGTGACATTTTGCTTTGGGACCTCCTTTAATTATCTCCGATCCTTCATGTATCCCCAATCCCTATTCTTGAACTAACGGAGGAAGCTTGGCTTTGGCCTCAATTACTCCAGGTCTGTGAACATGAGCGCTGATCAAAGGCCACTTGTTTCTCCTCTACTGAATCAGATTCTCTGCTTGTTGCCGACTGCCCTTAATTTTTCACTTCACCCTACTGTTGTCATTCCTGTTTGCAAGGACAAAAGATTTCCTTTCCCTTCAACGACTCTCCTACTGAGACTGGAAAATAATTATTTGCCCTTGCACATCCTCTGCTCACTCGTCCCCATTCCCAACAAAGTGAAGCTCATTCAACTTCCCTTCCTTTCACCTGCTTTAACTAATGTTAGCAACATCAGTTATTGTTCCTTCACCCTTCAAATTTCCCATCATCTCATCAAAATAATAAACACACTGAACTAAACTGCTTTCCTTTGACAATCTCTAATTGGTTTTGACATTTTCCAATTTTCAAGCCCATCTTTAAAAAAAAAATCCATGTTCATGACCTTCAAGTCTGAAATGCTGAAAGTGCCGTTATCAAACACAAAAAAGGAGATTGTATGTGATCATGACCCAGTAATCTTTCTCATCCATCTTGAGCCATCTTCAGCCTTTCACACATCTCCAAAGTTCAGATGAGTGAGCCTGCTCTCAATTGTTCAATCATGATCAGAGAATCAGTTTCTACTTTCAGCTCTTGCAGTATCTTTCTGATGTTCTTCAGGAATCCATCTTTGATCCATCCTATTTGCACATGCACATTGCCACTTGATGACATCATCCAAAAGCACAGGCTGCAAAGGTTCATCAACACCCAATTTAGTTTCCCCTGTCTCTCTTTGTGCTTATTAGCTCTTACATTTTGGTCCAATTTCCTGTGCATGATGTACACGTCCTCTATGCCCTGGAAAGATCAAAGCAACTGTAGTATATGTGGTCTATCTTAGCATTCGTTTAACCTCGACATAAACCATAAATGTTCAATCATCAGGACCATCTTTGCCATGTTACTGATCTCTTCAGTTCAATGCTACTGAAACTTCCATGAGACCTTTTGTGATCTCCAGGTTTGATGCTTCCCTGACATTATCAGTGAAGGCTGGAATATTACGAACATTTAAGAGTCCTCTTCAGCACATGGGCTAAATAAAAATAGAGAGTATTGAGGTAAGAAAGGGTTAGTATTTTTGTTGGTAGGAATATATAGGTTGACAGCTGAAGGGCATGTACTGTGCAGTAATGTTCTATGTATGCTCTACTCAGAAATACAGAATGAGGGATGACTGAATAATTAATCATATTTTTCTATTCAATTTTCAATAAATTAACTGTGTCATAAGTACCGGTGTCAAACCAGTTGTCAACAGAAGCCTTTTTAGATTGAAGGAACCTGCTTATCGGCAACAATACAGAAGTCCTCCTTTTACATACTTGATCAAATAGGTGCTTTTCTTGTATAGATAGCAGACAATGGTAGAGTTGCATGTGCTGAGGGAATGAAAATTCCCTTGTTAAAATAGAAGGCATGGCCCAATATGATTCTGTTTGCAGTCTTTATGGAGTTATTTCCAATTCTTAGTTTGGGTTTAAGAGTTAGTTACATATTTATCCCAGCCCTAGGCCATCCACCCACACTATGCTTCAGATGCTTCTCAGAACTGGGCTTTGACCTCATGTAAATTTCAAAATATTCTGTAAAGACAGAACTGTCGAGTGGTTTGAATCAGTTTTGCTTTGCTATTTACATACAAACCTATTTTTTGAAAAGAAATTGTCCTGGGGAAACATTTTCCCATTCTTTTAATATGGAAATAAACCACAATCCCAGTTTGGTCATGAAATGATTTCAATTTTGAGTGGTGTAGAACGCGTCGAAATAATCAAAGACTTGTTGATCCAAACAAGGCTTTTTATTAACTAGAAGACTGGAGCATATCACAAGTAGGTCGACCAGTCCAGAATGACCTGGTCTGGCTAGGAGCAATCCTTTAAGACCTGCCAGTAGGCGTGTCTACACTCTCAGCCAATCACAGTCATTCGACACTACAATCTGTACATATACACATTAGTGATAGAATCTGTACTATCACATTCACCCCTTCTTTGAGAACTGACCCCGGGGTGGATGGAGGTTAGGGACTGTACCAGTCAGGGGGCCTGACCATCCGGCGTGACTGCCATGGTGCCGGGATTGGGGTCACTGGAGTCGTGTCGCCGGCAGGCTCGTCGGGTGCGGCCACTGCTCTGCTCAATTCCCCAACGGCATTGTCGACAGTCTGGCCTGAGCTGGTGGGATGGTGCTGGACCCTTTGTTTAAGCACATGATCTGGGGGAGAAGGATTTGGGGGAGGTTGGGTTGGAAGCGCTGCTGGGCCTGATCTGGCTTGGGCTAGGTCCCTTACCGAGACTGTGTCCCTTACTGAGACTGTGTCCTCCCGCCCGTCCGGGTACTCAATATAGGCATAATGCTGGTTCGCATGGAGCAGAGACACTTGGTCAACCAAGGGGTCATTCTTTGAGTACCGGACGTTGCGTCGCAGGAGGACCATCCCAGGAACCTGAGCCATGCCAGTATGGTTGTTCCAGATTCGATTTCCTCAGGAAGGAGAACATCCTATCATGGGGTGTGGCATTGGTCGCGGTGCATTGGAGGGAGTGGATGGAGTGTAGGGCACTAGTGAGCACGTCCTGCCAGCGAGAGGTGGGGGGATCTTTGGACTGGAAGGCAAGCGTAACTGCTTTCCAGACGGTGGCATTTTCTCTTTTGACCTGCCCATTACCACGTGGTTTATAGTTGGTGGTCCTGCTTGAAGTAATACCATGCTCCAGAAGGTACTGCCGCAGCTTTCTAGTTAATAAAATTGTAGAGCGCGTCAAAAGAATCAAAGGCTTGTTGATCCAAACCAAGGCTTTTATTAACTCGAAGACTGGAGCATATCACATGTAGGTCGACCAGTCCAGAATGACCTGGTCTGGCTAGGAGCAATCCTTTAAGACCTTCCAGTAGGCATGTCTACAATCCCAGCCAATCACAGTCATCCTACACTACAATCTGTACATATACTCATTGGTGATAGAATCTGTACTATCACAAGTGGCAATGATGTCTAGGCAACTGACCAGTACACAAGGTATTGGAACCTTTGCAAAATGTAGGTTGGAGTCCTAAATATGTATTCATATTGGAGGGCCATTTAGAAATTCAACTGGTATTTTAGAACAGTATTTAAGCCATGGGCAACACAACGATTTCCACTTACGAATCAACTTTAAAGATGGGTAATTTTATCAAATTGCTTGCAGAAAAAAAAATTGATACCCAGTCACTTTGGGATGATGGCCAAAAGATTGTTTAAAAAAATGAGAGAGATAGACTTTTAGGATCCATATTGCATGGATGAATGAGAGATGATTTGATTGAGGTATACAAAATTATGATGGGATAGATAAAGTAAATGCTAGTGGGCTATTTTCACTGAGGTTAGGTGAGATACAAGCCAGAGGACATGGATTAAGGATGAAAGTGGAGAGGTTTAGTGGGATTATTAGGGGAAATTTCTTCACACAGAGTGGTAGGTGAATGGAACTCACTGCCAGCTGAAGTGTTGAATCCTAACTCAATTTTAACAATTAAGAAAAATTTGGACTGTTACATGATGGGAAGGGTATGGAGAGATATGAAACGCGTAGAGGTCAATGGAACTGGGCAGAATAATAGTTCAGCACAGACTTGAAGGGCTGAAGGGGCTGCTTTTTTTGTATTATACTCTATCCTAAAAGATAAAGGTAGAAAATACAGTTGCCCAAGATCCTGTCAATGGATCAGTTCTTGGGAGTATTGTAAGGCTGAAAGAGATTGGAAATTGAAAGGAACAAGGAGGAATTTGGAAAACAAAAGTGGGAATTGTAAATATGAATGATTGCTGGATTGTGAGATGGACGAAAATAATAAGCAAACAGAACATGAATAAAATTAGAAAATATGTTGCAGGCCCCTTTATTAATTGCAGTTTACAGAATACAACACTAGAGATTAGCCCAGAGGCCATTAGATAAATGGAGTCTGCAAGTTCCAAAAGCATAGACTGGATAAAGTAGAGTCGAGCATTGAAATTATAATAGGGAAAGAAGTGAATAAAATTTTTGAAGAATTCTCATAGAACTTCTGCTCACTGTCTAATGTAGAGACAAGGTTGCAAACCATTCTCTGGAGTTTCAATGATCAGCAATGAGGCAACTGGGGAACAGTCGATGGCAGGAAACCAATCTCTTCTGACACCAACTTCATCTGGGGGTAGTTTCAGCTAACCAGACACCAAAGAAGCAGGTCTGTCAAACTAGAGGGTTTGTGAACTGTTCTAAGAGACAGCACCGGGGTGAACAGTGTAAATACAGAAATATTTTTCATTAAAGTTCATTAAAAGCCGTCTTAATGGATAAGAAATGGAATGGAGGGAAGATGGGATGAATGTAACATGAGAGGGAGGGAAGAAGTGGGGAGAGACAGAGGTTTTTAGTTTTCTGTTTATAACAAAGTATGTGACACAAGTTGGAGCACCACTTGGGACAAAACGTATTTCTCCAAGGTTTAAATTTATTTATTTACTTATTTATTGTAATGTTTTATTCATCATTTTAAATATATTTAACAATCAACCACCAAGCAAAGTACAAAACATCAAGAAAACCCATCCCTCCATCCCCGTGCCCTCTGTACAAGTCCAATTAATCAGGATATTTATTTTCAAGAGTCCATAAAACAGGATTAGCTCATTGAACTATCCCTAGGCATAAAGGGTTATTCATTCAGCCCATCAAATCAAATGAGTTCCAAAAGCAGCTTCATGGATTAGAGGGAAGTGAAAAAATTTAGGAGCTATTTCAAGATTTCAGACTCTGTAGTGCAGTGATTACAAGTCAACATGAGAAAAATATGGGGAAAACAAAGTTCGCATGTCTTGAGGTCATGGGTGATTTGAAAAGAAGGAAGAGAATTTTGAAAATGAGATCCAGTTAGTAAGGAAGTAAATATTGCTAATTGAGTGTCGATGAATGCCCAAATAATACCAGGAATCAGTTAACATGGTCATAGAATTTTGGATGTGATGGGCCATCATATAAAAATGCATTACAAGTAATACTGGATGTTATTATTTTGCCTTATTAATATCGTATTTGGATTATTATGTTAAACTCAATAAAAATATTTTAGGAAGAACATGGATAATTTGGAATGAATTGATCTTTTTCAGACTCATTAACTATTATGGGGAGGGTGCTAGAGTATTTGTCCTGGATCCTTAGTTATTCACTGTTGATACTAATGACTTGCTGAAGGGTGACCAGGAGATGGGAAAGTGAATGTTGTGGCAGGGAAAGACTTTGCAAAGGAATAAAATACAATTGTGGGGCATGGTGTAAAACTGTATTTAAGAAAATGTCTGTTTATCCATTTCGGTATAGGTGACAGGAAAAAAAGATACTTGAGAACTAGTAAATGTTGTCACATGATCTTGGAGTTGTTTTAGAAGTTACAATGTAAACCTACCAGGTGCAGCAAATAATTAGAAAGGCAGAGAACTTTTTTTGGATTAATTGCAATAGGTTTGTATTCTAAGCAAATCTTGCTGCAATTGTGTTGCAATTTGAATGGAGTGATTTAGTTCAATTTTAGAAAGTCTTAATTGCTTCATGATGATAAATTTATAAATTGATTTTTTTGGGATAACAGGATTGGTGGGTGATTGTGGTGCACTGTTAGCCAGATTCAGACACACACGAAGATAAAGACTACAACAGGCTTTAATCCACAAAGACTTCCACAGCGCTGGGCTGGCTGTGGCTGCAGCAACTCTGAGTGAGGCCTCGGGAGGCCGGCACAGGCTTGTATCCCTGAGGGTGATTGACAGCTGACTGGGTGGGGCTTCATCCATTCGGGCCAACTGATTGGCAGCCGGCCAGGTGTTGTCCAGTCCCCTTACACTCCTGCAGGTAAAGAAGTTGCCCCCTGCAGTAGGCCGGTGGTGTACCACCACAACGTATGTTCTGAATGAGGAGAAATTCAGTGGGAGGACCTGATTCATTGATATTAGAAATGAGATGAATTCCATGAAAACTTGTAAGATTCTATAAGGAAATGAAATAGTAAAGATACCATTTTAATTCTTCATCCCATTCCCACTCTAAACTTTCTACATGTGGCCTCTTTCACGATTACATTTAGGCCCAAATATAGCTGAGGAACATCATCCCATCTACTATCTGAACATGTTTTACCCATAGAAATCTCTTCAAATTCTCTCGTTTTGGTGACTAGTTCTTACTTTTGGTTGGTCTGTCATCGTTTTAGCTTTTTTTTTGTTGAGTTTAGTCTGCTAGTGTTACCATCAGCTACACACACCTACACAAACAAAAAAAAATCTTATTTTAAAGTTGCAGAGCCACATTGCACACAATAAGTCCTTGAGTCCAGCCAAGGTGGCATTCTGGGCTGGTCCCATTTGTCCGAATTCGGTCCATATCCTTCAAAACCCTTGCTATCCATATATTTGTCCAGATGCCTTTTGAATCTCAAAATTGAGCTCTCTTCTACAGTTTCCTCTGCCAGCTCATTCCAGGTGCAGACTTCCACAGCTCTGGGCTCTGTGAAAAGCTAACCCTTCAGGTCTCTCTTGAATCTCTCCATTCTCAGTGTAATCCTATGTCCTGTAGTTCTAGAACCATCTACCAGGAACAATACTGTGACCATTCACTTTATCCATGCACCTTAGGGAGTTTATAACCTTTAGCAGATCATCTTTCAGACTCTAAGGAATAAAAGCCTGGTCTATCCAACATTATCTTGTAACTCAAGCCCACCAGTCTGGACAACTTCCTGGTAAATGAATACTTGCTGGAATTCAGAAGTATTAGAGGGCATCTTATAGAAACAAATAAAATTATAAAAGGAGTTGATAAGATAGAGACAGGAAAGGTGTTTTCACTGGTAGATGAGACTAGAACTAAGACAGAAGATTTAAGATAGAAGTGAGGAGGAATTGCTTTCCCAAGAGTAGTGAATCTGTGGAATTCTCTGCTTAAGGAAGTAGTAGAGGCTGCCTCATTTAATGTATTTAAGACACAGTGGGATACATTTTTGTATTGTAGGGGAATTAACGTTATGGGGAAAAAGCGATGCAGAGTCTGGGGCCAGATCAGCCATGAGTATATTGAATAGTGGAGCAAGCTCAATGGTCCAGATGGCCGACTCGTGCTCCTAATTTTTATGTTAAGTTCAATGGTGCTCCATCATGATTTTCTTGGAGCATTTCAAGGACATCATAAAAGCCATGTTTCTGGAACGAATCTGTTTAAAAATTGCTCATAATGAGTAACTATAATTGTTATGCCTTCAGCCTGCTTCTATCACTTGAGTGTCCTGATTGCTGCGTGATTTGCCCTAGAGCATGCAGAAATTAAATTGAAGTGAACCTCTGACCTGGTGAATTTACCTATGGCTTTTCTCCCTACAAACAGTCTAATATCTTCCTATAAAATTTAATTCATAACAAATTGCACTGATTTCAAAACAATTGCATATAGTCTTCCATTCAGATGCGATCAAATGAATATAATTGTCTTTTGCCAGAGGAAGAACAGCAGGTTGTCAGGTTCCAAGGTCTCTAAAGAGGATTCTAGTTCCCCATAGAGGTAATCTCTTGATTGGAGTAAGTTAACATGACATAAGCTTGCAGCTTTTGGAGCAGTGCACAGAAGGATGGTCCATTTGAATTGAATTAAATCATCTAAGTTATTAAAGCATCATGCCTGATTAAATAAAGTGGCTGAATTAACAAATTATATTAACTTTGTGAATTTTTGCTGACCTTTATAATGCAACATAGGAAAACAAGAATTACCATAGTGGAAGTACCCATTTTGCAATTCAGAGTAATTATTTCTTCTGTAATTAGATTTTTTTTAAACAAGAGTATATCCAGAGGATCCAAACAGCTAGCTGGAGCTCAACCTTGTAAAGGGAAATATTTTCTTAAAAAAAGGAACTGAAAAAGCACCAGAAAGAGGGTAAAGCGAATTGGTGTGGAGGTTAAAGTAGAACTAATGGCTTTAATATTTAGAAACATTTTGAAAATAACTGTTCTGAAAGTAGAAAATGCAGCACTTTCATGAAGAACAAGGCTTAACAGAATATCCTTGATGAAAATGTCTTGAGCTTTATGACTTGACCTTAAATTCAATGAGTAGAATAAAATTAGCAAATAGTTTCATCATCATGGCGCAATCAGGTAATCAGGATTATGCAAGAAGAGAATTACAGATGTTTGTTTAGAATTTCAAAAACTGTTTAATAAGGTGCAGAAGGAAAGAATTGTGGTGAAGATTATGCCAACTTCAAGGCCCTGTATTTGTGTAGCACTTTTGGTACATGTTAGTTCAGGATAAATAGACCTAAGAGGAAAGAAAAAAAGCATAAGGACAAGCAAAAGTTGGGTTTTAGAGTTCCTGAATAGTTTTCTGGCTAGCAGGCAGTAACACCTTCAGGAAAGAAATCTAGAAAGTGGGGCAATGCTCTTAAAGGATGTGCATTCAGGGTGTATATCTGATAGAGGAGAAAAAAATCAATAATGGGAAATGTTGATAATGAAAGGGTAGAAGGATATGTCTCATGCAAATGCCTGAAAGGATGGGCTAGCAAGTGCTCAGGTTAAGGAAATAGGATGATGTGTAGATGGTGAAATCTATCTTCACGCTTTCACTATTTGATGCAAAATAACCAAGGACTTTCCATGCACAGTGAAAGAGGAGTCAAGTAAAGGGTGTTGAAAATGAGTGGTAGTTCTTGAACAGGTATTCTGGTAATATTTTTATACTGTATGATCATTCAATTGCTTTGCCTGTGAAAAGGTGACCAAGCTGAAATATGGAATAAATGTTTATAGAATCAAACACAATTAAGTCAACCAAAGTCTTAATGTTGCTTAAATTTAAATAAAAAAACACTCAATACTACATACAAGAGATGTTTTGTGTTAAATCAGCATAGATGGTAGGATTTGTAAAAATTAATCACTGAAATTATTTGTTTCCAAACTTTTTGGCTCTCTTAATTTTTAATTTGTATATCTACCCTACTTTTCATCAATTACTTTCACTGAGATTTTGAATACCATTTCCATTTACTGAAATTAAATTAACTCAAATTAAACTAAATTTGAATCTTTATATGGGACATCATCATATTTCGAACAAAATTATCACTCAATATTGTTATAAATTGAGATCTAATTTGCAATTATTGCTATAATGTTCCATTCAATTTTATTCATAACCACTCTGAAACTGCAGAGACCTGCCACAATTGTTGCAAGATTCACTTTCCAAACATTTTTATGAGAATCTTACAAATAATTATTTTCTTTTACATAAAATCATTTTATTAGTCTGATATCAAAACAATTTTTAAATAATCCAGTAATTTAGTGCAATTACACATTAAGTTCAAAGATTGATACATTTATAAAACCAATTGCATTTTGTTTTCAGATTATTGTAATGTTGTAGTCATTATTTATTAATGTACATATTTGGCAAGTATTTAAATGTTGGATTATAATTTCACAATACATATTCTGCCCACAGTCTAAGCCATAACATAATTTTTTGAGCTATTAATAAATGTTCACAACTTTCCATTTTATGCAGTGGCTTTAATTATAGCATGCCATTCATTTTAACGTGGAAATACTGGGGTCTCAAGAGCAGCACTGTAATTAAGGCACATTTTTACAATGCATTTCTAAGTCTGTACTGATAAGAGTAAGCATGTCTGCCCGACCAAACTCTTTCCTGCATTATAATTTAGTTTCAATAACTTGTCATCTTACAAGATCAAGTTTTCAGTTTTCCTTGTTTCTAACTATGGACAGAAGATATTTAAGTGATTGTTATAACTGTTGTTGAATTATTCAAGACTTGTATCCTTTTATTACAACTTCAATGCATTGAGAACATGGAAAACTAAAATGCAATCATGAGGATTTGGAAACTGAAAGATCTACTTAGCTGTAAAACCACTCATAAATGGATATAAATAGCTTAAGGTTAAATTCATCTCACTTCCACTGGAGTGAGGTCAGTGCACTTTTAAGTGGTAGCATTGAATGGTTATTTAGTGCCACATAAAAACCAGATTATATCCTTTTTGACCTTTGCTGTAAAATGTGACAAACGTTTTATGTCCTAATGAAAACATTGCCATTAAAAAGTGTTGTATTATTCTGTAATGACTGTAGCAATTCTTAGAAACAAAATATTCTTCTCTGTACAAAGTTGTGACTGGTGTATTTCAGACCTGCAAATTCTCTAATCTTTTGAGTAGGCTTTGTTTTCTCACAAAAAGTTTGTGCTTGATTGGAGAGATGTGAATGTAGATGAAAATATTCTTCAAGAAGATCTTGAAAATCCTGATCACGCTCAATGACTCAAATGCTGGACTCGCCACACTGAGATCAGGGGAAGGTTCTTTAATTGACATGGGTCAGCTGAATTTTAGCAGTACCATTGTTTACTGAAACTTCAACACTTAGAAAGGAAGTGATAGCTGAACCTAACCTCCTCAACATTTCATTTGCTCATGCAAATCCTTGTCAAAGTTATACCTGTCAGCTTGGTTGCTTTAGTTTTTGGGTCCCAATCGAGAATCAGGAACTGGGAATTGTCATCAATTTTATTTTCAGAAGGAAAACAGAAGTTCCACCCAGTATGGAGTCCAGAGGAGAGGAGGCACGGGGAGAACACAAAACTCATTTACAGTTTACTGCTCCTGTGGCAAGGTTTGTTTCAGCTACTCGATGTGACGTCTTTCACGTAGGAGAGAATAGCGTGCAAGAATGAGCTAGGGAAGCTCTTCTGGCCTTTGCACTACATTTGGTCTAGGAATGTCATTGAAGATAGACCATAAGACAGAGACACAGAAATAGGCTAATCAGCCCATTGAGTCTACCCTGACATTTGCTCATGAGCTGATCCATTTTCCCACTCAGCCCCACCGTCCAGCCTTCTCCCCATAACTTTTGATCCCCTAGTTAATCAAGAACCTATCAATTTCTGCCTTAAGTATACCCAATAACTTGGCCTCCACAACTGCCTGTGGCAACAAATTCCACAGATTTACTGCCCACTGGCTAAAGAAAATCCTCTATATATTTGTTCTAACCAGATGCTCTTCAATCCTGAAGTTGTACCCTCTTGACCTAGGTGAAGGCTTTGTGTGGAATTTAGTGGCTATTACTATTAGATTGCCATGAAGAACAAAATCCATATCACAGAAATGCAGAGAGGACAGTGCAACTGCAGGAATGATATGGAGGTAGCCAGAGGCAAGAGGGATCAGGGAAATTGGATAATGGGGCAAATATTATACAAAGAAAAAAGAGATTGGATAGAAATTAGTAAAGCACAAAAGTCTACAAACACTGGTTAAAATAAAAACACAATACTGGATAAACTCAGAAGATCAAACAGTGTACTTCATAGAGCAAAGATAAAGATACATATCTTGATAAAAGGCTCAAGCCGAAAATGTTGATTACGCATCTTTATCTTTGCTCTATTGAGTACAACTATTTGACCTGTTGAGCTTTTTTCCAGCATTGTGTGCTTGCTTGCATAGAAATTACTTCATTACATTCTTATCAACCTAATGCTGGCTTTGTAGTCCAGTAAAGATCAAGATATTCAATTGCATGATTCACAGAAAAGCTCCATTGAGATCAGCATAACACTGATCTGTTGTAAGATCTCAAAACAACTAGCATCTATCCTCTGCAGTCAGCTCTTGAAAGGACATGGCAAGAGATAAGCTGCACTCTTCCATTCATAGCAGAGTAGTGTAACTCAGTGTCAATGATGAGGGTGGATGGGGACAGTGTTCAATGGCCCTGGACAGGTTGGTGGAAAAAATACTTTTTGAGATAGCAGTACATGGAAACCCTTCAGATTTGCCATCTGATACTCCTGACAGAAGATTGTTAGGAGGTTTTGGTAAGGATATCAGAACAACCTGTGCCCACTCTGCATGCTCCTGTGGTGTGCAGGGAAAGTCAATGAAGTCTTGTCTCGTTGAATATGGTGACACTTATAATGCAGCCATACCATGAGTTGTGGCAGCAATCTAGAATGATCTTGAAGCCAGTAAGCTGAGAGTTATCACAATTCTTACGATCATGGACAGTGTCAAGAAATGCTTGAGGTTTTATTTTAGGTCATAGTAGGTCACAGAAGACAGTTTGAGTTGACCCTTTGAGTGTCATGGATTCAGGTGAAAAGGGGTTAGTAAAATTAAGTTGTTCTGTGTTTTGTCTTTTTTCCTCAGATGAGTGAAGTTGAAAATCAGGCACATATTGTTGGCACAATTGGAGTGATTTTTCATACTAGAAAAATAGTGGTAGGAGGACAAAAATCCTAAGTGGGAAGACATTTTTCCTGCTAGGTGCTAATTTCTTCAGTTTTTGGTGTGTTTGGGAATTTGAAACTCATTCTTTTAATGTTATCACTATTTCTCTCCAGACATAAACAAAGAATGCCCTCACTGAAATTAACTTGCTACTCTCACTGTTGTCTTGCACTGGGAAACTCCTCAATACTTGTTCAGCAATAATAGCGGGGCACAAAATCCCCAACTCACTATGTTGTACCTACATTCCGGAAACTCTCGTCAAACTACAAAACACAAATTGGATTTCCAAATTAGCGGATCGGATCATTAAGATTTAAACCTACTGAAGCAGAGAGCACAGAGTGCTGAAAACTGCAGAGTGGGTTGCAGGAGATGGGTGGAAGGCCATCAGAAACGCTACTGGAGAAGGCAGAATGTGGAAAACTGGCCGGCATCAGGGTTAAACTGAGAGTTAACTCCTTTAGTCCCGTGCTCCTGACGATCTTGCTCTCAAATGTAAGATTGCTAGAGAAGATAATGGATTACCTGAGACTGCATCTGAACAAGAGAGAATTGTAGGGCTGTTGTGCTCTGGTGGCTCCGGGACACCATTCCAGACTCAGCGATTCAGTTGGACGGCCTTATCTCCTTCAGGGCAGAAACACTGCTGCTTCTCGCATTTATAACAAGAACTGGTGCACCAATATCTCTGTGGTGAAGACCTTCCGCCTGCCCAGGGAATTTTCAGTCACACTAATTGCCGCAGTCCACGTTCTGCCTTCAGCTAATGAGAGTGAAGCCATGAAGGAGCTTCATGGTGCCATCTGCGAAGTCCAGACTTCCCATCTTGATGGTGCCATGATCATTGCAGTTCTTTCAATCACACCAACCTGAAAACAGCCTTTTCGTGGTTTCAACAGTATGTGAACTTTGCCATTAGTGAAAATAACCTGGATCAGATGTACCAATGTCCCTGATGTGTTTGAAGCTGCACCTCGCCCCCACCTTGGTTACTCAGATCACATACTGTATTTATCCTGCTATCCCTGGCGTGCAGACCACTGGCAAAGCAAACCAGGTCAGTTGGCAGGGAGATCAGGATGTGTGGGAGAAGGGATGGAGGTAATAGCAATGCTGCCAGACTGCTTTGAGACCATGGACAGGAGCTATTTCAGGAAGGTGCCCACCTACAACGATCATGTAAACATTGAGGAGTACACAAGCTCAGTGACTGGCTACATCAGCAAGTGCATTGAAGATGGCACAAAGATCAAATGCCTCACAACTAGGCTAGCCAGAAACCATAGTTGGATACACAGTTCTGAATGCTTCTCAGAGCTCATGATGCTGCCTTCATGACACTAAGATCAGCCAGGGCTGAATCTGCCCATGCAATCTGGAAGGCAAAGCGTAGGTACACACAGAAGATCCACAGACAGCTGTGCAACTTCAGTGACATGAACTGCATGTTTCAAAAGATCAAGACTATTACGGTACACAAGTCAACCTTGCAAATTAAGGACAATGAAACCTCACTTCCGGACAGACTGAACATCTTCTATGCAAGGTTTGTTGAGAAAGACAGGATGATGCCCCTGATGAACTGACTCTCCTGCATAGCCACAGCCGAGATGAGGAGAACCCTATCCAAGGTGCACCCTCTCAAGGCGGCAGGACCAGACAACAGTCCTGGTCAAGTTCTGAAGGACTGTGCTGACCAATTGATGGAGGACTTCATGGTCATCTTCAACACCTCACAGCAGCAGTCCATTATTCGTGTAGGGTTCAAGATGACCACCATCATCCAAGAGGGCAACAATAATGCCTCTCTGGCTACCACCCTGTGGCACTGACCTCCACCATCATGAAATGCTTTGAGCGTCTGGTAATGGAACGCATCAAAACACATCTTCCAGAGATGCTGGATCCATTTCAATTTGCCTATAAAAGTAACTGTTCCATAGATTACACATTGGCTTTGTCACTTCACCCTGTCCTAGCCCACCTGGAGAATGATGTCTCATATACCAGGCTGCTGCCCATAGAATTCAGCTCATTATTTAATATGATCTTTCCCCAGAGGCTGGTGGAGGAGCTGTCCTCACTGGGATGCAACACTCCTCACTCTAATTGGATCCTGGACTTCCTAATGGAAGTCCAGGGTCAATAGCAGAACATTGTGCACTCGTGCACCTCAGGGCTGTGTGCTCAGCCCACTCCTGTTCTTGCTACTGACCCATGACAGTATCGCCAGCTCCAGCTCCAACAGAGTCATCAAGTTTGCAGATAATACAACAGTAGTCAGCCACATCAGCAACAACGATGAGTTGCACTAGAGAGAAGAGGTGGAAAATCTTGTGAAATGGTGCGAGAGTAATAACCTGAGTCTCAATGTGGACAAGACAAAGGAGATGACCATGGACTTTTGGAGGACTAAGAACGATCACCCTCCACTACAGGCAGTCCCTGGTTGAAGATGTCCAATTGACGAACAACCTGTAGTTATGAACTGGCAAGTCGACCAGAAGTAGAATGGCATCAACTTCTGGTTCGAGTGGTTCAATATAATTTAAATTCAAAAGTGGTGCCCTGCCCTGCTCTGATGCAGTCTCTCCCCAGCTCACTCCAACGCGGTCTCTCCTGTTCACTCCATCATGGTCCCCCACTTGCTCTGACGTGGCTGCCACTCTGCTTGCTCCAATGCAATCCTTCTTTCCCCCCCCTTAACCCACTCACTCCAATGTGGTTCCACCCCCCACTCACTCTAATGAGGCTGCCACTACCACCACCCCCCACTTGCTCTGATGCAGTCTCCTGCTCACACTGTTGAGGTCTCCTCCTCCTCCTCCCATGCTCACTCCAATGTGATCCCTTCACTTGCTCCAATGTGGTCCCACCACTCGCTTGCTCTGACACAGCCGCCACGCTGCCTTCTCTGGTGTGATTTCCCCCTCCACTGCTCACTAATGTGGCCCCACCACCACCCCGGGATTGGATAACTTCTGAATCAGATGGAAAAATTGGCTTCATTTTTCCATGTTGTAAATCAGCCAAATAAAACTCTTATCTGCTCATTCTGGTCTCTAGCACCACCTTTATGAGAGCTAAAAAACTTGTACTTCAAACAAGCATTGTTAAAACTCAGTGATAAGATTTGCTGATGGGTCTTGAATTTTAAATGTTTTCCTCTTGGATTTCTTCTGCTACCAGTGTGCTGTTCTGAGAATACTGGCTGCCATCTGGTAACTTCCAAGGGTTCCCTTCTCTTGTTTGATCAGGGATTTTTTTTGTATAGTGAATACTAAACACAATAAGATCCATATCTATTCCCTCATCCCCCCCCCCCACTCCCACCCCTTTGCCAAAATGTTCCTTTATACAGTAGCTTTCAGCACCTAATGACATACAAAGTGGGTCCTGAATTGCCAATAAAACTGATCATTTATTATTTTTACTTTATGACATTGATATGGTCATAAAAAAACTGGCTGTAGAACACTAATCATTTTTGCTGAGAGATCAATCTTAGATTTGCTTATTTGCTGAATTATTATTTTCTGTATTGTGTTTAAGATGTTTTAGTGTTGGGAAGTGTTTTAAATGCATTAAAAAGTAAAATATATACTAAATATGCTACATGAGATAAATATTTGACTAACTGACTGCTAAATAAGGACCATATGTACATGTTCTGACTTGAAAACAAATTCAAGTTAAAGACAGACCTAGGTAATGAAACTCTTATTTAACCTGAGGATAGCCTGTTCACATCAATAACTCTATAGTGGAGGGAGTGGAGAACTCTAAGTTCTTTGGAGTTCACTTAGCTTTGGAGTTCACGAATGTCACTTCACTTATCAGGAAAGGTGTAACAGCAACTGGACTTCCTGAGAAGACTGAAGTGGGCTCCCCTACCGGCCACCATCATGTCAACCATGCAATCTCGATCAAGAGTGCCTTAGCTGGTTGCATTACAGTGTCATCCAGTTTCTGCAGAGAAATGGATCAGAGATCAATCCACAGGACCATAAGAGTGGCAGGGAGGATCAATGGAGTCGCTCTTCTCTCCCCTACCACCACACTCCTCCACATGGACGAGATCTACTGGGATCATTATCTGAAGAGGGCATGCAAAATCATCCTGCACACAGCACCTTTCATCTGCTCTCATCGGGGAAGAGATACAGGAGAATCAGAGCCAGCACCACCAGGCTGAGGAACAGCTTCTTCCCACGGGCAGTGAGAAAGTTGAACGACCAAAGGACATGCTTACACTAAACATCTGAGACTCTCAATTGTACAAAACAATATATTTATCCTGCATTTGGATTATTTGTCTGTATGTGTGTTACGTCTGGTTATGTATCTGCATGTTTTTGCACAGAGGACCAGAGAACTGTTTCATCGACTTGTACTTGTACAATCAGAAGACAACAAACTTGACTTGATGTGACATAACACTAAGTCAATACCAAAAAATGACATGTAACAATTTCTACTCTGTGAAGTCAAGTAGTTAAAGTAGCCAGAGATTTTTTTTGAAAAAAGAGATAAAATAATGTACTAAAAAAGTGAAATGAAAAATAGTCAGAAAAGAAAATACAGAAAACAAATTTATATAATAAAATAACATTGGGTGAAATTCAAGAGTTTCATTGTTTTGTCTGGGTCCCAATGTTGCATGTTAGCACCATAAAGCATAACATTAAAAATGTAATGAAAGATTAAATAACTGCTCTAAATGACTTTGGTGCAATTAGTTTTCATTTAAGGTCAAATTTAACATTTTCTTTACACTCAATGAATGCCAGTATAAAGACTGAGGACTCTGTCATGGGGAGGAAGATGGAAATCACCCCTCATTTAATTGTGATTCACTAAATGCAACATTCCTTTCTCTTGCCATTAATTGCCAAGGGCTATGGTGATATGAATATGTAACTGCCCATGGATAGCTGGCCTGTCCCCCCCTGGTGACTTGCTCCCTGGTAATTCCTTCCCTTGTGACCCTGGAATAAAGGTTGGCCTCCCTCACCCTGACCTGTCGAGCACTTGGAATCGGGCTAGCTACGAGTCTAAAGTATAATAAAGCTTATCGTTCCTCACTCTATGGCTTTGGATTTATTGATAGGACCTATCAAGGACAATATGAATTTTGCAGTTTTTGTTAATGGTTTTATAATTTAAAGTTTGAAATCATATTAAACAAGATCTCTGAATTTTGAAAAAATATTCTTGGTGAACAATTTTTAAGACTTTTTAATGGTATCACCTAGAGAGATAATTTTGTTTTCGTAAAACTTATTTTTAGGAGTGGTCTTTTGTTCCACTTTTTTTTTCATAATATCTCATCAATAAGTTTTGCAGTTTGACTAGGGCTTTTGAAACGTTTAACAGAATTTATACTTTTCAACTCCATCCCTCAACACAAAAATGTCAAAATTTGGGTTGTTCCTTTTTGTTTTGCGTCACTCTTCTGTAACTCACAATATCTTTTGGTTCTCTTAACATTTTGGATAAATTTCTATGGTTATTTTATATGATGTGTCTTTCCTCCTCATGTTTACAGATATGCCTAGTAAAAGTGCTTCCACATATTACTCAACACTTACATAAATACATTGAAGTTGATGCAAAGTTCTACTTCCCTCTGGAAATGGGATTTTATCCTGCATTGACTGTACAGATGAGCTTGCTGGTTGTGAGAGACTACATGTTATTTGGTGAAGCTCTGCGCAATGCATGAGCTTGGCTCATTTTTATTTCAAAAGCTATTAAAAAATTAAACAATGCAAAAGTTTTAAAATTCATATTTTCAAGGAAGAGATGTTGACTACTTCCAGATGATTAATGATATTACAGCAAACACTACTGATGGAATTATTTATCTATTTTTCCTTCCCCAGGTGTAACTTCTACATTCAAATGAGCAGACATGAATGTTTCACCATTGAAATCAATTCAGAATATAATGACAGGTTCAGTTGTAAGACTGTCAGGTAGTAACAGATTTCTCTGTTGGCCATGCATGCACTGAACTGGATGGCCTTGCTATGGGTAAATGCCAACATTTCTTGCAGAAAAAATCTCCAGCAATTTACAGACCGAATCTTTCCATTTTATTTCTCATTGCTGTGAAATTAGCCACTATATATCAATTAAATGTTGTGCAGCTGCCTTTCCTTTAATACAGTGGAAATTCAAAAAGTAAAATGTACAATTCTGCTTTGCTGAATAGCTGTGTTCAGGTGTTGGGATTTCTGCTTCCTTCTGTTAAGATTTATTGTAGGTACAGGAGTCATTTACTGAAGTCAATTCTGCTGTCAGTACAATCATGACTGATCCATCACCCAGTGCCATGGTTCAACTTAATCCATGCATCCCTTTAATGTAGTTGCTTTCTAAAATAAATTTAACAAACTCAATTTTAAAATTAACAGTTGACTCAAAAGTAATTAGCATTTATAGAAAAGAGTTCTGATCTTCTTTGACAACTGCTAAGACCAGTTTTCTAATTTTACTTCTGGAATTCCCAAATGTTTATTTTGGATTTTGATTACTGGGTCTAGTCTTCTCAGGCTACAGTAATAATTTTTCTTTCCATCAGCCTTAACAATTTCCCCCATAATATCATGAAATTTCAGGGGATGAAAATTGAGTTTTCGTAATTTCTACTTGTGTATCTTTGGAATCCAGATCTTGTTATGATAAATCAACAATGTACCAATAAATCACTCCTTAATGCGGTGACCAGAAATGCTCAATACAAGCAGTTCTTTGAATAAATCCAAAATTCATGTATTCTTCACGTGATCATTCACGAAGGAGTTGAGAGACACAGTAAGTACATGGAAGAAACTGCAAGTCTACATTAAGGAATATACAGGCTGAAACTTTGTATTTCATAATGCTGTTAGGAGCAGGGAAACTAGATATTTAAGATTGTCCATAATGCAAACTTGGTACCAAAGATAGATATCTCGATGGAAACAAAAATTATGGAGAAACAAGAAGTTCAGTGAAGTATTTCCAGTCATGAACCAATAAATTTCTCCTAATTTTGTTTTAATCTTGACTGTTTACAATGTTTCTCACCTTTGAGTTATATGATCTGGATTTTTCTTTTATTTGATGGTTGAAATTTTCAGTGCCTTACATCAAAGTTTCAACTAGTATATTGCTACATAATTACACTTTGCTTCCTGAACATATTTGCGTGCCTTTTATGAATTTTGGGTTGCTGATCATGAAAATTGCCTTTAAATTTTCTTATCACATATCATTCCTTAAATATAATCTATTTGTATTTTCCTGTCATATTTTCTAGTATATTGGTCACAAAGGAGGCTGTTTTGCTCAGTCCAAGCATGCCAGGACATGCACTCAGTGCAGATGCAATGTAAATGTTGACTTAGGCCTTGGCATGCTTAGGCAGGATAGATGCAGACAGGTTATAAAAGCAGCTCACATATAAAGATGCAGTGCATTACATTGATATAGATTGAACAGAAGTTGATGCACATGTTCTTTAGGCAATAGCAGAGGGAGTGTATTTTACAATAACCTTTATTTTCTTCATAAAGGTTCAATACATCAATGTTGCAACAGCTGCAATACATTCTGTTACAATTTTGGCAAGTATATACTTAATGCTCAATTAAATCAATTAAAAACGCCTATGAACTTTACTTCCATTGTAAAATTGGTGACCAAGACAAACTCCAGCTTCTCACATTTTTTGGGTAGCATGTGCAGTCAACCTGGGAGCTTGGCTCAGCATCATTATGTGATTAAATCCAATAAAAGTTAATTTAATGTTTCTCCAACTTCCTATGTGATGCAGCATATCTGAAATTATTTTTGTTCAGTTTGAAGTTGTCTATTATCTCCAATTTGTTTAAGGAAGCAAACCTTTTGGGGGCGGGGGGAAATGTTGTCCAGAGTTACTTATGATTTTCTCATTTATTTTCCCTAAGCAGGATCTCTCATTATTAACAGAGAAGTTGTCTTACTAACGTATAATCCTTAAAAAAAATAAATGCATGCACATTTTATCACTTTTAAAGTCACAATTTTAATTTCTCTTTTTAAGCATATTCATTTCAGCTAATTTATCTAAACATACATTTATTCTGAAGGAGAGAATAGCAAAGTATGTTTTACTCCCTGATTGCAAAATTAAATGGTAGAATATTGTGAGTGGTTCACACCACTGACAGTGAGCTTGGAGCAAAATGCAGCCAGTCCCATACCTTATTCCTTGAACTAGTCATTCCATAGAGTTTAGAAGATTGGTGAAAAGATTCAGATGACTGCTTCCTGGATTAATGATCTTGAATTATAGAGGTTGAATCGACTGGGGCTGTTTTCCCTGCAGAGAAGGAAGGAGAGGAGTGGCCTTATCAAGGTTTATAAATATAGGAGGGGAATAGATAGGGTAGATAATCACAGTCTATTTCCTAGGGTGAAGGAATATAGAGGGCAAAGGCTCCAAGTGAGAAGGAAAGATTGAAAGGTGTTCTGATAGGCTTTTTTTTTCCATACAGAGAATGGTGGATCTATAGGACGAGCTGCAAAAGAGGTGGTTGAGTGAAGTACAATTAGAATGTTAAAACAACATGGGCAGGTATGTGGACAGAAAAGGTCTAAAGTGATATGGAAAATGTAAGCAAGCGGGATTCATGTAGATAGGCATCTCTGATGGGCATGGGGCAGAGGGTCTGTTTCTGTAGCAAGAACACACTTTTTTTGCATCCCTATCTACCACTCTAAAATTTCTATGCCCAACAATATTAAATTACCATTTCTGTCAAACACATTTTTGTGATTTCAGTAATACCATAGTTCCATGTGCTGATTTATGTTCTTAGCTCACCAGTCTTAAATGTGAAGCTCCTTGCATTAATACAAATGCAATTAAGCCCATAGGCTCTCCCATGCTCCCTCTGACAGCTCTGCCCACTGGACTTGTTAGATATATCCTCAACATTTGAACCAATATCTCCACTTGCTCCACTGCTGCTCTGTTTCCCACTGCCTCCCCTGCCAAATTAGTTCAGATTATCACAATAAATGTGATCTTCTGAGTATGACTGTAGAGTTAAAATTGTAACCCAGGAAAAGTTGTCCTTCCCATGGATGAAAAGGGGATATATTGGAAAAAAATGACTGGTTAACTGTCATGTCAAAGGGCATTGATTGAATAGGAAGTAAAATTCTCTTGGTTTATCATTGATAGAATGACATTTCAATGTAAATCCTGCTAATGTTGCAACATGTTGGAAGTATGTTGATGAGTGAATGGACCATCCTTGTAGAGATCATACCTGAATTTTTTTTTTACTGAGTAAGATTCCGATGCATTTTGGCACCAGTGGAAAAGAAATGACACGCAGTTCAGACTTCCTTGAAGCAAAGTAAGTAATCTAATGCACGCCATGCTTCATGCTGGTGAAAAGTAGTACCACTATTTCTCCTAAAGGGTCATTGACCTAAATCTCTTCCTCTCTCCACAAATATTGTCTGTCTTGCTAGAGACACCCAGCATGACCTGTTTTTAATTTCAGATCTCCAGAACTGACAGAAGATTTCATCTGTCCCATCCTGTCCTTGTCAGAATGCGGAATTGCAACGATCATTTCCATGACAATTCTATATGTGAGGAATACAAACATTGCTTGGTGGTTTTTCTGTATTTTTCCCATTCTTGGAATGAAAAATGATGTTATCCTGTATGTTCTGCCAGCATAATACATACTCCAGCTGCTGTAAGACATAAATTGCTGATTTATTACCCCTGCTTCTAAAATACCTCACATAATGAAAGGTGACAACTTGTAATATGAGCAGCAAGGAGTAACTGACAAAAGGATACCATGAAGGACAAGAACTTTAAGAGAATTTACATTTGAGCCTATGCTGTTTCATGATGAGTGGCATGTAATGTCTGGAAATGATGAGGGATCATATGTTAGTCCAGTGCTTCCAAGTCTGTGCTGCCTGAATCCAATGTTGCATCAAATTTGCACATCCACTCCTTGTTATCTACAATGGAATCTTTGGGAGTCCATCTCTCCCCTTCAAAATTATTTACATTTGTTTATGACCTTTCCTGTCCAACAAGCTATTTCCCTGAGCTCCAAACACAAAGAACTCCCTTGCAATAGATATGGACTGGGTCAATTTAATGGTGATTAATTTCTTTTCTGTTCTATCTCCCACATTGGCTGCCAAATGATATCTTTTCAGAGCTGTACTGCATAAGTGAATGAGGGATTTCAAAAGCTCTCCTGTTTCATTTCATAAGGATTGTGAAGGATCTAATAGATCTTCAATTTTTTTTCCTGTTATTAATATCCACATAGAATAGTTTCTCATTTAATATATGAATTGGAATTCATTCCTCCCTCTCCCTCCAATCCTCCTCTATTGTCTTTCAGGATTTCACTACTGGTGGAAATGCTGCGGACTTTGTCGTGAGTGTACTTCCATAATGTTAGTGGGCAGCATTGTAAGAATTTGACCCAAGGATGATGAAAGAATAATGATCTATTTCCACATCAACATCGTATCAAGATAAGGTTTATATACCTTTTCTATTCAATAGGAAATCAGAATCTTTGCTGAACCTAATTAAATGTGAGATAATTCCTGTGATGTTTCTCATAATCATTTCGGTAATTTAAGATTTGTTTTTTGCACAATGTTGACGCACGTTTGGTCAAATAATGCTGAATCATAAAAATGCAAATTATGGATACCTATTCATTGCTCCCGAGACACATTTTAAAAATTTTGAGTTATGTTTGCTATTGAGTATGAAAGGATCATTCCATATCTATGACAAGGGAATTATTTGTGTTTGGGGCTCAGGGAAATAGTTTGTTGGATAGGAAATCATTTTGAAGGGGAGAGATGGACTCCCAAAGATTCCATTGTAGGTAAGGAGGAGTGGATGTGTAAATTTGATGCAACATTGGATTCAGACAGCACAATTTGGAGGCACTGGAGTTAAATGAGTATGAAACATTGGAAGTCGATCCAGAGCAATATTGGCATCATTGAGTCTGGATTGGATCAAAACAGGGATGAGAGGACACAAGTGCTAACTGTCTGATGTGATTGTATCAAAGCCTTGTCTGAAACAGCAGTTTATAGAAGCTACTTTCTTGAAGAAAAACACACTGGTTATCAGAAAAGGAATTTTCTGTGAGAAAATCTGCAGGTGCTAGGTTTGAGTGCAAAAGATGCTATCTATCTGTGTTTTTCATATTCCAGGTGAAAGGTTCGGTCTTTCACTTCCATCGATGCAATGTTACCTGGTGAGTTCCTCCAGCACATTTTTTGTATTGCACTTTGCTCACTCTTCCTCTGTCTTGCCTCCATAAACTGCCAGTTGCAGTCTATTGTTTCACCTTGTGCTGCAGCATCCACTGGAATTCCAAATGCCTCCAGCATTTCTTCCTTGTACCATTAATTGGTTCACTAGTTCAGCAGCTCTTGGAAGCCACCAAACAAAACAGCAGTAAACGTAGACCATTTAAAATGCAAAATTAATTATTTGATTTTCTTTTTCTCTCTGTCAACTCTTTGACACTGGTGCATCAAAATGGTTATCAGTTTTTTAAAAAATAATCTTAATTGAGTTTAATTTAAAAAATGCACATATTAATCCAATACCTGTGCTGAAATATAAGAAAAGGCAGACAATTTGTACTTCTCATATAAAACCTTAATCATACACAGTATAAAATGTGTACCCTTCTTGATCGAACCCATTTTATCAAAATATCTTAAAAGAAAACAAAGAATAAAAAGGCCCTTGTTGTGGTGGAACCACCTCAGTCCACGGTAATTGTCTATGTTATTGTAGTTCACATATTTTTTCTCTTTTTCTTTCTCTTCTTATTTTGTTCTTTTTGCGGAGTAGATAGATGGTAGTTTAGGGGTGTAGGTCAGGGGGAGGGTAACATTGATTAAAGGGTAGGATAGTGGGTTTTTTGTTTCTTTTTGGGTCATACACTATGTATATTTACTAATATTACTTATTATGTACTAATCTTTTTTATTAATTTTATGTATTATGGTTTTAAAATTTTAAATAAAATATTCAAAAAATAAATAAAAAGACCCCCTCCCCTACTAATCAAACCCCTGATGAAGATGGCGGCATGCATAGACTCATGGCGCTTTGCTGCAGTTTGTTGTTTGTGTGTTCTTGAGTGCGTGTGCAGCAGGACCTTCTAAACCTGTGGAGCCCGCGTAGTGTGACTGCGGTGAGTGCGTTTCTGCAGACTGCCAGAAAATCGGGCCCATTGTAGATCGTCATTGGGTCGGGCAGGACTCTGAGGAAAAGGAGGTGTAGGAAGCAGAAACAGGGATGTCAGTCTGGAGTGCTCAACTGGCTCAGGATATAGCCATTTAGACCTCCACTGCTCAGCATTGGTCTTGTGAATGCCAGATCCATTACTCACAAAATGGGCAAATTTAAACTGCAGATCTCTGAGAATAAACTCCTTGATGACTGCTGTCTTCTTTTCTTTGGCTTGGCTTCGCGGACGAAGATTTATGGAGGGGTAAATGTCCACGTCAGCTGCAGGCTTGTTTGTGGCTGACAAGTCCGATGCGGGACAGGCAGACAAGGTTGCAGCGGTTGCAAGGGAAAATTGGTGGGTTGGGGTTGGGTGTTGGGTTTTTCCTCCTTTGCCTTTTGTCAGTGAGGTGGGCTCTGCGGTCTTCTTCAAAGGAGGTTGCTACCTGCCGAACTGTGAGGCGCCAAGATGCACGGTTTGAGGCGATATCAGCCCACTGGCGATGGTCAATGTGGCAGGCACCAAGAGATTTCTTTAGGCAGTTCTTTTACCTCTTCTTTGGTGCACCTCTGTCTCAGTGGGCAGTGGAGAGCTCACCATATAACACGATCTTGGGAAGGCGATGGTCCTCCATTCTGGAGACGTGACCGACCCAGCGCAGTTTGATCTTCAGCAGCGTGGATTCGATGCTGTCGGCCTCTGCCATCTCGAGTACTTCGATGTTGGAGATGAAGTCGCTCCAATGAATGTTGAGGATGGAGCGGAGACAACGCTGGTGGAAGCGTTCTAGGAGCCGTAGGTGATGCCGGTAGAGGACCCTTGATTCGGAGCTGAACAGGAGTGTGGGTATGACAACGGCTGTATTATGCTGATAACAGATATGGCGACATCCATTTATCCCAGACATCACAATTGATCCAACAGGCCGGACAGTATTCTGCTGGGATAGAAATATGGACTCTGGTAAAACCAAGGGGGGAGGGTTATGCATGTATGTTCTTAACGACTGGTGCACAAATGGAGAATTCATAGACAGTCATTGTTCTCCAGATTTGGAGTACTTGGCAGTTAAATGCAGATCTATTTACCTCCCACAGGTGCTTACTATTGACATAGTTTATATTCCACTGGATGCTAATGTGAACATAGCTTTGGGTTTCCTTCTCAAAGCCATTAACTTACAACAGAGTGAGCACCCTGAAGCAGCTCACATCATTGCTGGAGATTTCATCATACAAATTTGAAAGCAGTCCTCCTGCAATTTGAACAGCATGTCACCTGTGTGACAGAGGGGATAGCAGTCTTGATAAAGTCTATTCAAATATCAAGAAAGGCTTTAGGTCAATACTGCTACGACAGTTAGGCCAGTCAGATCACCACCTAATACTTTTAATTCCACCATTTCCCCTTAGCAGGAAGGTTCCACCCACTGTAATGATCGTTAAGACATGGCCGTAAGGAGCTTCTTTGCAGTTGCAAGATTGCTTTGAACGATCCAACTGGGACATTTTGGAAAGTCATGATTTGGAGGAGTATCTTGGCACTTTCAGGTTGCCAATTTCCCCGCATGTAAAGCCACATATTTTGGCAATATGTGGCTGTGGGGAGGCCATTTGAATGTGCAGGAGGCACTCTTGACGCGAGCTACATAACCCTCCTCCGAGAGGGATAATCAGCGCAGCTCTGTGGCTCCCCCAGCCACCTGAATGCAGCTGGCTGAAAGTGGCTGTCAAAGGGGCAAGCGGCTGACGTGGCAGTGATCTTGTCAGCCTGAGATGCCTGGTGCGAATCTTGAAGCACATTGTGCAGGCAGGTTAGTGCAGATTCAATTGTTTTGTTTTAGCAGTGCAGGAAAACAGTGCATTTGTCAAATGCATGTTCCACCACTATCCTTGCTGAATTAGGGGCCTTGTTAAATCTTTGCTGATCCGGATCCAGTACTCGGTGCTGTGTGAACCCCTTCATCAGCCAGCTTCGTAGGGGGTATGCTGCATCACCCACAAAATGCGCTGGAACCTCCACTCCTTCAACATCCTTGGACACCTGCAGGCACAACAATGCAGAAATGTAGTTAATTCATGCACCTGAACGTTGACACAAGCATGCATAATATATTGAAACACTGAGCTTTGAAGGGTGAACACTCACATCACGTGGGAAGAGATATCCACCCTGGTCCTCTGCTTTTCTGTACAGAGGAGAGTTGGCAAGCACTCGGGCATCATGCGTGCGGCCCGGCCACCCAACAACCACATCTGAGAAGCTGTACAATGAATGGAAATTACAGTGAAGTTATAGTCATTTGTTTGGCCTATAGATGGCACAGATCCATTAAATCATGAATGAATAGATTTGAGCAGTTTTTATCCCAGAGCCATTTGAGAATTAAACTCTGCTAATTAGTATATTTTTTGTATTGTTTTTAATGCTACTGTTCTTTTGTTTTTATTGTTTCTATCTGTTTATGTATGTTGTATTTGTGAATACAACACTTTTAATTTTGTTGTTTTCTTTCGCAATGTCAATAAAATACTTATAAAGTACTTACTTACTCCTTCCAAACAAGCTTAACTTGCATATTTAATATACATCGGAAATGAAAGATGACATTTAACTTTGAAGTTAACAAAGAAATAACAGGAAGAGCAGAGCAGGGCAGGAATTGGGGTTGCAGAGAGAACCTGATCAAATCAGAGAAGTATAGAATATCTTGTGTGAGGAAATTTTATGTGTTTTATTTGTATATTTTTTTGTATTCATTATTGGTTCAGGAGCATGCAAACACTCTAATTCTTTAAGTCATGGCAATACTCCATGACTGGGCCCCATGCCTTGCAATAAGGGTATCAGTTGACTAACTGAAAGCAGTTTGATGCATGGTTGGTATGGCAGGCTGGGCCATGCAACAGTCCCTCATCACCTGGCTTGTAGATGAGCTGATTAAAAATAATCACCTCTTTGTTGTGATAGAAGTGTGAGCAGCAAATGATGATTTACGTGTTGGCTTGGATGTTCTTCAGGCAATCCTTGCTGATTCTTGAAATAAAATGAGATTACAGATTGTGCATTTAGCATTAGAATCTCTTAGAAATTAGTGTCTGGGAGTGCTTGGTTTTTATTTAAACATACAGCATGGTAACAGGCCCTCCTGCCCATTAGGCCATGTGCCCAAATACCCCAATTAACCTCTGAACCCGGAACATTTTTTGAAGGGTGGGAGAATCCCAGAGCACCCGGAGGAAACTCACACTGACACAAACTGTGCTGGTTGATCTGTCCCTTTTAATGCTCACATGAGGGAAAAAAAGTGGCACAATCTTAGGAAGCAGATTATAGTGATAACATTTAAAGAACTTAATTGCTGAATATTCTTCTTGGCCACTGGGATTATCCAGATAATTATGAAGCTGAGCATTGGTAACCTTTCATACAACTAACTGATTAAAAAGTAGAATATGGCTGCAGATTTTCTGCTGTTATATCATTGGCTGTGGGGCCACCAAGAAGGATAAAAATATCAGAAAATAAAAAGCAGAGTTGGATAATAGCCTCTGGACCATGTCCCATCATTCAGTAAGAATGTAGCTGTCCCTGTGTTTTAACTTCTTTTTTTCCCCCATCCTTTCTGCAACCTTTTGATTCCCTTTGATCCAAACACCTATCCATCTCAGGGTTGAGCACACTTGATGATTGAAAGCATCAAGATGATTGAAGTTGTGCATTCCAAATATTTAGGACCTTCTACATGCATAGAATTCTCCACCTCTTAATTTCATATGGCTGACCCCAAATAAATAAATTCTCCAGGTAGTTGAAACAACCTCACCCAATTTTGTTACAGACCTACTCTGCTTGTGTCAGTGAGGGAAAGAATAACACTGTGATTAACTTTGAAGTTAACAAAGAAATAACAGGAAGAGCAGAGCAGGGCAGGAATTGGGGTTGCAGAGAGAACCTGATCAAATCAGAGAAGTATAAAATATCTTGTGTGAGGAAATTTTATGTGTTTTATTTGTATATTTTTTGTATTCATTATTGGTTTTGGACATAATTCAAGTTGTGATTTAATTGTTAATTATTATAATTATGGAATTTGATGTACTGAATGAAATAAGTTAAAATGTAATGATTATGGCTTTGGTTCTAATTTTCAGTTGATATGTGACATATTTATGATATGATTTGATTTATGCTATCACTAATTAACCTTGTATAAACTCAATAAAAAATATTTGAAAAAGAAAGAGAAAAAAAGATGAAAAGGCCAAGAGGCTTTGTTACATGTGAGTATTCCAGACCTGGATCACCAACTTCTTTTCAAGAGAGAGTCGAGTATCAGGGTCCTCAACTTCCCAACTATCACACTGTGGTGCACTGAGGTAGAAGCAGGCAAGCACAAAACTCAAAAGACTATACAACAGGCTTTATTCCAATAAAAGTCTGAATACCAGTTCAAGCCTTGGTGGCTCCCCATGTGACTGGCTTAGGAGGGGCTGGCTAAGGTCTATATTCGGGTCAGCTGATTCACAGCTGGCCAGGTGGAGTCAGCCCCTTAAGTGGTCTTCCTGCCAGTACAGAGATAGCGCCCTGCAATCAGCTGGTGGTTGTATCACCACACATGCACACCTACATCACATGATGCAGCATGTCCTAGAGTCAAACACCAGGACAATTGCAACTCTGTCTCTGCCTGATTTCAAGGCATTTCATTTCTCTGAGATAGGCTGCTTCAGGTGACCATATTTAGTCAATTAGTTTGTTATCCATATGGTCATCAAGCAAGTGATGATACACTTTTGGTCAACTTGTCCATGCTGACCAAGTTGGCATTCTGAGCTTGTCCTATATCCTTTGAAATCCTTCCCCTCAATAAATCTATCCAAACATCCTTTGGACATTGTAATTATTCTTGCTTCTACTGTTTCCTCTGGCAGCCTATTCCAGATGTGGCCAATGAGTGAAAAAGTTTCCCTTCATGTCTTTCTTAAATCTATCTTCCTCACCTCAAACCTCTAGTTCTAGGATCATCTACCCTAGGAAACAGTCTGTGAGCATTCATTTTATCCATGCCCTTCTTACAGACAACACTGGATTCGAACCCGAGTTGCTGGTGCTGTGACACCATTGGTTAACTGCAACGGTAACAGTGCTGCCTTGCGTTTATCTTACGCTGCTAGATATATTCAGGGCAAGGTCTCATTTATTATGCATGCATCGCCCTATCACTCATCCATCACATTTGTTGTAATAGAAAAGGGTTAAACCCAGAATCTTCCGCTTTTCTTGGTTACAGGGCCAATAACAGTGGTTTTAAAAGAGATGGAAGGAAGGGGTATATTTTGATCTGTCATGTTTTCAAACAAACGTTGAGTGTGTCATACAATATTTATTCAGTTTTGTTGAAGAATTAAAACAAAACCATGTTGGAAAAATTAAAATAAGAGACTGAAATGAAAGCATTTCTTAATTGACATATTGTATTCTTTGAATGGTGCTTAATTATTATTGAATTTTTTTTTCTTGTATCCAAGCAGTAAAAAGGAAAATCATTGTTACAAAAATAAATTGTACACATGAAAATCTATTAAAAATAAGTACGATTATCTTCAGGTTTGCTGTAATGGTAAAACGTGAGGTAATCACGCCATGCCTCTCACATGGACAGCAAATAAGTATCTTCATGTGGCTATTGGTACTAACAAAACACCACCCAAACTAATGCCTGTGAATACATAAAAAATAATATTGCAAATTATCTTGAATTGCTTAATTGATGTTATGATACTTCAGTTGCACCAGATGGAAGAGAGATATCAGAAACAAGAATAATGAGTGGACTGAAAGGATTTTCCCACGTTAAAACTAGAGGGTATAGGTTTAATGTAAGAGGAGAAAGTGTCAAAGGGGTTTTGAGCAACAAGGTTTTCATGCAGAGATTTGTATAAGGAGTCAGTTTCTGGAGAAAGTGGTAGAGGTGAGTAATTTTATACCATGTAAAGTCATTTGGACAAATATGGGTATAGGAATGGTTCAGAGAGATTTAAGCCAAACACAGGCAAATGGGACTAGCTCAGGCAAGCAGCTTTGTTGGCACTGTTGAATTGAACTGAAGGGCCAATTTCCCTGTTATTATTGTGGGCTCTGGGTTAAAAGAAACACTTGATGCAATTTTGTGTCATTTATTACTACATCCAGATCAACTTCACTTTTACAAATTGACTTGATGTCCAACAAGATTTCCCACAGAGACCTTATGATTTTGGACCCTGCCACTGACTCCATCTCTCTCCTTTGTAATGAAGGCTGAACTAGACTGATAATTCTCTTTGTTTCCCAACCCCAGTGTGAGATTCTGATGACCACTGACCTCCATGAATAAAACAGTCTATTTCCAGTTGCATATCATCCCTAATGGCTTGTCTCATTTACTTGTAAAACTTTAATCAATTTACCATTAACATTGTCAATACATGTGAGGTTGGCATCTCTTGTGCTAGCTTCTACAAACGTAATAACATTCCTATATCTGCTGTACCTGCCCTAAGTGTATATCCATCACTCCTGTGATTAGTAAGATAAGTTGCACCTGGTTAAATTTAAATTTTGACATACAGCACATTAACAGGCCCTCAAGCCCGTGCTGCCTGTACGTTTTGAAAGGTGGGAGGAAACCCATGCAAAGACAAAGAGAACATACAAACTCCTTACAGACAGTGCCAGATTTGAACCAGTATTACTGGTGCTTCAATATCATTGCACTAACCAAAGCAACCTGGGTTCAAATCTGGATAGGTTCCAAAGACATGAGGGGGGAATTTTGCCCAATGTAAGTAATGTTTTAGTTTTTAAAATTCTCCTCCTTGTTTCTAAATTCCTCTCCCTTCTCTATTTTTTATAATTTCCTCCTTTGACAACCCTGTGCTTTTCCAATTCCTGACTCAATTTCACAATTTCCTTTGGTGTCTTTGCCTTCAGCTGTGAAGGCCCCAAGGCTAGTAATTTTCTGGCTGAATCTCTCCAAGTATTTCCAGCATTTTTTTGTTTTTTGCTTTTGATGTGTTTGAAGCTGTGTGTTGAACTGGTGCTTGAGTTATTTTGTTGGAGAACCTTAGCTTCACACTTAGGAATACTGAGACTTTTCCAGAATGTAGTAGAATGAGAACAACCTGACCTGTCTTAAATACTTGTCTAACATCTGCGATTGGTCTCTGGGATTTTTTTTTCTTCTTGGTGAACAACATACTATAATGTTTTCTGGAAAAACATTTATGAATATGAATCTAGAATTATATTGTAACACCTGCAGATCTGGGCCTCAACTAATGAGTTAAACTTCATAATCAAAAATGCTTTGAGGACCACAACAAAATTGTTGCACAAGATAGAGCGTGATCTTGATCTAGGGATTGAACATGGATTTTTGTCATTTCAATGTAATGCTAAGGTGATGACTTAAAATGTGACATATCCTGTCACATTGCATACAGTATATGCTGTCAAACTCCTAAACAGCTCCAGCTAATTTTGAGCTAGCAAGCCTGAAGAAAGTGACATCTCTGCATGGAATAAATGACCAAATGTAATGAAAGCTGTCATTTGTCTCAATAGTTCTGGATAAAGGAAGTGGACGGATCTCCCATATAAAAGTTCATGTTGGCTATAGGAAGGAATGGCAAATGAAGACAGTTGATGTCCAGTGATTTGTATTGAAGCTTAGGACTGAAATATCTGAGTGTGCTTGTGGTTAAAATTATGAATTCAAAGGTTGAACTTATGGTGCACTGAAATCTTGTGTTACTGCTCAGGCCTGGCAGGGCCTGAGGAAACAAAGGATTGAAGTTTAAGGCTTGCAAGTACCTTTTGGCTCCTGAATTTCATCCTGCATTTTTATGCAGCTGTGTAAATTGGTTATATTTCTGTCCTCTGACATATTACGCCTTCAGCATGGCAGCAAATCTTCTCCAACTCATATCATGCACTGACCATTTCTGATTCCATTATATTTCCTAGGGCTTGGTATTTAATGGAAGAAAAAGGGTCCGTGGCTGTGAAGGGGTGATTCTAGTTTCTTTTTTATGAGCAGGAGAGAGGACTAATATTTGTATGAATAAAGACAGTGAAAATATATGCTCGCTGCTATTGGATAGTTAGTTATCAGTCTTTGTAAGTCTAGATGACAGTAGAAATAGGGTAGAGAACAATGTATTCTCTCTCCTGGGTCACATGGGAAGGCTTTAGATAATATTGAATCACATGGAATACAATGAAAATAAAGGCATATGATGGAATTTGTGCTGTGGCAGGACTGGGGTAATGTAAGACTCCCTACATTAATATGGATGTAGCAGATCCTTTTGTGAGCAGTCCAGACTACTCAATCATGGCAAAGCAGCACCTTCCTTTCTCATGGATTAGGCCTTGGGTCTGCAAACCACTGGACCAATGATGTTAATAATGATTGATTACGTTTACTTTTAATTGTTTGGTTCTGTGCTGACGGGAGAAAATCTGTTCCATGAATCAAATGATTCAAAAACACAGCTTCCTCTACAAAGCAGGGAGAAAGTGTGAATTACTTTTTTCCATTTGTTTGACCCAAGTAAAGACACTTCTGTTTAACCGGTGGTGAATATAAGTGTGGAAAATATGAGTGACTCATTCCCATCAAAACTGATCTCCAAATTCCAAGACCTGGGCCTCAATACCCCACTGTATAATTGGATCCTAGATTTCCTCAGCTCCAGACCACAATCAGTGAAGATTTATAAGAATATTTCTTCCACAATCTTCTTCAGTACTAGTACACCAGAGGGCTGCATTCTTAGCCCTTTGGTCTACTTGCTTAACCCTTATGACTGTGTGGCTCGGTATAACAACAACACCATCTACAACTTGGCTGACGATACCAAGTTGTTGCAATGTGAACTGTTTTTAAAGTGAGGCTGGGAGGGGTTTACCTCCTGTCTCTCTTTAATTCCTGTGTGCTTTGTGTATAGCTTAGAGGCCATGCTGTGTGCAGAGGAGAAACAACAGTGGAAGAAGACGTGTGTGTGTGTGTGTGTGTGTGTGTGTGTGTGTGTGTGTGTGTGTGTGTGTGTGTGTGTGTGTGTGTGTGTGTGTGTGTGTGTGTGTGTGTGTGTGTGTGTGTGGTTTTGCTGTTCCAGATAAAGTTGTTCTTTTGAGCTTGAAGTTGTCAAATGGTTCTTCTCAAAGTAGCTTACGACTCAAGGGATAATGCATCAACAAACAGGAGGGAGATTGAAAACTTGGCTGATTGGTGGACTGACAACAACATCACACTCAATGTCTCCAAAACCAAGGAGATAATTGTGGACTTCTGGAAGGGAAAACAAGTGATCACTGGAGGATCAGATGTGGAGTGGGTGAAAAAAATTAATTTCCTGGGTGTCACTATCTTGGAGTACCTTTCCTGGACTGACCATGCAAATTTCATTGTGAAGAAAGCATGTTAGCACCATTACTTCCTCAGGAATTGCTATGATATCAGAAACCTTAACAAACCTCTACAGATCACGACCTGGTATGGGGGCACCAATACTTCTGAGCAAAAAGCCCTGCAAAAGATTGTGGACACACCCCAGTATATCAAAGGCATAACTCTCCCCATGATCAAGAGAATCGACATTTTGCACTGCCGTTGGAGAGCAACAGCAATTATCAAGGATCCACATCACCCAGGATATGCTCTGTTCTTGCTGTTGCCTTCAAAAAAGAAGTATAGGTGTCACAAGACTCACCACCAGGTTCAGAGATAGTTGCTGTCCCTCCACCATCAGACACCTAAACAACAAACTCAATCTGAGACTCATTAAAGGACTCTTATTTGCTCATTATTTATCGCTAATTTTTTTCATGTATTGCACAGTCAATTTGTTTGCATTTCTTTCTGTGTTTATATTTCTCTATTTGTATGCATATCTTTTCCTGTGTACAGATTTTTACTCTAACTATAAGTAGAGATTCTGTCTACCCTGCAGGAAAAAAAAAGAATCTCAGGTTTGTATGTGATGTTGTGAATGAACTTGATAAAAAATATAAGCTTTAAACTTTGATAACATTGGCAAAATGGATTTAAAAAAATGATGTCTTAAGGGGAGAAGGGAGTCAAGATAAAAAGCTGTTTTTAGACTGGTTGAAAGTAGTTTTCTATGGAGGCCACCAACACTTTTGATGCTCATCAATGACGTCTTGAATGCTGATGTGTGGTGTAAGTTTCAAAATGTGCAAAAGAAGTCAAAGCTGAGTAGAACGAGAATAGCAATAGACTAAGAGCAGCTGGGTAAATGAAAGAGAATGCAGTGCAATGCATAGAGAAAGAGTTCATCAAGAAAGAAGATTTAAACTGCAGGGAATAGATTTTGCAGACATTCCTAACCTGCAGCAGTGATTTATTTTGGATGTGTTTCATAATTGTTTTTTTTTTCTGGAATAATTCTTAAAATAACCACCCACATTTAAACCTTGATTGAATCTCATAAATTGAAGGACAGAAGAACAATGAAATTGATCTCTGCCTGGCCATTTTTAAGAGGGATTTAAACAGGCACATGAACAGAAAATAGAGGGATATAAATGAGGCAGGCAGAAGGGATTAGTTCAAATTGGCATCATGATTGGCATAGAGATTATGGACTTCCTTTGCCTTCCCTTGACCTCAGGGAAATGAGAAAATCATGAACACGAGCAATGAGAATATTTCTCAGCTAGTGAACCCAGCTTTTTTATGAGGGAAAATACATAAATTTATTTTGAAGATTTATCCTTCAACTGGATTTGTTCAAGAAGAGGCCTTGATAAATTATTTGTACTTCAATAAAAGGAAAGGTAGCTGTCCTTTTCCATTATGCTTCTCATGACAAGAGACCAATGAGTATATTTAGCACTGTAATGGCCTCTGTGTTTATATGCATGCGAATTCTGCCTCGTTCTGATAATAACTTAATTGCCATAATTTCATAGGCTTTGAGTTATGTGGATCATAGTTACCATTGTTTTAATTTATGAACTTCGACAAGTGCCATATAAAGTAATTAAGAGAGCACTCCAAAGCTATCTGGGCTTGTTGGTTAAGTATTATATTTGGCAGTTCACAAACAAGGTTAAGTTCTTGAATAGAAATAATGTGGCTTTGTGTGTTTAATTTGATCGGTTTTTCAGGTTTCAAGTCGGATATTTCCGCTTCTGAATTCTCTTTAAACTAAATGGTAAACAAAGTTTATTTTTCAAATGCCAGAAAATATGAAATACACAGCAACATTTGATTGTTCGCACTTTGTGAACAACCCAAAGGCTATAATGAATATTCATTTGAAGATATTTTTCTCTAAATATTCAAGTTTCATGACTCATATTCCGACATAATCACTTAACATTTAAAACACTTGCCCTGAAGTTATTTGACTTTAATTGAGAAAAGCTTCCATGCCAATATCGCATTTCCTTGACAAGTTATTTGTAAAGCTAATCGTCTCTAAGGCCATTTTGTAGCTACACATCATTCCAGCCTAGTTCCTAAGAGGCTGTGCAATCAATAGACTTATTACTTTGAAAGGAATTCCATCACTCACAGTTTCAAATAAAGACCAAGAATACATGTATCATTTTTGATGAGAGTACATAGATGTTACTGTCCTATTTTTAGAAAGAATAATAAAGACAAAAGTTTCCAGTAATTTACTGTTGCACTGAATAAAGTTATAAATCCAGTATGATTTATTTTTTATGCTGTGTGCACATCCATGGGATATCATCAATGGGATATGTGCCCCCTCCTAGTATACTTTTAGGCAGTACTAATTCATCACAGTTGTAGTACCAGACTCCCACTGGGGTAGAAGGTGACAGTTAATCAGTCCTTTGGTATATCAATGATCCATAGACTACACTGGCAAGCCCCAATTCCATCTGCCTTCATGCCAGGATTCTTCACATGATTGGTTCATTACTATCTTCAACAAAGAATAGATGCTTTATATTAACAGACCCTAAATGGGCACAATCAATCTTGTTACTCTAAATAACACATTCTATTATAGTTTCCCTAAAACTTATTTTTTAACCCTTTGGACTCTGGCTATTTTTAACCTTTCATAATACATTCCGGACTCGTTCCCTAAGTAAACCTTAACAGTATGAACACCAGTACGAACCAGGTGATTGTTGGGTATAAAACCAGTCCTGGAAAAATGGGACACAGTGTATATGTGCTTGTTGGTAGTCCTGAAAACTGGGACAAAGGGTTTAAAAATTAGAATGCTGCCTTTTCACTGGATAAATGTATCCTGGAAAGTTACTGGAATAGATATGTAAAAATGAATCAAAAGTCTTGTGGTAACTTTGCACAAACATGAAATGATGCCATAGCTTTTAATGTTTAAATTTTCTACTTGCTCACCTGTGTACATCAGATTACATACTAGAATGGCTGATTCACCTTTTTCAAACCTGGTACTGCCATGTTTTTATGGAGAGAAGGAATTAAGATCGATATTTTTTGTGATTATAAAGATAAAATAAATAACAAATGAATATATTTACTGGAGGTACAAGAGATGAGGGGTGCTGGAATCTGGAGCAAAAAAATTAACTGCTGGATGAACCAAGCAGATCCTGCTGCATCTGTGAAGACCTCGTTTCAGCTTGAGATCTGACATCAGGATTTCGATAGAGAAATAATGTGACCAGCATTCCTCCCTCTGCCTTATCTACATAGTATTTCTGAAAATTTACATTCAGTTTAAAAGGTTTTTTTGTTGATTATATCTGATTCAAGCTTCTTTCCATGATAATGCATTTTATTCCTTTCTTCCACATGCCCAGAACTACACATAACTACAAGTGTATATTTACATCTTTCTTGAAGTAAAAATGACTTTTCTACATGTTTATTGAATTTATCAGTGACTATCTAATAATTGTTGTCCTTCGTTTTACGTACCTTTCACGTGGAATCATCTTTCATTATTTGAAAGACATCCATGGAGTCATGCCTGAGGGCTATTGGAATAGAACCACAGCCTGTTAAGGTTTTCACATTAGTTTAAAGATTAAATATTATTTTATTGTCATATAACAAAACAGAAAATGTGATATCACCTTTAGTTTTCTTTAGTCTACTGCAAGGCAGACAAAAATTCACTATCACCAAAAATTATCCAGCCTCCCTTACAGCCAGAGAAAGTGAAGCAAAATAGAGTCCACCCAGAGTCACTGAGTGTCCATGGTTTTTCCTCCAGTATTCCCACAGCCTCTGCAGCCTTCTGTCCAAACCATTGGCAACCCGAGCTCCAGATGTGCATTTCTGACATGACCAGGAAGCCTCCAGCATCCTCTCGCATCTTGGTTCCATTATCTGCTGTGAGTCCCTTGTCCGCAGTCACCAGCACCTTGTATCGTACATGGGTTCCTCGCCTCAAGTTACCAGCAGTCCGTTGCCTGTGTGTTCTTCATTCTCAGAGCAACTCACTAGTCCGCTGCTAATGTCACTGTCCTGTGGGTGGTGGCTTTTGCTTCTCCTTCTGAAATGGGAGGGTGGTGGGCTCCCCATTTTCTGATCCCCCACCCCAGAGCTCTGTTTCCTTGGAGTCTGAAACCCCTTGTGGCCGTTGTCAATCATTGATGACACCATCTTGGGCACAGATCCCACATTTGCAGTATTTTAAAATAAACCACCATCAGCTCCATTAGCAGGCTGCTCAAAGCCTGTACAGAGCTGACAGCAGTGGGTCTGGGTGGTTGGATCACATGGGGGAGCACTGAGACCACTCCCCACTCTCTGTGGGTCCATCCCAGGAGCAGTTCTGCTGTTGCAGCAGCTCGTGTTGCACCACCAAACCTCCTCTCTTTGCAAATCTACTTTTAAGCTCTCAGTAATTCTTTCATAAGTATTATATGGAGAGGAGACTTCCAAATTGCATTGGAAAGCCTGACAATTGGATATTTGACGTACAGATAACAGATCACCTGGAATAGAGGTGGGTAACCTTTTTTTTTAAACTCACATTCCACTTTAAGCAATCCCTCTGTCATAAGTGCTCTGTGATTAGTAAGGGATTGCTTAAGGTGGTATGTGAATGGGAAGGGAAACACTTTGAAGCCCCACATCTCCATCGGGCACACAAAACTCAAAGCGGTCAACCAGTTTACCTATCTCGGCTGCACCATTTCATCGGATGCAAGGATCGACAACGAGATAGACAACAGACTCGCCAAGGCAAATACCACCTTTGGAAGACTACACAAAAGAGTCTGGAAAAACAACCAACTGAAAAACCTCACAAAGATTAGTGTATACAGAGCCGTTGTCATACCCACACTCCTGTTCGGCTCCGAATCATGGGTCCTCTACCGGCATCACCCATGGCTCCTAGAACGCTTCCACCAGTGTTGCCTCCACTCCATCCTCAACATTCATTGGAGCAACTTCATCACCAACATCGAAGTACTCGAGATGGCAGAGGCCGACAGCATCGAATCCATGCTGCTGAAGATCCAACTGCGCTGGGCAGGTCACATCTCCAGAATGGAGGACCATCGCCTTCTCAAGATCGTGTTATATGGTGAGCTCTCCACTGGCCACTGAGACAGAGGTGCACCAAAGAAGAGTTACAAGGACTGCCTAAAGAAATCTCTTGGTGCCTGCCACATTGACCACCACCAGTGGGCTGATATCACCTCAAACCACACATCTTGGCGCCTCACAGTTCGGCAGCCAGCAACCTCCTTTGAAGAAGACCGCAGAACCCACCTCACTGACAAAAGACAAAGGAGGAAAAACCCAACACCCAACCCCAACCAACCAATTTTCCCTTGCAACCGCTGCAACCATGTCTGCCTGTCCCGCATCGGACTTGTCAGCCAGAAACGAGCCTGCAGCTGACGTGGACATTACCCCTCCATTAATCTTCGTCCGCGAAGCCAAGCCAAAGAAGAATTTACAGATTTTCATAAAAAATGAAATAATTGTGATATGTAGTACTCCAGATGTAGTTTTACAATAGTCCAATATAATTAAAGCATTGCCTTCTCACTTCTGCATTCAATGCCCTCACGATAATCAACAACAATCTGTTAGGTTTCCCTCTTAACATTATTTATGGGATCAGTACCCACCATCTATCCAGGTAGAAATTTCAGATTCCAGAAATGCATAAATAAATCCTGACTATTTTGCCAAAATTTTAACCAGTGCTTGGAGAACATAAAGCACAAAAACAGGCCCTTCAACCCACATGTAAGCACTGAACATGATGCCCAGCTTAAACTAATACTTTGCGGCTTGAATCTGATACAAAATGTCTATTCACTCCATGTTCAAATTTTGAAGTCAGTGAAAACTGGTTTTATTTGATGGCAATGTATTTTGTATTAAAATGAGGTCTGTAGTGCCAGCCATTTGGGGCCAGAATTACATCCAATGCAAAAGTAGATTCTGTTGCAAATGGCCCAGACAGCACATTAGAGGATCTGTTGGCTCATACCTGGCTAACATCCACCAGATATATGCCGGCCAGGCGGATGATAGAATTGTCTAATTATTCCAGTGCATAAGATCCTTTGGTCTATTAAACCAAGTGCTGGTTCACTGCCAGAACAACCCAATCAGACTCATTCCCCAGTTCTTTCCCTGCAAGTTTTTTTTTCCTCAAGTAATTTTCTGATTTCCTTTTGTTAAAAAAACAATGGAACCAACTTCTGTCACTCTTTTGCACAGTGAATACAGGATCATGACCCTCTTGCAGCTTGACAGAAGATAGTCCTCATGTCATCCAAGCAGAGCATATTGAATATGAGAATTTCTTTTGTGTGCTGTAAACATAAGCAAATAAACAGAATTAGAAGTGTAAACAAAACACTTCTTATAACCGGTAACTCTCAATTGAACTGCAGCATTCAGCTACACCAATATATCAAAGAGATGTTAAATACTCTGCACATATTCCAGTGCACAACCTGACTTGTTCCCAGTCTTACTGCTCTACAGCTCAATGTTTCAGCTTGTAACCTCTGTACCTTCCATGGCTGAACACATTTCAATCAAAGACAGGACTCTAGTCCACAACATGCAGCACAACTTTAAGGAATATGAATAATCTTGAGGTTGATTGCTGGTTGACATTTTCTTTGTATGATTTTACAATTGGCATTAGTTCTTGGATCTGAAATGTTGATTGTTTATATTTGCATTGATGCTGACAGACCTGCTGAGTTTGTCCAATATTTTTTGGTTTGGTTTCAGATCTCCAGCATAAGAATGTAAGATATAGTAGCTGGAGAAGTTCATTAATTAGGCTGTAGCCACAGCCTCAGTTCCGCTTACCCACCTGCTCCCCATAAACATTAAATACACTCAGTGAGACAGCCTCTACTTTTTTCTTTGGTCAGAGAATTCCACAGATTCACTACCCTTGGGAAAGCTGTTCCTCCTTAAATTTACTGCCCTGAATTTTGAAATTTTTGTCTCCCAATTCTAATCTGATCCGTCAATGGAAATAACCTCACTGGTTCCATCTCATTAACAGCTTTCATAGTTTAACATCCAGGTTTAAGTAGTTGTTGTAACGTAAACTGGATGATAGATAGCTAGGCAGCCATGACATTATATCTCAAGCCACAATGGCAATAAAATGAGCACTTGGAAGTTGAGTGGTTATTGTTGGTGCTGCAACAGAAGCTGCAACACGAGGTATTGTGAATATCTTCTTTTCTAATCGCTTGGACAATTTGGAGACACTATTGTTCTGACTTGTTAAATGAAGTCAGTTTTTTTTTCCATTGTTCATTAGAACTATGCTAAAACAATTAAAAATGTACTTAAAACAGTTAATAAAATGGACAATAAAATGTTAATGTGTTAATTAATGCAAAAGAATTATCTGGACCATCTCTATGCTCCCTTGGTTCTAAACAGTACAAAAGCAAACTCAAAATGAATGTATATTTTAAACATGCAGAGCTAGCTAACCTTGGAATTAGCTGTTACTAGGAGGCACTTATGGAATTCATAAACAATATTCGCTGGCTGGTTTGCAAGAAAATGTTTGCAAGTCATTTTAACACTTACAATACCGGTCCCTCATTATTCTAACTAAAAATAATAATACCATTACAAAGAAAAAAAAATCAAACCTCCTAATATATAGGGTAAATATAAAAAAAGTGAAAGTCAATCATTAAAGCTTTCTGCTTCATGTAAAAGACAAATTATCTGAACTTGACATACAAGTCGTCTTTTGTCCTGGATGGTGTCAACAATCTTCCCCATCAACCAGGAATTTCATGTCGCTGAATGGTCCATGATGATGAAGACATTCCCAGCTGTGAAATTGCGCTTGATCTTAAAGCATTTCTGTCACTCCTGCAATAGTGAGTATATTCTTTCACCCATCATTTCCAGACAAATCCATTATAAATTTCACCTGTGGCATGCATATATGTCTTCCACCTGAAAGTGTCCTGATGGCAAAAGATGGGTTGCGGTAAATGCTTCAAGATCATTTAGATTTTCTTAGTGATTGCACGACTGGTGAGGATAGCTTCAACTTCACATAGAAATGTCTAAAGACCTCCTCATAAAGATTTTGTTCATCTAAGATTGAATTCAGAATTTCTCATATTGATCCAATCAATCTTTCCCATACACCTCCATAGTGTGATCCAGTACGGGGATTGAAGATCCAATTAATTTCTTTTGAACTAGTTCATTATGAATTCAAGTTTGATTTCAGTTTTTATTTGCATTTTTTAATTCACGCTGAACTCCCATGAAATGTCATTGTCAGATCAAAGTTCCTTCACTTGCCCACATCTGGCAATAAAACTCACAAGGTGTTAATTAAAGAGTCTGTAACAAGTGATGACGCATCTTCGATGGGAATTGCTCTTATGGCTAAACATGTGAAAATGACACCGTAGGGCTTCACAACAATTCTTGTTTGTTTCCCTTCAAGGGTCCAAAATAATTAACTCCAACATATGTGAATGGATATTTATCTGGAGTGACTCTGTCCAGAGGCAAATCTGCCAGAAGTGGTCATCCAGAAGGAGTATTTACACACCAACAAACTATGCATTTTGTTACAACATTTCTGCTTAATCTAGTGGCACCACAAATCCAATATTTTTCTCGTAGTTGGGATAACATATGGTTACAACCAACATGATCTATCTCTTTGTGAATATGTTGAAGCATTAGCTCTGAAATACGAAAATCTTTGGCCAGTATGACAGGTTGCTTCATCTTTTCCACTAAGGTGCCCACCAACTCTTAAAACACCATTATCAAGAAAAGGGTTGAGTTTACTAATGTGGCTTGTCCTTTTGACATTCATTCCCTTTTCCAGATTTGAAATTTCAACTGCAAATCTCTTCCTTTGGCAAAAGCAGATAATATCAATTTCAGCATTAATTACTTATTTAACTGTGAGATGTCCTCTTTCTTGTGTCTCAAGAACATTGCTTGTTTGTTACAAATCAGATACCATAATTTAAATCTGAGCATCCATGCTGTTGCCCTTCTCAAACAATTTGAGGATGAAAAGTAATGGATTAAGCGGATAACTAAATCCATTTGTTCACAGATTATCTGAACAGCATTTGCAGTTTTACCCCTAATTTCAGGGTCTTCTGGTAAAATCTTTTTCATTTGTCAGGATTATAAGGCCACTCATTTTGAGGCTGCAGAAGAAACTGAGGCCCTGACACCCACATTTCATTCTTCAGAAAAAAGACTTTCAAACCTCGTGAAGCCAGATCAACAGGATTGTTAACTACATGAACATATCTCGACTGGATTGGGACATGGGACATTATCGATATCAGTGATTCTGTTAGCCACAAAAGTTTGAAACCTTGTGGTTTTATTGTTGATGTATTTCAGCACAGAAGTGCTACCAGTCCAAACTATGGAGTCTGTTGGTTTCATCTGCAACTCTTTCTTCAACATTGTACCCATTCTGCTCGCCATCGTAGCAGCTGGCAACTCCTTTTGTGGGATCATGACTGGTTTCAATGGAGCCACTCTGGCCTTTCCCATTACAAATCCACAATGTACCTGATCTTTGTTATCAAGTAGTAATAGATAACTAATAGTTCCGTAACCATCTTCATATGCACCTGCAAAATGATGCAACAGTCCCAAAATTTGTGGGTTTGAAACATCAGTCAATTTTGAAATCTTCCAGTTTTCAAAGATTATGCATCCAACACATCAATTCATCATCCCAACCAACCTTCTTCCTACACAAATCTTGCAGGATCTTCGTGGCAATCAGGACAACTGGTGCCAATATTCCTAGACAATCATATATATCAAACTGACTTTTGATAGAATCCCCAATCTTGTGAGCAGTTGGTCCTTCAAATTTATTTTGAACTTAAAAACATCTCTCTGAACACATCATTGTTCTCCTAACAACCTTTTGACAGGAAGGTTATTATGATCCAAGGCCACATTTTTCATTTATTTTGCCCTCTCCTTTTCAGTATGACAGTTAATACCTGGTGACTATTACTTGTCTATTTGGTAAGTAGAAAGCCTCCTTTCAAATAAGAGATTGTCTTTAAATCTTGATAAAGAGCTATTAGTTCTTTAACTGTAACTGCAGAAGTGAGACAGTTTTCCACATAGAAGTTATTCTTTTTTGTTTTGCTTTTTTTTTCTTTTTTTTTCTTTTTTATTTTTCATACCATGGATCACACCATTCAAGACATATACATTTCTCCTTTCAAATATACACAGTGTCATTTTCTCCCCCCCTCCCTCCTCCCCTCCCCTCCCCACCTCCCCCTCCAACCATTCAAAACTCTTAGTCCAAGATTGATGGTGCTTATAGCTTTAGAGCTAACTTGTTCCATATTGTCCTCAGCACACTTTCTAAGGGCAAAATTCACACAACTTGGTGATGATGCCATTCCAAATAGATGCCCTGTCGTTCTGTATTCTACCATGTTCTGACTGTAGTCTCCAACACACCATGGTCTTCATTCGGTACTTTCACCTGATGAAATATTGCTTCATTATCTGCAGTGATGATGACAGGTTCTTTACAGAATCTAGTTAAGATTCTTAACAATGTACTGGTCAAATCAGGACCCTGTAATAGTTGAGAATTTAGTGTTCAAATCAGGACCCAGTAATAGTTGAGAATTTAGTGTAACTCCTCGAAAAGTTGCTTCAAAGTCAAACATCACACAGTTTTTTTCTTTTGTGGATGCAAAATCTCATGGTGTGTTAAGTACCATTTTTTGCCATCACTACATTCCAAAATAATATCATACCAGACACACATTTGGTGCAGTGTGAATGAAAGGAAGAATCTTGATTGAATCGTCTCTTCAAATTTAGTGTCCATTTCTATTATCAGGCATACATATTTCCTTTTTATTCAAAGGTAATCTAATGCAATAATGATCATTAACCAGCTTGGCAGATTTTGACACTGAATTCTAAGAACTGCTGGTCTTCCTTTGAGGTTCTTGGTCATCCCTGATGCACTCAGGAAAGTCATTCTTGAACTGCTGCTTCCACAGCCTATCAAGCTTCACAATCGATATCTTGTTGACACTTATAGACGATTGATTTTGAGCCTCTTTTCTTTCTCCTAATGGTCCATTAATCATCCAACCAAGCATAGTTTTGACAGCATAAGGTCCAACTCTCTAAATCTTTATCATATCCAGTGGTTCCAGTGTCTTTTTGGTACATCTGAACCAATTAGTAAATCTCAGAGTCGATATCGCGTAAATGAATATTTTTCAAGTATTGCACAGGCATAGTTTTCTGAATTTTTATGCCTGGAAGTTCACAAAAATCCAGTTCAGTGATCTCTAGACCAAAATCCATGCTGGTTTCTCCTCCTGCTTCTCCTGCTGGAAGTATTTGAAACATTATTTGATGTCTTATTTCATTCTGTATATTAGATGTTGCTTTAATCCCTTGACACGCACAACAATCTCCAAAACCAAAACAGTCAAGTGGAAATTGCATCAAACTGTGTTGTAATTTGTAATAAACACACAGAAGGAACTCCCTCCAGATTATAACTACTAATTTCTGGACTTGACCTTATGGCTGTATGTTCAACAGACAGAGGGATCATGTATCTAGGTTCCTTTTGGTTCTTTTGGACAGAATAGTTTTAATATTTTCCTATTTCCACTGGGTCTCCCGAAGCATCTGAACATTTTGAATGCTTAAAGCATTGCTGACGAGATTTAATTCATCCTCGCAGATTATGTTCCGCAAGATGCTGTGTGGAATAATGCAACAATTAGGTTAGCCCACCTTGTATGCAGACATAATTTTAGTGAGCTTGCAGATTACATTAAAGTCAATGGATAAATCAGACGTCATGGTCCCTATATATCTATTTTCAGGGGATTTCCATTCCAACCCCACATAATATCTAAGGACTGAGCATTTTCTAAAGAAGGAACTTGATGCAACACAGGATCACAAATATTTGAATAATTAGTTACATTCAGGCATAAATTATCACAGCAAAATTCTTGAATATTTTAAGATATGTTCAGGCAATAGAAGCACATTTAGGCAGCTATTCTTTCTTATATATTATTATAAAACATAATGTGATTAGTATAGTAAAACCTCTAGTATCTGGAATTTAAGCAACTGCCAGCCTTAAGAAATTGGCAAAAAAAAATCAAGGGTAATAAGTATGTATGTATTTTTTTTTTGAATAACTAAGTAAAAATTTTAAAAGTAAACCTTCTATGAGCCTTTGGTGAAGATGGGACCAGATATTCACCCAGCGGAGGCCCTTGGACATGATTTACTCATAGCAGCTGTTTAAATAAAGTTGTGTGAAAGAGCAATGGCATCACCCAGGATGAAGAGCTGGTTGGTGGCATTCGCCATTGGGGTGACTGAAAGAATGTGACTGAAAATAAAGTAAAATGCTTTAAAGGTTATATATTCAAACAAGCGAAGTTGTTCAGTGTAAGTTGAGTACAGTATCTTTGTCTTTTAAACTGTTTACTGTTAATGCTGGTGCATTAGTTCAGCATTATAAGATTAAGTCTCAAGCAACCGGAAAATACAACAATTATCTGGCATCTACCAATCTTCATTGGTGCCGGATACCAACTTTGAGCACTGAAAATACTCAAAGCTTGTAGAAAACTAAAAATCTCCATGTGGTTGGCCAATAACCATAATAAAAGGCAGGGAAGATTAGAGAAAAGCTTCTGTGAAGAGCAATAGCATCACCCAGGATGAAGAGGTGGTAAATGCCACTTGCCGCAGTGGTGACTCTCTTAAAATGTGTCCTTATCCCTGCTTAGTAAGATTCACCCAGGACTTAAGGTCGGGTGGGGGGAGGTTAATTATTTATAATGTAATTGTTCATCTTTTGGGCAACTCCGTGGAGTGGGATAAACCTGCAGATGAAGCAACAGTCATATGCTTTCACAGAATGTGACTGAAAATAAAGCAAAATGTTCTAAAGTTTATATATTAATGCAAGTGAAGTTTTTTTCAGTGTCAGTACATATGCTGTGGTTGTGGAGGGTCATGTGGCCTCTCCATCTGAAACCTGGTCAGAAAGTGGATTATGGAGGGTCATGTGACCTCTCCAGCTGCAACCTCGTCAGAAGTCACCTCACCTGCCAATCAAGGTCAAATCCCACTCACTGGTTAGGGCACACCTGGTCATTGGTCTCGTTAATTACCTCATTGATACCTGAGCCAGACTCTCCAGACAATGGCACTATAAAGTCGATCATGTGTGGGCCATCTGTTTCTTTTTCTTCAAGGTGAATCCTTGCTCCACTCAAGGCAGTAAACCTTGGGCGACACTGGTAAGGTGTGTACAGACAAAGGGTTGGGAGCTGTAGTATTGTGTGTCTAGAAATCACTGTCCCTAGTTTAGCATAGCTGAGAGCTTAAGGTCTGGCAGTTATTGTATGTTGTAACTTGACTGTAAAGCTTTCTATCTGTGAGTGGTTGTGTGTCATATAATGCTGTGTGCGTGTCTTTTATCCCCTGTTGTGACTCTCCTACACGTGTGAATAAAACCATTGTTTAACCAGCCTGATTTCAGACTTATTGCTCTTGGAACTTGTTGATCATGTTTCTTCACACACAACAGTACATTAGAGTTTTTTTTTGTCTTTTAATCTGTTTATGCTTAATGCAAGTGTATTAGTTAGGCATTGTTGGAGTAAGTCTCAAGCAACCGGAAAATACACTTATCTGCCATTTACCAATCGCCATGGGTGCCAAATATTGTACATTGGTTCTGATAGCATCCAGTGTATCAAGGTGGGTCCTCGTATTGTTGGATTCCTTGTTGGCAGTGATGGATGATGTGCATCTTTTATAACTGCTTGTCAGCAGCACATTGTGTTTGAGGAATAACACAATAATGTAAGTTAATTTATTGGGTACCCATGGGGCTGTTTTTAATTTACTGATATTAAAAACTGTCTAGCTGCTATAGTTTTCCACCATATCTGATCTCTACTGTTCACAAATGTGCGGGTTCTGTTATGATTCACAGCTTAATTAATACAGATTATGCTTCAGTTGTATCAAATGTCTTCAAAAAATATCTCTTTTTAAAATAGCTGCTTTGCTTTCCTGAAGGGAGGGATACGTCACAGGTGGAGAGATACACAATCCTTTGAAAATTAACCCAGGACATGTGAAATACTGGCACCAGACATACAGAATAGACAGTGACTAAACTTTTAAAAAATCAATCAGAATTTATTGTCAGGTAAAGGTTTCATTATTGTCTCATAACACTACAGTTAGAATGTAACATACATGAAATTCTTCCGTAAGGCAGACAGAGAGTCACTACTTTGCCCAGCGCCCCTCACAGAAACCTGCAGCGCCTGGTGTTCCGAGGCAGTCTCCCCTCCCATTTACTGACCAATCGTGAGCCTGCTTAGCTTCGGAGATCAGACAACCCCAGGCATCTTTGGGCTATTAGGTGCTGCATGGACATATGTCGCGACATGCGTTATTTTGCAGCAGTGTTATTGTGCATTACACGTGCAAAAATTGCTATGAATTACATTCCATAATTTTTTTTAAATGAAAAATAAATAAATTAGTGCAAAAGAAGAGGAAAAAAAGTGAAGTAGTGTCTGGTTCATTGTCCATTCAGATATCTGATGGTGGGGGGCTGAGGCTGTTTTTGTATTGTTTGATGTTTGTCTTCAGGCTCCTGTACCTCTTTCCTGATGGTAACAGTGAGAAGAGGGCATGGCCTGTGTGGTGAGGGTCCTTGATGATAGAGGTTGCTTTCTTGAGATACTGCCTCTTGGAGTGACCATGATTATGCTGGCTAAGTTCACAATTTTCTGTAACCTTTGCCTGTCCTGTGCAACGTACCTCCATACTAGACAGTGATGCAGCTGGTCAGAATGCTCTCCAAGCTATATCTATAGACATTTGCAAGGCTCCTTTCAAACTCCAAATGAAGTATAGTCACCGGTAAGTCTTCTTCATGATTGTATCGACATGGTCCCCAGGATAGATCTTCAGAGATGTTGACACCCAGAAATTTGAAGCTGTTTACTCTTTCCATTGGTGACTCCTTGTTGAAGATTGGTTTGTTTTCTGCTTTCCCCTTCCTGAAGTCAACAGTCAGTCTCTTAATTTTGCTAACATTAAGTACAAGGTTGTTGTGACATCACTGAACTCCCTCCTGTATGCTTCCTCATTGCTGTCCATGTCTCTGCCAACAAGTGTGATGTCATAGGCAAAGTTGTAGATGGCATTTAAGTTGTGTCAACCCACAAAATTGCATTTAGTTAAAATCCTATACATGGTTTTTTTTAAGAATGTGAAATAGGTTAACTGCCCTTTCCATAGGTTTTAGCAATTCGTTGAAGCACGACAGCCGAGACATCATACAAATAGAGAAGTACAATGTGTTTGACAGTTTAAGTCATTGACCCAACATTGTAATATGGGGTAAGAATTAGAATTTTGGCATTAACCCCCCCCCAAAAATTGCACAACTTTCAGGAAGTGTTGGTGATTCTTGAACTAGTCAGAGCTTGGAACATTGGCATCAACTGACAGAAGATGGCAATAATTGGGTGGGTGGGTAGAGTTTGCATTTCATGTCACCAAATTACAGGAATGATATCATTAAGCTCCAAGTATGTTGTTGGATTGAGAGACTAAATCATTTCGGACTTCCCCTGGAGCATAGGAGGCCCAGTAGTCACTTGTCGAGGTATACATAACCGTGTGGGGTCTGAATAAAGTAAATGGTGACAATCTAAGCGAAGGGCATAGATTCAAGTTGAGAGGGGGAAACATTTGACTCTGAAAGAGTTGTAAATAACATGTTTAAATTTTTATTTATTATTTTATCAGCAAACTATTCCATATAAAATTATTGCTTTATCTATTGTAAATCATTATTTTCTTGTCATATTATGGAGAACTTTTGTGGTAGGTTTACTATTATTTACTTTGCTGGAATTTACAAGGATTGTTTATGATATTGCTAAGAAGATATAATTGATTTCCATAGACCTTGTGAGATGTATCATATCAGTTTGGGCAAACATTTTCTTGGAACATATTTCGTACAGAAAATAAAATGTGTGCTTAATTGCTGCAAAAAATTCTAAATATAGATCAATTTAGATAAACTCAAATTGAGTTTGGGACAATGACTTTAGAGTAATGCATTAGCATAATATTGTGGATGCTGGAAATCCAAAGCAGAAACAGAAAATACAGTAAAACTCCTGGTATCCAGAATTCAAGCTACCAGCAAAAAAATCGAGAAAAATAAATTGAAAAAAATAAATAAGAATAAATTAATAGGAAAAAAAATGCAAGTTTAAAATTGTAAAAATAAATATTCTCTAAAGTAACAGATAAACTTTTGGTGAAGATGGGAGCAAATATTCAGCCAGCGGAGTGCTTTGGTCATGCTTTGCTCACAGCAGTGTTTGAATAACGTTGTATGAAATAGCAATTGCATCGCCCAGGATGAAAAGCTGGTTGTTGGCTTTTGCTGTTGGGGTGACTGAGAGAATGTGACTGGAAATAAAGTAAAATGCTTAATATATTCATGTAAGTGGAGTTTGGTCAGTGTAAGTATAGTATTTTTGTCTTTTAAAATGTTTACACTTAATGTAGGTGTATTAGTTCGGCATTGAAAGAGTAAGTCTCAAGCAAACAGAAAATTTTCTTATCTGGCATCTACCCATCCTCACAGGAGTTTTACTGTATGAAAATATTCAAAACTTGTAGATGAAAAAAAACTCCATGTGGTAGGCCAATGACCATGTTGAGAAGCAGGGAAGATTAGAGAAAACCTTGTGTTATGTTTTTGGGTAAGTGGGAATGGGAGAAGAGAACAAAAAATTGTCTATAATTGAGGTGGAGGGATTCTTTATCCCCTTTCACACTTGCAAGTGATCCCAGGAATTAATGGCCAATCTACTTAAGAAGGGTCTAGTGTGAAAGCAAAATCTTCTCAACGCCGGCGTGAGATGACATAATCTCACACCAGGGATAGACAGTATCCACCCCTAGTACAATCCACGGCATCTGTAGACACCAGTGTTGTAATCAGGTAAGTGAAGAATGGGTAATTGCATTCTGGGATAGAAATGTCACAAGTTTTTGCACGAGTGCAGGAATGTGAAGGAAGAAAAAAAATTAAGATGAAGGTATAAATTTTGCCATGGGAAAGTCACAGCAAGGGAGAGAGGAAATAAATAGCAATAGCGGACAATTTTTAAACAGCGTGGGAAAGTTGGTAACGCTATAGTGCACAATTTATAAAGAGAGCTGAGAAAAAAGCAATTGCAGACCTGACTTCCCAGAATGCCATGCAGCAGGGAAACTCCTCCATGAGTGCTCCATGAATGGAGCCCTTTGTTTGTCACACAGAAATTCTGGGAGAGCAGGTCAGTCATCACTTTCCCCCCCACAGTATTTCTATATTGTGCCCTATAGCACTACCAACTCTGCGACAATTTAAAAATTGTCTGCTATTGGTATTTTTTGCTAGCAACTTTCCCACGATCCCTTATAAAGATTTATATAGGTTGGACCACAACAACAAAGGCTGAAGGGCTTACATTGTGTTGAACATAAAGCTTAATTATGTTATAATTAGGCATGATTAATTTTGTTCAAATATAAGATCAAAATAAATTGATCAGGATTTAGAGCAGGAAAACCATTGCTCTGTGTGTCATGAAATCACCGGTAGAAGATACAATAGTCCTAACCTTGGGGATGGCTCTTTGCAAGTGTGAACGCATGCAGTGTCCCAGTTAAGAGTGATTAAATGTGAACAGCAAAAATGCCATTCCTATCATGTGACACTGAACGGCCAAATTAGTGGATGCCAGTGTAAAAGGGGCTATTGACAAAGATGAACATGATGCCAAGTGAAAAAAGTGCAGAAACATAAGAATTTCTGAGATAACTCAGTATTTTCCTTTTGTAGTTCCTTTTAATAATTGTTTCTCTCTCTGAAAGCTCCTCAATTTTTAAAGTTGTTAATCTTCATTTGAAAATAAAGCCTTGTCCAAAGCTAACCAAGTGACAATGGATCCAATTAAATTCCAATAATAATGCTTTGTAATGACTGGTGTTTGAAATAAACAAGTGTGGACTAAACTGAGGTGGTGTATCCTGTGGAAATTTAATAGTGAAGCTGGGTGAATGCTACATACTCAAAATATTGTGAGAGCATAAATGTGATTGCACTTCTTCTTGCCATAAACTAGCATGGGTTAATCACACATCAGAATTCCAATGTGCATCTTCCAGCACTATCTAAATTCTTCTTCTGTTTCTCCTTATTTATTCTTCCTGAATCTTTCATGATTTCAAATAAATTAATTTCTCGCTGAGCTTAATCCACTTTAAGGAAAACAACACTGCCTTCAACAGTCCATCAAAGTAAATATAATACCTAATCCCTGGAGCCAATTTTTTTGTAAACCTTTTCTATATCCTCTCCAAAATTTTCATAGCTGTTTTGAAACAGAATGAAGGACAGATGGATTTTACATTAGTTCAGCTTTATTCTATGTATTTATTTTAAAAGTCCAAAATCCATTACAATTTCCTGCCATTGTGGGGAGTAGAGTCATGGATTCAAGTCAAGTTAATGTTTATTATCATCTGACTGTGCATATACAACCTGACAAAACAGCATTTCTCTGGACCACAGTGCACACACATTGCATGGCACATAATAATCACATATGTACAAATAATTTAATATAAATATTTTGGGATGATTTACTCATTTACAGGATACAACCTGTGTGAGAAGCTATTTCCCAGCCTGGCACCTCCTCCTTAATGGTAGTGGATCAAGGATATTGTGTGCTGATTGGAGAGGGCTCTCAATATTTCTTTGAGCTCTATTTTAGCAAAACTGCTGGTAAATGTGAATACAGGAAATGTAGCCCCCAGTGATCTTCTCAGCCATTCTGATGATCCTCTATATTGACTTCCAATCTGATACTTTGCAGCTACCATACCATGCCATGATGCAGCCATTCTCAATTATGGTCACTTAAAAGGTTGTCAAGAAGGTGGCCTGCGCAGAGATACCCTGCATGGAATAGGCCTTCTCTGTTGTGTTCCATGTATGGTTTCCAAATTTGTTTAAATAATGTGACTTTATTTTTTAAATTATATGTCATTTTTTCCAATGGAATACATTTATTCATTTCTATGTACCATTGCTGTATTCTCAGGCTCTCTTCTGATTTCCAGGTTGACATCATACATTTTTTTGCTACAGCTAAGGCTATCATAATAAATCTTTTTTGTGCTTCATCCAGTTTGAGGCCTAATTCTTTACTTATATTACTTAGAAGAAAGATCTCTGAATATTTTGGTATGTGGCTTTTTGTGATTTTATTTAATACCTGATTTAGATCTTCCCAAAACTTTTCCACTTTCTCACATGGCCAAATTGCATGTACTGTTGTTCCTGTTTCCTTCTTACAACAAAAACATCTATCTGATGCTGTTGGGTCCCATTTATTTAACTTTTGGGGCGTGATATATAGCCTGTGCAACCAATTATATTCTATTATGTGTAACCTTGTGTTTATTGTATTTCTCATAGTTCCGGAGCATAGCTTTTCCCATATTTCATTTTTTATCTTTGTTTAGATCTTGTTCCCACTTTTGTTTAGGTTTACAGCTTATTTCATCATTTTCTTTCTCTTGCAGGTTGATGTACATGTTATAAATCTTTATTATCATTGTTTCTGTAATCACATATTCAAAGCTCCTTCCTTCTGGTAATCTCAGTCTGCTTCCCAATTTGTCCTTTAAGTAGGCTTTCAGTTGATGGTATTCAAACATTGTACCATGAGTTATTCGATATTTGTACTTCATTCGTTCAAATGATAATAAATTATTTCCCAAAAAACAATCTCCTATTCTCTAAAGGAAATGTTATCTGTTGTGAAAGGGATTAGTTGATTTTGTGTCAATAATAATTTTGGTAGTTGTTAATTTGTTTTTTTTCCTTTAAACGTGAATCTTCTTCCAAATGTTGAGCAGATGGTGCAGTACTGGTGAACTTCTATATTGCCCCAGTTTTTCATCCCACTTATAAAGTATATGTTTTGGTACCTTCCCCCCTATTTTATCTAGTTCTATCCTGGTCCAATCTAGTTTTTCCCTTGTTTGATAAAAATCTGATAGTTATCTTAATTGTGCTGCTCTATAATAATGTTTAAAGTTTGGTAGCTGCAAGCCCCCTTGCTTGTACCATTCTGTTAATTTATCTAGTGCTATCCTCAGTTTCCCCGCTTTCCATAAGAATTTCCTTATTATTTTCTTTAGCTCATTGAAGAATTTCTCTGTTAAGGGAATTGGTAATGATTGAAATAGGTATTGTATCCTTGGGAAGATATTCATTTTAATGCAATTTACCCTTCCTATCAGTGTTAGTGGTAAATCTTTCCAATGTTCTAAGTCATCTTGTAATTTCTTCATTAATGGCTGATAATTTAATTTGTATAGATGGCCTAAATTATTATCTAGTCTAATACCTAGGTATCGGATTGCTTGTGTTTGCCATTTAAAGGTGATTCTTTTTTAAACTTTATGAAATCCGCATTATTCATTGGCATTGCTTCACTTTTATTTGCATTGATCTTGTACCCCGATACTTCTCCATATTCTTTCAATTTCTTGTGTAATTCTTTTATTGATAATTCTGGTTCTGTTAAGTATACTATGATGTCATCTGCAAATAAACTGATTTTATATTCCTTCTCTTTTATTTTTATCCCTTTTATTTATTTTCTGTTCTTATCAGTTCTGCCAAGGGTTCTATGGCAAAAGCGAATAGTGAGGGATATACTGGACATCCCTGCCTAGTTGACCTGCTTAATTTAAATTGGCTTGATATATATCCATTTACTGTCACCTTCAGCACTGGACCCTCATATAATGCTTTAGTACAATTAATCTATTTCTCTGGTAGGTTGAACCTCTGTAGTACTTTGAATAAATAATTCCATTCTACCCTGTCAAAGGCTTTCTCTATGTCTAAAGCAACAGCAACTGTTGGCATCTTATTTTCTTGTACTGCATGGATTAAGTTAATGAACTTATAGACATTGTCTGTTGTTCGTCTTTTCTTAATAAATCCAGTTTGATCTAGTTTTACTATTTTTGGTACACAGTCGACCGATCTGTTTGCTAATAGTTTTGCTATTATCTTATAATCTGAGTTAAGTGGAGATATTGGTCTATACGATGCAGGTGTTAGTGGATCTTTCCCTGTCTTTGGTATTAATGTAATTATTGCTGTTTGACATGAATCTGGCATGATTTGTGTTTCTTCTATCTGGTTCATTACTTCCAGGAGAGGAGAAATTAGTAACTCTTTAAATGTTTTATAGAATTCTATTGGGAATCCGTCCTCCCCAGGCATTTTATTGTTTGGTAGCTTTTTTAATATATCTTGTATTTCCTCTATTTCAAATGGTTTTATCAATTTGTTTTGCTCCTCTTCTTGCAATTTCGGTAGTTCAATTTTAGCTAGAAACTCATCTATTTCTTCTTCTTTCCCTTCGTTCTCAGTTCGGTATAATTGCTCGTAGAATTCCTTAGTTTTCATTGATCTCTTTTGGATTATATGTAATTTGTTTGTCCTTTTTCCTTGCTGCCAATACCGTTCTTTTAGCTTGTTCTGTTTTAAGCTGCCAAGCCAGTATTTTTTGCGTTTTTTTCTTAGCTCGTAATACTTCTGCTTTATTTTCATTATGTTCTTCTCTACCTTATACATTTGTAGTGTTACGTATTTTATTTTTTTGTCCATCAATTCTCTTTTTGTTATATCTTCCCTTGTTGCTAGTTCTTTTTCTGTACTTACTATTTCCCTTTCTAGCTGTTTTATTTCCCGATTGTAGTCCTTCTTCATCTTAGTTACATAACTTATTATCTGCCCTCTGATGAAGGCTTTCATTGCATCCCATAATATAAATTTGTCTTTCACTGATTCGGTATTTATTTCAAAGTACATTTTAATTTGGCACTCAATAAATTCTCTAAAATCCTGTCTTTTAAGTAGCATGGAGTTTAATCATCTATATGTTCTTGGTGGGATGTCCTCCAGCTCTATAACTAATAACAGGGTTGAATGATCAGATAACAATCTAGCTTTATATTCCGTTTTCCTAACTCTCCCTTGGATATGGGCTGACAACAGGAACAGGTCAATCCTTGAATATGTTTTATGTCTACTCAAATAATATTAGTATTCCTTCTCCTTTGGGTGTTGTCTCCTCCATATATCGAAAAGTTGCATTTCCTGCATTGATTTAACCATAAATTTGGCTACTTTGTTCTTTCTGCTGGTCTTTTGTCCAGTTTAATCCATATTTGAATCCAAATTAAGGTTAAAGTCCCCTCCTATCAATATATTCCCCTACGTATCTACAATCTTAAAAAAAAATCTTGCACAAACTTTTGATCCTCTTCATTAGGTGCATAAATATTGACCAAATTCCAGAGTTCTGAATATATTTGACATTTTAACATTACGTATCTCCCTGCTGGATCTATTATTTCCTCCTCTATTTTAATTGGTGCATTTTTATTGATTAATATAGCTACACCTCTGGCTTTTGAGTTATATGATGCTGCCGTTACGTGCCCTACCCAGTCTCTCCTTAATTTCTCGTGTTCCACTTCAGTTAGATGTGTTTCCTGCACGAATGCTATATCTATTTTTTTCTTTTTTCAGTAAATTTAATAGCCTCTTCCTTTTGATTTGGTTATGTATTCCATTAATATTTATAGTCATATAGTTCAACATGGCCATCTCATACTCTGTTTACATCTCATTTCTGCTTCCTCATCACCACCTTTCTCCTTTTCCCCATTTCTCAGTTTTCTTTTTATGAATGCACTGTATGACAACACTTCTAAACCATAAAATATTTAAACCATTCCCACATCTAAAATTCTCTTAACCTCAAGTGTTCCACCCCCCCCCCCCGAGTCGCCCCTTGTCCCTTGCCGGGCAACCACAACTCCCCTCTCCATTCAGACTGCGAACCTGTTCACAAGTGTCAACTGATTTCACAGTGACTGCTATTCTTTACCACCCAATGCCCTCCAGAAAAGACTTTTATCTTCACATTACAACAAAGCTCCCCCTCTTCTCTTTTTCTTCTTCCTATCTATCTATTTATCTATTTATTCATTTATTTATTTATTTATTTATTTATTTATTTATTTATTTACCCCCTTTTCCCTTCCCTTTTCTTCCCTCCTTTAGTTCTTACTTCTACATTATTTTTTTTTACTTTATATGTAGTTTGTTCCTTGTTTATGTTACATCTCTTCATCTCTCTTTCTGTCTTGCAGGTGTTCTGCAAATTCTCGTGCTTTCTCAGGATCCGAGAACAGTCTGTTTTGCTTCCCCGGGATAACTATTTTAAGTACCGCTGGATATCTTAACATAAATTTATAGCCTTTCTTCCATTGGATCGATTTTGCTGCGTAAAACTTCTTCCTCTTCTTTAGGAGCTCAAAACTTGTGTCTGGGTAGAAAAAAATTTTTGACCTTTGTATTCCAGTGGTTTTTCGTCTTCTCTAATTTTATTCATTGCCTTCTCCAATATATTTTCTCTTTTCGTGTATCTCAGGAATTTTACTAAAACGGATCGATCTTGGTTTTTGTTGTGACGGTGGTTTTGGGGCTAATATTCTGTGTGCCCTTTCTATTTCCATTCCTTCCTGTATTTCTGGCATTCCCAGGACTTTTGGGACCCATTCTTTTATAAATTCTTTCATATCTTTGCCTTCTTCATCTTCCTTAAGGCCCACTATCTTTATATTGTTTCGCCTAATATAGTTTTCCATTATATCCATCTTCTGAGCTAACAACTCCTCTGTTCCTTTAACTTTTTTGTCACTTTCTTCCAATTTTCTTTTTAAGTCATTCACTTCCATTTCTACCGCCATTACACGTTCTTCCACATTTTCTAATCTTTTCCCTACCTCTGTAATGACCAGCTCTATTCTACTCACTTTTTCTTCTGTACTTTTCATTTCACTAAATTCTAGTGTCAGCCATTCTCTTTTGTTCTTGAATTTTTAAAAAAATCTACGTACTGTCCATTCATTTTACCTCCTATTCCTCTGTGCAGAGCTTGGTCTTCTTCTTTTGTGTCTGCTCTTGGGTTTGTGTCTTCTATTTCTCTTCCTTGTATCTGTGCCTCTTCTGACTTTCTTGTTGAATTGCTTGTCTCAGTTTGTTGGGTTTCTTGATGTTGGTCCTCTTCTTCTGCGCAGGTTATCTGTTGTGTCTCTGGTTTCTTTTTTTCTTTCTCACCCCTCCCATTCCCATTGCTTTCTTTATCTTCCAGCTGGGAGCTCTGCTGTTGGGCCTCTCTCAGCTGTTCGTGCTGTGGAGTTTCACTCCCATGGATGTTCTCCTTGTCGTGTGGATTGCGCATGCGCGATTCTTGTTTGGCTCCGTGAGCCATTTTTGCAGTCCTGCGGTCAGTGGGTCGCAACCCTGCGGGGTCTCCACTAACCTCGGGGAATAGGCTCCCCTTTCCACGGCGGGCCCCTGCTTTTTCATGCAGGTAAGGCCTTAACCTTTCTCTTCCGGCGTCTGTCTTTCTTCTTTTATTCCCATTATTTTTGGCTTTTCTTTCTTAGGTGCCATCTTCTCCACACCTTTTTTTAATTTGTTGTGATTTGTGTGTCTGGGGCTTTCCTTTTTCTTCACTTTTTTCCTTCTTTTCTGGAGAGGGCTGGTATTCTCCTACCGGCCACTACTCCATCACATACAGCTTCTTCTGGCAGCTCATTCAAGATACAGATTAAACACAGTGAAAAAGCTTTGCTATCTCACTTTGAACCTATGTTTTCGTGTTCTAAAATCAAAGATAGAGATCACAAAGTTTGTGAATTGGCCAGTTTTGACACAAACTAAAAAGGATGATTATCTGAAATTGTCCAATGCAAGGTTGGTCTGGAGGGATGCAACATGCTAAGTTAACCTTTAGTTGTCATGTTACATTAGTTAGTATTTGTAAGTTGCTGGGGTCTGATATGTGCACAACTACTCAAATTAAAGATCTGTGGAATTTAGAGGTAATTTATTTTTTCTTGTATGTGCTGCATTGAAATCAATTTGCATTTCTTATTCACACACTCCTGATTAAGCTACAGTTTTCTATTGCCAACTCTACATCATTCTTTTAAACTATCCACATTAGAATAAATGAAAGTCTTTATACTCGCCTTGAATAACTTAAGTGTAAGCGTGAAACTCTCCCTGTAATAAAATAATTTTGATGTGTTGCTATTGAAAATCTGTTGAAAGCCATTGCAGTGTCTCCTTCTTCCTTCCCAGTCTATAGATCAAACTAGCAGTTTCACAAATGACAAATCCTTTTTCTCCTAATACAATGAGCAGTATTACATTCTATCAGAAACTACAGAACTGATATATTGTACTGGTACTATTATTTTATGACTAGAAGCTGAATTCCATCAAGCATTGCTTTTAAAGACTAAGACACATATCTTCCATGTGTCAGTTCTATATGACCATTCCAGCTTCAAATCTGTAAGTCAATTTTTACTTTTACATATTTTATACAAGTATAATACGTTCATAACTTTAATATAGACCTGCTGGCAGCTTCATTGAATTCCTTAGACTGGCCTCATATCCAACTATTTAATTTCAAATTAAAGGAACTATAAATAAAGGAAACTGAAATTATAACTTATTGCTACATTTTCCTCTTTTTAATTCATGCTTCCTGGGATATAATCTGTATTGGTGACTGGGCAACAGCTGTGTGATGTTATTTGAGAGGATGAAACAAGAGAACAGTATGGTTAACCTACTGGTTAGTGCAACACTCTTACAGCGCCAGCAACCTAGATTCGAATCCTGGATCATTGGTTAATTGGGGTATTAGGTGGGATGGGCTCGTGGGCCAGGAGGGTCTGGTGCCATGCTGATTGTCTGAACTAAAATTAAAAAAAAAAAGAGGATCTACAAGATGGCATTGCTGGTGTTAAATTTGTTTCAGAAATATGTGCACATGCAATGGACGCCACTTTGGAATCCTGAGGGTTCTCACGTGCCCACATTGCAAGTGTTTCCGAGACCTTTTACTCCACCATTATCTCATGACAAAGTGGAAGTATTTTCTGAAATGGAAAAGGTTCATTGCAAGAATTGGACATGACAAAAACAGCTCTAGTGAATATTAAATTTGGGATAAATGTTAATTATTTCTTATTCCAACATAAATTACTCAACACAAACACCCAAGCAGCAATTTAGAAATTGCAATAGGTCCTTATAAAGTATTGCTGAAATGATGAAATTAAAAGGGCAGAATAAAGTTTCTCAGTGTATATATGTTGTGATCTTTGAACCAGGGAACCAAAGCAACGACCATGATAATTCAAATCTCTTTTGTTCTGGTGTTAAAACATAATTTCCTCTTAAAAATATATACTTGTATCAATCCTTGTATTAACTTAACCAAAACAGAAATTTGTTTAATTCATTGCACACATCAATGCAGGTCAAAATAATAGATGTGCTGTCAATATCCAACTGAAAATGCAATTCTTTCTGATATATTTACAGTTCACAGTGGTGGAAACCAATAATCAGCTTTAATTTACATTCTTTCATTTTCCCTTGTGCTCTTTCTTCTCTTCATTTTCAGAAATTACTAATTTGTTGTCGATGAAGAATCCTCGTGACTATTCTCCCTCCACCATTTTAGTTCAGAGACTTCTCTCTGTGTGTGATTTCTTAGAGTACATATTGGGAGGAAATTCAAATGCTGTTTATCTGGGGCCAATTTGTCAGTTGAAGTAAGAATTGACCACTATTTGCTTGCATGCAGTCTAATTCCTTCAGTGATTTACTATAATTTGTCTGTGATATACCAATAACAATTGTTCTGTTTGGAGGCAACAATAAGGATATTTCTTTTCTGACGGTCACTGTATCATTGGTAAAGTGCATAAATTTGGCAGACCAACATCAGTGAAGGTTTTGTGATGATAAGATTAATGTCTCTTTAAAATTAAAGTAATTTATCCATTTAGAATTATCAGCTGCATCAGCTTCTCAATAAGAGCACAATTTTATCCTCTATTAAAGTCTTCAGTAATATTGAGAGTATCTCAGTCATGAGAAAATAATTCAATTTCTGGTTACATGAGGCACGATGTATTACAGATTGGTTATTTTGTCCTGAAATCAAGTTGGTGATCAAATAAAAAGGCAATTGATATAATCCAGCAGAATGATTCTGGCGAACTGAAAGAGAAATCAGGTTTGACAAATCTGTGAGAATTTGTGACCACTACGACCAGGCTCACTAGATAGATTCTTGCATTAAGAACTTGCCCTTTCGTGACTGGTTCATTGGAGTAAGACCCTACTTTCTCGACTTTGGAACAATTAAGTCATTTTTAGAGTTGTTCTCAATGAAAAATACAAAATTGTTGCATGACTTGATATGGCTTGGTTGTCCAGAACACAGTTTCACCATCTCTGAATGAGGGTCAGCCATTCAAGGCAGATGAGAAGTTATTTATCACCTAGAATACTCTCAAATTGTTTTAATTCTGCACCTTTGACAGCTGTGCAGGATTCATGACTGAATATATTCACAATAGAAATTGATAGATTCTTAGATATTAAAGGAAGTAATGTTAATCCAGGAACTGGTGCTTTGGTTCAGCCATTGTCTTCCATGATCAAGCAGACTGATGGCTTTCTTCTGATCCATTTATATTCGAATGTTTCTTTGGCTTGGCTTCGCGGATGAAGATTTATGGAGGGGGTAAAAAGTCCACGTCAGCTGCAGGCGCGTTTGTGGCTGACAAGTCCGATGCGGGACAGGCAGACACGATTGCAGCGGTTGCAAGGGAAAATTGTACATAAATGTACATAAATGTACATAAATGTACATAAATGTACATAAATGTACATAAATGTACATAAATGTACATAAATGTACATAAATGTACATAAATGTACATAAATGTACATAAATGTACATAAATGTACATAAATGTACATAAATGTACATAAATGTACATAAATGTACATCTTTCTTCTTTGGCTTGGCTTCGCGGACGAAGATTTATGGAGGGGGTAAAAAGTCCACGTCAGCTGCAGGCTCGTTTGTGGCTGACCAGTCCGATGCGGGACAGGCAGACACGATTGCAGCGGTTGCAAGGGAAAATTGGTTGGTTGGGGTTGGGTGTTGGGTTTTTCCTCCTTTGCCTTTTGTCAGTGAGGTGGGCTCTGCGGTCTTCTTCAAAGGAGGCTGCTGCCCGCCAAACTGTGAGGCGCCAAGATGCACGGTTTGAGGCGTTATCAGCCCACTGGCGGTGGTCAATGTGGCAGGCACCAAGAGATTTCTTTAGGCAGTCCTTGTACCTTTTCTTTGGTGCACCTCTGTCACGGTGGCCAGTGGAGAGCTCGCCATATAATACGATCTTGGGAAGGCGATGGTCCTCCATTCTGGAGACGTGACCCATCCAGCGCAGCTGGATCTTCAGCAGCGTGGACTCGATGCTGTCGACCTCTGCCATCTCGAGTACCTCGACGTTAGGGGTGTGAGCGCTCCAATGGATGTTGAGGATGGAGCGGAGACAACGCTGGTGGAAGCGTTCTAGGAGCCGTAGGTGGTGCCGGTAGAGGACCCATGATTCGGAGCCGAACAGGAGTGTGGGTATGACAACGGCTCTGTATACGCTTATCTTTGTGAGGTTTTTCAGTTGGTTGTTTTTCCAGACTCTTTTGTGAAATGTACATAAAATGTACATAAAAAGGAAATGACATGAATTTCTAGTCTGTTGTGGTAGCTTATCTCAACCGGGGATTATAAAGGAAATAAATAATTGACATGAAATAATGACCATTTGATTCTGAAAGGCCAAAGAATTATGTCTTCGAGCTTACCAAGTCAATGATTTCACGTTATTCTGGAAATTCAACCAGGTATCATTCATGGTGAGTCAACCATCATTCCCCTCAGCTGGTTACCTAAACTCTCCAAATAAAACCCAACTACAATGTCCCTCATCATCCCTCACAGTACCAGCTCTTGCTAGGGCAGGTGAGCTCTCCTCTCCGTCCCTAGATCATTACTGATATTCTGATCGACAAATTTCTCTCATCTCCTTGCCTCCCCCAAATCAGCAATATCTCTTGTGGAAACAAATGAAAACATAAATACAATTTAGTAGACCCGCAACCTTGAAACCTAGGCACTGCTGAGACTTGATAAAGTGAGCCCATTCTGAAATGACCATTGACCTGCCAGACAATAACCTTACAGCACCTTTTGTGATGCACATTAACTTCTCGACCTTCATTTCTATTTTCGCTCACAACACACAACAATCTTCTTATTTCAGAGCTGAAAATATTAAAGTAAACAACTCTCTCCAGATCTCTGACTATGACCAGGCTTTGAGCCTGATAAAATGCTGCACATATCAGAAGCCTTAATAGACCAGTTTGTGCTGCCAATGTGTACCTTGTATCCTGTGGACTCAGTAACTTTTTAAAAACCAGGAAAGACACTATTCATGCTGCACCCAAAAAGTGCTGGAGAAATTCGGCAGGTCATGCGGCTCAGGCACAAAATGTTGACTGCCTTTTGCTTTCTATGGCTGTGGCAATACTTGCTGAATTTCTCCAGCCTTTTTTGTGTACTGCACAAGATCCCACCATCAGTAGATATCTTTTTTACCAGTATTCATGCAGGTGTGCCTTGTGACACACTGTGGTAGCAGCAAGCAGACATAAAACACAAAAAGACTACTACAGGGTTTATTCTGCTAAAAGTCTGTACACAGCAGTTTCAGCTGTGGTGGCTCTCAAGTGACTGGCTCAGGAGGGGCCGGCTCAGGCTTATATTCGGGCCAGTTGATTGACAGCCGGCCAGGTGGAGTCAGCCCCCAGGTGGTCCTTCTGCAGGTACAAAGATCACCACCTGCAGTAGGCTAGTGGTCGTATCACCGCAGGCCTGTAACTGTTTTATGGGAAGAATACTATTATAAATAAACATTTGTAAATTTAGCAGTGCTATTTGTGACTAAGCAGCTTAATTATTGGTACTTCGTTATCACCAGTATAGGCCCCTTTCTGGAAGGTTCAGCAAAATCCACCAAAAAATATAAAATCAGAATGTTTAATCAGTGCAAAGATCTACAACATAAGGTGGGTGGAAGTCAAAATTATATTGGGACACATAACTGTATATTATGTTGGGAAGTGAACATGTCGATCAAGACTGTCAAAGAGCATTGCAGGGAGTCAGTAATATCTCCATTATCCAGAAATCAAACAACCAAAAAAAATCAAACAAATAAATCAATAGAATGATTAAGAATAAATGCACATTTAAATAAAAGTTTAAAATTGTAAAATCAAATGTTAACCAAAGCAACACACAAACCCTTGGTGAAGATGGGAACAGACATTTAGCCAAGCAGAGTGCCTGCAGCAGCTGTTTAAATAAAATGGCGGTGCCCAGGATGAAGAGCCAGCCTATGCTAATCGCCGCTGGGATGATTCTTCCAAAGTGTCTCCTTATCCCTGCCAAGTAAGAGTCTTTATTTTTAGTAGTATGAAATGTATTGGTAAGGGTTTATCTGTAAATTTGGGGGAGGGAGGTTAATTATGATGGCAGCATGTTTAGTGCAGCGGTTAGCTCAACACTGTGACAGAGCTTGGGGACCACAATGCTGATGTTTTAAAAATTACATTTTGCACTGTCTTAATGCAGTTGTATTAGTTAAGCATTGTAAGAGTTAGGCTCCGGCAACCGGAACATTTGTACATCCAAGATCTGCAATCCCAGGATACTGGAGGAGTTTACTGTACTTTCAAATTCTGCCAGACAGAGAATCAGCAAACGACATGATCTGCATCCCTTATCATCCAGATGGGAAACTTCACACCAGCCGAGAAGTTGATTTGCCATGAAGTTGGAAATCCCACCAGGACCTGATGGTACACCAGCTGTAATACTGAAGTAACGTGAAAGGATGAAAGACAAAGTACTGGGTGCTGCTTGAACAAGATCTTTGAGTTGTACAACATTAATAGTTTTACTAATTATCAAAAGATAAGCAGGACCAACTAACAGCTATTTGAGGCATTTCCCTCCTGTGAATTATTGGGAATATTGTTGCTGGGATCTGACTACATTGCTCTTTCTCTGCTGCAGTGGAGGTCACATTGCATCCCATTGTGACCTCAGCCTATCAAGATCCACCACCTTGATGATTTTTGACGTCAGACAGGCACAGTCTCAGCTCTGACCCTTGGTGGAGTTTACCGTTCGCCGCTTTTGCACTCTTTATGAATGCATGGATTTCCCCAAATTCTCTAGTTTCATCTCCCATCATAAAGAGATGCTGGTTGTTAAGTTCATTTTCTCTGATGAAGTTCTATTCATGTATGTGGATGGCAAAAGAATCGAGCGGTTGTTAATGGGCATGTGAGACAGCATATGTTATTTATACATGGAGGGATGGGATTGTTTGTAATAGATAGCTGAATGGCCTCATGCAAACGTAATGAGATCCAGGAGAAGTGTCACTACATGAAAATGTATGTGTTCTTCATTCATCTGAGTGAAATCTTCAGCTCTATGGGCAACGATGTGAAAATTTGATGGCTCAAGCAAATTCCCAACCCCTTGCCTCTGTGCTAGTGCCTGTACTGCAATTTGGCAAGGCTCAGCAGGGAAGTAGCAACTTCTTTTGAGGAAAATGGTTTTGCCTTGGTCCCTGATGAACATAAGAAAGTAAAAAGAGTAATGATCTTACAATTGTGACCCAGTGCTGTCTTCTACAATCACATTTAAGCTCAGACAACATAATTATGGCTCAGGAGCTGGACATCTCAATCACCTTCAGCCCAATAATCCCAAAAAAGTATATCCAGAGAGGCAAAAGCTTAATTCAAAACATCATATTTATTGTAATGAACCTGCATTTCTTAGCTGATACTGCAAACTATTCCAGTCTGTCCATGAAAACATTAGATTGTTTAAAGGTAAAGGTTCCATTATTGTCTTGTGATACTACATTTAGAATGTAACATGCATAAAATTCTTTAACTTTTGTCTACTGTCAGGCAGACAGTCACCCCTTTTGTCCAGCACCCCTCAGCAGATGTGCCAGATGACTGCTCTTGAATAGGATCACAATCTGAAAATGTACACACACGTGCACATACAGCTTCCTGCCCTAGATCTGCACCTGGTTCAACTTCAACAGAGATCAATTGATCTTCATGAACACTTTGGATTTTGACACCAATTTCAATCAAGGATCCTTCGCTTTCAAGCTTCTATTATACTTCCTACTCACCACTTGAGAGAGCTCGGTGAAGCAAGAAGATAAATATTTTACTTCAAACTGCATTCTTTCTGATCAATCTGATAAATTTAAGAATTCAAATATGATAGGGAAATCTTGTGTGTTTTCTTATCTTCATCAAGAGTTCTGATGTACTCCCTGCACATCATGTCATCCTCAATGACTCATTTATACTAATTTCATTAACAAGTATTTGTGATATTTATTAAATGATGAGTGAACCATCTTCTCAGGCAATGCATTCCAGATTGCCGCCTTTCTCTAACTGAAAATGTTTTCCTCAAATCCACTTGGTCCTCATCTTAAACCTCTATCACTGATAGGGGGAAAGGTGTCTTCTGAAGCACTTCTTTTCAGCGGAACAAGTCAATGGTTGTGATGTGTTCTATGTGAACCATAGTTTGGGAAATAATTTCTCTGTGGGAACTCCTAATGCTAATTGGCTGCTGTCGAGATGTTTGATATGAAAGGCAAGAGAACAGAAGTCAGTAATCGTGAGTCCATTGTATGTCCTGAAAAGGCAGATTTTCACAGCATAGTTTGAACACCTCCTCAAAATTGTGCTTATTTGTTTTGCATATTTTAAGAATGATCCCACAATAACTCTTCTAATTCCAGATAAAGGAGGGAGGAATTCCATAGATACCAGCATCAAGAAGGTTCAACAAAGGAGTCAGTTCACATCAAACAATATCTTACTTTGATTGCATGTCTCCTAGTTGGATATTTTTGCCCCTTCCTGATTTATTTTAAATCGTATCTTTCCAGAATTATTGTATTTTTCTAATATTGCCATGCTAAGAAACATTGTCTCAAAATATTATAATTTACCTTTTCAAATCTTTTGTTTAATGCACCTCCTCTCTGAATGAATATAAATATATTCATTCTGCTCTGAAATGCATCAATGTTATACTTAACAAATAGGTACAAATTGTACATATTCTTTAATATATGGTTCATCTTGGAATCTTAATATAGTTTATGCTCTCTTATTTTCCTTTCATTTTAGCAGGGAAGCATCTGTTATTTCACATGGGTGTGAATAACAATGCATTATTTAACAGGGAAAAAAGAAAACAACTCCTCCTCCTAGTCTCACCTTTGACTCACAAGTGCATAAAACAGATTTAATGCCAAAAGCCAATAAAGATGGGTGTTGGGATTGACCAAGCATGTATCATTCCTCAAATATAATGGGAAAAATACAAAGATTTCCCACCTAAATGATCATCTCACTCTGACTTGCATTATTAACTATTTAACAACTACTTTTGATTGCATATATCTACCATGAAGTTTTTCTGCTTAAATATTATTTAAGCCTTGCTTTGTGCCATTGAATTCATGCAGCTTGCTTGCAATTCCTCTCACATCCAATGGTTAACACAGAGTTCACTGATTCTTTCATATATTTATGTGTGTAAGCCCCAAAGCTTTGCTTGCCATGTCCTTCATCAAAAATGTTCTTGTGATGCTTCATCATAGAGCTGACTCAGTAAAAAATTAGTCTACAGCCACTGACTATTTAAAAGTCATAATTCATGCTAAATTACAACTGGTTTAAATGGCGTTTTAGCTATTTCTGAGGGATTAGAGAAATCTGCTTTGCTCATACAGTTTGCTGCTGTTTTTATCAAAGCTAATAGGACTGTGTTCTCTCATATTATCAATGTATCTCCTCTAAAGAAGCTCATCTTACAAGAAAAAAGGTTATTTTTCAAAAGTATTGAAATGTTTAAATCTAATATATTGACCAGCTCTGATAGTGATGGTATGCATGTGGTTCATTTTAGTGTCTGGTCAATGGTGATCCCCAAGATGGTGGTGGGGGTCTTGATAATGGTAATGTCATTGAATGTGCTTAGAATCTCCAGTTGGAGATGGTTTTCAACTGGTACTTGTACAGCATTAATGATACTTGTCATTTATTAGTCCTTTCCTTGAAGCTGATAATGTCTTGCTTAATGTGGGTGTGGAGTGATTTATTGTGAGGAATTATAAATGGAATTTTGCATCAACGAAGATTTTCACTTGTGGCCTAATTGATGGAAGGAAGGTCATTGGTGACTTTTGTACCATGTAGTGATTTGATATGGCGAGCACTCCACTGGCCACTGTGACAGAGGTGCACCAAAGAAGAGGTACAAGGACTGCCTAAAGAAATCTCTTGGAGCCTGCCACATTGACCACCGCCAGTGGGCTGATCTTGCCTCAAACCATGCATCTTGGCGCCTCACAGTTCGGCGGGCAGCAACCTCCTTTGAAGAAGACCGCAGAGCCCACCTCACTGACAAAAGACAAAGGAGGAAAAACCCAACACCCAACCCCAACCAACCAATTTTCTCTTGCAACCGCTGCAACCGTGTCTGCCTGTCCCGCATCGGACTTGTCAGCCACAAACGAGCCTGTAGCTGACGTGGACATTACCCCTCCATAAATCATCATTAGCGAAGCCAAGCCAAAGAAGAAGTGATTTGATATTGGTGAGTTTGGTAAATCGATGTAATATAAAAACATTGAAATAATAAAAATCTTAAAGGTAGTAACTATGAAATGGTTGGAAAGTGAAAACTCATCTGGCTTTGTAATGCTCTTTAAGGAAGATCTGCCATTCTTACCCAGTCTGGCTTGTATGTGACTCCAGATTCACCAGTATGATTGACTCTAACTTCCCCCTCAGTTTAAAAGGAATGAAGGATGGATAATTAAATGCAGACAAGCAGCATCCCATGAATGAATTAAAAAAAATAATGAAGGTGGTTGAGTGAAGTCACATGTCTGATGAATTCAAAGACCAATGACTTGGTAGTGACATGATTGTTTCCCAACAATCACAGCCATTGTCCTTTGAGAAATGTATGATTAAAACCAACAGTTTCTTTCTTGATGCACATTGGCATTAGTCTGATCAGGGCTCCTGGATACATCAGTGTGTGTCTGGGTGTTAGGGGAAGTCATGTAAATTAATTACATTGATTCACGTGTGGGCAATACTTATGTCTGGAGCCAGGTAATTCTGGCAAAAATCCAACCTGAGCATGCATTTGTAGGTTCTGGGCAATTAAGTGTCAATTGATATAATTGTCAATGACACCTTCCATTACCCAAGTTGATGTTTCAAGGTAAAGTAAGATAATATCAATTAGCCAGAATGAATTTGTTCTGCTTTTAGTGGACTTTGTTTAATCTTCTAGATCGTCAGTGTTTTTGCTGTACTTGGCCAGTAATATGCCTGCTTCTGGAGCACGAGTCTTCTGTTTTCTGGTTGATTACTTTTCTTGTGTCGAGTTCTCAGACTTCTCTTGAATAAACTTAATCGAATCACCTGAAGTCTGCTCCCTGTATTGGTGGGAAGCTCTGGAGGAAGCAGATGGATCAATCATTGAAGATTTCTGGCTGAAAGTATTTGCAAGGACTTCATCTTTGTCTGGAACAGTCCAATGTCAGTGTGTTGATGTCCTTGAACCTTTCTCCTGTCACTATTTAAGAACTTAAGAAATAGGAGCAGGGGTAAACTATCTGGTCCGTCGAGCCTGCTCAGCCATTCAATGAGATCATGGCTAATCTGCTGTAGGCTCATCTCCATCTACCTGCATTTTCCCTATATCCCTTAATTCCCCTGCTATGTAAAAATCTATCCACCTTGTCCGAAATATATTTACTGAGGTAGCCTCCACTGGTTAAATTTGCAGCTAATTCAATAGATTCACAATCCTCTGGGAAAAGTAGTTCCTCTTCATTGTCATCCTAAATCTACCACCCTGAATCTTGAGAATGTTCCCTAGTTCTAGTCTTCCCACCAATGGAAATATCTAACCTACCTCTATTTTAATTGTATACATTTCAGTAAGATCCACTCTCATTCTTCTAAGTTCCAGCAAGTACAATTCCAGACAAATTAATCTCTCCTCATAGGCTCTCTCCCTCATGTCTGGATTCAACCTGGTGAAAATCCTCTACAACATGTAGAAAGCCAATAAATCCTTCATTGTAAGGAGACCAGAATTGCAAGCAATACTCCAGATGCAGTCTCACCAGTAGCTTGTACAGTTGCAGCATAACCTCCCTGCTCCTAAATTCAATCCCTCTAGTAATGAAGGCCAACATCCTATTTTCATTTTATGATTAAAGTACAAGCACTCCCAACTCATTCTGTTCGGCAACATGCTGCAATTGCTTTCCATTTAAATAATGATTTGATCTTCTGTTTTTCTTTCTAAGTGGATATCCTCGCATTTATCAACATTGCATTTCATCTTCTACACCTTTGCCCACACACTTAAGCTGTCTTTATCTCTCTACACAATTTGCTTTTCCACTCAAGTTAGTGTCATGAACAAACTTAGATACACTACTCTCTGTCCGCTTTTCCAGATCATTAGTGTACATCGTGAATAGTTGCGGGCCCAGCAACAACCCCTGAGGCACACTGCTCACCACTGAGTGCCAACCAGAAAAACAGCCCTGTATCTGAACTCTCTGCTTTCTATTGGTTAACCAATTCTCTATCCATGCTAATACATCAGCCCCAACTCTCTGCATCTTACCTTATGTATATCTTTTATACAGCACCTTATTGAACGCCTTGTGGAAATCCAAATAACCACAATCTATCTGGTCCCTTCTATATACTTCCCTCATTTTATCCTCAAAGAAATCCAGCAGGATTTGTCAAACAGGAAATGACTGCTGAATCCATGCCTGATGGATCTATTTTCACTCCAAATGCCTTACTATTTCTTCTTTTACGATAGCTTCAGGCATTTTCCCAACTACAGATGTTAAACTGGCTTAAAGTTTCCTGCCTTTTGCCTATATACTTTTTTGAATATTTACATGATATTCACTGTCTTCCAATCCACTGGGATTTGCGCAGAATCCAGAAAATGTTGGTAAATTATCACCAAAGACTCTACTGTAACTTTTACCATTTCTTTCAGTATGCTGGGATGCATTCCATCAAGATGAGGGGACTTATCTATGTTGATTGTAATTGGACTGCTTGTCTTTTCTAAAATATATTAATTATGATTTATCTATCTCTGCCCTTCTCATTGTTTTTTTTTGTTTAAAGTATATGTAGTCATGTGGTACATAGGCATATTAGGTTGGCATCTTGTTTTTCGTTTCACCTGATGTTGCCCTCATATACTTTAACAGGTTGTCAGTAATAGTTGAATGATGGAAATCTCAAATTGTGAAGCCACAGTTTGTATTAGAAAGTGATTCTGCTACTAACAATGGCTCATAGCATTTGAATTACCCAGTTTTGAGTTCCAACCACTGTTTTGACACTGTTTCATTTAACATGATTGATTGCTGGGTCACATGAGATAATGAAGGGTGTTCTTGGTGTGAAGATGGGACTTCGTCTCTGCAAGAACTATGTAGCTGTCGTTATCATTAATGGTATTTTTTGGCAGAGATATCTTCAAAATGTGGATTGAAAAGACAATCTGAACTAGATTTTTCCTCTGTGTTGGTTGAGACACTATAGACCAAGGCTCTTTTTTTGGCAACTATGTCCTTCAGGCCTTGACCAGCTAAGTTAAAGGGGGTGTTAAAAAGCCAGATATGCTCACCTCTGCGTTCTTGCGGCTTCTAATTCATTTTCCAAATGGTTTCCAATATGGGAAAGTTGGCTAAGCAAGGATACTAAGTTTAAATCAGCTGGAAGTTCCCTTGTACTTCTGTGACTTGATACCAGTGGGAGGGATGAGTGGATGAGGGAATGGGGAGAGCAATCCCTATGGAAATTAGAGAGGAGAGGGGAGGAAGACAATGCAGCCCCTTGATTGGCCTACCACCTGCAACAGTTGTCCTCATCAATGCAAAGGGCTGCTGCAGTGTGTGCCATCTACAAAATCAGAATCAGGATTTATCATGAACAAGTCATGAACTTCTGTTTTGTAGCAGCATCAATAGTTAAAACATACATATTATAACCATCTTACCACATTACTATAAACAGTAAAATAATAATAACAATATTGGTGCATGAAAAGTAAGGCCGTGTCTTTGGTTCATTGATTATTCAGTAATCTGATGGCAGCAGGGAAGTAGCTGTCCTTGTGCCGCTGGGTGCTCGTCTTTAGGCTCGTGTACATTTCCCCAATGGTAGCAGAGTGAAGAGGGTATGGCCTGGGTGGTGGGGACTTTGAGGACAGAGGCTGCTTGTTTTAAGATGTCCTCGATAGAGTGGTCTGGTGCCTGTGATGCTGCAGGCCAAGTTAACAAACCACTGAAGTTTATTCTTGTACTGAGAGTTGGCACCTCCATACCTGGCTGTGATGCAATGACCCATAATGCTGTCCATGGAACACCTGTAGATGTTTTCGAGCATGTTCAGTGACATACCGTATCTCCTCAGATACTTCACAATGTGTAACGACTGGCGAGCCTTCTTTATGATTGCATCAATGTGGAGGCTCCATGACAGATCCTTGGAGCTGTTGACACCCAGGAATTTGAAGGAAAATGCACAGTAGTCACCTACCATGGCCTCTGTAAAGGCATCTTGCAAATATGAAAACTCACCTTAAGGACAAGGGTACGACACAGATAAGAATACTTCTGTGAGCAGACATTTCTTCTGCCCACACACCATTCTTACTGGAAATGTATCGCTTGCTTTGTCAAAATCTGAGAACTCCCTACCCTATAACACTGGAGTCTTTTTTCAGATATATGACAGCACAAAGTGATTTATCACATTTTATCCTAAGAGCAAGGTTGGGCATTAATTGTCAGCCTAAAATGCATCCGCCACAGGAAAAAAAACCCTTCTTTAGAGATTAGATGCCACAGGTAAATATATTCATTACACTTCAACTTTTTTTTTTATTCTTGGAGATCTGCAAAAATATTGGTACTGTATTTATGTTGGAATAAGTGTCTCAATTAGGTGCTATATTGATCCAAATTAATCACCTTTACATTACAAAGGGTAAAATTATATTTTTTTTAATGAAGGCACATTCCAAATGTTCTCATTACTTTAGCTTTATGTAAGGAAGTTGTGATTGATGGAATCTAATTGTACTACCATGGAAACTCAGATTTCATCAGACCTCAAATTATCAAGATTTTGGCAATCCACAGCTTCCTCATAAAACTCGCATGTACCTGGAGCAAATTCAGTTACTAATTGTCACAATGTTTTTCATTTCTAAAGAGTAAAATGAGTCAGTTCCCCTGTTTGTTTCAAAGTTAGTCAGCTAACATTGGAATATTTTAATAAATCATGAAATATTTAATTATATGTAGGAATTAAATTTATGATAGATGAAATATGGCCCATAACCAATTATATTTTATTACATTATCAAGTTTAATCATGATCTCATTTCTGTTTTCACAATATGTAGGATTGGGCAGCATTGAACTGTAACTTAAGATCTCCTTTGAGATTATTTTAATGTTTCAATGAAAAAGAAATCAAGAGGAAATTTGAAATTGATTAAAAATGAATTGGATTTCAAAAACAGTAATCAGCTATTTTTAATGCAATATATTTAATCATCAGTCTCTTTGACATTTTGATGGAATCCAGTTATGAAGAACAATATTATTTCTTCTTTCTTTATAAAATGTCTTTATTGAGTTTAATAAAAAATAGACACATATTAATCCAATACATGGGGTGCAATATAAGAAAAGACAAACAATTTGTACTTCTCAAATAATACCTTGGACATACATGGAATAAATTGTGTGCATCCTTCTCGATCACACCCATTTGATCAAAATATCTCAAGGAAAAAAACCAAAGAAAATAAAGACCACCCCCTATTAACAAGCCACTCCCTCTAAACAGGGTTAACTTGCATATCTAATATACATAGGTAATTAAAAAATTACATTTGGAAATCAGTCTAAACACTCTAATTAAATTATAGTAATAATACATCTTGTAAGAATTCACCTTTACATCTTTAACATGATATTTGATTTTTTTTCTAAACTTAGGACCTCCTGAAATAATTCAGTATGAGTAGGTGGAGTGCTGTCTTTCCATTTCAACAAAATTCCCTGTCTAGCTATCAATGAGATGAATGCTAACTCGCTTCTGAGATGAAGTCAGTAGTATTTCCACTTCTTGAGAAAAATTAAGGTGCAGGGTTCTAATTTGACATTAAAAGATGACTGATAAAGTTTGAAAATATTTTTTTCAAAAACTTTCCTAAATTAGGGCAAGACTAAAACATATATATCAACAAAGCCTCAAAATTTTTACATTATTCACATAATGGATCAATGTCAGAATAAAAGCAAGGTAGATGGACTTTTGAAATATGTACTCTTTTCACCACTTTCAATTGCAACAAACAATTATTTCTGATCCTTTACACTTCCATCTAACTGAAAAAAATATAATGAGATCTCCAAATATAAACTGAGGAAATATGTTGTTCTTCATTCTAATATTTAAGAATAGACTGTAATGGATCACCGGAGGCTTAATCGAACCTGCTCATGAGATTGCGAGCAACATCATGACATCACAATGCGATGACATCATTTGGAATGTGTAAGGCTTTAAAAAGCTGCATGTGTCTGTTTCAGTAAATGACTTTTACTGAACTTCGACTCGGCTATGTCTCATTTTGCTCTGCAGCACAGTTTCTACATTGGGCACAAACGGATTTTGGACCCATTGTGGACAACACAGCTGTTTCGCTCAAACCCATACATGTCACCTCCAACAGTTTACCTCCATACTCTGGGACGTTTTGTCACCAATGCTGGGAATGCAGCTCCACCACACAACAGCTTACCACCTGCAGTTGAATGGCCTGGTGGAGCAGTTCCATAGTCACATGGAGGCTGCACTGATGGCCAGCCTCCAGGGATCAGATTGGGTGGATGAGCTGCCCTGGTTCCTCCTGGGAATAAGAACAGCCTCGAAGGACGATCTCTACTCCTCATCGGCTGAGTTGGTTTATGGAGCCCCATTCATTGTACCTGGGAAATTCATGCCTTCAGCACGTGGACAGGAAGTGCCACTGACTTAAGTGTTAGGCAGACCATGGAAGTGGCTTGGAAAATTCGCCCCAGTTGCCACATCAAGGCATGGAACAACAGCAGCCTTCATCCCAAATGAACTCCGGGACTGGTGATGTTTAGACTATCATCAGGTATATTTTTTCATGAAGGGCCATGTCGGACCCACAAAAAGTGAACCAAGCCCCATTTTGGGCTATGCATGTTAAATTTGTGTTGATGTTATTTTAAAGCCAAATTTCTAGAGATTATTGTTTTGTTTTTAATGTGATGAAGGAAATGTATCACCAAATATTTTCTGCCATAACAAAACTTGATCACAATAAAGTAATATAAAAATAGCTTTTTAAGTTAAATGCCTTTAGTACAATCGAGGACAAGTAATTCGTTTCTTATGCTTCATTTTAAAAATATTGTTGGTTTGTCTATTTTTCAAAAAAAATAAGCCTTGAAGGCAATGGTGGTGTTGCAGTCCTTGCCCTTAGTGAGGCTGCATTATTATTGATTTATTTTAGAAGAAGATGCACTGCTAAATTGCAGAGCCACTAAGTATTTTTATGAGCCATCTTAGCTGAGCTAATGTGCAGCAGTTTTTAATGTAGTGGCTCTAATGAGACATTAGCAATAATATGGTCTGTTGGCAAGATGCTAAATGATTAAACAAGTCAAATACACTGTGCAGCAGGACTCACTTTAGGGTCTATTCATTAATCATGTATATGTAAATATGGATTGAAAACACCAAAATATTGGTTTGCAAGTGCACAATGCCAAACCATTAACTTTCATTCCATCTAGAATTTTTGTAAAATTTGTGTTTCATGTAACTTTGAAATGGAGGTCAGTAATTTATTGGGAAGAGGATGAGAGAGTCCAAAATATTTTGGAGTGGGATTTGAAAGTAAGATTAGCATTCTAGTGTCGAATTTAGTACATTGAATTTTGTGTATAAACTGACTTTTTAAACTATCTATGGATTGAGATTTGTGAATCAAGATGAGCTTAACCAGGTTAAGATGCATTTATGAGCCTGGAAATTCATGTCTGTTCACTAGGACTAAATATAATATTATAGACAATAAATCATTAAATTCTAAAACAAAGAGCTGTGCTCTTGAAGACCTTGTGTAAGTTAAGATTGTGTACAGTTCTGGCTGCCTTAGAGCCCTATGTCCTCAACTTTTGGCAGGACTTTTATTCTGTCCAGCACTTTTTTTTTCCAGAGTAAAATTCCCTTAAATAATGCCAGTGGTAGTGCAATGTACAAAATTAATCTTTGGCAAGTTGTTCTGATATACTCCCGAATGACCATCTTTTATAAATTATATTGCTCCTGAAGAAGGTATTAAACATCTATATGCATTAGTCCTTGCTGATTCTGACCTCCTGCAACCTCACATCTCCTTTAACTGCTCCACCCATGGCAGTCAGTGTCCTGATAATTCTTAGCCTTGGAATCATTCTGCTGCTTCAGATGATCTTGACATTTCACTTTTGTTGAAGCCGGCAGCCACCCAAGCACATTCTACAGAAGAGGATATCTATTTTTCTTTTAATCAGCGGCTCGAGTGGACAAGGTTCCCTGCCATGCAGGCATTTTGAAATTGCTCTCCCATCTTTAAAAATACATCCCTGGAAACGTGCATGTTGGAGAAGCCCAATCCAAAAGCACTTTGGGAGTACTTCACCAGCATGATACAGCATGATACAAGAAGACAGCTCACCATTGCCTTATGAAGGCCATTTAAGCTTGGGCAAATTCTTGATCCCAACAGCTAATTTTAAAGAATCCCAGTTGTCAGGAACAGCTGCCTGTTGTCAGGGCGTCTCTGTTATTGCTGGATAGTGAGAATGTGCCTCCTTTTGGGTCTACTCTTCAACAGCTTACTTAGGTCCTTCTGACTGACAGGAGGGTATGTTTTGCATCTTCCCATATTTATTTATTTGGTGGCAATCAGTGCTAGCTTCATCGCACCATATTTCATTCAGCAGTGGTTTCACACATTTCACAGGGACAACTATAATATTATTTGGTGAATGTAACAATTAAGGTCTCACTCTTTATGCTATTCACTATTCACATTTCGTGGAGCAATTTCTAGTGGTGGTGAATATTACTCAGGGTCTCTGAAGTGCAGTTCCATTGAATTCCACGTGATGCCAATATTATAGGGTGGATCAAGAGGTACCATGTGTTGAAGACTTTTCAGGCAAAGGAAGCAACAGAGCAGATCATTTGAATTTTTGTTCCCTTTTGTTTCTCTGGCAGAGCAAAGGTTCAGCAGAGCAAAGCATTACTAACAATGACTTGTTGATCTCTTTCTTCACCATGCACAACATAACATTTCCCACAAAGAGATATTTTGAAATTGGTTGCCATCCGTCATATATATTAAAAAAAAGACTGGGAACATATTAGTACTTGTCCAGAGCAGGAATTCAAAAGTAAAACTTAGTTCTTGCAAACAATCTTTGGTGAAAATTCACTGATATGAAAAGTCATTGAGAACAACAAAATGTATTGAGATGTTACCCACAAATTTTTTTACATAAAACAAAAAATATGGTTAAATTCAGTTTTCTCCACAAAAAAATTGCAAAATTTGCAGAAAAATATCGATGGATGTTGACATTAGATGAATAAAATATTTAAATATTATTGTATTTCCTTCTTGCTTTTCCGTAACAGGAAACAGTGGTGCTACATTTTATTAGAAGCTAAATCATCATTGCTTTATTTCCATGGAGAGTTACTGTTGGAAAGTTAATGGACTATGCCGGGATGTTATGATTGTCTGGTTCATTTGAGACATTGGGTTACAATACTTTCAAATTTCATCAGTGTATTGGAGAATGATTGGAAAGTCTGATAATGTAAGAGTTCAGCTGTACTATTGAAGTCTTTTGGTCTCATGTAATATATTAATAGTGTTGAAGAAATGCTCAGCACCTTAGGAACAGCAGATGTTGATGCAGAAAAAGGAGCAATGTTACTTGATAATTTAATGTCCAAATAATATGCTCAGCCCACTCTAAGGACAAAACAGAACTAAGAAGGTCAAATATTCCATGCCTCCTAATTGCTCCATTTGTTTTTTTTTCTCAAGAAGAGGAAATAGTGTTGGCTTAATTTCACAAGTGAATTTTAGCATTTACCTCACTGATACCTAAACAGTCAATCTTGATGAAATTGAAAGACAGTATCCCATCTGCTTATATTTAATGGTTACAGGAGGTAATGTCCTTCCTAAGTTTAGAAAAAAAAATAGATACAATGTTAAAGATGAAAAACTTAAATTTTACAAGATGTGGAGTATTACCATAATTTAAATAATTAGGGTGTTTGAATGCCTCGAGCAGCTCTGCCTGGTTTCCAAATGTCGTCTTTCATTTCCTAAGTAATATAGATATACAAGTAAACCTTGTTTAGAGGGAGGGGTTTGATTATTGGAGGGAGGGGGGAGTTGTATTTTTTCTTCCTTTTTTTCTTTTGATATGTTTTGTAAAAGGGGTTTGATTAAGAGAACACACAATTTACATTATGTAAGATTTAGTATTATTTGAGAAGTACAAATTGTCTGTCTAATTTCAATCGATGTATTGGATTAACACGTGTATTTTTTTATTAAACTCAGTAAAGATGTTTCAAAAAGAAAAAAAAGTCAAATTTGGTAAATTAAAACATCAGATGGGTTTACAAGGTTAATCTTTGAAACAAAGAGTAAACTTTATGTTAGCAAATGACATGCATCAGCCAGTTATCAAATTTCCTCCACTTGCCATGATCTTCGGTGGGTCCCTCAGGAATGAAGACAACTGATCTCACAGTAGTACTGACACAGAAGATTAATTAATTGGATTCCATTAAAACATTAAACAAAATGATTGACAAAGCAGAAACAATTTTTAAAGAAACAAATTATTAAAATGTATTTGGACTTTTTGCAAAGAGTTAATATATGTAAGAAGAGATGAATGACAGAGTGTAATCAAGCAAACAACGTCGGAATTTGTGCTCCAGTTCATTGGCCACATGTATTTAGCAGTTCTTGGGCTGGGACATGTTAACGTTAGAAACATGTACATGGGTTATTGCTAAATTTGCATTTGGAAGTTTTGTGCATGTTGTTTCTGGTCTAGTACAGCAAATAAGATTGGATTAGTTTTATTATAGCACTAACATCGTGGTCTTTCAAAGTAATGTTGGGATTACTGTTCTTATGGAAGGCTTTCTCATGTTACAATGGGAGATTTAAAACTAATTGGACAGGGACCTAGGCAAAGAAAAGTACCACTTAAAAAGAAAAATAGGTGCAAAATGTTTGGAAGGGACAAATAGCACCAAAAGAAAAAAATCAGAAGCTTTTAGATTGGGCAGACACATTAAGAGTACAAGAAGGTTTAAAATGCATTTTCATGCATGGATTGTAAATGTGAGAAGCAACATAAATATTGGATTGGTGAGTTTCAGGCAAAAATTACAAAGTGGTGGCAACAATATTTTTTTTTATCTTAAAATAAGTGCAGAGGTGAGTTTTATTGCAGGATGTAACATATTCAGGAAAGAAAAGAAGGGTGTGAAAGAGAAAATATTTATTAAGGGGGATATACCATCTTATAATGTTGAATGATAAAGGTTACAATTGACCTGATTTGAATTACCTAGATTGTTCTACAAGGTGGCAACATGTGGGAAGGACATTACAGAATAAATTTGCATTGTAACAGCAGAGCTTGCTTTAGTTGCCCATTCAGAGCCAGCTCTTCAGCGCTTGATGTCCTGCTTTGCGGAAACTGCTAAAATGTTTGGCCTGGAAGTCAGCCTGAAGAAAACTGAGGTCCTCCATCAGCCAGCTCCCCACCATGACTACCAGCCCCCCCACATCTCCATCGGGCACACAAAACTCAAAACGGTCAACCAGTTTACCTATCTCGGCTGCACCATTTCATCAGATGCAAGGATCGACAATGAGATAGACAACAGACTCGCCAAGGCAAATAGCGCCTTTGGAAGACTACACAAAAGAGTCTGGAAAAACAACCAACTGAAAAACCTCACAAAGATAAGCGTATACAGAGCCGTTGTCATACCCACACTCCTGTTCAGCTCTGAATCATGGGTCCTCTACCGGCATCACCTACGGCTCCTAGAACGCTTCCACCAGCGTTGTCTCCGCTCCATCCTCAACATCCATTGGAGCGCTTTCATCCCTAACGTCAAAGTACTCGAGATGGCAGAGGTCGACAGCATCGAGTCCACGCTGCTGAAGATCCAGCTGCGCTGGATGGGTCACGTCTCCAGAATGGAGGACCATCGCCTTCCCAAGATCGTATTATATGGCGAGCTCTCCACTGGCCACCGTGACAGAGGTGCACCAAAGAAAAGGTACAAGGACTGCCTAAAGAAATCTCTTGGTGCCTGCCACATTGACCACCGCCAGTGGGCTGATATCCCCTCAAACCATGCATCTTGGCGCCTCACAGTTTGGCGGGCAGCAACCTCCTTTGAAGAAGACCACAGATCCCACCTCACTGACAAAAGGCAAAGGAGGAAACACCCAACCCCAACCAACCAATTTTCCCCTGCAGCCACTGCAACCATGTCTGCCTGTCCCGCATCGGACTTGTCAGCCACAAACGAGCCTGCAGCTGATGTGGACTTTTAACCCCTCCATAAATCTTCATCTGTGAAGCCAAGCCAAAGTAACAGCAGAGGTGTGCAAAAGCCATAGACTAGTGATAATGAAGGCTTTTGATTATACAGCATCCTGAGGAAACAGTTTTTCACAACATTACAAGGTTTAGAATGGCAATGAACCAGTTCATATTATAGTCAATTGCAGGAGGGCCAACTTCAATAAGGACAGAATGTTTGTAGATGGCACAAAAATTGATGTAGCTTGGACAGTATAGAGTGGTGTTAAAGAATACAATAGGATATAGATCAGTTACAAAAATGGGCGGAGTAAAGGAAGATGGGCATGTGCGAGGGTTCTTTTCTTTGGCTTGGCTTCGCAGACGAAGATTTATGGAGGGGTAATGTCCACATTGAGGGTAAAGTATAGATTAATGACAAGATTTAACAACAGGTCAATAGCTCCTTAAAAGTAGTATGCTTGCCTTCATTGTATAAAAGTAAAGAAGTAATGTTGCCCCAATATAAAACTGGTTGAGCCACACTTGGAGTAAAATGTGCCATTCTGGTTGCCCCAATACAGGAAGGATGTGAAGGCTTTGGAAACAGTACAGAAGAGATCCACCAAGATGCTGCCTGGATTATAAACTATGAGGCAAGATTGGGTAAAGTACGATATATTTTCCTCTCTCTCTCTGGAGCATCAGAGACCTATAATACTGCAATTATTCATATTTTGGGCATGCACCACCTACATGTTGAAGATGTCAAAAATTGCAGAGAATGTATGGTTATTGATCAGTACAATGAGCCAAGTAAAGACCTGTGGTGCAATGTTGGAGCAGCAAGTGGAATTTCTGAATTTAAGAGCAACCACAGAGGCAAAATTGATGAAATTTACCCAGTTACAGATTTTATTAGGACTACATGTGAAAGCAGGTTCAATAATAATGGCATTTCAAAGGTGTCCATGTAGATCTCGTTTGCAACTTCAATGCAAATCATTACTATGGATTTGTCTGATGAGAGTGAAAATTATTGCTCTGAGTATCTCCATGGTACAGGTAAGCATCATCGAATGCAAGGAAAATAAGAATATACTTGTTCATGCAAAAGAGTTTGAATGTTTCCAGGACAAATGAAAAATATGAGTATAAAACTTATTTTTGTCCACAAATTCTCTTCATAGATAATAGGGAGCAAACAAACCAACAGCCCATTTGCCTTTTCTGTTGCAATTTTCTGAAATCAGCTCATTGTCTATTTTGAGATTCATTATTAAATATAACTAAGAAAAGAAGCATGGGATTCATATAAATGTACATTTGTATAGCACTGTGAAATTCTTCATATCTACTCCAATTCATGGAAGTGTGAAGAGATTAAGAGTAAAACCATTATGCTTATATCAAAAAATTTTTGAGTGGAAGAATAATCGTCCTATATATCCTTTCAAGTTTGCCAGCTTACGAAGACCGAATTGACCTCTTGTGTGATTGCTTGATGAGATCTCTATTTCATTCAGGGATCTCTCACGAAGCTGTAAAGAATAATTCTTTCATTCCTCATGTCATTTCATTAATCTGAAGGGTCGCAGGTAAGTCTGTAGGTAATGTGATTATTTCCATCAGTGCTCAAACTTATACATTCCAGTACATAATTGGCATGCTTAGTGACCTGGATATTAAAGTTACTGGTAATGGGATAGCACTGGATATGCCGTCAATTGTGCACAGTATCTTTGTTGGTTTTAGACCAGACTTCTTGTTATCAGGATCAGAGCTTGATATAGTGATCCATGATATTTGTTAGCCATTCAAGCAACTGATTTGCAGAACAAAATAAACAATCCTCACTGACCAGCAGAGTCCAAACCAGTGATATAAATTAGATTTATATCATACTGCAGAAAATAAATGCAAGTATGTTGGGTTTTAGAATGAAATAGATACAAAATCAAAAGGACTGAACAATTGCCAAGATTTTTAAAAAATCCAACATTAATTAGATTCTGAAGAAATCCAAGAGAAATTTGATTTTTTTTGTGCCAGTTATTTGCAGTAATTCAGATTTTAACCTAATATAGCTTATTTGGCGAGTTTACCTTGTGTCTTATACGTATGTACCTAAAATCATGCCTTGCTATACCTTTGGTTGTGAATCTGTTGGTGAGATGCCATCATGGTGGAGCCACTGGAGGAGTAGGAACATTGGTTATGACCCTTCCAGATTTCTAAGTGTAATCCCACATCTCTATGGATTCCAGGCATTGTTATCCTTGCCAATGCTGTTAGGGAATGTATCAGCAATACTTAAAATATGGGGCAAATTGTTCAGTTTTTTTTTAATTTGTTGCTTTAGATTTTTATTATTGATTACTCCAAGGATCTATAAGGCTTTGTTTTCTTATGTGTGTAGCAAAGGGAGGATATTTAAACTTAAATTTCTATATCATTAATACCATTTAAATTATTGGATTTTGTGTACATTTAAAATACCCAATATCATAATGGAGTGTTTTTTTTAATTGTCCTAATGAAAATCATATTGTGCAAATGTTGTATATTTTTAATTTAATTTATGCATCTAATGCCATAATGCCACCATTGAAGTATACATCCTAAAGTATTTTGAACAGTTGCGCCAAATTTCATGCATCATAATTTTTTACCTTCAATAGCATGTTCATGTTTGTCAAATGTGTAGGTTAAAAAATAAACCTATTACCACTTTTAACACTTGTGACTTGAGATGAAATGCATTTAGTTTATATATTTCTAATAGGAACTAAGCCTCAGATGTTTGTAATCTAAATCAGTAGACTTATGTTCATGCCAGAATTCTCTTTATGTGCACACAACAAGTAAAGTTAAAACAAAGTAAAGAGATGGACATTGCTTTGAGTTTATTTTATTACTCTTCAGGTTGATAGGATAGTTGAGAAGGCCTATGGGATGCTGGGATTCATTAATAGGGGGATTGAGTTCAGGAATAGAGAGGTCATGTTGCAACTCTGCAAGTCTCTGGTAAGACTACACTTAGAAGATGGTCTTCAGTTCTGGTCATCTCATTATAGGAAGGATGTGGGAGCTATGGAGAGGGTGCAGAAGAGATTTACCAGGATGTTGCCTGGATTGGGAAATAAGTCTTATGAGGCAAGGTTAGTAGAACTGGGACTTGTCCCTTTGGAGTATAGAAGGATGAGAAGACACGATAGAGGTCTACAAGACTATAAAGAGGCATTTTATTTTGTGAGGTGCCTGAGGAGATCCTGTATGTCATCAAAAACTATCAAACTTCTACAGGTGTACCATGGAGAGCATTCTGGCCGGTTGCATCACTTCCTGGCATGGATGCACCAACTCTCAGGACAAAATTAAACTCCAGAGGGTTGTTAACACAGCCTGTGATATCACAGGTACCAGACTTTACTCCATCAAGGACATTTGACATGAGGCAGTGTCTTAAAAGAATAGCCTCAATCCTCAAAGACCCCACCACTCAGGCCATGCCCTCTTTACTCTGCTAACATGAGGAAAAAGGTACTGGAGCCTAAAGACGAACACTCAGCGGCACAAAGACAGCTTCTTTTGTGCTGCCATCAAATTCCTGAATAATCAATGAACCAAAGACACTGCCTTACTTTTCGTGCACTGCATTTTTTTATAGTGATGTTGTAAGATGGTTGTAATATGCATGTTTTCAATATGATGCCACTGCAAAACACCCAATTTTATGACAATTGATTCTGATAAAGAGGGTGGACAGCCAGCACCTATTTCCCAGGGCAGGAATAGAAAATACCAGAGGACATATTGTATGTACAAAGTGAAGGGAGGGAAGTTTAGGGGAGACATCATGGGTAAGTTTTTTTTACGCAGGGAGAGTTGTGGATGTCTGGGATGCCTTGCCAGTGATGGTGGTGGAGGCTGAAACATTAGGGGGATTTCAGAGACTTTTAGACAGGCACATGGATGAAAGAAAAATAGTGTTACAGGGTAGGGAGGGCTTAGTACTTTTTAAACAAAATATATGGTTTGGCATAACACTGAAGGCTGAAGGGCCTGTACTGTGCTGTAGTGTTCTATGCTCTTGCACTCTTTTCATTAGATTTTTAATATAATCACATTCTGTTGTGCATTGCTTTGGTTCAGATATTACTTTATATTTAAGTGACACCTTTTAATGTATTTTGTTTTGTGAGGAAAAATTGTCTCAAAGTATATGTCTGGCCAAAAAGATAATTAATCCAATGACCAAAACCATGTGGGTTTCAAGAAAAGGAAACAGAAACCAGGGAATTTAAAAAAAACTTTGAAGTGAAATGGGTAGAAAATTGAAGCCATAACAACCAGTGTTACATAGTGAGTGAAATGGAAGCACGTGTACGTGGTCAGCTGCTATGCAGCATGCCAGATTTTAAAATGATGAGGGAAATAACTTGCATTTACTGTTAGTTTTCATATCAAGCACATCATGATTTCACAAATGAACAACACGGATTCAATAACGGTGTTTCCATTTTGGAGTTCAAACCTCCAGCCATTATATTGCAACCAGGGCCTGTGCCAGACTATTAGGATGGGCTGAGTGGTGGGTGCAATACACGATGTGATGCTCGTGTGCATCTTACCATTTCTTCCCTCTGACGTACCACACTAATGCGCGTGCTTATAGTGCATTAGTCAGAACAAAATCATTTATGATACAGAGCAGGGGTGTAGCCAGGTTTTAACGATAGAGGAAGTGAGAGCATGCAATAAAGGTGCCACGACCACAGCTCTGTGCATGTGCACACACAAATGTTTTGCTACCGGCACATACACTCACACTATAGCGAGGCTCCTATTATGTGGATGGGAGTGGGTTATTAAAGTGGGCAACCTGTTGGCATAATGTCTGCAATTGGTAGAGCTGGAGATTGCAATGAGTTACCCGAAGATTCCATTTTGATTCCAAGCCTCTCTGACCAAGTTGGCCACAATGGGAACACTGATCTTTACCCTAATCTTTGGTTAGTCCATGATCTCATCCTAACCTGCATCATGGAGCCACCTTTCTGCAACATAAATTGCTCCCAATGGCTAAATCATCTTTTGTTGAGCAACCCTTGTTAACAAGGGAGGCAACCACTTCCGTGAATCCCTACTGTTTCCATGTTAATGTAGCCAGAATAACTTGTGAGCCCAGGCAGTCTGTACTGCTGAGGGAAACACTCTCAATACGGGCAGAAGACTCCCGAGTATTGCGGAATCAGAAAATAAACTCAGTTATGATTTCTCCTGACTTTGGTGCATCAATGAATTGATGATGTTGATGGGCCTCACCTCAGGCCAAATTTATATTCGCACATTGCCTTGACCATTATGATTGTGTGCCCAATATCCAGTAATCCTCTTGGCTCCCCAGTTCCCTTTCATGGTGCACCATAAGCCATCTCCAATGACATTTGATCATCTCTTGTAAACAATTCTATCCCTAGTTAATAATTATATATCTCAGAAATTTGATCCTCATTTAAAAAAAAAAATGAGGTGGGAACATCCTGTATCGATCCCCGTACTCAGAAGGAGTCCATGGTCATTCTCATAATCTCTCTTAGGTTGTATTGGTTCCTGTTCTCTTCTCGCATTGTGACTTTGAATACTTTATTTAAAAATTTTCCATTCATGTAACTAATAAACTATCATATAAAACAATAATAATTTAAATTTAAGAGTTTCAGTCATTACATGATGGTTATAAACCCTCCCCTTCCAAACCCTCCCTAAAGCTCCACCCCTAAGAGAAATTTATAAATAAAAAGATGTATAGTAATATAAAGAAAAGGAAAAAGAAAAATAACTATGGATTGCTTGTAGGATCGCTTTCCAACACATAGGGCTCCAGCAAGGTTTATATGATCAATTTAGGGAAGAAGATGAACACAGGTCTCAGAGGCTGGAAGAAGACCATTGCATATTTATACCCAAAATTTACATATACAAGCTCCAAATTCCAAACATATACCGTATTTATTTCTAAAATAGTCAGTAACTTTCTCAAAGGGGATACAGCTTTGAATTTCTGCATTCCATCTTCCCATACCCAAGTGTGAATCCTTGCCACTGCTAATGCTATTTAAAAAAATTTCATATGGTGCATTGATCATTTCAACTTGCATCTTGTTCCTTCTATATTTCCTGATAGAAATAAATCTGGGTTATATGGAAATACAATGCCTGTAACATTTTCTAAAAATTAATCCCAAATTCCCCCAAAAAGGCTTTACATTGTGACATAACCAAGTTGAATGCACATCCAAAACGTTGATCTGTTCACCACATCCAAAACATTGATCTGATAAATCTGATTTCATTCTGTTCAAACTTTGTGGTGTCAAATATAACTGATGTAAAGAAAATTATATTGAACTAATCTATACCTTACATTAATAGTATTTGTCATACAATCTTGACAGAGATTGGCCATCTTTGCTCATCAGTTGTAATATTCAAATCCAGCTCCCACCTCTGACTAGATTTATGAACTCCATGTTTTGTAGTTTCTGTTTGTAATATAAGATACATTTCAGAGGTAAATGTCTTAATATTTCCCCATCTAATAAGAATTTCCACTTCACTGCATGTAGGTGACAGCATCACTGGACCTAACTTATCCTTCAACTATCCTCTCAATTGAAAATAACAAAATAAAAGAGTATTATTAGTTATTCCATATTTATTCCTTAGTTGTTAAAATGACATCAATTGTCCTTGTTCAAAACAATCTTCAATATATTAATGCCTTTACAAAACTAAGTGATTATCCTTTGAAAAATGTACAAGATCATTTTGAATCAGATGCATCTTGAGTGATACATTCCCTTTTGTTCCAATTCTGTCATTTATCTTATTCCAAACTGTAATCAAGTGTTTCAACAATAGTATTTTGCACCAATTATTAAATTTGAATCCAATTTGTATATAAATTCCTCTGCTAATCTCTCTCCTATTTTGTCCAATTCTATTTTAACCCATGCCAGTTTTTCTATTCCTTTTTAAAAAAGTGATAAATCTCATTTGAGCCATTTGATAATAACTCTTAAAGTTAGAAAGCTGCAGGCCTCCCAATTCATTTTTCCACATTAATCTTTCAATAGAAACTTGACATTTTACCTTTCCATTGAAATCTCCTTATATTTATTTAATTCTTGAAAAAATTGAGATAATTATATAGGTTTTAAAAAAGATATTTTATTCTTGGGAATATATTCATCTTAACACATTTAACTCTTCCTACTAATGTTATAGATAAAATCGTCCATTTTTCAAATCTTCTACAACCTTTAAGTAATGACAAATCATTCAATTTATATAATTTTTAAAAATCTGCACAAAATCCTAAATATTTTATCCTACCTTTAGGCCACTTAAATTGAGTATTTATTTGACAAGGACTATAATCATCTTGCATAATGGGCATAACTTCACTTTTGTCCCAATTTATATATAATCAGAAATCTTACCATATTTCTTATAAATTAAAATGTAATTTTTGCAAGGAAGGCTCAGATTCTAGTAACCATATTAGAACATCATCTGAAAATAGACTAATTTTGTTTTTTCTTGACCAACCCTAAATCCCTTAATTTCCAGCTAGTGGCTCAATAGTTAATATAAACAAAGCTAAAGATAAGTGTCATCCTTGTCTACTTGATATTGTCATTTGGAATGAGTGGATGAATGGAGTCCATTAGTCACTTTTTAATTTTGGGATCAATATATAATAACCCAATTTATAAAAGTTTGACCAGATCCAAATTTATCCAAAACCTTTATTGAAAAGTACCACCTCAATCTATCAAATGCTTTTTCTGCATCTAACACCACTGCAACACTTAGATCCTTTTTTGTGCCAAATGTATAATACTAATTAATCTAGCCACATATCAGCTGATTGTGTCTTTTTTTACAAAGTCTGTCAGATCCATATTTATTCATTTAGGTAATAAATTAGTTATTCTATTTGCCAGTATTTTAGCAAGAATCTTATAATCTACATTTAATAATGAAAGAGGTCTATAAAATGAAGGTTTTAAAGGACCTCTCTTTTTTCTGTATCACCGTAATTATTGATGTTGAAAGTTATTCTGGGAAGTATGAGTTATTGATGCTTGATCTAACATTTCCATAAAAATAAGAATCAATAAATCTTTTAAATTCTTTATAATATTCAGGCAGAAAACCATCTTCTCCTGGAGATTTATTAATTTGTAATAGACTGTTTGCCTCCTTCATCTCTATCTGTAAAAAATGGGCACTCAATTCTGTTTTGTTTTTTCCATCCTTAATCTAGGTAAATTTCTATCTATTTTATTATCATCTTTTAATGACTCTGACCTATATAATTTAGAATAAAAACTCTTAAGATTCATTTATTTCTTGATGTTTATAACGAACACTCATTTGAATAATTTTAATTTCATTAATTATTCTTGAAACCTATTCTGCTTTTAATTGCCTTGCAAGTATTTTATGATCATTTGCCTAACTCGTAACACTTCTGTTTAATTCTTGTAATTGGTTTTTCGGTTCTCTAAGTTCGTAATATAATATATTGAAGTTATTTTTACTGTCTACGGTCATCATCAGAACTTATCCTTTTAAGGTCTTTTATTTCTTTTGTTAATTTGTCCTCTCAAATATGCTTTCAAAGCATTCCATATAACAGAATTCAAATTTATGTCACAAAATAACTGAATGTGTCTTCTAACAATCATAAAAATCCATTATTTTTAATAATAATGAATTCAATCTCCATCTATAAACTGATATCTCTTCATCAGGCATTACAATCATCATTAGTAAAGATGAATGATCACACAGAATTCTTGCTTTATATTCTGCTTCTAAAATCCTATCTTGTATTTGTGCAGAAATTAAAAATAAATAATTTCTCGAATAAGAATCATGCCTATTTGAATAAAAAGAGTAATTCCTTTCTTTATGATGAATTCTCATCCACACCTATTAATTTTATATCTTTCATTAATACTTATGTAGTCTTTGCTGCTTTAGCTCTGAACATTCCTCTAGTGGATCTACCTAAAATGGTCTAAAATAAAAATTAAAATCTCCTCCTACTAAAATATTCTCTTGTGCCTCTGCTCGGTTAAGAAATGCTTCTTGAATAAACTTCACATCATCCACATTTGGCGCATATAATTTCAGAAGAGTCCATAATTCTGAATATCTCCTTGTTGGATCTGTTACTACATTTTGGATTTTAATTGTAAGATTTTTGTTCATCAAAATTGTGACTCCTCTTGTCTTGGAATTAAATGAAGAAGCCTTTACATACCCAACCCAGTCTCTTTTTAATTTCAAATGTTCTTTCAATTAAGTAAGTTTCTTGTAAAAAAAAAAAATTGTCACCTCTTGTTTTCTTAATATATGCTAATACCCTCTTTTTCCTGTTTAACCCATTAACATTAAAATTTACAAATTTCATGATATTACTCATGTCAATAATCCATCAATTTTTCCACCTCTGCCTACAAACTCTCCTCCTTCAACTCCATTACTCAGTATCCAATGTATCGGCATGCACTTCCTCTGGCAATCAGATTAAAAAAAGGAAAACAGATTTAGAATGAAAGAATACATGTTCCCACATTTATTACTATATATAAACAGAGTAAACCCCTCCCCCAAAAAATTTATTTAAATGATACACAATACAGGCTGCAACCAAGGTTACAAATACTCACATGATCTAGTAGAAATTAGAGCCTCATCTCCCCTTCCCAGTCCTTCTGATACATTTGCCATTTAATCTTTGATCATTTAATTCATACATAGAGAATTTTCCAAAAACCATCAAAAAGGTAGGCATTATTCTGAACTATTCAGTCCTACTGAAACTGTCAAATACATTTAGCACAATTGATTTTCTAGTTCTTCATTCAACCTGGGCTCTTGGAAGATCTTGCACAAACTCTTTGTTTGTACAAGACTTGAGGAGAACTTATTTTCACCTCCAGGCAAGAAAATCTTCAAGGATGCAGGATGACGCAATACAAATCGAAATCCTTTTTACCAAAGAATCTTGTTAACTGGGTTAAATTCCCCTTGTGGTCAGTGTGCTGTGCAGTGAACGAAAGAAAACCCACATAGAAGCTGGAAGTGAGCTGAACCAAGCAATTGACTTTACTGGAACCGGCTGAGAACTTATTATCACAATACTTCTGATCCTTTGCAGCTCCCCCCACCAGGACCAGTGTGACATCAGGCCAGTGCGAGGCTACACCTCCATGACCCAGTTCACTTGTGGATCAGTGCAGCCCGCTACATGATGCGGCCCCCCTCCCCCACCAACCCCAGAACCGGTGTTCAGAGGTGCAGAGCCCACAGTTCATAAACAGTTTGTACACTTGGGAGGCCGACCTCTCTGCCACGGAGCTGGAACAGTTACTGACTGGTCAAGGTCAAGGTGTGCCAGTTTGAGGCGGTTGACTGCCTACCCTCAATGTCCAAAAAACATGTAGTCCCATTGTGTTGTAATATCTTGTATGGACACTAGTATAGGTGCTGAAGGGGCAACCACTGTACGCCTCTCCTTATGAAAATGAATGGAGCTGGACCATAGTGTGAGGTTGGGATGGGGGCTAGGGTTCCCACCTTCTCATGAAGTCATGTTAGCAGTGCCATAGGTGTTTCCTCCTGGCCACAAGCCACTGGCACAAACTCCTGGGGCTGTTAGCAGGGCCTCATAGACAAGCTCAGCAAAGGACATGGCCAAATCCTCCTTCGACGCTGTACAGATGCCAACGAGCACCCAAGGCAGCTCGTCCACCCAACCTGGGTTTCAGTGCATGCCATGTGGCCCATCTTCAAATGTTGATGGAACCTTTCCACAAGGCAGTTAGAATGTGGGTGGTAGGCAGTGGTGTGATGTAACTGGGTCCCTCGTAACTGTGCCACTGCAGCTTATAGGCTGGACATGAACTATGCCCCCCGTCCGACATGATATTAGAAGGAAGGCCAAAATGGGCTATCCAGTTGGCAATGACAGCCCTGGTTCAGGATGTCGTGGAAGTGTCCAAGAGCAGGAGAGCTTCCAGCCATCTAGTGAACTTGTCCACGATCGTGATCAGGTATGTGGCTCCTCTGGAAACCAGCAGCAGCCCGACGATGTCCATGTGGATATGGTCAAATTGTCTCTATGTCAGTGGGAAGGACTGAAGAGAGGCTTTCATGTGCCTCTGTATCTTGGATGTCTGACAGTGAAGGCAAGTTCTGGCCCAGTATCTGACCTGTTTATGCAGGCCATGCCATATGGATCTATCTGTGACCAGTTGAGTTGTTGCCCGTATAGGTGGACCAACCCATGTAGCTCGTCAAAGATGCGACGCTGCCGTGCGACGAGAACATGTCACAGAGAAGAGTGGCTTTGGGTGGCCCAAAATGCATGTCTTCCAACTGTAGCCCTGAGACTGCAAGGCAGTAGGCTGTTATCTCACTGTCCTGCCACTGCAAGCGCTGTATAGTCAAATCCAGGGGCAGGGAGTGAACAGACAGGATGGACATACAGGACAGAGTGTCAGCCATGAGGTTGTTCTTGCCATATATGTGCTTGATAGCCGTCGTGTACTCTGAGATGTAAGAGAGGTGATACTGCTGCCTTGACGACCATGGGTCTGACACCTTGGCAAAGGCAAAAGTGAAGGGTTTGTGATTGGTGAAGATCATAAAATCCTATCCTTTGAGGAAATAGCATACAGGAAGGTAGAGGGCGAGTAACACCCTGTCGAATGCACTACTGTTCTAGGGGTCCAAGGTGTCTGATGAAGAAAGCAAGCAGTTTCCAATATCCATCAATCAGCTGCTCCAGCTCGCCGCTGACAGCCATGTTGGATGCATTGACTATGATGGCGGTGGGCACATCAACACGTGGATGCACTAGAAGGGTGGTGTTGGCCAGAGCATCTTTGGCCTGGTCGAAAGCTGTCGTTGACTCTGCATTTTAGCTGAGTTCTTTGGATTGACCAGACAGTAGCATGATCCTGGCAGCTGATTGCAGGAACGAATGGTAGAAGTTGACCATCCCAATGAACTCCTGCAAACCATTGACCATAGTCGGCTTGGTGAACTTATGAATGGCCTCAACCTTTGACAGAAGAGGGACTGCCCCATGTTAATCAATACGGTGCCCAAAGAAATTGATGGCCCTCAGGCTGAACTGATGTTTCACTGAGTTAATGGGTAGACTGTAGTTTCTCAGTCACTGGCAGAGCAGCTGCAGGTGTGTTAGGTGCTCCTGTCATGAATGACCGGTGATGAGGATGTCGTCCAGATAGATAAATTGAACTGCACCAAGTCCATGAGCCTCTGGAAAGTCTGCACTGAGTTTTTGAGACTGAATCGCATGCGGAGGAACTAAAAAATGCCGAACTGAGTAATGAGGATGTCATGGGGACAGTGTTGGGGTGCACAGATATCTGGTGGTACCCCGTAACAGGTCGATTTTTGAGAATATCCTCACTCTATTGTAGATTGGGCGTGAAGTCCTGGATGTGGGGAACTGGGTACCAGTCAGCTGTCGTAGCCAACAGTAGTTCCCACAAGGTCTCCATCCCCCAGAAGAATTTGGCACCATGTGTAGAGGAGAGGCCCATGGGCTGTCAGAGTGCCGAATGATTCCCATTTCCTCCATCTTCCTGAATTCTTTCTTGGCAAGCCACACCTTGTTGGGTGTGTAGTGGCAGTCCCTGCATGGGGATGTGGTGCTGGAGGCCATATTTTGGGACTGCAGTGGAGGACTGTGGCATTATAATGGCCGGAAATCCTACCAGGCAAACTCGTTGCCTGATAAGGTTACCAAGTCAAGATGGGGGGCCGGGAACTTGGCTTCTCAAAGTGTTAAGGACTAGAAGATCCTAGAATGGACCAGACACCGCTCTTTCAGGTCCACCAGAAGGCAGTGGGCATGAAGGAAGTCTGCGCCCAGTAGGGGCTGAGACATGTCAGCCAAAGTAAAGGTCCAGGAGCTGAACTTGAGCGGGGTGGTCCATACCCCGTAAGTGCATATGCTGCTTTTGATGGCGGCGATGAGGGATGGTCAGACTTCCCGGTGTGGGTGTCTCAGTTCGAAGGGGGCAAGTCACTGACCTCCGCCCCTGTGACCGTGAAGAAATGCCACCCTGAGTGCTGGTCCCATCGATAAAGGAGACTGTCTCGGTGGTCGACCGTTGTAGCCATCAGTGACGGTTGGCCCTGGAGTTTCCTGGATGGGAGCAAGGTGGACAGCAGCGGCGAGTAGCAAAACCCCATTTCTGATGGTAGAAACTTTACTTTCTGCTGAAGATTTTGATTTTCCAAGTTAAGATAGTAGTGGTGTTTTCTACTTTTGTCACTCTGTCGTCAACGTGCACCATTTCCTCTTGCACTTTTTCATTTTCCCATCGAACATCTAATTTTCTCTTCATTTTATTGCCTGCATCCAAGACTTTTTCTTTTCATTCCCTGAAATTCTCTTAATAATAATTTCATATTAGTTATATCTTTTTCTTTACGTTTGCTTTTACTTTTTAAAAAGTCTTGACCTCTTCTTCTCCCCCTTAAGTTCTAATCCCTTGTGAGCCCGACTCTTCTTCTTCTGACACTGTCAATGAAGGTCCCAGCATTCATGCATGTGCAATTCACTTCCGGGTTTTTCCCCGATGCCATCTCTCCTTCACTGCGGGAGAGCAACGTCAGCAGATGCACCTTCCACAGGTGCACTCACCAGTCGAGTAGCTTGAATGCTAGCTCCCTGTTCGCTGTAGGCCTCAAATCTCTTTTGGCCTTCTCTTCATGTCGGCCTCCAGGTAGGGCTGCAGCAGTTTTCTTTATTTCTTTTGAGGCATTTTTAAAATGATTTCGTGTTTAAATGTGCTTCAAGAATGAAAACATTACTTATTTTGTACTTTATTGTTAGTTTACCGGAAAGGTCAGGTTCATACGTCCTAATCCTACACATCATGTGACATTCTCCCCCACCCCGTCTCGATTTTGGAAATTATTTATTGACACCTCTGTCCTGGCAGTTCTCAACTGCCTGAAGCACTGCTAATTTCACTGTTGAGTTATGCAACTCACAGTTAGGTTGACCAGTGGACTGCCCACTTCCCCATGAGCAGTGTACCTGGCCTATGGCTTCTGCAATGATTTGCTCCTGAATCAGGGATGGACTCCAGTGTAGGCCAAGGGGAGGGTTCAGAGTCGGGACTCGCGAACTCTGGTGTAGGCCAAGGCGAGGGTTTGGAGTCAGGCGCTGGAAGCTCCTGATGCTCAATTTTGAATCCTCCCCTCAGCAGTCAGCCTACAGGCGCACACCAGAGCTGACCCCTCCCCTCCCCTCCGCCTACTACTGCACATCAGACTCCGATGTGCATGTGCGGTAGGCCGAGGAGATGACAGGGTTTGGAGTCGGGACTCGAGAGCTCCGGTGTAGGCTGAGAAGAGGGTTCAGAGTCCGGCATCAGAAGTTTGTGACTCTGGTGACCGGAGCACCTGATGCCAACACCGAACCCTCCCCTCAGCCTACCTGAACTGTGGGGCACAATTTGCAAATCAATTATGTTTTTAAATAATACAAATATTTTACTCGTAGCTCTCATTTCTCGGGATCTTCCTTTCTGATTTACTTTTCAAAAATAAATCTCAAATTATTTTCCCACCTTATGTTCATGGTGATTCACACATGCGTAGAATGTGATCCATGCCAACTAATAGCCTAATCAGCAGGGGGAAAACACAGGGAGACAGCAGGGCAGATCAGTGGTGCCTATTTTTTGAACTATGAGACCACGTCATCTGCGGCAGTTGCTGTGGTCTCACAGTTCAAAAACAGGTGACATTTTTGAACAAATGTACTTGAGGGTCATTCCCCTGCCCCCTCCCCAGCTATGCCACTGATACAAAAGTGCTGGAGCTGTTGGGATCTCTTCAATAGCGCCCCTCTAAGGTCTGCACCCGAGACAGCTGTGTAGTTGGCCTAATGATTGCAACATTTACTTAGCTACCCGAGACCCTCTTCCCCTACCAATGTTATTTAAATGAATTTTCAACTAGTTGGCATTAAATTTTCTTGTTGAAATGAATCAACAATTCAATATTTGCTTAGCAAATCAGTGTTTACTTAACTATCTTAGTTATGACAGTCCTCAGAAAGTGGCATGGCAAATGCTGAGGAACATTTTATTGAATTCAACATAAAATACAATCGTTTGCTAACAGATATGGTTGCATTACTAAATATTTCCCAGAAATATCATCTTGTCATTGCATTTCACAGCACAGAAATAGGTCTTTTGACCCAACTTGTCCACACCAATAAAGTTATCAACCTCACAAGATAAAAGGAACAGAAGTCGGCCATTTCGCCCATTGAGCCTGCTCTGCAAATCCACCCTGAGCTAAACTGTTCGACCACCTAGTTCCAAATTCAGGCCCTTTCCCCATATCCCTTTTTATCCTGACTAATTAGAAACTTATCAAACTCCCCCAATGATCGAGCCTCCACAGCTGTATGTAGCAACAAATTCCTCAAATCCATAACCCTCTGGCTAAATAACTTTCTCCTCATCTCTGTTTTTAAATGGGTACCCTCTAATTCTAAGACTGCGTCCTTTTGTCCTGGATTCGCCCAAGGGAAATATCTTATTCACATCTACTCTGTCCAATCCTTTCAGCATTTGATATGTTTCTGTGAGATCCCCTTTCATTCTATACTCCAATTAATATAATCCAAGAGCCGCTAAATGTTCCTCATATGTTAGCCCTTGAATTCCAGGAATCATCCTGGTAAATCTTCTCTGAACTCTCTCTCTGACATCATTATATCATTTCTAAAATAGGGGGCTCAAAACTGCACACAGTACTCCAAGTGAGGTCTCTCCAGTGCTCCATGGAGCCTTATCAACATACCTTTACACTTATACACTTGAATGCCAACATAACATTTGTTTTCTTGATTGCCAATCCAACCTGGTGGTTAACCTTTAGGTTATCCTGCACTAGGACCCCCCAAGTCTTTTTGCACTTCTGAATTTTGAATTTTCTCTCCATCCAAATAATTGCCTGCTTATTTCCTCTTGCAAAATATACAACCGTAAATTTCTCAGCATTTGCCATTTCTTTGCACACTCTCCTGAGCTGTCCAAGTTTATCTGCAACCTTTCAGTTTCTTCAACACTTCCTACTCCATCACTTAACTTGCTGTCATCTGCAAATTTGGCCACAAAACCATTCAATCTATAATGTAAAAAGAAGCTTCCCCAACACTGACCCCAGTTACCGGCAACCAACCAGAACATGATTGCTTTATTCTCACCCTTTTCTTTTCACCTATCAGCTAATGCTCTATCCAACCTAATATCTTTCCTGTAATTTCATGGGCTCTCATCTTATTAAGGAGCCTCTGCACTACCTTATCACAGGCCTTTTGAGAATCCTAACCTTTTCCTTGAGGATCAACTCCAGAGGAGTCAGGTGATGGAGTAGTGGCCGGTAGGAGAATACCAGCCCTCTCCAGAAAAGAAGGAAAAAGTTTAAAAAAAAAAGCAAAGCCCCAGACAAACAAATCACAACAAATAAAAAAATAAAGGTGTGGAGAAGATGGCACCTAAGAAAGAAAAGCCAAAAACAATGGGAAGAAAGGAAGATGCCGGAAAAGAAAGGTGAAGGCCTTACCTGCACAAAAAAGCAGGGACCCGCCGTGGAAAGAGGAGCCCGCTCCCCGAGACCCCGCAGGGTCGTGACCCACCGACCGCAGGACTGCAAAAATGGCTCACGGAGCAAAACAGTGATGCGCACAACAAGGAGAACACCGACGGGGGGGAACAGCCGTGGGGTGAAACTCCACAGCACGAACAGCTGAGAGAGGCCGGACAGCAGGGCTCCCAGCTGGAAGATAAAGAAAGCAATGGGAACGGGAGGGGTGAGAAAGAAAAAAAGGAAGCAAGAGACACAACAGAGAACCTGCCCAGAAGAAAAGGACCAACATTAAGTAACCATGGAAAAAAAATACCCAACAAACTGAGACAAGCAGCTCAACAAGAAAGTCGGAAGAGACACAGATACAAGGAAGAGAAATAGAAGACACAAACCCAAAAGCAGATACAGAAGAAGAAGAACACCAAGCCCTGCACAGAGGAATAGGAGGAAAAATGAATGGACACTACATAGATTAAAAAAAAATTCAAGAACAAATGAAAGCATTAAACGAGTGGTTGACACAAGAATTTAGTGAAATGAAAAGGAAAATGAAAAGTATAGAAGAAAAAGTGAGTAGAATAGAGCTGGTCATAACAGATGTAGGGAAAGAGGATCAACTCCAATAACTTTCCAACTACCGATGTCAGACTAATAGGCCTATAATTTCCTTTTTTCTGCCTCCCTCCTTTCTTAAACAGCAGAACTACATTTGTGACCTTCCAATCCTCCAGAACCATGCCTGAGTCTATTGATTTCTGGAAAATCAATTCCAATGCCTCCACAATCTGCAAAGCCAGCTTACTAAGCATTATCTCTCTAGTAATTCTGACTGTACTTAATTCTATTCCCTGAGACTTCTATCAGGTATATTGCTATTGTCTTCTTCATTAAAGACTGACACAAAATACTCATTTAGTTCCTCTGCTATCTTTTTGTTTCCTTGTATGCCCTCCATTTTGCTTTTATTTTAACCTTAACATCTCTTGTTAGCCATAATTATGCAATTTTTCCATTCATAATTTATTTTCTTGGAATATATCTATCCTGCACTTTCTTTATTTCTTATAGAAATATCCAGTTCTGCTCTGCTGTCCCTCCATCTAGCTGACTTTTCCAATCAATTTGTGCCAATCCTCTCTCATACCTCTGTAATTTCCTTTTTAAATTTGAAACTGAACTTAGTATTATTATGATCACTACTTCCTAAGGGTTTCATCACCTTTAATTCCATAATCACCTCTGGTTCATAACGCATCACCCAATCCAAAACTCCTGATACCCTGGTGGGCTTATCGACAAGCTGCTCCAAAAAGCCATCCCCTAGGCATTCTACAAATTCTCTCTCCTGAGATCCAGTACCTTCATGACTTTCCCAATCCTTTTCATGTTAAAATCTCCCATAATTGTTTTGACATTTTGCTTCTGACATGCCTTTTTCTATTTCTAGCCGTAACTCGTAGTCCAGCACCCGGCTCCTATTTGGGGACCTGTATATAACTGCTAATAGGGTCCTTTTACCCTTGCCATTTCTTAACTCAACCCATTAGGATTCTACCTCTTCTGACCCTTCTTTCTTGTGATTTAATATCATTGCTTAGCATCAGGGCCACGCCACCCCCTCTACCTACCTGCCTATCCTTCCGAAACACTGTGTATCCTTGGACATTCAGCTCCCAATCACATCCATCATTAAGCCATATCTCGGCGGTGGCCACAATGTCATATCTTTCAATCTGTAGCTCTAACAAGGTCATCTACTTTATTCCAAATGTTCTGTGCATTTAAGTACAGTTCCCTTAGACCAGAATCTGTTATCAATTTTGCTGTGTTTCTATTGTACAGCAATTTATCCTGTATTTTTACCTGCCCATCCCTTTTATCTTCTTTGCTGCACATTATTTTTGACTTTTTTTCTAATTTCATCTTTTTTCAACCCTAACACCCTGGTTCCCTTCTACCCTGATCTCTGCTCTCACATTCAAATTCCCACCCCCCTGCCAAACTATTTTAAACCCTCCCCAACCGCGCTAGTAAACCTGCCTGCCAGGATATTTGTGACCCTCCAGTTCAGGTGCAGCCCATCCTTTTTGTTGAGGTTAGACCTTCCCCAGAAGAGAATGAAATGATCCAGAAATCTGAAACCCTGCCCCTTGCACCAACTTTTCAACCACAGATTCATCTGCCATAACTTCCTGTTTCTACCCTCTCTGGTGCGTAGTAGAGGCAGCAATCCTATGATTGCCACCCTTGAGGTCCTGCTTTTAACTTCTTTCCTAACTCCCTATATTCCCTCTTCAAGACCTCATCCCTACCTCTATCTATGTCATTGATCCCCAGATGGACCATGACACTTGACTGCTCACCCTCCCACTCCAGAATGCTATGAACTTGATCAGAAACATCCCTGACCCTGGCACCTGGGAGGCAACATACCATCTAGGAGCCTCAATCTCATTCACAGAACCCCTATTCACTTGTCTAACCAATGAGCCCCAAATCACCATTGGTCTCCTAGTCTCCTCCCTTCCTTTCTGAGCCGGGGGAGGGTGGGGGGGTTTGGGCAGCCTCTGTGCCAGAAAATTACCACCTCAACTTGTCCCTGGTAGGTCATCCCCACCAACTATATTGAAAATAGTTTATCTTGTTGATGAGAACAGCCACAGGAGTTCTCTGTCCTGTCTGCATCTTCCCCTTCCTTTTACTGAAAGTCACCCAGCTACCTGCCTCCTGAATTTCAGGGGTGACTGCCTCCCTGAAACTCCTGTCTACAACTACTTCTGCCTCCCTCAAGATCTGCAGTTTGTCAGGAGCTGGATGCACCTTTTGCCAGTGTAGCTGACTGGGATAATTACACTGTCCCAGATTTCCTACAATTGGAGCAATCCACTGCCCTAGCTGTCTCCATTATCTAAATTTAATTGAAGGATGTCAGCCAGCCAGCCCTTTCTCAGCCTTTGCTCACTTACTAACCACCCTTCCTTTTTATTAGTCCCTGTCAATTAACTCAATGACTCAGTCCTACATATCAACCCTCATCTTAACTATTTGCCCTTTGTAACCTGAGCTAGGCTCATTTGTTAGCTTTTGCCCAATAGTTATATCCCTTCCAAAACAGAATAACTGGGTGAATGTGCAAGGAGCACACACAGTAGGATTCTTTATTCAGTGCTATGGGCACTAATCTGTAGCACATATTTTCATTGTTGATCGTGTGATAGAGGCAATGGGTAATTTGGATAGAATTTTATCAATACATGTCACAAACCTGTGAAAACTGTGATGTAATTGGCTGATGTGAGAAATCCTTGTGTAATTTTAAATTGACAGGATATTCTGCACAGGGTTAACCATGCATGTGAAACCAATATTTTACATCAAGAAGGCACTCCCACCCTGCCCTACAGACTGCACTATATATTTGATTCCTTGCCTAATTTTACCTCTGTTGGAGATTCGAATTATATTTCTTCTGCTGGTGGAAATGTTGATATATTGGATAAAGTCAGGAGCAAAATGTATTCATGACGCTTATCATGGAAATGTTAGCAACAAATTTGGATGCTTGGTGACTGCACTACTTTGAGTTATTTATGACAAAAAAAGGTAAGCAGAAATCCTTCTAAGCAGGCTCGTATGCTTCAAGATGGAATAGGTTGCTGAGGAGGAGAAAGGCCCCTGCTGCATGCCTGTTATGGGGCCATGAGTCTTCATGTGCCAACCCCTTAACCCCGGCCCCTCCCTTGATGATGAGCAGCATTTGGGGAGGCATTGGTAAAAAGGCCTGTTATACTGCAAATGTGGCTGCAGCCACAGAGCTGAGCCAGGGCTACGTGACCCATTGAAATCAAGGTCAAATAAAAACAATTTATTTGCTATTGGCTCTTTTCACGCTGCAGCTTGATATAAAATTATACTTTTGTGGTGTCCGGGTACAGGATGTAACAAAGTTATATCATGTGATGCAACCAAATATATGCTACAAGTTAAAAAGAAAATAAACACAAACAATTAAATTATTTATAAATATGAACATATCAACCAATTAACCTACTTGCATTAACATGCCTCTGTAAATTCAATTCTTTAATCTATTTTAGGAAAATCTTCACATTAGCCTGCATTGATATTTCAGTAGCGTTCATTGCAGGTACCCATGAAAGCTGAAGATCACTTCTCTATTTTGGCTTCATAGGCATGTGGTCTCAAATCCTGTTCTGCAGTTATTGCCTCAAATAATTGCTTTCATGACTCTGAATATATTGGAGGACATATTCTGAATCATCAGTTTCTATGTGTCACTTGTATGCACTGAAACTTAGACTTAACAAAAAATCCAATAACCTCTGTTATTAACTTACAGTAGTTACAATCATACACAGTATTTGTTACCTCACTGGATGTCATAAATGCAATTGGAACAATCTATACTGTGATTATGTTTTAAAATTCTCAATCTTTATGCCTCTATCTTCTCATTGATTTGCATCCTGACCAAAATCTGATGAACAATAGATGTGTGACCTTTTCTCTTTCCTGTTGACATCTATGAGTCAAAAGATTTTGTCTTCAGACTTTTTATTTCTGGATCATCATCACAGCTTTTTGGTTCCAATATGACTGCTTGAAATCTTCCCCGACTCATTTTGGCAAAGCTACAAGGGGTGACATTCATATTCACGTCACTGTAACAACTCTCAGACCATTGTATTTGCCTTCCGTATATTCTTCTCTGATAGATTCCAACTCAATTTGCAGTTAATTCAGTCCATTTAACCATTCAATAAAAAGCAAGGATCTGGTATGTAGACAAAGTTCATATAATTTCCTTTTCACCATTTATATCCTTTACAGTGGATCTAATAGACAGCTCCTTACTGCAACACCTTTAACCAAGCCCAGTGCTTCTCCCCTTATTTGTGGATTCGTGTAATTTCACAACTGTTTTCTTGGATTCCAGTAGTACATGTTATTATGTGTACTATTGCCACAATAATTTCTTGATTCAGTGAATAAGTTTCCTTCAGCTTTGCTTGCATGCAAAACATTTAAATTTCTATTAAACCTTGTCTTTTCCTGACTTTCTTCAGACCCCAAGCTTTACAATAGAACACCATTATGTTCTGTGTGTAGTATATCAAAAATTTCTCTTTTGTCACTATTATCTGCCTCATGGATAGAGCTTCTATTAGCTCCTCCTATATCACCTTCATTCCGTTCTCAAGACACTCACTGCAACAGTAGATTCACTCTGCTCTTGTGATCTTCTCATTTTTCCCTCTAGCTATTCTCTATCTCTGCAGTTGTATTATAGCCATTAAACCCCCATTTTCATTTTGGAATGGAGCCTGTACTTTTCAACCACTCATTTCTATCAATTGAAGTCTTCTATCCTCCTTTCAAACCTACCTGATAGTTATCTGGTTGACTTTCCTGGAAAAATACATTGGTGACATTTCAGGCCTGAGCCCATCAAGGGAAAATTAGAAAAGGAAGGAACATGATATATCAGAAAATTTCAGAATTCAAACAATGTGGACGGAATCCAGAGCAACAAAAGGTGTCAATTGTATATGATGAGGGACTAGGCAAATTTATCATGTCTGTGCGAAAGGAGACAGGAAATGGAGAGTCGATAGGGGAAGAAAGCGCTTGAAGGATTCGCTTATATTAAAAAAAAGTAAAAAATTGTGTGTGTATATATTCATATTTGCGGTATCACATAGGAAGTTAGAGAAACATTAAATTAACTTTTATTGAATTTAGCATGTTTAATTGCATAATGATGTTGACTCCGCATTACTTCATCCGACTTAAAAATATTTTGCCACTGATTTTCATTTATATTCAGCATCTGCTGTTTTTTGTGTCAGTGTCTAATAGTTGGCCAGCATTGATGGATTCCAGTTACCGTGATATTGCTTTTCCATGGTCACAATGTTCTGACGAACCCTTTCACTGTGTTCATCAATGACTGCACCAAAATCAGCAGGGAAGAGGTCCAAATGCAGATGCAGAAAATGAATTTTCATTGACATGTTTTGCCACTTCATGGTTTTGTATCCCTGAAGTTGACTAAAAATATGCCAAGAAATCACAAAAATAGTTTATATCTTTAAAAAAAAACATACATGATAGTAAAAAGTTCAAGTGATTTTTTGTGATCAATTGCCCAAAATCCATAAAATGCACCCAAAAATATTCAGGAAGAAAAATCTTCCTGAACATGTGTAATTGATTTGGGGGCCATGAGCTCATGGACTGGAAGGACCTGTTATTGTGCCATATAAATTGTGGAGTAAGGATCAGGTAAAGTCTGAGAAGGATTAGTTATAATCATAAATGTATCTCCTGTGACTGACAGCAATAAAGCCTGCAGCAGTGCAATCATCTGAGTGGCCTCTGATCGTGACGATAAAGCCTGAGATTTTTTTTTGTGTAAGCCTCACCAGCACAACATTTTTTTTGGAATATTGTTCTTTGTTTAGCCTGAATGAGATGATAACATGTCTACCACGGATATGTATGTGCCCATAAAGAGCCAGCTCTTCAGCGCTTGACGTCCTGTTTTGCGGAAACTGCCAGAATGTTTGGCCTGGAAGTCAGCCTGAAGAAAACTGAGGTCCACCATCAGCCAGCTCCCCACCATGTCTACCAGCCCCCCCACATCTCCATCGGGCACACAAAACTCAAAACGGTCAACCAGTTTACCTATCTTGGCTGCACCATTTCATCGGATGCAAGGATCGACAACGATATAGACAACAGACTCGCCAAGGCAAATAGCGCCTTTGGAAGACTACACAAAGGAGTCTGGAAAAACAACCAACTGAAAAACTTCACAAAGATTAGCGTATACAGAGCCGTTGTCATACCCACACGCCTGTTCGTCTCTGAATCATGCGTCCTCTACCGGCATCACCTACAGCTCCTAGAACGCTTCCACCAGCGTTGTCTCCGCTCCATCTTCAACATTCATTGGAGCGACTTCATCCCTAACATTGAAGTACTCGAGATGGCAGAGGCCGACAGCATCGAATCCACGCTGCTGAAGATCCAACTGCGCTGGGTTGGTCACGTCTCCAGAATGGAGGACTATCGCCTTCCCAAGATCGTGTTATATGGTGAGCTCTCCACTGGCCACCGAGACAGAGGTGCACCAAAGAAGAGGGACAAGGACTGCCTAAAGAAATCTCTTGGTGCCTGCCACATTGACCACCGCCAGTGGGCTGATCTTGCCTCCAACCGTGCATCTTGGCGCCTCACAGTTCGGCGGGCAGCAACCTCCTTTGAAGAAGACTGCAGAGCCCACCTCACTGACAAAAGACAAAGGAGGAAAAACCCAACACCCAACCCCAACCAACCAATTTTCCCCTGCAACCGCTGCAACTGCCTGTCCAGCATCGGACTTGTCAGCCACCAACGAGCCTGCAGCTGATGTGGACATTTACCCCACCATAAATCTTCGTCTGCGAAGCCAAGCCAAAGAAGAATTATGTGGTGAGTCAAACACCATCGATCAAATTACAAATTCTGTATTCATTTCATAGACATTTCTGCCTTCGTGCCCTATTGTGTATTCTTTACACAGCTCTTTGACCCAGTAATGAATACAAATAAACAATTAATTCGATGAACAATGGTATTATCCAGAATATTAATTTTATAGTATCAGATGCTGGTGAAATTTGTGGATGTGCTTCAACAAATTTGAGCCTTAACTTTGCTGGGTATGGCATGAAGAACTAACATTCATCCTTGTTTTACTTGTGGGGCTAGTCTGCATAAAAATAATAAAAGACATCTCTCTTATATCAATCACAGAATTTCATCTAAGAATCAGAGTTCAATCAGTAATGTCATACACAGTACATCAAGGCATTGCCTGCATACTAATTAATTGATGCATAATGCATATTTGTTAACATTGCATCAGCACCCTTTTTATTTGACTATTGACAAGGTTTTTTTTTGCCATGTGTTGTCTAATTTGTGCTTTTAATGAGGTTAACTGCTCAACAATTGCGAGGATGGGAATGCAAGACATTTTAGTCCATTAAAAGTAAAAAAAATTAGAGTTTTGATGGCTGCTTCCGATCTTCAGTGATAGATTTTGTGGGAAATTGATGGGATGTCAAGCATGATCAAAGGCATGTGATGCTCCTTGTTGAGGTTTGCCCAAAGCAATTGCAAAACCGAGTTCTGTGATATAAGCACTGTTCCCAAGGACTCTCACTGAGACAGTTATTAGCTGCTGCTGGAAGATCATCAATTTGGTGAAAGAAGTGCCTTCAAAAGTTTGGAACCTTTTGTTCTTCCAGCAAATGCTGTCAGTTGGTACATTCTAAGATGCAGGAGTTTGCGCTGAGGGATGCACAGAAGCTCAATGCAGCTACTGCAAGGAGTCTGTAGGGAAAGACCACAGTCCAGGATCCTACTGCCACAAAACACCTGGCAGCTGGATCTGGTGTAACAGCCTGATGAGCATTGTGTGCATTATTTAAGGAGGAAACATGAATGTCATTGTCACATTGTAAGAGAAGATACCAATTAATGGTACAAAGATGGTTTCCAATTGTATTTACTGCATTTATTATGAAGTACGTTTTAGAAAAGCAATCACATTTACATTTTAAATTTAATTTTAAAAAATTTAGATGTTCAGCATGGTAGCAGCCCCTTTCGGCCATGAGCCCTTGCTGCCCAAATGCCACAATTGACCTATACCCCCAGTACATTTTGAATGATGGGAGAAAACTAAAGAGCCCGGAGGAAACCCACACAGACAAGGGGAAAACGTATAAACTCCTTACAGAGAGTACGGGCTTCAAACCCCAGTTTCCATTGTTGCCACCCCTAAAACAAATCATCTACACCAGGGGTGTCAAACTCAAATTCACGGAGGGCCAAAATTAAAAACTTGGACTAAGTCGTGGGCCAAACTAAATATTTATTGAAAATTTTCAACAACATCTGCATGTTTTCTCTTCTTTCAACATATGTAATGTTAAACTTTTTCTTATTAAAATAAATGTTTAATAATAGTTTTGGTTAAACTCTTTCCAGAAGAACAAATGAGAAATAAAATGTTCAATAAATAATATTTCTCTATAGCATTTAAGCTCCTTTTAAATGTATTTTTTTTCACAAGCCAACAAGTCAAAAAAATAACAACTTGCTTCAATGAAAATCCAATCTTTCAACTATGAAGAGTCCAAAGTTAACCAAAGAAAATATTAATCCAAGCTTAGCTTGCTCCACTGTGATTTACTCTGATGCACCTGGGTCTAAACCAGATACTTGGCATCTCTTCTTAGATGCAAGTTCATCAAACTCTGGGGTCAGAGTCTTGAAAGGTCCTGTTTTCTGTCTTTTGTTTGGCCATTTTTCGTAAGGGGTTTATTACATGTGAGTTAGGCAACAGGTCGCAGATGCAAATGAAAGTAGAGAGGAGGTGGGGGCGATTAGCGGGCTGACGCCAACACATTTGCAAAGCATTCTGGGGTTTGTAGTATTAGCTGTGCATGCGCTATACTGCCGCGGCGGCCAGCGGGCCAGCTCTAATAAATATTTGATATGATCTTGCGGGACAAATAAAATTATATCATGAGCCAAATTTGGCCCGCGGGCCTGAGTTTGACATGTGTGATCTACACCAATGGTTTTTGTCAACATTATGTCAGAAAATCAAGAAATTCTCTGCAGCTATTCCACGTCGTAATGTAAATTACATTTTGTTGCCTACTATAACGTGTCTTTATTTCCTATATGTTAGGTTTCCAGCATTGGCTGGGCTTTTGGGAAAAATACAGTTGCCTGACAGTAAACAGTAATCTAAAAAAGTTATATCACTCTCTTAACTCTTGTGGGAAATTACAAACTCACATTGGTGAATCCTTGAAGTTTATCTTTTAATTTTCATATAAATTTTCAGTGGTCAAGAAGATGCAAGAATAAACAGTCATCTGCATTTGACTGATTACCTTTCATTTATATTGTGGCTATACCATCACTAGTTATTCTGTCAACTGGCATACAGTATATGAAACTCTCAGTGGCATTGTATCATTCAATTTAAATGATTTCTTGTTGAATTAAGTACATTTTAGAAAAACTTCATCAGAGAAAGAGATTGCTTGTTTTCAAAGTTTTGATTTGCAACATTTGTTATCAGCCTCATTTACTGGTGTGAAGTGTATTCTGAAGAGTTTCCTGAGAATGACACTAAGCAGTGTTATAGCCATAAATGAATCTGGCAGAAAGGTTGAGATGTATGTCACAACTGTAATAACAATCATAACCCTGTAATCATCATTGCAAACCACAATCTGTTCTCTGTAAACAGATTTACAAAACTGACATCCAATGCCTTTCCCTTATTGATTTTCTGATTGATTTTAGCACCTTGAAAATCAAACATAAAATGGACCAATGAGCACATTTTTGTAACTGAATTGTGTTGAAATGCCTACTGAGCGAAAGATGTATCTTTTTGTTTAAGGCCCACCCATGACAAATAGTCGATTATTTCTTCAAGCATCTCAGTTGGAAATCTTTCTCTTCAGAAGCACATTCCCATAGATTATTGTGAAATTGAAGGACGGGACTTTCATGGTATATTTGAGAATGTACACAATGTAATGCATTTATTTTGTGCTGAATACTTCCTGAATTGAATTGTTATATGGCTGCGTGCACATAAATACATATAGGAGGTTGGTGAATGGTTGACTGAATGTTTACTCAAAAGAATTAATACTTTGTTATTATGTATATTACAAATAAATAATAGACCAAAATGTGTTGCCACTAACCTACATTGTAAGTTTGGCCTGTTGCAGATCTTCCCAAAGCCATCTCAGACACTGTAAAATAGTGAGAAGCATTTTTTTAAACATTCAAAGAAATGATTGAAAATATTTAAGGATTATTATATTCAGAAATAATTGAAGAAAATTTTGATTAACTAAACATTTAAATACATGAAATTAATTAAAAACAATGAGGCATATCTTACAGCGATCTTCTTGTAATTCTTCCCTTCCACTGAGGTGATTCGATTTGTTGTTCTTGCAATGTTCAACATGGCGCAGATTTCCCATAACAATCAATATGGGGAACCGTCTTCCACTTCTGGATTCCATGTGGTGTCTCATGTCAGAGTACAGTTGGAGAATCATTGGTGAACAGCAGAGGGCAAGTTTGGAACTGCCATGATCCCACAAGAATCTTAAAAGTTGATTCTTTGGTTGAGAAGGACCAGCAGTTTAATGGAGCATTTCTCAGCAATATCCAGTCACTTGTTTCAATTGATTTAGCCACTGTTTAGTACGTGTTTGATATTAAGTATTTTTCCAGAATGTTAAGGTGTTGGAGGGAAAATTAATTAAAAATTAAAAGCATGTGGCACAAAGGATTATTGTTCTTTTTTTAAATATTGCAATGTCTTTTTATAAGTATTAGGATGGCTAATCATTTCATAAAATGATACTCTCTCTATGTAATCCTAGTTACAGCGAGCACCCTTGTGACTGATAACACTGGACAAAGAAATCTTTTCTTCTTGAACACGTTTGGGTGTATTTTATGGATTTTGAGCTGCTGCTTATAAAAAAATAACTTTAGTTATAATGTATTTTTGTGGTTCCCTGTCATATTTAAGTCTACTAGTAAGAGTAAGAGGTGAGTGCAGTTACGATCACCAGAGGGAAGGTGCTTGGGAAGTTGAAAGGTCCGAGGGTAGCTAAGTCTCTGGATGAGCTGGAATGCACCCTTGGGTTCTGAAAGGAGGAGCTATAGAGTATAGATCTTCCAAGAAACAATATATTCGGGCATGGATCCGGAGGAATAGAAAATTAGAAATGTCACTCCACTATTTAAAAAGGGAGGGAGACAGCAGAAAGGAAATTATAGACCTGTTAGCATAATATTAGTGGCTGGGAAGTTGAAGGTTGATTGTCAAAGATTAAATTACAAAGAATCTAAAGGTGCATAACAAGATGGGTAAAAGTTTGTAAAAACAAAGCTGGAGAAGCATAGCAGGTTAAACAATGTCCATTATATAACAAAGATAAAAATACCCTTCATCAAGGTATGGAAAAATGTTGGCTGGTGTCCGAATTAAAAGTTAAGGGGGGTGGCATGGGGGGAGAAGCATGGTAGCAAAGGCAGGAGGTAATAGATAAAGGCAGTAAGCAAGGGGAGGAGGGATGGCTAGGTGAATAGAGAGGGAAGGGGTTGAGATCTTAGGGAAATAAGATGGGAGGGGGAAAGGGAGAACAGGTGAACAGAAACTGGTGAAGTTGATGTTAATGCCATCTGGCTGGCGAGTGCCCAGATGGAAAATCAGGTGTTGTTCCTCCAATTTACAGGTGGTCTTGGTGGGATAGTATGAGGCCATGGATAGAGTATGGGAGTGGGATGCAGAACTGAAATGGTTGGCTACTGGGAGATCCCTGCTACTGGTGAGGTGAGAGTGAAACTGCTCAGAGAAGCAATCTCCCAGTCTGCATCCAGTCCCTCCAATGTAGAGAAAGCCACAAAGGGAGCACCAGATGCAGTAAATAAAGCCGTGGATACACAAGTGAAATTTTGCCTCACTTGAAAGACCTTTTTGAGGCCTCAAACAGTGGTGAAAGAGAAGGTGTGGATGTAATGTGGCACCTCCTCCGGCCACATGGGAAGGTGCCATGGGAGCGATTGGTGGGAAGGGATGTGTCAGAGGGATTGATGTCTACAGAGGCAGAGAGGGGAGGAGAATGGAAAATGTGTATGGTAGATGGATCCTATAGTAAATGCCAGAAATTCTAGTGGATAATGTGTTGGATGTAGAGGCTGGTGGGGTGGTAGGTAAAGACAAAGAGGAATCCTGTATTTGTTGCATCTGGGGATGGAGGGGGTCAGGGCAGATGAGGAGGAAATGGAGGAGATGGTGAGGTCTGAATTGATGGTGGTGAAGGGAGCCACGTTTGTTGAAGAAGGCAGACATTTCAGAAGATCTGGACTGGAAGACCTTATCTTGGGAACAGGTGTGACAGAGACAGAAATTGTGAGAAGGGAATAGAATCCTTCTAGGAAACAGGGCATAAAAAGTGTAGATGTGGGAGATAGTGAGTTTGTAATATATATTGGTGGAAAGCTCTTCTCTCGAGTTGGAGACAGAGATCCAGAAAGGAGAGAATGTTGTCAGAAATGGACCAGGAGAGTTTGAGATCGGGATGGAAGTTGGCAGTGAAGTGAATAAAGTTGATGACCTCATCACAGGGGCATGAGGCAGCCCCAATTTAGTCATCTTGCCTGTGCAGGCTTGCAGCATGGATTGCTCCACAAAGTCTACCATCAGGCAGGCATAGCTGCACCCATGCAGGTATCCATAGCTACTCTTTTGATTTGAAGGACGTGAGATGAGTCAAAGGAGAAGTTACTTATAGTGAGAAGTTCTTCCAGGCAGAGGAGGGTGGTGGTAGAGGATGACTGGCCATGTCTCTGATCCAGAAAGAAGTGAAGTGCTTTAAGATCTTCTGTATAGGAGATGGATGTATAAAGGGACTGGACATTCATTGTGAAAATGAAGAGGTCCAGTTTGGGGAATCTGAAGAGATGGAGGGTATGTAATGTATTGTGGATGTAGGTGGGGAGGGATTGGACCAGGGGAGGAAAAAAATAGAAACAAGGCAAGTCTAAACTAATTCGATGAGGCAAAAGCAAGTGGAAACAATGGACTTGCCCAAGTGATTTGGTGTATGTATCTTGGGTAAAAATATAAACGGGCAGTGCAGGGATGGGAGACCATGGGAGGGAGGTAACTAAAGGTGACGAGGTTGGAGATACTGTTGGAGATGGTGGCTTGATGAGCTGTGGTTGGTTCCTGTGTAGGAGGAGGTGTCTGAGAACTGTCATCTGGCCTCAGCTAGGTAGAGGTCAGTGCCCCACACCACAACAGCACCACCCTTAACTGTGGGTTTGATGGTGAGATTGGGGTTGCTTTGGAGAGAGTGGAAGGCATAGCATTCGGAGGAGGTAAGATCAGAATAAGAGAGGGAACTAGTGAAGTTGGGACAATTGATATCTCAGCAGCAATTGGAGATAAAAAGATCCAGGGTGCGTAAATGGCCAGGACAAGGTGTCCAAGAGGAGGAAGAAGGCTTAAAGTGGGAGAAGAGGTCTTAGGTGGGGATATTGAGAGTGACAGTGGTGGAAGTAGGCCCGGAGACAGAAGCAATGGAAGACAAGTTTGTCATCATGGTGTGTGCTGAACGCATGACATTGTGGAAGGAGGAGGATGAAGGTAAGGCCTCTACTAAGTAATGAGCGCTCAGTCTCAGAGAGAAGACAGCCAGAAGGGATGGTAAAAACTAAGCAGGGGTCAGAGTGAAAATCAGTGTGGTGGAGGGTGTTGGGAGCAGGTGGTGGATAAGGGTAGTCAGAGGGTAAAGAAGGAAGTTAGGGGAGGTCAGCAGGGATGTGGAGGATTGGAGGGGATGGTTAGATTTGAGGTGGAGAGTAGGGGGCCCTGAGAGAGAAGGGTCTGAGGTTTAGGTGATTAGGAAGAAGAGGGAATCTCAGGCAGGAGATCGGGGTACAGTAGGGAGACGTATAGGGTGCATTGGGAATAGTGGGGGGATGAGCAAGTGGGATCAAGCAGCAAGGTCAAGTCTATGGTAGGCATCTACGTTGGGAGCCATGTAGTAGAAGTCAGTGTGGGAAGCTCCAGCCCAAGGGCAGCCAGAGCCCAGGTGAGAGTCAGTGGCCGAAACATTGGGACCTCCTGCAGGTAGGCGGATAGGGTCCAGGTATCTGAATAGTCAGGGTATTAAAGGTTATGGAAAGAAGGCAGGAGAGTGGGGCTGAGTGAGAGAATGGATGAGTTCATGATGGAATAGGGGAGCAGATTCCATGGACCAACCTTGTGCTCCTAAATCTTATTGTCTTTATACTAAGGCATAATTCTACAAGCCCCTCAAATAGGACCTTAAATATAATGATGATATTATAGCTATTACAAGATCACACTCTCAGCCAAAGCAAACAATATCAAATGTTCTTATTAGATTATATTCATAGAGATTCAAAGATAATAAAAATGAAGGAGCTAACAAAAATCTTCTACAAAGCATTGAGTAGAAAGCAACAATATGATTATTGGAAATTGCTGACAAAGCACAGGGACAAACATTAGGCTTTTTCAGGTGCATTCTACGCTAAGAACGCACCTGAAGAAGCAGAAGCGGCCCTTTAAATTGCTGTTCAGGTGGCAGCATTTAAAGCGCAACGCTGGCCACCTGAAGGCCACCAGAGTCGGTTGTGATCAGCCGCCTGACCCTTTAACATCCGGTTTCAGCCAGCTGCATTCAGGTGGGGGCTGGGGGAGCCACTGAGCTGAGGTGATTATCCCTCTTGGAGGAGGGTTACGTAGCTCACCTCAAGAGCACCTCCTGCACATTCAAGGGGCCTCAAAACAGCTGCATACTGCCTAAACATGCGGCTTTACATGAGGGGGAATTGGCCACCTGAAAGTGCCTATTGTTAAATGCTATTTTCCAGGATTTATGTTTTTATTTCTATTTAAAATTGGAGAAAGCATCGTAGTTCACAGCCATTAGCCTCCAATTAATTTTGCCAGTATTTATTTATTTTATATTTCACTTGTATAAATGTAAACATTGCATTTGCAATCTCATTCCTGTTGAAAGGACAAAATGATACCAAAGTTTCAAAATTCAGCAAACAGAAACAGCTATTGAAGTATTGGTGAGGAAAGAAAATGTATCTATTAAAAAATATATTTTAGAACTGAGTATGTTACATGGGATAAACATGACCAGGAACTGGTAATCATTGATAGATTCTGCTATATGTTGAGATTCTATTATTGTTTGAATGAGTTAAAATTCAAATTTATCATAATCTGATTGTATATGACAAAGCAGCATCGCTCCTGATCGTAATGTATGCATAAAAGCCCACAAGAGTTCATCAGTCTCACAGCCTGTGGGAAGAAACTATTCCCGAGCTTGACACTACTGATTTTGATGTACCTAGTGGGTTAAAGATATTGTGCATTTGATGGAAATGGTCTTGTATAATTCCTTGAGCCTGATTCAGACAACACTCCTAGTAAATCCTCTGTAGGAAAGGGAGACCCCAGCAATCTTCTCGGTTGGTTTTATATTCCTCTGTCTAGACTTCTGGTCTGAGGCTTTGCAGCTACCTTACCACACAATGATGCAACCAAACCGGACACGCTCAATTGTCCTCCTGTAAAACGCTGGCAAGATGGGGGCCAGTAACTTTGCCCTCCTCGGTCTCCTTAGGAAGTGTTGGCATCAACTATGCTTAGAACACAAAGAAGCCTGCACACAACTGTGGTGATACGACCACCAGCCTACTGCAGGGGGCGATCACCTAAGGAGCTGACTTCAACAGGCTGGCTGTCAATCAGCTGACCTGAATATAAACATGAGCCAGCCCCTCCTGTACCAGTTGCACGGGGAGCCACCAAGGCTTGAACTGGTGTTCAGACTTTTACTGGAATAAAGCCTGTTGTACCATTTTGAGTTTTGCACTTGCTTGCTTCTACCTCAGTGCACCACAACAACTCTTTGGTATCAAGCGATCTTTGGGACAATTGAGTCACGAGACACTGCAGATTTTTGAATCTGGGGCAAAAAAAGAATAATCTGCTGGGCAAACTCAGTAGGCCAAGCACCATCACATGGAGAACTAAAAAAAAGAATGGTTGATATTTCAGGTCAGAATTCTTCAACTAAACTGACAGTACAGATAGCCAGTATAATGAAGACAGGGTGGGGTGTTGAACAGGGACCAGTAGGGGAGTGGTGAATCAGAGATGGTGAAAGATGTCTGATGGATGAGGAGGAGGCAGTTGATTAGCAGGTCCAGACAATGAGAGAGAGAGAGATGTAAGAGAAAAAAGGTGGTCAAGTGGAAGAAGATGAGGAGTCAGAGACAGCTAGAGGGGGTGAGAAATAAAGACAAAGGCAACCATTACTGGAATCTGACATGAAGAGAGGTAATACAGGTGATATGATAGAAGTTATTAGGAAAGGGGTGAGGGACAAAATGGACTGAATTGATCTAAAGGAAGGGGTGAGAGGATCGTGGTGGTGAAATGTGGGTTGGAGGATGGAACTAGAAGGGGAGGATTGTTATGCACAATATAGCAGCTTCTGCAACTCCAGAAGGGGGGGGAGCTGTGAATGGATGGTGGCGGGGGCAAGGGCTGTGGGAATGGAGACAAAATGAATAGAAAAGATGAAATCACAGAAGTAGTGTGGAAGAAGAGGAAGGTGGCTCATGACCTGAAAGTAGAAAATTCAATGTTCATCCCATTGATCTGCAGTCGACTCAGGCAGAATATGTGGTGCTTTTCAGATGTGAAGAAAATGAAGGATGTGGGTGGGCAAGGGGACTTGAAATGGAATGCAATATTTGGTGTGCTGAACGGAGAGGGTGCTGCCACCCTGACAGGATGGGAGGAGGTACAGTCCAACTGTAGGTTTCTATTAAGGCAAATTCACAGACACAGTGATTCTGAAGGAATTCTTACTATAAGGGATGTCGGTCGATACTAACGGAGATTCTTTGTCTACCTTATGTCAGGCAGAAGGCAAATTTGTGTAATATTACAGGTTTTGTACTATTATATGACAATAAAGGAATTTTGAATAAATGCCAGTCAATATCTTGTCTTCTGAGATAGAGACAGAACTAGGAAGGGGAGAGGAGTGTCTGAAATTGTCCAAGTAAAGTTGGTTTGGTGGTGAAGGTTAGTTTTTAATGTTCTGAGTCGGGAGGTTTGTGCTGAAGAAGCTTAAAGGTCTTCCTGCTTAAGGAAGGTGCTGGATAACAATCTCGTGTCAGGGAAGTCATGAGTGGGATTGTTTAAATGAAGTAGTGATATTGGCAATGATAGTGGATGAGCTGGGCAACCTAAGAAGTATGAGTGGAATCATACTTTTTGCCTGTTCATGGATTGTGGTTAGCTTTCAGAGGGTATAAAAGAAATACTGAAGAAGGATGTAGAAGAGAAATGCATAGTCATATGCAAGAGAAAGGAGATACTCGTGGTGTTAGGGATGAAATATCTGAGTTTAATTAAGCTCCATGAATTATAGATAAGTCATGATTTTTCTTATTTATTAAGTTATGAATATCAGTAACAAGGTCATCATTAATTTCCCATCCCTTATTGCTCTAGGCCAGTTCAGAGAGCATTAAAGAGAAAATCTTGAAGGAACAACAACTCTCATGCCATCAGAAATTTAAAAAAAACATTTATAGTGCACCCAAGAAATAGAGGAAACAATTGGTGACACTGGTACTGATGACTGTTGGATAGACTATGGCGTAGACTGCCTAGTGAAAGAATTCGGACAAACCATTGAGGTGGAAAATTTAATGTTTAAGGCCACCAGTGTGGATGTGCTACTTAAGAATGCAAGGCAATTTCACTTAGGCTGTGATTGTTGAACTTGAGCACTAAGCAAATAATAAAAGGACAGTAAGAATGGTGCCCCTATTGGTCCATGTCCTTACATTATTTGGTCGCTGTAAGTGAAACTGTTTGGTCACACATACCTAAAAGGCAGGAAGAATGAGTATAGCCATGATTTATAAAAAAAATAGGGAGAAAATCAAGTCAAGTTTATAACCAATTGATTATACAAGTACAATTCAACTCAACAGCATTCTCTAGTCCTCGGTGCAAAACGTGCAGACACCCAACCAGACATAACATGCATACAGACAAAAAAAAATTGTTCCATGAATATGAGAGTCCCAGATCTTGGATGGTTTAGTCTGAGCAGTTTGTTTGGTTGTTCAGCATTTTCACTGCCTGTGGGGGAAAAAGCTTTTTCTCAACCTCATGGGAGATACCAGTGATCTTCTCTGCCACTCTTATGGTCCTGTGGATTAACCTCTGATCCATTTCTCTGCAGCAATTGTACCACAATGCAATGCAGCTGGCCAGGACACTCTTAATAGAGCTCCTGTAGAAGATCGCCATGATGTTGGCCGGCAGCTTTGCCTGCTTCAGTCTTCTCAGGAAGTGTGTCTTCCTGACAAGCAAAGAGATGTGTGTTCACGATCAGTCATTAGTGAAGTGGAGTCCAAGGAACTTGGTGCTGTCTATTCTCTCCACTTCAGAGTTCTTGAAATGAGCAATTTGCAAAAAGTAATGCTATGCTTATTGCTATTGATGCACACCTATAAAATATGCATAATTACAGTGTCACAATTACGATAAATTTATGTGGCAATTGATATGTAGATGGATAACTCATTTGTGGATTATTCGAGTAGTGTTGAAGGCTGCACTTTGGGGAGGTCAAACAGATTTTCAGGCAAGTATCATACACAGTCTGGTTCAAGGACATAAGTATGAAAGAAATAGAAGCAGTTCATGTTCTGCTATTCAGTAAGGTCTTGGCTTATTCAATTTTGGCCTTATAATACCACTTTTCTTCTCCCTTCCCAAACCTTTAGGTTCACATGCAGTTCCTTGAGAATATTCCACACTCTCTGGGATGGACAATTTAAAAAAAAACTCAAACTTCTGGTTGGAAAACTACTTGGCTGGTGTAAATTGTCTGTAGTGTGGAAATGTGCAGTCAAATTGGGGAAGGATTGAGAGAGTCATAAAATTGTTTGGTACAGAAATAGCCCTTTTGCCCTTCAGCCTTTCAAGTAGATGCTATCCACTGTACCTATCTACACTAATCTCATTCACTTCAAGTGTATGGCCTTTGCCTTAGTGATTCAAGTATTTATCTCTAAGTTTTAAACATTGAACAAATACTCCTTCAATCCCCTTGAAACCTCCTACATCTGATTTTGAACCTATATCCTCTTAAATTATCCCACCATCTGCCTCCTTGTATACTCGGTTGTTCAGTTTCTTCTTCACAAGGGTAACCAGGTCTCCTCTTATGAATTAAATACAGTATTTCAATTCAGTCAACATATTGATGATGGAAATGTGGGTGGAACTGATGAGTTGATGGGAATGTGCAGAAAATCTGTTGTAGGTAAAATTAATGGGGGAATGAATATGCAGATAACCTCTATTACAAGTTCCTGTTTTATTTAGTGAGTGTCATTTTGGGAGGGGTGGTGTCATCCCCTAAATGCCTTTACCTTGGAAGATACAGTACATCTTGATAATTAAAACTGGCCCAATATGCACAGCCTTCAAGCAGAGAGGTCGCATTTTCACAGCTCTTGACAAAAGAGTGCTCTTATTGATTTCACTGCCAAATGGCTGAGCTCTAATTTTAAGATTATGCCATTTTCTTTGAATTTTCAAAGTTAGAGGAAATAGATTTTTTTAACCTATCCTATTTTGTTTTTTTTAATAATTTTAAAGACATTGATTAGATTTCTTCTCAACTTTCCAAATTCAAGGAATTATATATCAAGTTTACACAATCTGTCCTTGACATCTTAGCAGCGGAATCTGTTCTGTACCTTAATGTACCCATGATGTTAACCTCTGGATTTCTTTTGTGAGAAATGGGACATGCAGTTAGTGCTACTGCCTACCAGCTCCAGGGATTAGGAGCTGATCCTGTACTTGGGTGTTGGAATTTGCATATTCTGGGGCTGCTTGGGATTTCCTTCCACATTCCACATCCTGGATGGTTTAAGCAAAGAAAGGGCTGCTGGAGGAAACTCAGTAGGTCATGTAGCATCTGTGGGTCGAAATGGTCCCTTTGGATTGGAAGCCTTTACAGTGACTGAAGTTTACTCAATTCAACTGATACTGAAAATTTGTTCAGGCATCATAATGCTCAATGAATAGTCCTCTTCCTGAAGCAACTACATTCTCAGTTTAAATCTTTTGCAATCTATTCATGTTCTCCATGCTTCTCTTTGCCCCAGTTGCGACAGTTCAAGCTAATCTGCATCAATGAAAGGGGAGGGCATTGGAGCTACAGGTTTAGGAATACCACTATGGAAGACCTTTGTTTCCAAGCTTTTAGTTTGTCACATGCCAGTGCTGGCAGTGGAAGGTGCAATGCCTTTCTTTCTCTCATCAGAGTTACTTGAACTGATGAGTATTTCCAGAACTGTTTAATTTTAGGTTTCTGGTATCAGTTGGTTTGTCTTGCTTCATGTAGATAAAAATAACAATAAATTAAAATGCACCTTTAAAATGTAAAGGCTGAGCAATAGATGAGGGGAAAAAAAACCCAAGATGAATGAGAATAATCAATTAAAAACATCAAGCAATTTATAAAAGTTGCAATTATCTGGAAGGATTGAGACAGGAGAATTTGTGTTGGGCAATATGGAAATTGGCAAAATTTAAATAAGCATTTTAAAATTTTCTTCATGCAGAAGATATCAAAGACAAGCAGAGAACCAAGAGACTATCAAGTATGAGGAAATTAATAAGAATTAACAGAATTTAAAAAAGTTCCAGAGAAGCTGATAGAACTGACTGCCCAATGAATTGGATGTGTAGGATGACCTACTTGAATTTGAAGTGTTGGCAGAGATGATGGACCTATTTATTGTAATCTACTCAAATTTCCAGGATTTTGAAATTAGTCCAGTGAATTGAAAAACAACAAATATATTACACAATTCATGAAATAAAATGGTTGAGAAATGTTCTGAAGATGTTTTGGGGATATAAAAGGGTGGATATAAAAATCAGGTCCATGGGTTTTCAAGATGCAAGATGATTTTGGTTAATTGCACATTCAGATTGTTATATAAACTCATTACATACTTCAAAATTTTTGTTCAATGCTTGGAAAAAAGAGAGGGAATAAACAGAATATTTTTAGACTGGCCAGCTGTAAGTAGCCAGGTGCTGCAAGGATTAGTACTCGGGCTCGCCAATTTAAAATCAACATTGATGGATAAAGAAAAAAGCAGTCATGTTTATTATCAGTATTAAACTGGGAGAGAAAATATGCGGAGGTCATAGAATTTTACAGCCTGGAAACAGGCCCTTCAGCCCAACTTGCTCACGCCAATCAAAATGTCCCACCTACACTTGTCCCACCTGCCTGCATTTGCCACCTATTCCTATGAATTAGTTCTTTCTATGTACCTGTTCAACTTTTTTTTCTTAAATATCTCCTCCAGCAGCTTGTTCCATACATTCTTCACCCTCCATGCAAAAAATGTTCCTGTTAAATATCTACACATGCACCCCCCAAAACACACACCCCAAGCTTAAACCTATATCATCTGGTTACCAATTTCCCCTGCTCTGGACATTCACCTAATCATGTTTTTGCATACCTTATGAGATCACCCCTCATCCTTCTTTGTTTCAAAGAAAAAAACAGTCCTAGCCTGTTCAACATCTCCCTGTAGCTCAAGCCTCCAAGTCCTGGCAAGAAAGTGCAGAAAGAGGAAGGTACATGTTGTTACACGTTTTTTATTTGGATAATTTGCTAAATTAATCACAAAGGCTGGTAAAAATAAGGAAGCACATTTCTGGCTTGTTTTTATTCCAATGGTAATGATTAACAAGAGTTCAGAAGTCTTGCTGCATTTGCACAGAGCTAGTTGAGTATGCAGAACTAAAGTTTTGTTCTGGTTGTATCTTGTTATCCTGGAGGGAATATATTTTCTATGGAGTCAAATGCAGGTATTAATTACAGTATTGAGAAAACTGTTCTTACAATGAAGGTGAAAAGAAAGACCATTTCACTGGTTTACAACATACTGAAGGAGTTTTATCTGATATAAGCTATTGGTTTACTGTGCCAGGCAAAGGCTCTGGAGTGAAGAGGGATAATCTCTGATTGCCCATTCCAAATTGAGATCAGGCTGAAATCCTTCACTCAAAGGGTTGTGAATATTGGGACTGCTTCAGTTCAGAAGACTGATGTTCAAAATCTTAGGACTGAAATAGATATACTTTTGGAATCCAGGATATGAGAATCAAGTGGAACACTGGTGTGAAGATCAGCTGTGAAGGAATGATGGGTCATGCCAACTTCTGCTCGAGTTTAGTAACCCAGACCATTGATTAATAATGAATAAATTTGTCATTTTTGAAAAGTAAATTGAACTCCCCCTTTAGCACTGATTTAAAGTAAATTAGAAGCCTCAACAGTTACCCTAGTATGAAAGGAATTTTTCTACTAACTACATATATGTAAGACAATATGGATCAAAACTTTTGTGCAGGATTCTGGGGTCTGCTGATGATGTTTATTATGGGGGGGGAGTGTTAATTTATTACCATCATAACTGTGTTAAACTGCAAGCAACCTCTGATGTCAACGTAGCAGTAAAAATTCAAAATTCTGGAAGTTATTGTTAGTGATATTCAATTCTAAAAATGAGATGTACTGTTACAGTCCTTCCCAATGCTGAACAGCACAGGATCAGTGACCTGACATGAACTTTAACATTTTATAAACCATTCATGAAATATCAGAATAAACTGGTTAATGAATCATTAATAATCCTTGGGTTTCATTTTGTAGGACAGAAGGTGACCAACAAAATAAAAATATTAGAAGAATGAAATTTTGTATTTGCTGGTACTGTATAGTGATCAATAAACATCAGTATTTTGATTACAAATTTTGAAAACAAATAGTCATTTATTTTTTAAAAATCAGTCAAAAATGCTATCAAACAAAATCAAAAGCTCAAACAACATTAAGATAATAATCATTGGATAAATTAATATAATTCCAAGTCAATAAAAATATCAAAGCCATTGTCCATATCCTTACATTGGTAAATAAAAGCAAGATCAGTTCTTTAATCAAACAGCAGTGTGTGCGTCACCAATGCCTTACACAATTTCCCTCAAAATTTCAGCTCAAATCAATACCTTTAACAACATTCTGAAGGTACTTTAACCCTCCATCCTACACTCCCTTCACTACTGTGGTGGTGCACCGCCGGCCTACTGCAGGGGGCAACCTCTTTACCTGCAGGAGTGTCAAGGGACAGGACAACACCTGGCCGGCTATCAATCAGTCGGCCTGAATGGATCAAGCCCCACCCGGTCGGGTGTCAATCACCCTCCAGGATATAAGCCTGCGCTGGCCTCCCGAGGCCTCACTCAGAGTTGCTGCAGCCACAGCCAGCCTGCCTCTGTGGAAGTCTTTGTGGATTAAAGCCTGTTGTACAGTCTTTCTTTGTGTGTGTCTGATTCTTGCTAACAGTGCACCACGACTACTTTTTGATTTTTTTTCAATTCTGTACCTTAAAGCTAATTGTTTTTTGATTGAGGCATTATCGAAGAGAATCATGCATAATGTAATAGCTTAATCTGCATTCCTGTGTGATATTTTATTGTTTCAAAGATTTACCTTCCTCTTGCTCAATTGCCTAATTCTTTTTTTTCTTTTTTTTTTAAATTTTTTTTATTGCTGTTTTACTTGACCTTAAATGTGCTACTTACAGAGCTGTAAAATCAACCAGCTGTTGCAGGTTCATCAAAAGAGCCGGGGAAACTCAAGGGCCACTTATTCTGTGCTGTCTTTGATTTGTATATCTGTGATTGCATTTGAGCTTCCTCAACTTAACAGAGGACACTCAGCCTTGGTTGGTTTTCTCAACAGTATAAAACACTTATGATTTTTGTTTCTGTGATTCCTAACCCTTTATCCTTCATATCTGTATTGGTTCAAGTATCATCTGATAATCTGTGTTGTCCTTTGTTTCATTTCTTTCAATGTTCTTTTGTTTGAATGTTTGTTTTTCATAAACTTGGTTGAACTTGTGCTGTAAAAATTGTAAAGGTTTACTTTAAAGTCAATGTTTAACTTTATTGTGAGAATACATGCGTGACATCGCATGTAACACATTTTCAAGTTTGAATTGTGTAGCGTTCAGTTCTCTGCACCCATCGTATTTGAATTTTGACACAGTGGAACAGTGTCAAAAGCAATTATTGTACCACCTCATCCTAACCCTTCTCCTCCAACCATTAGGGTACTTTGGAATATCTAGGTTGGCTACCTTTCACAGTAAAAAAAAAATACCTTAATTATGATCTTGAAGCAGAGATGTAACATCTCAGTGGGCGGAATGGTTAGCAGAGCAGTTTGCGTAATGGTGTTACAGCACCAGCAAACCGGGTTAGAACCTGGCACTGTTTGTAAGGAGCTTGTACGTACTCCCTGTGTCTGCATGTGTTTTCTCTGGGTGCTCCGGTTTCCTCCCACCCTTCAAAACGTATGGAGGTGTAGGTTAATTGGGTGGTATGGGATCATGGGCTGTAAGTGTCTGTTAACATGCTGTATGTAACTGATTCGCAATACTACAATATTTACAATATTGAAGACGAATGAGGAAAGATAATCCCTCAATACTAAATATCTGGCATGTCAGCTATAGAAATAAAGAATAAAAAGATCTTTGTATTAATGCAGTCCAAAAATATTTTATTGGAACAGATCTCTTTCCAGAGAGGATTTTGATTTTCACAGTTCTAATTATAGGAAATGGTGCTTTTGTTTAGATAAGGCATACACAAGCAAGTTGCTTTGTATCCACGGGACAAAAATGTATTAGTGAACTTCCAATGACCTCGAATATTCAGAGCAGTTTGATGAAAAGCAAATTGCAAAACCTGGAAGAAATATTTTACTATGAAAAGCAGTTAATGTTACAATTTTTTAAAAACCTTTTTTTAATTATGCTCTTTTTAAAAAAAAATCTTTTCCAAGAAAAATATATTGAAGATTGTTCCAATTATTTTTCAAGTTCATGCATATTAATTTTTCTGGGAAATAAATAAATGCTGCACATTTAAGGTGGATAGGCTTTGTACAGGAATGAGAATTCTCAGTTAATCTTTATGGAGAAAAATAGGTGGTGGAGAGTACGTTGAAAGAATGTTAAGTGAAAACAATGAGAGAAAGGTTAAAGAACCATTTTACTTTGTTGTTAAATGAATCAATTTCGAAAATTATGTAGGGTTCGTATGTATTTGATGTTTCAAAAAGACTATGTAAAAAAAAATCATAGGAAAATGTTACTTTGGCCAAGGTCCTCTTTTTTAATTCCAGATGTCAAAATAATTCTGTCCTTTCCGATGGTGAAATCAAAATATGGATTTCAGAAATTCTCAGCTTTATGCACTTAATTTCTGATAGAGTTCCACAAAATCCATTTTGCCAAATGTTTTATCTTTGACAGTGTTATCTCCTTATATCTTTCAGTTGAGACCTCCCTAACACCTTGATCCATTTGAAGACGGGTATTATTTGTATATCAATATTCTATAAATAGTTTAAATAGCATGTAAAAAAATTATTTTGATTCTTGTCATTAAAACACAGAGTGTAACAATCATGCTTAAATAATGATTCAAAATCAATTCTTTGCAATTTTAGTTTTTAAAATTTTAGACATTCAGCATGGTAACAGGCCATTTTGGCCCACGAGTCTGTGTTGCCCAATTTCCACCCCATTAACCTACACCTCCAGTACATTTTTGAATGGTAGGAGGAAACCAGAGCCCCCCGGAGAAAACCCACGCAGACACTGGGAGAAAAAACAAACTTCTTACAGACATTGCGGTATTTGAACCCCAGTCCACTAATCATGTCACCTTTGCCACCTACACCAACACTCATCCACTTTTTCCAGAATATCACTTGCTGGAAATTTTAGAGAATATAACTACTTGTATGTTTTTGGATTAACTGTCATCTTGTATGCTAATGTACTCACACAGAAGGCAAGACCATATTGTATAACGGCTTCTATTTACTGTCACTCTCTGAACAATTGAGAATTCATAAAGACAGACAACTGAATTCAGAGGTAAAGAAAGAGAAGTCAAAGCTTCCAATCAGGAGAAAGTAAAGTGAGTGAACACCATGACGATTGTTCCTGGCAGAAAATGGATCACATCTTTAGAATTCCACTGTAATTAGCCTGTCGTCACAATCGCTCCAGAGCAGATACAATATCGCTGGCTCTCCACTCAGCTCTGGATCACCTCAAAAACAGCAGCTCCTACACATGGCTGCTCTTCATCGACTACAGCTCAGAGTTCAATACCATTATTCCCTCAGTGCTGGTCAAGAAGCTACAAATATTGGGTCTTTATACCCCACACTGCAACTGGATCCTTTCTCATTGGAAGACCACAGTGAGCCCAAATTTGAGGCTGATTATCAACACAGGTGTGTTTCAAGGATGCGTGCGAAGCCCACTGCTCTACTCATTATACACCCATGACTGAATGCCCAGCATTTCATAACTGGGGCTGGTGCCACAGGGTAGCAATCATTGAGCCTGATACTGTCACTTTCTTTGGTTCTGGGATCTACATAAGAAATCACATGATGATGTGCTCGAGTGCGAATGGATGGGGAATTCAAGTTTCAAGTTCAGTTTCACCCATAGCAGACTGTCTGGAAGTCCTCATTGAAAGTGGTCATCTGATCTGCTTTTGGTTTCTCCAAGACAAAGACAACCACATCCTGATATTCAAAGTATACACTAGATTGAAGCAGCGCTGCTTCATCTGAATGAACCATTTGAATCTCAGGAATGCAGAAAGGAATAAGCTAAATGAGCAACTGTTGCATTTTCAGTGTTTACATTGGAAAATGAAATTGTTTGTGGAGAGAAGACATCTGAGGTTTGCAAAGGGAACAGACTTTTTGAAATGCTGAAAGGGGAGGGAAGTATGTGCCTGACATTGGAATTTCAGTGAGAGTTTGAAATTGACGGTGATCTGACGATTGCCAAATATATTGGGATGGAAAGTTAAGAGCAGGAAATAATTTTCCTTGCTCTGTTTGGAGGGAGTTGAGAGTAAAGGTGAAGGAAAACAAAGAAATGTGGTGCACTTGGTATAGGGGAAGCCATGGTTAAATAAAAGGAAGACATCTCAGAGACAGCCATGCGGAATGTCTTTTCATCAGAGCAAAGAGAAAACTGGAAGACGAGAATGTATTCCTTACAGGAGGCAGGGTGAAGGGAATTAAGATCTAGTAGCTATGAGGATCCATGTGCTAGTGATAGACATTAGTTGCTAATTCTGACCCAAAGGCAGAGATAAAGAAATCCAGGAAGTGAGATAAGAATCAGAAATGGACCCTGTGAGAGCAAGGCAGCATAGTTGGCATAGCAGTTACTGCAACACTGTTACAGCACCAGCAATTGGGTCCAAGGTTCGAATCCCATGCTGTCTGTCTGAGTTTGTACAATCTCCCCGTGTCTGCATGGGTTTCCCCCAGAGGTGTCTGTTTCCACCTACTCTTCAAAATGTATGGGGGTTGCAGGTTAATTGGGCGGCATGAGCTCATGTTACCTTGTATGTCTAAAAGTGAAAATTGGCAGAAAAAGTAACGATGCTTTCACATTCTTTCTGAGTGTAGGAGGCAGACTCATTCACTTGGCCACATTTATTATCACACCGAACAATTTCAGTATGAGAATGAGTTTAGGACAATACGTACCTTCATTCCATTTTCTTGATGCAGATTAATTATACATCTTGCACTCACATGGATCTGAGTTACACTAATTTCTATGAGGGATACATGGAATAGTCCTTATTTCAGTCCCACTCTACATCCTCTCTCCATATTTTAACCACTTTATTGATCACTACAGAAGTTCTGAGATGAGTTGAGTTTATTATACACATAAGTACAATTTACAGATGCAAAGTGGCAACTCTCTGTCTTCTTTACAGTAGATAAAATTGAAAAAATTTCATGCATGTTACATTCGAAATATAGTATTATGTGACAATAATGGAACCTTTACCTTTACTCCTACTTGCTGTATTGTACATATTTGGCTGCTTATTTACTCAACTGTGAAATTGTCACAAAATACTAATTTCTCCAGTAAGTACTGGATCTCCATTGCAAGATACCCTTTGGGTTATCCAGTGCTCCCTTAATAATTGTAATGGCTTACTCGGTTTCCATTCTTATTTTCATTTGGAACAATTGTAGTACCATTCATTCAAATAAAAGGTGCCAGCAATTAAATGAGGAGCAGATGTTGTCACACGGTGGCCTTCCTTCAATTTGCTCCTTCTGTTGAAGTAGAGCTCAACCACATACTTTCACATGGCAGCAATCAATCGCTCCCAAATTCTAGGGAGCATGCCAATTCTTTAAAAAAAATCTAATGGTTTTCTCAACCATCTGCCTAGGAAAACTGTCAAATTATAAATTGAGATACCTTGGCAAAGAATGTATTGGTGCCTTGCAAGAAAGAATGCATTGTATTTAGAAAGATCCACCCAATTCCTCTAGTTAAATATTTTTGGTTACCCAGCAGTGAGTAGTGAATATTTATCAGTGAATGACGTCCCTCAAAAGCTTCATGAATGAAGTTCATCATTCTATGATTCAAGCTGGGTGTCAAAAATTGGGCTCATGTCAAAACATTCCACTCATTCTCCTCAGGCAATCACTTGGAATAGAGGATGACATGCTTCCAATAAAATTCCATGGATTCCTGGGTGGATATTGAGGCCAATTTGGGGTCTCCAAACTCTGTCACAATTGAAGCAGTGAGGTGTTTGAAGAACAGGTGGGTAATATGGCAATAATGCCTTTCTACAGATTGTTTACTCAATCTCTGAATGTTCCAAATATAGGGGAAACATTTTCAGTGACATTCCAAAATGCTCCTTCTCTACTTTCAGATTCCAATAGGTAGATGGGAACGATGCAAATAATTGATGATACTTTCAGAACCTCCTTGAATTATTTCATTTGTCACCTGTTCATCTCTGTCCATGACTGATCCCTGAAATTGAATGCCTTTTTCTGGAGGGATACCCTCTGCTCCAGAGGTCTTGATGTTTTTTGTTTAGTTGACTGGGTAATATTATATTGGTCTGATTCTCCACTCAGTCAATGCAATGAATTTAGTTTAGTTTACATGCCATTACTCTTCCTACAATATGCTTGTCAGGTAAAGTTGGTTTTACAGGAGAATGCAAATTGTGAAATACTCATTTATTCAATATTTCAAAAGATGTTGATCCAAATCTGGCAATCTATAGTGAAATGATGGTGCTTGTTGGAGATCATGAGAAAAAAAAGACCTAGACATGGATGGCTACTGCTGTGGGATGACCCCACCCCCCCCCCCACCCTTTACCAAAGATGAAATGCTATTAGGCATGAGATGAACAGGAACCCTGGGATCCAGCCACAGTGATATCATCAAGCTTACTAAGTGGAGTACAACACAGTACAGAGATGTCACCTTCGCTCATCATATCCATGCCAATTTTTTTTGCCCATCTAAACCACAGACAGCAAACTAAGAAGAGATAAATAATTTTTTTTCAACTAACTTTTTAAATATTCCAGAGAGAGCAAAATAAAATTTGTATGCTAAATTAATATAAAATGTCACAAAAATAAACAATTGAACTGGTTTGGAATTTTATTCTTTTATTTTAAGATTATTTTATTATTTTATTTTAAAATGACCAAAATCAGATCAGCCATGATCTTATTGAATGGAGGAGCAGGTTTGATGGGCCGGATGGCCTTAATCCTGCTCATATTTCTTATGAATGGAGAAATCACTATTTTTTAGAGTCGTGAATAATTATAACCAAGCCCTACTAATGATTTGGTTGCAAATGTTTCAACATATAATATTTCAGTGTTTTTAACAGAAATTAGTTTGTAAATAATTTAAGTTTGCAGATGCTCATTGATTTGATGATAGAAGGCTACAAACCTGCAACTCAAGGAGAAGAAGGGGACTTTGTACATTTATACACCAGATGGTATTCTCATTTCATTATTATTACAGCCACAGGCTCCTGGCCAATCTCCTTATCAGGTTTAATGTGGAGGTAGAATTTGGATCCTTCTACGGTCAGTATCTGAAAATGACGTGCAGGCTGCCTTCAGGAGAAAAAAATCGAAAAAGCATCCAGCCTTGTGGAGTATCCAAGCCAAGTACTGAAAACTTGTGCTGGCTAAATTGCCAATGTATTGCCATGGATATCTTCAACATCTCACTCTGGCATGGCGTGGTAACCAACTGTTTCAATCAGGCCTTAATAGTACCTGTGCCCAAGAAGCGTGTGGCAACCTACCTAAATGACTTACGACCAGTGGTACTCACATCCTCATTGATGAAGTACTTTGAGAGGCTGAAGCAGATCAGCTCCTAACTGAACAATGACATGGATCCATTCCAGTTTGCCTACTGCCGCAACAGGTCTACGTAAGATGTCATCTCACTGGCTCTTCATAACACTGTTTGGCATCTCTGTTCTTGTTTGGGTCTGCAGAGTAGGGAAGTGTGGTGCATAGTCTATGACCCATCGGAAGCTCAGTGGGTTACATGCCATGTTCAAGTGGTGAAGTCCTAACTCAATAGAACAAGATGAGAATCTTAGCCACTGCTTTGTGCTTTCATGAGCAACTGTTTAACTATGTGAATTCCTTTCTCTGCTTTACTGTTTGACTGTGGATGCAGAGGAATTGAAGTTACATGTCGAAAATCATACACTTCTGCAAAGTTCTGGAATTCTATACAGCTGTAGCATGGTCCACCATAGACACATTGAGGAATTCCATGGCTTGCAAAGATATTTGACCATACAAGCAGCAACATGTTGTAAAGCATACAATCTCTGGATAGTTTGATAGATAGTCAATAACCAACAAGTAATTCTTTTCATCCATGTGGAACAGATTAATCCCAACTTTCTGCCATGGTTCTGCTGGTACATCAGTTATGAACATGGGTTCCTTTGTCTGCTTTGCATGATGTTTCAAACAGGTCTCCCAGCTTGAAAACATCCTGTCAATTATAGCAGTTCTGGCTCTCCTTCAATTTTCCATTCCAAAGTGCCCCTCGTGCATCCTTTTCAGCATCTCTTGTCACAGTGACTGAGGAATGACAATTCTGTTCTGTCTGAGTAGAAGTCCACTGACAACACTCAGCTCCGCACTGATGTTGTAGAATGGCTGATATTCACATCTTGGCCGTCCTTCATTCAGATTCTTGCTGACCTTCTACAGAACTGTCCTTTTCTGTTTCAGCTGTGATCTACTTGGATTTCATGTCAGATACAGGAAGAGATTCAGTGATCAGATTCATGTGGAGAGTCACATCTGTTTCAGTAGCACTCTCATTGTGTGCTTCACTCTACATCATTGCTCTAGTTTATGCATCAGCTAACACTAAGTTTCCCTGGTGTGTACACTCTCTTAACTAGACTTAAGTTTTCACATGCTTTGTCACCAAGCAGTGATTCATCCATCTGGGTGGTGCTCTTTATCTTTAACTTTCACCTTGAGTTTACATGTACCTTTCATGTTGCTGCTCTGACAATTGTAGGCTTTGAGCTATACACCACTTCCATGGATGTATGGCCTTATCTTTATTGCCCTGATGTCACACTCTCAGATCAAATAAACTTTTATCCTTGTGTCCAGCTTGAAAAGAATATCTGCTCCATTTGCTTGCAATATCACAGTCCATTTGTCCTGCTTGACCCTGTTCAGGCTTGGCTGTTCAATGTCTGTTGGTTTATAGTCTTTCTGCATTACCATGCCAAGGAAGAGTACATCACTGAGTGCAGTTTCTTCTATAGTGTGTACACTACGTGTGCATGCTTTCACTTTTGTTTTATTTCCCTTATTACAGACTTTTCCGTAGGCTGGGCATTTTCTTGGTGCATGTTGAATGCCAGATAATTTACAATTGAATATCTCTCCCCCTTTTTGTTGTTTCCTTTATATATATTTTTTGTTTGTGTGTGTCCAGACACTGTAGCTATGACTACGCCACCTGGCTTTTTCACTATCACATGCTGCAGAGTTATTTCACTGGCGTGGCATATCTTCACAGCTCCAGCTCAGGTAAGCTCCAACTCTCGCAGCAACCTCTCTTTTTATCAATCATCCCGAACACAATTTGATCACAGATCATTGAATCTTGCAGCGATCCAAAATTGCATGTTCTTGCTTTGAATTTCAAGTCCGTTTATATTTTTAGAAAGTATCAAAGCTCTCTCTTTGTAGCTGCATACACAAGCAAAACATGTATGTTTCATTTTTCTTTTGTGAACAGTGGTCATCAAACATCTTGATAACCTAGTCAAACTTGCCTTGGTCAGCTGCCTCCTCAAAAAAAGTGTTAAAAACCTCTTGTGCTTGAGGTCTCGCCACAGTAAGTAGCTGTGCAATCTTTAGTACATCACATTTACAATCAAGTCTAATGCCTTGCAGGTACAGCACAAATCATTGTTGGAACAACCTCCACTCCAGTCCAATTTACAGTATCAGGATCCTTTACAGTCTCCATGTTTTCTGCTGGTAGTGACTGATTCTCATTTTGCACACTCTTGGTCTTTCTTCCACTTCTGTGCACACTCCTGGTACTATGTTTCTTTTATTGTAATTATGAAAATTGGGTTATTTTATAACAACTATAATTTATTAGCTTTTGAACTCATAACCTTGTGGAGGCACCCATTTTGAATTTACTCCTAGCTGCAACAACTCTTCTCCAACTCCCTCTCATAGTCAGGATTACACTTGGCTATTACACTTTAGTGTAATTACCATTACACTTGGCTAATGGATTCTGCATGAAATTTTGGGATTTACTCATTTCTATAATATTTAACCTCTGTATAAGAAATGGGAAAAGCATAATTGTAACTGACTTCACATAGTCCACCTCTGTCTGAAACCACTGGCATTTGTGAATCAATGAGCTGGGATTCCAACCATTGTAAAAGAGCAACAGTAAAACCGAGAAGCAATGAAATGAATATAATAGGAGCTTAAAGCTGTATCATTTTTAAGATGCAAATTCATATTTAAACTGTGGAGAAACTTTCAATCTGCTCCTTATACTTGATGGCTGCATCTCTATGATATCCTTGTTTCCCACCTCTATAGATATATGGATAGAAAGGGTTTGGAAAAAAAATGGGCCAAATGCAGGCAAATAGAATGAGCCCAGAATGACAACTTGGTTGGCATGGATGAGTTCAGCTGAAGGGGCTGTTCTGTGCTGTAAGACACTTTGAACTCATAACCTTGTGGTAAGTGCTGGATTGGAATAAATCTGTTTTTGGATTTGCAGTTCATTGCCACACCAATTATATATCCAACTTTGCACCTGCGGCCAAAATGAAATTGGGGTCCAGAATGAAAATATGACTTGTCTTTAACTAGCTCATCCATCTGTGCTTTTCCTTCTGTATCATTTTCACACTATTTGTGTTGCAAATAGAAGAGTTAAAATATTACATTTATTGTTTTCTATCAGTCTTTGCAAGTGAAAAGATCTGGCCTACATCCTCTGCGGTCCCTCAGATATGCTAAGACTGAGATGCAATAACTCACAGTTTTAAAGTCAGCAAGCATTCCTTATTGTGGAACAGTGTGCCATTGCACACAGATTGTAAAAACAAACATTTCTCAAAATTACTAATTACTGAACTAATCAGCTGAAACTGTTGATGAAGAGAACAATGTAATTGAAATAATATGTAATTCTTACATGTTGGAGATATTTTTGTACCAAGTATGTTGTTCTTTTGTAGGTGAGTAACAGAGACATAAAGTATTGGACCCTATTAGGTACAGTTTTTTTTGGAGGGAGAGCAATGGAAACCCAAGGGAAAGGCAGCAATATGCAATTAAGGTGCATATGAGCTATTTCATTGAAGGGATATACAGAGTTAAAAACTTCAATAACTCCTTGCCTAATATTCTTTTCTTCATATGATTGATGAGTCTAAACAGCAGATGGAGGAGAACAATGAGGTAGCATAATTAATGCAGCTGAATGAAAAAGTTATTTGCCTGAATTTAATATGATATTGGAATGAAAATTGTAAAAGATTCATCCTGCAGTTTCCTGATTCAAACTTTTTAGGCAATGAGAGTTTTTCTTTCATTATTTATAGCCATTTCCTGTTTGATTAGTGGAAGTTTTGTTTCTATGGAAGTAAATATGGGAACTACCAATTGCCTTAAACCTGCTATTACGCTGATGGAAGCTCGATTAACCATATAACCATTTACGGAGCGGAAACAGGACACATTGGCCTTTCGAGTCCACACCGGTTCACTGTGTGTGTGCAAATTCAAGAAATGTTCTTTGGTTCACAGTTCAATCTCACTTGTCCTTCTTACAAGTTCTCTGGTTGCAGGGACGTTGTTTTTTTTTAAATCCTGAAACCGCATGGTTCTTTTAATAATACTAATATTGTAACTTCTTTGGTCATCAGGTTTACAGCATTTTGCAAATATGTGATTACTTAAGTTGTGAGGATTTTGAGGAATCGCATGGGTGATGATTGTCTATTTATTTGTCAACATTAATTTATTCTTCTTTCAAAAATGGAGGCAGAGGCGTTTGCAATGCAAATATTATTCCCATAAATTTGGTGGTGTTAAAGTATGTCTTTTGCTGCTTTGAATTAGTCATATGACCATTGCCACTGATTTGTGGGGTGCAGAACTAAACACCTGTTTTCTCTGTTAATAGCATGCTTCATTTGAGGAAGGCTCATTTACAGTCAGTGGCCGTATGTGCATTTTGGAACTGTTCACATGCTCTGATTTTGAGAGCATTTTCATACATCTAGCATGAAATTTCAGTTAAACAGGTGTGGAATTCAGATGGACTGATATGACTTTAGTTTCTTATTCAAATGGAATACACTATAGCACAAGCCCCACATCATCTAAGGGAAATGTAAGGTAATAATATGATTCAGCAATGTTTTGATTTCTGTATGTTCTTCTAGTGTTATCTAAATCTGCTGCTGTTTGTAAAGTATGATTATCAGTATAAAAAGCTGACAGATTATTTACTTGCGATGAAATAAAATCTTCAGCTATAATTATTGTAGGGAAATATATTCTAGCTTCTTGACATTCTAATGATCAATTCAATAACAGAAACCCATCTGATCATAATAGATAAATGTCACTGTTCTTGCAACAGAAATGTTTCATGAGAAGTAATTTTATATCATTTTAGGAAGATGGGTTGAAGGGGAAAACAGCAAGGGATGAAATAAAAAAAAACACAAGTTTTCTAAATCAATTTACAGAGGTACCAACTAGAGAGAGTGCAACATTGGATCTCCTATAAGGGAATGAGACAGGACAAATGACAGAAGTATGTGTCGGGGAACATTTTGGATCCAATAATCATAATGCCAGTGACTTTAAAAATAAATGTGAAAAACGGGACCCTGAAAGGTTTAAAGTGAACATGGGAAACAGATCTGGTGAGTTTAATGACAGTGTAGAAAACATGGTCCCAGTGCACTTAAAGGGAGGACAGAAAATGGGGCCTGGTGTATTTAAATGGGGTGAGGGAAGGAAGGTACCAATAAATTGAATTTTAGAATTTAAATGCGTTCAAGGCTCTACTGTATGGCTCTTTAAATACTGGTGACTGAAATACATTTTCCCTCCAAATGTTTTATTTTTAAGAGCAATTAAATATGATAAACCAACTATTCTATGATGAGTGGTGACTGATTTACCTAACCCTAGTGAGGCTTGGATGCAGTTACTTAAGAAGGATTAAGAATATTATATAAAATACACAAGAAATGCTTCAACAGTCCAAAATATTTTTTTATGATCTTGTACATCAATCCTATTTTGATTCCCTTTCCCTCAGTTCTATGAAATCTATGGATCTCTGCTTTCAATACAACTAGTGACTAAGCCTTCACAACCATTGGGATAGAGAATTCCAAGGATACACCACCTTCAATTTCTCAATATTTCAGATCCACCTATTTTACCCTTTGCTTTAGATTGTCTCTCCAGTTGATAAATATCTTCCCTACACATACGTTCTTGAACTCTGCATGTATTTTAAACATTTCAATGGGTGAACCTCATTTTCTTGCAGACTTCAGAGAATAGAGGCCTATCATCCTAAGAACCAGACAGCTGAGTAAGGAGACCAGAATTGTGCACTGTATTCAAGTGTGGTCTCACCAAGGCTGCATATATCTGTAGTGCTTAGATCTTCTAACAATAAAGTTTAGCCTGCATGTTAGCTTCCAAATGACTCATATCCTCAATAAAACAGATTCCTTTTATTCCATCTACCATTTTGTTGCACATTTAGCTAGTCTATATTTTCTAGGCAACTTTGTGCCTTCTCACCACAATTTACATTTGTATCATGAGTTAACATGAAGATGTTGCATGTGGTCCCAACGATGACATTGACAATGAAGATTTTGATCATCACTTGTTCTGAAATCAAGCCTCATTCTCCTATACCCCTCACCCAGGGGAGACAGTTTCCCTACACCTAGACAAACACTTTTTTTTAAGAATTGTAGATGTTTAAATGAAATCTCCTCTCATTTGTCTAAATTCTAGAGAAGACATTCCTGGTCCATTCATTCTTTCCTCCTGCCGTCTCTGGATCCTATTTAATCTTTGATGCCTTACTCAAGTATTCAAATCCTCTCATAAATGAGGCCAATTTGCTTTTTTTCTTAATTAATAAGTGCCCTGATATACTGTGTTCAGCGATGTTTGGATTTCAGCACTCTGAGGTCTCTCAGAATAGCAACAATTCCCAATCTGTTAACAAATATTCCATATTTTTATTGACTATACATTAAAGAAATTTACATTTTTCCATTCTATTCCAGTTGCCATATTCTCACCCACTGATTCAGCCAGCTGAGATGCCCTCTAACTCCTTTTCCACTCCCCTCCATAGCCTCAATCCCAACTTCTGTAAAAGCCCATAAATCCAGACCAACTGAGAATCGAGACTTCACCAACTTAAAAAATTTAGTGGGCCTTTGTGTGCACGCACAAGTGCCTCAGCTGCACGGAAATCATGGGAATGAATGAAAAAAAAAAAGTTTTGTTAATAAACTATCAAAATTTCCCTGTTCATCTCTTCTTTATTCTCCTTAAATTTGAATTTTAGATGTACTGGCCGAGAAGCTGCAAGATCTGAAAATCTAGACTGACCCAATCCCAAAGCAGTCCAGATTTTAGGACTTTTACTGCACTTTAATCTTGTCAGAAAATCTGGAAATGTGCTATTTTGTGTAGCCAGACTATTGACCTCGATTGAAGAAAGCTGGTTATGATCTCTGTGGTCCCCTGTTAGTCACAGGCAATCAACCTGAGAAGGGCTCATGTCTTCCAACTTTTTGTTATCTCTGTTAATCATCTCTCAGCCCACAATATAATGTTCCTCATCAATCTGATCAAAAGCTGACTGAAAAATCAAAATAGTCCATCCATATTTCAGGTTGATCCTATCGGAGTTTGCTGTCTAAACTCCAGCTAACTTTGTCCACTGACCTACCAGTCTGTGGCTTTCTGTACTCCCACAAACCAGCCCAATGCAACCTTGAGAAACAGCATCTAATTTTCCATCAGGGCACGTAGCAGCCTTCTGGACGCCGATCAGAACTCTACAATTTCAAGTAACTTTGATAAGCTATCGTTGTTGGTGCTGGTTCCCTCAGTTTCATTGCAAGTGCTGTACTGCAACATTGTTTTCCCTGTAAGATGAGAGTGATTCAGGTCCTAATTACATCCATTAGGCTTCACAAAATTGAACCAGGATATTACATTAGGTTTGCCCATGGCCCTGAAAAAATGCAGGTAATATATTCTGTGATTATTTTTTCAAAGTATACTTAGAGTCATGTTTGCTGATGCTGTACCTATAGGTGTCCTGCAATGAAATAACAGTCAGAGGGTGAAGATAGATTTTGATTTTGGAGCTTGCTAGAGTTACAAAGTAAAGTAGTACTTCCTGGTGCTCAGGTTTTTTTTTGGAGTTTTCACCTCCATGGTCAATGACTGAAGTGTTTTATTGGTGTCCTGCTGAGGTGCATCCTTTGATTATGTTGAATGTGAGAATAGGTCCCCACTTAACATTTTCCAGTTGAGAAATCAGAGACTGGAATCTAGACAAAATCAAACTCGGCAGAAGGTGGGCAATCGTGTCATGGGGTCCATACTTGATGGAGATGGGCAGAGAAGCCTCCTATTTCAACTACTAACCCATCTCTGAGGCCGGACCCCACCTCCCAATCCCCTCCATACCTCTTGGACTGGTGCCCACTACTGGCTCCATCTTTTGGCCTGCCCCTCCTGGTTGAGTTCCACTAACACTCTCTCCCCTGCCATGTCTGTCCATGACTCCTCTCTAGGGGTGCAGGGCTAATTTTGTTTTAGGTGTTGGAGCTGACAAAATGTCTGCAATTTCATATATTCTCTCTATATTTGTCACACCCAATTTGTGTATCTGCTCACATTACATGGGACAAGGAAATCGTCCAATACATGAAATGAGCAGGTACAGAAACTGAGAGTAACATGTACATGAATAGGGCTTCTTATAATGTCAAGCACTAAACCAAAATGAAAGAAATATGTGAATTTCAGAGCTCTACAGAAATATAGTGATAGTTAAAACATTAACAAGATTATAGCCTATCACTACATTTCAGTGTATAACTGTAAAACATATAATACCTCATTTAATAATGAGACAAAGTACTGCACATTTGCACTCACTAATTATTTGTAGAAGTCTGGTAGATTAATTCCAGTGAGGAAAGGATTGTCTAATCCCCAAAATGTCTTGTGTCTCTTCCTTGTTTCTCTCTTTAAAATGCCATCTCTCTTTCTGTACATACCTTGAGTTTGCCCTATCTCACCATGTCATGAGTTTCTCTCTCTCTCCCTACGTCTATCTGTCCTGTTCATTCTTTCTCTCTGTGGAGCTTACCTCTTGGAACTCTTTTAATTTTCCTTCCTTTTGCTTTCCTGGTCATTCTTTTTTTTCTCTCCACCCAAACCCTCAGGTTACAATTCTCATTGTTCCTATACCATGACTCTCACTTTTCTTTCTGCATATCTTACATCTATCTGGGCCGGGTCTCCCTCCAACCTGGATTTGTCCCTCTCTCTCACTTTTATTCATTCTTCTCCACCCCTCCCCATCTCCCCACCTGATTTCTGTCTCTCTACAAATTTCCCTCTCTCTATCTATTGTAGGTCTCTCTCACTCTCTTTTTGTCCCAAAGCTCACTCTATCCATATCCTGGGACCCAGTCCAACCTATGTATCACCCTCTCTGATCTTCTCCTCTAACCCATGTCTTACATGATTCAATCTCTGTTGATCTATCTCCTCCGTTTCCCTCTATCACAGAACTCTCTATTTCTTTCTCCTATTTTTCTTTCTTGGGGTTCCTCACTCTGTCCTGCATCACTATCTCGAGTCTCCTCTCTCACTATTCCTAATTTCCTTGTCATTATGCAAACAAACATCTTAAATTCAATAAATGTTCATTTACTATTTTTCCAACTTCCTATGTGATACAGCAAATCCAAAATTGACTTTTGTGTTCAGCTTGAAGTTCTCTATCATAATCCCCAATTTTTTTTTTCTCAGGAAGCAAACTGTTTGGCCGGGGGGGTGGGGGGGGGGTGGAATGTTGTCCAGTGAGATTGAACACAACTATGTAAGTAGTAGGTGCTGGGGTAGGCCACACAACTCTGAGTTGGCTCAGAGAACATCCATCTTGGTGCCTTTTTCCAATTCCATCCCCATTTCCCTTGATTCTTTCAATTTAATTTTTCATATTTCAATCAAGAAATGTATTGATTTTAGTTTTGAATGAAGAGAACTTTGGATTTGACTGCCATCCATAATAAAGCATTTTAAAGGTCAGAGTTTTGCATATGGAAACAGTCCCATCGAGCCAAGATTAGTCCAGATCTAAGCACCCTGGATCTGACCCATATCCCTCAGTAATGTAGATTAAAAACTCTCACACGCCTGGACGGAGAACAAACACCTTTATTAGCTTTCAAAAATGGGTAGGGTTCACAAGTAGGTTTCAGAGGGGTCTGGGTTTAGGCAGGAAACCAGGGTTATATATGGGTAAATGGGAGTGGAGCCAGGAGGCAGGGCCAGTCATCAATACATGAATCCCAGTTCACTGCACCCTCTGAACAATTCCTATCCATGTGCCTGTTTAATCTGGTCATAAATTCTTCAACCAGTCTCTCCTACAATTAACTTGTCAGGCTCTTTAACAATTCTGTCTTTTTAATGAGATTGTCTCTCCTAAGTGTTAGAGAATGCAGTTCCAGTCCACTTGATCTCTCAAAATGTTGCAAATCTGCTTTCTGAATAACCTGTCCAATGAATAGGAAACCAGATCAACAAGGACGGTTATTTGATGACTGGCAAGGACACAATGGGTCAAAGTGCCTGTTTTCTCTGTCACATGATTTCTAGCATTCTCTGATTCAATAATGCCCCCATTTGTTCCCTTTTATCTAGTCACAGATTCAAAGAATTCCCACAAATTAGTCAAATGTGATTTTTCTTTTCCATGAATGGACCAATGTTGACTCTGCTCGGACCCATTTTTCTTTTCATTATTTTCAGATTTAAGTATTTTCCATGCTGCTGCTTGGGGAACACATTTATAGCTCTTTTTTTTAAATGGTAAAGTCACATTTGATATCCTTCAATCTACAGGAAATATTTCAGAATTTAGAAAACTTTGGAAGATTATAACAAAGTATCTATATTTGGAAGCCTCCTCTTTCAAAATTCTCAGACATATATACCAGATGTTTGAGATTTGTCATCTTTTAAGCTCATCAATGTCTCTGGTTTTTTTGAGGGGCCCTATTTCTCTCAATTCCTCATTTCATTTGTCTCTTGATTCTCTGATACACTTGGCAGGTTTGAAATGTTGTCTTTCATGAAGGTAAATGCAAAGTAATTGAATAATTAATCTGCATTCCTTATTTTCAATTATAAATTCTCCTATTTCTATCTGTCAAGGGGCTCACATTTGCACTTGCTGGTCTTTTTTTTCCCCTTTTTTCATATGCCTTATGTTCTTGCAGCCTGTTTCCATGCTTCTTGCCTATCTACTTTGTTTTGCCTCTCTGGACTACTTGATGACTTGTCTGATGGATGAGTTTCCTACGTGCCTGAGGAGGTGATGTGGGGAATCTGGCTGATCTCTGAAATTTTGGTAAGCTACAGAAAAAGATCATTCACGTACTCTTTAGAGTCAGGCAGCTTTGTTGCTTTAACATTGATTCTAATCTCTGACTGCTACCATATCTTCAGATGGATGAGAGACAGGAGTTTTAGTCACTAAGCTGCAGAAATTAGAGTCGTGGCAAAACAGAGAGTTACAGTGTGAAAATAGGCCTTTTGAACCACTGAGTCCTCATTGAGCATCAACAATCCATTTACTCTAATACAGCAAAAATCCCTGATTTCCAGCTCAGGGGATTGTGGATGCCAGATATGCGGATTTTCCGGTTGCCTGAGACACACTTACAATACCTGACAAATATACCTGCATTCAGAATAAACAGGTTAAAAGTCAGAAGACAGCGCAATATTATAACAAAAACAAAAATCAATATTATAGTCCTTAATTATGTCAAGTTCACTTTAATCAAGTAATTCCCATAACTTAAAAAAATTTAAATTTGAACCTCAGTTGCTGGAGCTGTAACTGCAGCACCGTCTGTGCCACTGTTATAATTAACCCCCCCCCCCCCCGCAAATTTACAGATAAAACCATTTTAATATACTTAATAAAATACTAATAAAGATAGACTCTTACTAGGCAGTGATAGGGAGACACTTTGAGAGAGTCAAGTGTCAACGGCTGGCTCTTCATCCTGGGCGCTGCCATTTTATTCAAACACAAATTTACTGATACATTATTCAAACAGCTTCGGTTGAGGCACAATCAGGGGGCTCCACTGGCTGAATGTTTGGTCCCATCTTCACCAAGGGATGTGTGTAGCTTTGGAGAACATTTACTTTTACAATTTTAAACTTTTGTCATGCATTTTAATTGTATTTACTTATTTATTTCTGCTATTATTTTGCCATTTGCTTGGAGCTGCAGGTTGTTTGAATTCCGGATGCCAAGGATTTTACTGTGCTACATTAATCCAAAAATCTCCCCAGATTCTACTGCTCAGATGAAAACTAGGGGTTTGCTTTTGTACAAAATATTTAACCTGTTTACCAATTTAAGTTTCAACATGCTTTTATTGCCATGTAATAAAACAGATGTAATATATGAAATCGCCTTTTGTCTGCCGGAGGGCAGGCAAAGATTCGCCAATAAGCAGAAATTGCTTGGCACCCCTCATAGTCAGGGAAAGAGAAGCAAAAGAGAGTCCCTTCAGAATCACTGATAGTGTGTGGATTTTCCTCAAGTGCTCCTCTGCAGCCACAGATTACAGTCCAAACCATCGGCTACATGAGCTCCAGCTGCAAAGCTCCAAGACGATCAGGAAGCCTTCAATGCCCTCAGCCCCCTCTCACATTCTGGTGCTGATACTTGGAACTGCTTCAGCCAGTCTCCAGCAGTTCACAGCCTGCTGTGGGACCTTTGACTGCAATTGCCAGCAGCCTGCAGCCTACATGGGTTCCGCACTTCGAGTCACCAAGAGCCCGCTTGCTCCCTGTGTGTTCTTTGTCCACAGAGCCCCTAACTGGTCCACCTCCATGTTCACTGACCTGTAATGGGTGGTGATCTCCCTGTCACAGGTGCCCTGTGCCAGTCTTCTGCTTACCTGAAGTCTGTCACAGGATTTTAAAGTAAACCTCTATCATCCCTTTTATAGAATACAGCCAAGTAAGTGGATTCATTAGCATGTGTAGCATCCACATCATACAGAGTACCTGGGGCTGAGTACTGAAAATCTGTGCCAACTAACTGGTCACTGAATTCATGGATATCTTGAACATCTCAGTTCGAAATGGCATGGTACCCATTTATTTCAATCAGGCCTTAATCATACAGGTGTTCAACTGCGTAAATGTCTAGATTTGTGGTACATATCCATAGTGATGAGAAGCTTATCAGCTCCTGTCTGATCGATGACATGGATCCATTCCAATTTGCCCACTGTAGTAACAGGTCAATGGCAGACGCCCTCCCATTGGCTCGCAAGAAAAATATGGAACACATAGACAGCAACGATGCATATATCATGCTCTGTATTGTCTAAAGTTCGGCATTCAATGCTATCATCCCCTCAAAAATGAAAAAGCAAACTCCAAAACCTAGGCCTCAATATCCCATTGTGCATTTGGATCCTGGATTTCCTCATCTCCAGACTCCAGTCAATATAGATTAGCAACAATATCTCCTTCACAATCTCCATCAGCACAGAAGCACCAGAAGGTTGTGGACTGTGGCCCCTGCTCTACTTACGTTACACCTATGACTGTGTGTCTTGGTATAATAACACCATGTACAAATTTGCTGACAATGGTGGGTTGTATAAAAAGGTGCGTCAGCATACAGGAGGTAATTGAAAACTTGGTTGAAAAGTGTACTAACAACAACCTCTCACTCAATGACACCAAGATCAAAGAGTTAATTGTAGGCTTCAGGAAAGGAAAACCAGTGATGTATGTTCCAGTGATCATTGGGAGATTGAAGGTGGAGGGACTGAGCAACTACGAATTCCTGGGAGTCACTATCTCAGAAGACTTTTCCTAGACCTATTATATTAATGCCACATGAAGAAAACATGTCAGCACCTCTACTTCCTCAGAAATCTTGGCAAACTTCCACAGATATGTAGTGGGAAATGTGCTGACTGACTGCATCACAGCCTGGTTTGGAAGCAGCAATACATCTGAGAGAAAAACCCTGCAAAAGGTAGTGAACACAGCCCAGTACATTACAGGCAAAATTCTCCCCACCACCAAGAACATCTAAATAGAACATTGATGGAGAGCAGCAGAAATGATCAAGGATCCTCGCCATTAAGGGCATGATCTATTCTCACTGCTGTCAACAGAAAAGAGATACAGGTGCCGCAGAAGTCAAGAATATTTACTACCCACCAATCATCAGACTCCTAAATAACGGACTCATTCAGATACTCATTTTAGGACTCTTACTTTAAACATCATTTTTTACTGAATATTTATGTTATATATTTGCGAGTTTATTTACATTTATTTCTTCTTGAGTAGAGTTTACAGTTACCAATAATTTAGAAATTCTGCTCAGCCCATGAAAGAATCATATGTGTGATGTCATCTGTTTTCTGACAATATATTTGAACTTCGAACTTTGTAATTTTACAAACAAGTCATGTGAGAAGCAAAATTCAATGTTTTTTCAGTGGTTCATGCCCACTTTTTGGGACCAGATCAGCTACTCCAGCTGATGATTCATTTTAAAACAGGTCATTCATAACGTATCTCCTGCAATATGATGATGCCATCAGCCTGCTTGGACTCTATTATTACATTATAGAAATTGAACAAGATGATGTGACCATGCAACCTTTGTAATTGACTGATGACCAAACCAGGTGTGCATCGTACTGAAAGTATGAAATTCTCCATAACCTCAAGGATTTCAATGAGCTGACAATGTTGTATATTATGTCACCTGTTTCCACTGTCAACATGATTGCATTTAAAATGTCTGTCTCTATGATATAGGGTTTGAACATCACCCCTAATTCACACAGGCTTGATTATGGAATCTGACTAACCCTGGCCCAATTATGGAATTGATTATGGAATCTGACTGACCCTGTCTTTGAGGGCAACATCAGAGCATCGTTCAAGAAGGTGAACCCTGATAGCGTACCTGGCAGGGTACTGAAAATCTGCACCAACCAACTAGCTGGAGTGTTCACAGACATTTTCAACCTTTCATTGTGGCAGTCGAAAGTTCCCACCAGATTCAAAAGGACATCAATCATCCCGGTACTCAAGAAGAGTAACATGGGCTGTCTCAACGACTACTGCCCAGCAGCACTGACTTCTACTGTGATGAAGTGCTTTGAGAAGCTGGTCATGCCCAGAATTGATACATACCTAAACAAAGGTCTGGGCCCACTGCAATTTGCCTATTGTTACAATCGCTCCACATCAGATGCAATATTACTGGCTCTCCATTTAGCTCTGGATCACCTCGAAAACAGCGAGTCATACATTCGGCTGCTCTTCGTAGACTACAGTTCAGCCTTCAATATCATTATTCCCTCAGTATTGATCAAGAAGCTACAAACTCTAGGCCTCTGTACCCCCCTCCCCCCACCCCCGCAACTGGATTCTTGACTTTCTCATTGGAAGACCACAGTCAGTATGAATTGGAAACAACCTCTCCTCACTGATGATCAATGCAGACGCACCCCAAGGATGCATGCTTAGCCCACGCATCTACTCATTATACACCCATGACTGTGTGGCCAGGCACAATTCCAATGCCATCTACAAGTTTGCCGATGACACCACAGTTGTCGGCAGAATCACGAAAGGCAATGAGGAACCATACAGGAGGGAGATGGATCAGCTCTTTGAATGGTGTAACAACGACAACCTTGCACAAAACATCAGAAAAACTAAGGAGATGATTATGGACTTCAGGAGGAAGTCAGGGTAATATGACCCAGTCCTCATCAAGGGCTCAATAGTGGAGAGGGTCAAGAACTTCAAATTCTTGGGTGTCAATATCTCCGAGGATCTATCCTGGAGCCTCCATATTGATGCAATCATAAAGAAGACTCGCCAGCAGCTATACTTTGTGAGGTGTCTGAAAACTCATAAACTTCTCCAGGTGCACCGTGGAAATCATCTGGCTAGTTGCATCACTGCCTGGTCTGGAGGTGCCACTCTCAGGACAAGGATAAACTCCAGAGGGTTTTTAATTCAGCCTGCAACATCACAGGCACCAGACTTCACTCCATCAAGGATATTTACATGAGGTGGTGCCTTAAAAAATTAGCCTCTATCCTCAAAGACCCCCACCTCCCAGGCCATGCCCTCTTCACTCTGCTACCATCGGGGGGGAAAGGTACAGGAGCCTAAAGACAAGCACTCAGTCGCACAAGGACAGCTTCTTCCCCGCTGCCATCAGATTCCTGAATAATCAATGAACTAAAGACACTGCCTCACTTGTTATTATTTTTCATAATAATTCGATGAGATGTGTTATAATATGAATGTTTGCAACATCATGCTGCTGCAAAGCATTGAATTTCATGACAATAAATTCTGATTCTGACTTTGATCCCCAGTCTCATTGATCAGCAGCATCTCTCAGCGACCCACTCAACTGTTAAAACTCAGCCATCAAATTCCTCCTTTTTGATTTAATTTCTGTTCACTGTTTTTTCCTGCAAACTGCATTCCCGGTATTTCTGAGTAATCGCATTTCTCATTGACTGGAATGTGAATGATGTTGATGCTGTGAAATGAACTGAAGGGAATAAACTATAGTGCAAGTTATTAAAGGATGTGTTCTTTTTGCATTTTTTCTCTTTACTAATTTGCCAGTAATTCCATGCCAAGACCCATTTTGTGCACCAAGAAATTGCTTAATTTCTAGGCCTGTTGGGCTAGTACATTTCGCAAGGTCATTTCAATGAAACAGTTCAAAACTGAACATTTCATGCAGGTTTGATCATTCTGATTTTTGTTTTTGGAGCTTCATGTGTAGAGGAATTCAGAATTGAAATGCCATCGAAAAGAGAGCTGTGTTTATCTGGATGATGAATCCTCAAACATTTGAAGTTTGAATTACCATATATGTCAGCATATCAGACAGTATTTCAATCTCAAAAATGTCACCCTAAAACCAGGGGCCATCTTGTACGCCATATTAAATCCAAACTTTAATATGCTGTGGCTGGAGTTTCCTTGGTGAATAATGACGATTGCCGCCAGGTTCACCGTGGATAACAAATCAACAGTAAAATTGTGACTACTTGTATCTGTCAAATGAAACACATAACTCAACAAATGAAAAGTGTATGCATTCGGATTTGTGGATTCGCCATTTAAACGTATGCACTAACAGACGAATAAATTCCTTCACTGACATCACTAATTCAGTTATTTTTCCCTGAGAAGTCAGCACAGGATCACAATGGCTGCATGGCAATGGCCATGAGGGGTTGCAGACTGGTGTAGGGTACCAGAAACAAGAGAAACATCCCCCCCCCCCAATTGAGAAGGAGAAACAAATGACTAAGGCAGCGGACCAGTGAGGGGCTCAGCAGCTGAGGGACCCACACAGGTTGCAGCTACTTGTGGTTGGGGAAACTACATGGGCTACAGGCTCCTGGAGCCTGGCTCATAGCAACCAGGGGTACTGGAGGTATGATTCAAGAGGATGCTGAGGCCAAGAAGGACTCCTGAAGGGTCTTGGGTGTAAAAGGCTTCCTGATTTGGATCTCGAGCTCCAGTTGCCAATGGTTTGAACAGAAGACTGTATCACTGCAGAGGCTGAGGGAACACTGGAGGTGAATCCACATACACTCAGAAACTCTGAAGGGACATTCTTTGTTTTCTTTTCTGGTTTCATCTCACAAATGCTGAAACATTGAATAACATATCAGTTATTTTCAATGCAATGCAATTGATATTACCCTGCCCTCCCCATGTGAAGTACCATCCTTATTCTTCCCTCTTCATGATAACAGCTGTTCCCAGAATAAGGGTCAAGCCATTTAGATTTGAGATAGGAACAAATGTCTTCACTTGGAGAATGATGAATCTTCTCGACAGCAGAAAGCTACAGTATGAAGGGCCAATCACTAAATTTGTTCAACACCATAGTCAATAGATTTTGGATATCAAGGTCATCAAAATATATTAGAATTAAACAGGAAAATGAAAGTGAGGTGGAACATCAGCCATGATCTTGAATGGTGGACAAGTTCAAAGGGCTAAATGGCATTCTTATGCTTCCAGTTCTATGTTTTTTTAAAATGTTCTACATATTTCATCTTGACCTTAAATGCCCTACTGCCTGGTACACATAAACTGAGGAATGTAGGTAAACTCAGATCCACCGACCTCAATGTGGCCATAGGTACTAACTCTTGACTGTCTTATGCTCCTCCCTCACTGCACCCTCACCCCATTATCCAGTGTTGCCTGGGTGGGATATTTCTGCATGCAAGATCATTTCAATTGCATCTCAGGCTGAACCTCAGCAGAACTGAAATTTGCAGAGGGAAGGGTCAGCTGGAAAGTCCATGATGAAAATAGTTATTTCCACCCTGTTCAAATACCCACCCAACACAACCACTTTAATTAATGTCTTCAAACAGCTCAATAGATTGTGAAATCTTGTGTTGTGCAATATGAAATTTGTTTTTAAAACAATGCGATCTTTTGAGGCAGATGAGAGACTGAGCCCTAACGAACATTCAGCAAAAGTTCAACAGATTGATGAAGTAGGATTTCCACCTCTGGATGTCATTAAATGCTGGATTCTGGGATCAGTTAACAATCCATACAGGACAAGATTGTTTATCCCACTATCAGAAATGAACAGAAAAATGGGAGATAGAGTGGTAAGAAATCAAAGCAAAGGCACAGCTTTGTCTTTTTTAGCACAGCTTCAGTTTAAATGCATGAGTGCATAGTGGCTTGGGGGAATGTGATGGAGGCTGCAAAGCAGGGAGATTGCAATCATCTAGCTTTTCATATGACGTTGATATCCTTTTGTCAGAAACCAGAGAAAGCAGGAAACCAATTATTGGAATAGCTGGAAAAAAGCCAGGGTGTTAAAGTACAGCTCACAGGGAAAGTGACATTTGTCAGCCAGAATGCCAGTTTTGTAACCATTAAGAGCTCTTACAGAAGGAAGTAACAAGGTCAGTAAAAGTCATTGTTGCGTTGGCTAAATTGGTGAAGCACAAAGACAAATACTGTCAATATTAACTTAAATAGCAAAGGATTACATACCCCAGTCAGTGGCATCAGTATGTATTTCAAAAGTGGATTGTCATGCACTGTTGCCATTATATTGCTTGCTTAATGTAACCAACTGCAGATGAATTTCTACACATTGTATTTGCAGTACAGAAACAGATCAAGTAAATCAATGGATCTCTGCAGTGATTCTGCTCCACATCTTAGTTTATCTTATCTGTCAATATATTCTTGATTTTATTTCTTTACCATCTAATTAAAGGGATTATTCCAGCCCTAATACTCAAGCAATGTCTCATAAACTTGAATGACAATCATCTCCCATTCTGTGATATATCTGACCGTTGCATCAAGTATGATGTTTGACAGCTCATCTTGCTGATCCGACTTAAACGAGTCCAAGGGAAACATAAAAGCTGCAGATTCTGGAACCTTGAGCAGATAAAGAATTGCTGGAGGAACTCAGCAGGGCAGTCAGGATCTATGGGCAGAACTGGTCAGTCAGTGTTTTGAGTCAAAAAACTTTATCAAGACTAAGATTTTAAAAAAGTAAAATAACAAATATATAAAGGGAGAGAGAAGATGGAGCTGGGGGTTACCTTAAATTAGAAACTCAATATTCATGCCATTAGATATAAGGCTGACCAGAATGAATATTAAATATTGTTCTTCATTTACTTTTAGCAGTGGATGAGGCTGAGAACACCATTGCAAGAATGATTGGGGGAGTTAAAATGGTTGACCACTCGAAGCTTGTTTCAACCCACAAAGAGAGCATAGGTGTTCTGTGAGGCACTTACCCAATCAACTTTTTGTCTCCCAATGTAGAGGAGGCCACACTGGGTACACCAATTGAAGTTGATTAGGTTGGACAATGTGCATGTAAAATTCTGGCTCACCTAGAAGCTCCGTTTGTGGCCTTAGATCAGTGGTTCTCAACCTTTCTCTTTCCACTCACATACCACTTTAAGTAATCCCTATGCATTGGTGCTCTGTGATTAGTAAGAGATTGCTTAAGGTGGTATGTGAGTGGGAAGGGAAGTGGAAATCAGTGGTCTAGATCCAATTGTGACTGAAATATTTTGCTTGAGAAAAATTGTCATTGGCCCATTTCCTTTGGAGTTATGAAACTGTGCACATAATGAGTGAATTAGGTACGATTAAAACACAGGTTTTCAACCTTTTTCTTTACACCCACATATCACTTTAAGCAATTCCTTACTAATCACAGAGCACCTATGGCATAGGGATTACTTAAAGCGGTATGTCAATGGAAAGTAAAAGGTTGAGAACCACTGCCCTAGATGGAGGGGATGTAGGGAAAAGTTTTGCACTTTCTGGGGTTACAGCAGGAAGTGCCTGAAGGGGGTTAAAGGGTTGGGTGGAAATGTGGACCAGATTTGTGATCTCTGAGAGACTTTTCCTTGTGAAAAGCATATAGGGTGGAGAGGGGAAGATGTGGCTAGCAGTGTGATTGCATTGAAGTTCACCAAGGTTGTCTAAATTTGTCTCCTTACTGATCTATTCTGGAGCTGGGCTGTTTCATCTGGTGATCTTCTGCTTTCTCTTTCACCCACAATGTGCCTTCAATGTGTGTGTGTGAGCAGGATACCTTTTCTGTTATTACTTCACCATGTTCTCCATCTGCTCTTTTCCTTTGAGATTCACTGAAGTAGCTGTTTAGCATGACTAAGGCTTGAAGATAATTTTTTTAAAAAGTTTACTGATGATATCCAGAAGTGTTTCTTGAGAATATAATTTAAACAGAAAGTGAAATATCCACCCACATTTAATCATGGTCTCCAGATTGTTTCTGTCTGGCCCAAAGCCTCTCCAGCAGAAGTTTGTTACTTCAAAATTTCTCCTGCACTTCTGAAAGCCATTCACCTTTCTCTTCAAAGCAACTTCCCCATACTAATCCATAAACAAATACAACACTTTCACCATGAATCAAAAACCAAGGCCCCAAGGAAGCCTTTGACAACTGGTTGAACATGATTTCCAGGCTTACTGGCTATTAAAAGGCCCAGAGCTCGGAACAAGTAAATTTCCTGAAAAATATTCACGAAGTCAAATGTTATAATTTTAAAAAATGCAAAATTTCCCCAAAAAAGTTGAAATTGTGAAGGCTATTAAAGATTGAATAGGAGCACTTCCATTTTGGAATGTATTTAAAACAAAATGCATTTTATAGTTCAGTTCTCTTTCTTGCATTCATTCTTTTCCACTAAAATAAATTGGATGCTCAACTTGAACCATGACCAAACTGATGCAGGATCAGTCCCCAAATTTCCCTTCATAATTGCGAGGACAGTGTAGGTTTCATAAGCTGCCTAATGTCAGAAAGCCATTAAACAATTGCAATGAGGTCCTTAGAAATTGCCTGAATCTTCTGAATTGGTGTTTGTAGTTGTCACAGTGATTTGAGTTGCCAGTCTGGCTTTCCCATAGAAAAATTACACAATGCTGCATAAAGCAGTATATAATCGTAATTTTGTTTTGCCTTTCATGCTTTTACTTCTATTTATAGATCAGACTAGAATGGATTTTGTTATTGGGAGCTCATTGTGTGAAGATGTTGTGTTTGGAGTAAACATGGCCTCCATGCCTGTCTGGAATGTGTATATTACGGGTGGTCATAGGTGATGTGACTTCCAAATAAGTTTCAGATGAGGAGGGCCTAACAATCAAGATTGGACTCCGGCCACCCATTAGTGCACACTTTGCCGTTAGCTAATTTAAATCACCTAGGGTCATTATTTGCCCCAATACACAGCACATTCTTGCTCTCTGCCTCGTGGTCCACGCCAGGTCACTACGGTTGACATTGCTGGAAGTGTCGCAGATAATGTGTGCACTACTGAAGTTGAACCATTAGTGCTGCGATAGGCTGGTATTCACAGAGAGCCGTAATCCCATGGGTCAGGGAACTGGGTGTGTGTGAGAGTCCCTGCTGGTGTGTGTGAGAGTCCCTGCTTGTGCGTGAGCAGGTCGAGTATAGGTTTACCATTGTCGGTGACCAATCAAAATCTGAGGTGAAGGTCTATATCGTTGCTTAAATGAAATAGTGATCAAGTACTTTTTAATGCTCTCCCCTGATTTTTTTTCCCAAGTGTTAATAAAAGTCACGTGTGATTGTAACATTTCTGTCCAGAGACGAGTCTCTCTGTGAACTCTCTGAATCTGATACTCTTCACAACGCGACAGAAGGTAACCACCATGATGTGGTGCCAGGGAAGGATCAGAGCCTGAATGAAAACATTTGCCATTGTGATCATCACTTGTCGAAGTCCAATACTTTGTCGTGCTGCTAAGTTATTTCATTGGAGAAGGAAATGAAAGAGTTAGTTTTGACAAGCTCATTATTTGTCACCGTTGGTTAAATACTTGGCAAAATAATTTATTTACATAGCAGTTTGTCTTGCTGCACCCTGAGTGACTTGGATAATATAAGCTTGTGATTTAAGAGGCAGTTTAGGATGGATAATAATTACTGGCCAAGCCAATGATGTTTGGTGAATAAATAAAAAAAACAGTACAAACATATCACAGTCCTCAAGAGGTTTATGGCATCGATCCACATGTAATCTAAACCTATTTAAATATGGTTGAAAAATAGAAACAAGTCAAAAGGAGAGACAGGAATAAAATAAATCAGGTCTAGGCTTAGTGATAAATGTGGTTCTAATCTTTTTAAAGCTTCTGGTTCCCAAGCTTTTGAATCTCTAGGTTCCTATTCCCAAGCATTTAATTTGCAAAACTTATTTTCTAACTCTTCATATTTATAAGCATTTCAAGTTTCCTCTATCTGGTAGCAATTCTCTGCTCACAAGACAACATAATTAGTTTCTGCAGTAGATGTTGATTTTCAGAGAGGCTTAAATCATAGGATGAACAAAAGGGTATACTGTATTGTGTTGTTTAATATAATGCAATTTAATTATGTAACAGAATGAGTATAATATTTTACTTAAAAGCATAACAGCTTATACAGTAGAGAGCCCACCTACTCAGGAGGGAATTCTGGACCGTCTCTTGTAAAAAGTGGCAAGATGTAGGAGTTCACTTCAGAGGGAAATAAAGAAAAGGATATGAGACAGCTATGGCAGATGTAGGAAATCCCACAATATTCTATTATTAAAGGTAGAAGATCGGAAGAGTCACGTGATGGAGTAGTGGCCGGTAGGGTAAAACCAGCCCTCTCCAGAAAAGAAGAAAAAAAAAGTCTAGAAAAGACAAAGTTCAACAAATATAAAATATAAGAAATAAAAGATAAAGTTGCAGACAAGAGAAAGAAGATGGCACCTAAGAAGGAAAAAGTAAAAACAATGGGGGAAAAAAAAGAAAAGACACCGGAAAAGAAAGAAGGGAGCCGTGGTGGCGAAGAGCACCCGATCTCTGAGGTTAGTGTTGGCCCTGCAAAGTCGCGACCCTCCCGACCGGTGGACTGCAAAAATGGCTCTCTGAGCCAAACAAAAGTGCATAATCTAAGGTAAAGGAAAACACTGATGGGAGGGGGGCTTAGCCGAGGAGTGGGCAACCACAGCGCGACCAGCTGAGGGATGCCCGACACCAAGGGCTCTCAGCTGGAAGATGAGGAAAGCGGCAGGAGAGGGAGTAAGGTACCAGGTGAGAAAGAAAGTCGACGGGGTGAACAGCAAGAGGAACAGCTTAAGGAGGCCCAACAGATGAGCAGCTCAGAAGGAGAGGACCAACAGCAAGAGGCCAAGTATTAAAAGGCCTGAAAAAGTGAGACAAGCAACTCATCAGAAAAATCAGAACAGACACAGATATAAAGAGAGGAAGAAGACACAAACACAGGTACAGACACAGAAGAAGAGGAAGAAGACCAAGATCTTCACAGAGAAATAGAAGGTTAAACAGATGGACAGAATATAGATAAAGCTCTTTTTGAAGAACAAATGAGAGCATTAAAAGTATGTTGTCATTAGAATTTAGTGCAATTAAAAGAAAATTGAAAAGAACTGAAGATAAAATGCAAAGATTAGAACTAGTCATGACAGAAATAAGGGTAAGAGTAGAAAATGTGGAAGAACGAGAAACGGCTGTAGAAATGGAAGTAAACAACATGAGGAAAATTGGAAGAAAGTGATAAAAAAATTAGAGACACAAGTGTTGTTAGCTCAGAAAATTGATATGTTGGAAAATTATAGTAGGCGAAACAACATAAAAATAGTGGGCCTGAAGGAGAGTGAAGAAGGGACAGATATGAAGGAATTTATAAAAGGATGGATCCTGAAGGTCTTGGAAATGACAGAAATGGAAATAGAAAGGGCACACAGAACACTAGCTCTGAAACCACAGATACATCAAAAACCAAGATCCATATTTTAGTAAAACTTTTGAGATATACGACAAGAGAAAATATACTGGAGCGGGTAAGGAATAAAATTAGAGAAGATAATAAACCATTGGGATACAAGGGTCAAAAAATATTTTGTTTACCAAGACATAAGTTTTGAACTTTTAAAGAAGAGGAAGGAGTTCAATACAGCAAAATCGATCCTATGGAGAAAAGGTTATAAATTCATGTTAAGACATCCAGCTATGCTTAAAATATTTATCCCCAGGGAGCAAAACAGACTGTTCGTGACCTGGAGGAAGCACAAAAATTTGCAGAATGCTTGCAGGACAGAAGGAGAGATGAAGAGATGTAATAAGAATAAAGAATGGCGATAAAGTATATATAAAGATGTAAAAACAATCTTTATACATGTACATATACATGTAAAGAACTAAAGAAGAGAAAGGGAAAGAAGGAAGTAAGGGGGAAAAAAGGGAGAACTTTGTTATAAGTGTAAAAAAAATGTTTTCTAGTGGGGGTTGGGGGAGAGAGAATAACTGTCACTGCAAAATCAGTTAATGCTTGCGAACAGGATCGCAATCAAAACGGAAAGGGGAGTTATGGTTGCCCGGCAAGGGATAAGGGGAAACTCAGAGGGAAGGAGGTATTTGGGGTTAAGATAATATTGAATGTGGGAGTTGCTGGAGTATTTTATGTTTTAAATGTGTTGTCATACATTAAAAAGGGAAAACAGAGATTAAAATGGGGAAAAGGGGGATGGTGGTGGTGAGGAAGCAGAAATGAGGTGTAAACAGGATATGAGATGGCCATGTTGAACTATATGACTATAAATATTAATAGAATACATAACCAAATTTAAAGGAAGAGGTTATTAAATTTACTGAAAAAAGAAATAAATAGATATAGCATTTGTGCTGGAAACGCATCTAACTGAAGTGGAACATAACAAATTAAAGAGAGACTGGGTAGGACACATAGCAGCAGCATCATATAGTTCAAAAGCTAGAGGTGTAGCTATATTAATTAATAAAAATCTACCAATCAAAATAGAGGAGGAAATAATAGATTCAGCAGGGAGGTGTGTAATGATAAAGTATCAGATGTAATCAGAACTTTGGAAATTGCTCAATATATATGCACCTAATGAGAAGGATCAAAAGTTTATGCATGATATTTTTTTGAAGATTGTAGATACACAAGGAAATATATTGATAGGGGGGATATTAACCTTAATTTGGATCCAATATTGGATAAAACTGGACAAAAGACAAGCAAAAAGAATAAAATGGCCAAATTTATGGTTAAATCAATGCAGGAAATGAAACTTATGGATATATGGAGGAGACAGCACCCAAGAGAGAAGGAATACTCATATTATTCAAGTAGGCATAAAACATACTCAAGGATTGGTATGTTTTTGTTGTCAGCCCATATTCAAGGGAGAGTTAGGCAAACTGAATATAAAGCTAGATTACTATCTGATCATTCATCCCTGTTATTAGCAATAGAACTGGAGGGCATCCCACCAAGAACATAAAGACGAAGGTTAAACTCCATGCTACTTAAAAGGGAGGAATTTAGAGAGTTTATTGAATGCCAAATTAAAACATATTTTGAAATAAACACGGAATCAGTGAAAGACAAATTTATATTATAGGATGCAATGAAAGCCTTCATTAGAGGGCAGATAATAAGTTATGAACTAAGATGAAAAAGGACTACAATCGGGAAATAGAGCAGTTGGAAAGGGAGATAGTAAGTGCAGAAAATGAACATTACAAATGTACAAGGTGGAGAAGAACATAATGAAAATAAAGCAAAAGTATTACGAACTGGGAGAAAAACACCTAAAATATTAGCCTTGCAACTTAAACCAGAACAAGCTAAAAGAACTGTATTGGCATCAAAGAAAAAGAACAAACAAATTACATATAACCCAATAGAGATTAATGAGAACTTTAAGGAATTTTATGAACAATTATATCAAACTGAGAACGAGGGAAAAGATGATAAAATAGAAGAGTTTTTAGCTAAAATTGAACTGCCAAAATTGCAAGAAGAGGAACAAAACAAACTGATAAAACCATTTGAAATAGAGGAAGTACAGGATATATTAAAAAAAGCTGCCGAACAATAAAACGCCAGAAGAGGATGGATTCCCAATAGAATTGTATAAAACATTTAAAGAGTCATGTACGACAGCAATAATTACAGTAATACCAAAGATGGGGAAGGATCCATTAACACCAGCATCATATAAACCAATTTCTCTACTTAACTCAGATTATAAGATAATAGTGAAATTATTAGCATGCAGATTGGCCGATTGTGTACCAAAAATAGTAAAACAAGATCAAACTGGATTTATTAAGAAAAGACGAACACTGGATAATGTCTGTAAACTTATTAATCTAATTCATGCAGTTCAAGGAAATAAGAAGCCAACAGTGGCTGTTGCATTAGACACAGAGGAAGCCTTTGACAGAGTAGAATGGAACTATTTATTTAAAAGAATTACAGAGGTTCAATCTACCAGAAAAATATATTAATTGGATTAAAGCATTATATAATGGAAACTTAGTGAAGGTAACAGTAAATGGATATGTATCAAACCAATTTAAATTAAGTATGTCAACTAGTCAGGGATGTCCATTATCCCCCTTATTGTTTGCCTTAGCAATAGAACCATTGGCAGAACTGATAAGAACAGAAAATAAAATAAAAGGGATAAAAATAAAGGAGAAGGAGTATAAAATCAGCTTATTTGCAGATGACATCATAGTATACTTAGCAGAACCAGAAATATCAATGAAAGAATTACATAAGGAATTGAAGGAGTATGGAGAAATATCGGGGTACAAGATCAATGCAAATAAAAGTGAAGCGATGCCAATGAGTAATGCGGATTATACAGAATTTAAAAAAGAATCGCCATTTAAATGGAAAACACAAGCAATCCGATACCTAGGTATCAGGTTAGATAATAACTTAAGCCACCTGTACAAACTAAATTATCAGCCACTAATAAAGAAATTGCAGGAAGACTTAAAACATTGGAAAGATTTACCGCTAACGTTGATAGGGAGGGAAAATTACATTAAAATGAATGTCTTCCCAAGGATCGTTGCCAATTCCCTTAACAGAGAAATTCTTTAATGAATTAAAGAGAATAATAAGGAAATTCTTGTGGAAAGGGGGAAACTGAGGGTTGCATTAGATAAATTAACAGAGTTGTATAACCAAGGTGGTTTGCAGTTACCAAACTTTAGAAATTATTTTAGAGCCGCACAATTAAGGTATTTATCAGATTTTTACCAGACAAGGGAAAAACCAGACTGGACTAAGATAGAACTAGATAAAGTGGGATGAAAAGCTGGTGCAATATAAAAGCTCACCAGTATTGCATCATTTACTTAATATATGGAAGAAGATACACTTAGAAAGGAAAAAAACGAATGACCAACTACCAAAATTGTTATTGACACAAAACCCACTAATCCCTTTTATAATAGATAACCTTTCCTTTAGTGCACACATGTCAAACTCAGGCCTGCGGGCCAAATTTGGCCCATGATATAATTATATTTGGCCCGCAAGATCATATCAAATATGTATTAGAGCTGGCCCGCTGGCTGCCGCGCCAGTATAGCACATGCAAAGCTAATACTACAAATCCCAGAATGCTTTGCAAATGCATTGGCGCCGGCCCGACAGCCTGCTAATCGCCCCCACCTCATCTGCCTACTTTCATTAGGCATCTGTGACCTGTCGCCTAACTCGCATGTAAAATGTGAAAAATGGCCAAACGAAAGACAGAAAACGGACCTTTCAAGACAGGTGGGAGGCAGACTCTGACCCCAGAGTTTGATGAACTTGCATCTAAGAAGAGATGCCAAGTATTTGGTTTAGACCTAGGTGCATCAGAGTAAATCACAGTGTAGCAAGCTAAGCTTGGATTAATATTTTCTTTGGTTAACTTTGGACTGTTCATAGTTGAAAGATTGGATTTTCATTGAAGCAAGTTGTTATTTTTTTGACTTTTTGGCTTGTGAAAAAAAAATACATTTAAAAAGAGCTTGAAGGATATAGAGAAATATTATTTATTGAATATTTTATTTCTCATTTGTTAATGCTTCTTCTGGAAAGAGTTTAACCAAAACTATTATTAAACATTTATTTTAATAAGAAAAAGTTTAACATTACATATGTTGAAAGAAGAGAAAACATGCAGATGTTGTTGAAAAGTTTCAATAAATATTTAGTTTGACCCACGACTTAGTTTAAGTTTTTAATTTTTGCCCTCTGTGAATTTGAGTTTGACACCCCTGGTTTAGAGAATGGGAGAGAAAAGGAATCAAAAGAATAGAAAATTGTTTTTTAGGTAATAATTTATTAACATTTGAACAGTTGAAGTACAAATATGGAATAACTCATGGTACAATGTTTGCATATCATCAACTGAAATCTTTTTTAAAGGATAAATTGGGAAACAGACTGAGATTACCAGAAGGAAGCAGCTTTGAATATGTGATTACAGACACAATGATAATTAAAAGATTTATAACCAACATGTACATTAAGCTGCAAGATAAGGAAAATAATGAAATAACCTATAAACCTAAACAAAAGTGGAAAAAGGATTTAAACATAAAGATAAAAATGAAACATGGGAAAAGTTATGTTCTGGAACTATGAAGAATATAATAAACACAAGGTTACGCATGATACAGTACAATTGGTTACACAGGTTATATATATCACGCCTCAAAAGTTAAAAGAATGGGATCCAACATTATCAGATAGATGTTTTCGCTGTAAGAAGGAAATGGGAACAACAGTACATGCAATTTGGGCATGTAAGAAAGTGAAAATGTTTTGGGAAGATCTAAATAAAATCACAAAAAATAACATACCAAAAATTCCAGAGATTTTTCTTCTAAGTAATATGAGGATTTAGGCCTCAAATTGGATAAAGTGGGAAAAAAAGATTTATTATGATAGCCTTAGCAGTAGCAAAAAATATATAATGTTAACTTGGAAAATGGAAGAGAGCCTGAGAATACAGCAATGGTACATGGAAATGAATAAATGTATTCCATTGAAAAAAAAATAGCATATAATTTAAAAAATAAAGTCACATTATTTGAATAAATTTGGGAACCATACATGGAACATAACATAGAGGGCCTGCACCCCTAAGATGATAAAAAGACAAAACAACTTGATCCAGTATGTAAAAGTAGATGACACATTTTTCTTGTTTATTTTTCATTGTGTGATGACGTTGTTTAATGGTTTTATTGTATTGTATATGTTGAATATTTATTGGTTTTGGAGGGGGTGGCAAGGAGGGAGGGGGAAAAAAGAGAGAAACATTTGTATATATTTTGGTTGATATGGTTCACAGTATGAAAAATACTAAAATATTTTTTTAAAAAAGGTAGATCAACTAGAAAAAGATTGTCCATGTGCTGAGATACAGGAGCTGAGTGAGGTCCTTAATGGGATTTTCTTATCTATATTTACCACAGTTATGTAGGCGAGGGAACCCCCTAAGAAGAAAACAGTGATGTCTTGAAGAGGGTCTAAAGAGGAGGTGCTGGAATTCTTAAAATGCATAAAGGTAGATAAATCCAGAAAGGATATTTTTAAGATGAAAATGGGGCAGGGAAGATTTTAAAGAATATTGCCGGGACTGGTAAACGAATAAAAAAGTCTCGAGTCTGGATAGGGTGGAACTTTTCACTCTAGATCATAGAAGCCTCTTTATAGAGGTTTATAAAATAATGAGGGGCATAAATAAGAAGTCATTTCCCCAGAGTAGATAAATCTAAAACTTAGGGACATAGACTGAAGAAGGGTAAGATTTAAAATGGAACTGAGGGGCACCTTTTTTATAAAGAAGGTGGTTGGTGTATTGAATGAGCGGCCAGAGGGTGGTAGCAGCAGAGATAATTGTTACAGTCTCTCGAGATTTTAAACATGAACATGGTTAGGAAAGGTTTACAGGGTTGAATACAGGAAAATAGGACCAGCTTAGTTGACATGAAGGGCCTATTTCCATGTGGTAGATCTCTATGAATCAAGTACTGTACATAGATGACTGAATAATTTGCTCAGGGAATTATTATCAAATGAAACCAAACAATTTTGAATTGGAAGGGGAGGGACATGAGGAAAGTTGGGTTTATATGCATGGGACAAAGCAATGGTAAAGTAAACTCTTTGATCTCTATCTATTTAATCTTAAACATAAGCTATTGAAAAATATGATGTCTCTGGGAGCATTCTTGCCTGTGTCAGGTCAATATGCTTTGCCGTAAAAATCAGGCCTTCACAGAAGCAGGGTGTGAATTGTTTAGCATGCCATTCTTCAAGAAGGCATATATCCACCTATTCAAATGGCTTGGCTGAACGGTAATCATCCCAATGGGACTATTTGAAAGTTAAACAGTTCTCTTAGAATTCCTTTATCAACTAGTATTACCAAAAATGTTACTGTAATTGGATATTTATCTTTTTAGAATCTTGTTAAATACAAAATAATAGCCACATTCCAAATGCATATAAATTGTTTTCTTAATTGAGGTTCACTAGATGCCTTTAGATTGGTTTTATGTGGAGCAGCACACAAAATGAAAAATGAATTTGTACTACTTAATGAACTAATTATTGGAAAAGATTAACGAAATAGACAGAATGTAAAAAACAGTAGGTATTTATTTCCAATGGGTACATCAACTGTGTCAATCTAAAATGTTAATGGTAGCAAGGAGAAACATTTTATCAGTTAACAAAATGTTATCATTTACAATCAGAGAAAGCCTTTTAAAACAGACTATAGATACTTGAGGTGCAGAAGAGGCTACTCGGCCCAATTTGTCCATGCTGGCAGGGAACTAGCTAGCTACCCACATTTAGTTGTCCATTAACTTGACTCATAGCCCAAGATAATTTTATCTTCAACAGAAAATAATGGGATTTGAGTGTTTGGATTCTTGCTGGAAATACAGTAAAATAAGTATCCGGAATTCAAGCAACTGGCAACCCAACCAACAAGCAAAAAAAAGTGAGGAAATAAATAAATATATAAATAACATTTTAAATCATAAAAATGTAAATAAAATTGTAAAAGTATATGTTCTCCAAAGCAACATATACCCCTTTGTTGAAGGCAGGAGCAAACATCCAGCTAGCAGAGCACCCCAGTGCATCCCCAACCAGAGCAGCTGCTTGAATAAAGTTTCAATAAAGTTGTGTTTGAATAAAATGGCAGTGCTCAGGATAAAGAGCCAGCCGATGCCGTTTGCTGGGGCGATTCTCCCAAGGTGTCTCCCTGTCCTTGCTTTGTAAAAGTGTTTATCTTTATTAGTATTAAATATATTAGGTAAGGCCTTAACTGTTAACCTGGGGGGGGGGGGGGGGGCGTGGGTTAATTAGGATGGTGGAACTGTTAGTGCAGCAGTTAGAGCAATGCTGTTTAAATTTAATTTTGTAAGTTACAGAATTACCTGATTAAAGTGAACTTTGCATTATTAAGGAATACAATACTGACTTTATTTTCAAATTAATTTACATTTTGCACTCTCTTTTGTCTTCTAAAGTATCCTTCTTGCAGGTGTATTAGCTAGGCATTGTAAGAGGTTTCTCAGTCAACTGGAAAATTTGCATATCTGAGATCCACAGTCCCCGTAGGGGCCAGTTACCAAGGGTTGCACCGTAGCAGTAACTAAGCAGCCACATTTTAATTGGACGCAAGCAGGAAATTCAGATCCATGATTCTGTGCGATCTAAAGTGAAATGGGGTGGACATGGTGCAATACAAATCTTTGCATGTTACTGCAGCAATCCAGAGTACTTTTGAGGATGCAGAAAATTACAACACAAAGAACATATTGTATCCATGCTGGCAAAAATTAGCTTTTCACATTTTTGACATTTCTCACATCTCAGTCAGAACATGTGCTTCTTTTTGCTTATTGATGCGGACAAACATTGTCTTGTTCTATGCTTCATTGGAAATCCTGAATTACTTTTAGACATTTATAAATATGCATTCTTAAAACAATTTTGTAAAATAAAGTTTTATTTATTAAGCACATCAAAATTCATGGAAATTCACTTCAAATACTGAAAATCTGGAATAAAAATAGAAAATGCTGGAAACATTTATCAGTTTGGTGGAATTTATGAAAAGGGAAGTAGTTATTCCTTCAGGTCGAAAACTAGACAAAGGGCTTTCATCATGGAACTTTCTCTTCCCACCAATGCTGTCTGGCCTGCTAAGTCCTTCCAGTATTTTCTGTTTTTATTATTTTGGAGTTTATGGTGTATGTTATATTCTGAAGGTGCTTTTACGTTAAACATGCCACAAAGCACTCAGAATGAAATATTGATAACATTATTCAAATAAAATTCAACACAAGAATTAGAAGCAAGAATAAGTCAAACATTATATTCTATCAGCTCCAGCATTCAATAAGATCATGGTTCAGCACAATTTTCCCATGCTAAACTCATATCTCTTAATTCCCTTAGTATCCAAGTGTCCCAAATATACCGAGACTACAGCTCTATAGGTCAGAGAATTCCAAAGGTTCACTCTCTTCTATGTAAAAAAAATATTAGTTTTAAGTCTGCTCTAAATAGCTGACTCCTTATTTTAAGACTGTAGTTCTTGGATCAACATCTTCCAGCCAGGGGAAGCATCAACTCCTTATCTACCCTGTCAACCGAGCCTGTTTACTAAATAAGATAGATTTTTTTTCAGGATCTGCTATTAATCCCAAAGTGTAACTTGTTGAAGCGGTGACGATAAAAGTGATTTAAAAGCAAATTATCTATCGAACCATGAGACAGATAAGTGGTTGCTGAGACATTTGCAGCTGAGTATGCCGATTAATGCTGCAGCCTACAGAATAATAATTAACATTTTTGAACACGTTTTGTTTATTTTTTATTGATTATAAAAAATATATTTTAAATTTACAGTATTAACTAAAATCACCACTGAGAGCATCAAATCTTACATTTACCTGGCAACAGTTGGTAGAAAAAAGATTTCTTAGACACAGCATTATTTTACTCTAAGGTGCATGACTGAACGATATGTGTGCTAATGTGTTTTGCCCATATGGATAGCATTGCAGACTATGTTTGTAACATCAGCTTTGGAATGAAAATAGTAGGCTACAAATTCAATAATTTGCTGCATTTTTTTTAGCTCTGTGAAATTGATTTTGAGCATGGAAAGTGATTGTGAAAAGCGATTGTGATCTTATAATCTTACAATCATCAATCAGCACTGCGATGTTCCTGGGGTGACAATGCATTGAACATGTGGAGCATGCATGGATGATATTGTTCATGTGCTTATTCACCTGTTGGATGAATACGAAATGTAATTAGGAAAATATGTGAACATTATAGAAAAATATGTTGACAGCATCAACAATCCCTGTTCATGAGCTGTTGAAAGCACATGTTGGGAAGTCAGTGGGATCTGATCTTGTTCCATTACATATTTCACATCACAGTAGTTTGCAATCACTTATAGCATCTGGGAGAGTTTTAAGTTGCCTTTCAATGTTGCTTATAAATTGACGTTTAGGCGGTGATCCCATTAGCCCTTGATTATGATGAGGAAGATAGCATCAAAAGCAGGAATGATTTGCTGGAAGAGAATGAGGGGAAGGACACTGGTTTCAGTGAACGTAACCATCAAATGTTTGGTGGGAGCAAAGCTTTCACTTCGAGCTGATTAAAGACCAATCCAACTGGAGGTTACGGTTGGGGACACACAGATGTTGAAATTGGAGCAAATCACAATCTGCTGGAAGAACTAAGGAAGGCAGCATTAATGGGAGAAAAAGGAATTGTCAACATTTTGGGCCTTGAAGAAGGCTTCTAGCCCATAACATTGATAATTGTCCCACTGATAATGTTTGGCCCATTGAGTTCCTTCAGTGGATTTTGTTTTGCTGGAGGTTAGTATTTCCTGACAGAGGTGGCAGAACTAAAGCATGCATTCATGTCTGACTTGTGTATGTGTGTGTAAAGGTGAAGGTCACAGTCACTTTAAAATCCTTAGCTTTTCTTCATTATTGGTGTCAATATCTAATATAATTTAATATATATTAGATACTGTATGAATATCTGTACACATATTACTGTATTAATACTAATACCAGTGCATATAGTAGATACTAACACCAGTGCAATGAACCTCTGGAAACTGTAAGCCAAAAAGATTGCGGTATGAGGGGACGAAGATAGGTTCAATGATTTGCAAAGTAGCCCAGCCAATTTGAGTGGATGGAGATTACGGATGGGAAAACCTACAATCAAAATGAGTTTCTGGAAAGAGTTGGGTCACTCCTCTGCTGCTCAGTTGTGTTCGAACTTCTTTTCCAGAACAGAAGGAAGCATGGGATTGTGCTGCAATGTGAATGAACATTATTCCGATCACAACTGAAAAGTTGTTCATGCACCAGGTACAAGTTATGTGAGTTGATGTTGGAGCAGTGTAAGCATAGGGATTGTAGTTTTCTTGCACTGGCAGAAAGGTTTTGCAGCATTTTCTACGGACTTTGACCATACATATGAGAACCTTAATCTTTTTGTGATACAAGGATGAACTCCCTTAGGCATGACTTGAGTTTTTTTAAAATCTCCAGCCAACTCATTCACTGCTGCTTCATTTCTATGTGGAAAATATCTCTCTGGTTTCTAGCTCTTTAAGTAATATTTTGTGAAAACCATATTTCATACTTATGCTGCCAACAGCTGCACAGTGATGTCCAGATTGGATGGAATGGTCACTTCCCCTTTTAAAAGTGTCAGCTTGTTGACAGTGTCGATTTGTTTCAACGGTGCAAGGAATTTCTGAAATTACTCACAGCTAACACATGCTAACAAATAACTTAATTAAAATCTTTACACTTCCTTTTTAGGCTAAAGGTAAAAGTTAAGATGTGGCATTGCAAAATCAAATGTTGGTATCCAGGTTAATTATTCACAATAATCAATGACTGTTGTCTTGTCATGTTCTTCTGGTAAAAACTGGTAGTCTTCAGTGACACAGGTGGATTCTGGCATCAACTAAATTTTGGGGGCATTTCTAATGCATGAAACCTGGAGTAACTGCACTTATTGGCTATGTGCAGCAATCCATGCACCAAGTCTACACAGGCAAGGCTCCTCAACTCTTTCTCCACTACATCAATGACTACTTTGGTGCTGCCCCATGCACCCATGATGAGCTCACCAAATTTATCAACTTTGCATCTATCTCAAATTTACTTGGTCCATCTCTTGCATCACTCTCCCCTTTCTGAATCTCTCTCTTCCCCCCTCTCAGGAGACAAACTCTTGACAGGCATTTCTACAAACGCATCAACTCCCACAGCCACTTCAGCAACACCTCTTCATACTCTATCTCCTGTAAGGATTCTGTTCCTTTCTTATAGTTTCTCCATTTCCATCACATCTGCTGCTGGATGAGGTCTTCCATGCCCCCCTCCTTCAAATAAACTGGGGCTTCTCCTCTACAATTATCATCTCAACCCTCACTGGTATATCATCCATTATACATACATCTGTATTGCCCCCTTTCACCCCCAAATCCACAAGGAAAAGATTCCCTTTGCCCTCACCTACTATAAGATTCCAGATCCTCTGCTATATCCGGCATATACTACACGATCCCACCACCAGACATATCTTCCCTGCTCCTCCCCTTTCTGCCTGCTACAGGGATCACTCCCTCCATGACTCCACATCCACTCCTCCCTTCCTACCAATCATTACCTTGGCATCTACTCCTATGGCAGCAGGTGGTGCTGCACTTACACCCACACTTCTTCCCTCACTACTATTTGGGGTCCCAAACAGTCCTTCCAGGTGAAAGAACACTTCACATGAATGTGCAGGTCATCTTATGCATCTGATGCTGCCAGTATAGTCTTTCCTACATTGGAGGGACAGGAAAGAGACTGGGAGACTGCTTGGTTGAGCAATAGCAGGGATCTCCCAGTGGACACCTATTTTAGTTCCCCACCCTATTTCCTTACCAACATGTTTGCGCATGGTCTTATGTATTGCCAGATTGAGATGCCGGAGATTGGCAGAACAGCATCTCATACCTTACCTTCTGTCTGAGCACCCTTGAATGACATTAACATTGACCTCCAGTTTCTGTTAACCCCTCTCCCTACCACCCTCTCTGGATCCTGTTGCTCACTGACAGCAGTGTTCCCTGTACAGTAGAGGTTCTTGATGGTGGGGAGGGTTTTGCCCGTGATGTACCTAGCTGTGTTCATTATCTTTTGCAGGGCTTTCTATTGAGAGATATATGGACCCCATATCAGGCCCTAATGCATTAGGTGACAGGCCCTGATGCAGCCAGTCAGCACACTTGCCAGTAGACATCTGAAGAAGTTTGCCAAATCTGAGGAAGTAGAGACCCTGATAGGCTTTCTTCATGATGACATTGGTATGTGGGGTCCAGGAAAGGTCCTCGGCGATAGTGACTCCCAGGAATTTACATTTGCTCATCATCTCCAGCTCTGTTCCCCCAAAGATTACTTGATCATACACTTCTGGTTTTCCTTTCCTAAAGTCCACAACCAGCTGTTCAGACATGATTCAGCCAGGTTTTTAATCACTCTTGTATGCTGACTCATTACCCTTTTTTATACAGTCTACTATGGTGGTATTATCAGCAAATTTGTAAATGGTGTTATTGTCATACTGAACAACATATCAATGCATGTAGAGTGAATAGAGCAGGAAGCTAATTATTACTCCGATTCTGATGGAGATTGTGGAAGAGATGTTCTTCCCAATCCATGCTGATTGGGTTCTGTAGGTGAGGAAGCTTAGGATCCAATTGCACAGTGAGCTATTGTGGGTTAGGTCTTGGAGTTTGATGATTAGTTTTGAGGGGATGATTGTGAAGAATGCTGAACTGTAGTCAATAAAGAGCATCTTGATGTTTTGGCCTTTGCTGTCCAGGTGTTCCAGCGTTTCTGGAGAGCCAGTGAGCTAGCATATGCTGTAGAACTATTGCTGCGTTCAGCAAAATGGAATGAATTTGTGTCTCGCCGCTCAGACAGGAGCTGATATGCTTCAACGCCACCCTCTCGAAACACTTCATTACTGTGAACGTGAGCGTCACTGGTCGGTGGTCATTTAGGCAGATTTCTTCTTGGGCATTAGTACAAGTAAAGCCCTAAATAAAACATGAATTTCACACCCTGTTAGAGTGAGATGTGAGTGCTCCATCTGGACTGGATATTTCCCTTGGGTTCATGCTCCTGAAGGCAGCCAGCACGTCATCTTCATCTACTGACGGTAGACGATCATCAGGGGATGAGGGGGTGTCCATGGTTCTTCCTTATTCTGGTGGTCAAATTGGGCACAGAAGGCATTGAGCTCACCTGGGAGAGATGATTTGTTGCCTCCTACTGCATCGGCTTTGATCTTGTAGGTTATGTCATTAAAGCCCTGCCACAGCTGCTGGGTTTCCTTTGTTGTTTCAATTCTCATCCAGAATCTACACTTCTCCCATGAGATGGATTTCCGTAGATCATATCTGTACCTTGTGGGACCCATTTTAGAAATCGACAAAAACTTTATGAATGCAGTTCAAAGTTTCTCACTGTAGGAATAGTGAAAGTGGGGTTAATATTTGGCTTTTGAACATATTTTGGAGATATACATGAGATTTTGACATGGGTCATGATGCCACATCTTTTGCATTAATTCCCTGTGCCACTTCCATAATTTCACCTAGTTTTTAATGGCCTTATGGTTCCTAAAATTCTTTTGGCATCCTTCCAGGGTCCTTCTCTGAGGTGGAGAGGTTGCAGGAAATAGCCACAGAGCAGGGAAATTATCATAAGTATATGCCTGCAGACTGTTTGTTCTGTCCATGGGTTGGCCTTTCTAACAGAAATATCTGATGATGACTACAAACATTTAAAACGTTAGTAAATATTGGAAAAGAAAAGAAATACATGAAATATAATTTATGTTATTACAGTTCATTCAAATTTAGTTTTAAAAAAAAATACAACTTCTTACATTTTTTGTGAAGATCAGTAACACAATTCAAATAAAGGAATGTGCATCAAACCCTTCAGTATTAAGGAATGCCCCTGATGCCAATGGTGCAAGTGGCTTCCAACTCCCAATGCTAGCAGGTCATGGATCTGATGAAGCCCAATGTAGCCTTTGGGCTACATTATTAGTTAAATTCTGCACACTGTGTGGAGGCATCCATCTTGAATCCAATTGAGCTGCCTCAAACTATTCTTCAACTCCCTCTAGTGGTCAGGAAGATCACTAGAACTCTATCATTATATTGCCTTTCCTTGAGATGTTTAATCTAACAACATGATGCACATACATTTTAAGTGTGCACTTTTTTAGAGATTCAGTCTGTCAGGTGCTTTGATAACGTGTGGATCTTAACACAGGTGCTTGTGTCGGCTCTGCTGGTCCACTACTGTCTAGCACTGGTGGTGTTTCCTCTGTTGCTATGCAGACTGGATCTTCTGCATTTGTTTGTTCTTGCAGTGTGTCTTGTATTGTCAGCAGGCTCTTTTAATTCCATCCCAGTATTTGACCATCCTCTGTTCTGACAGTGCAGGATCTTGGATTTACTTCTTCCAGAAGAGTAAACTTTTTGTCCCATATCTCACTGTCATGTTGGGCCAGTGGTCCTAAGCTTCTTGCTGATGTCATAGTTTGCTTTTTGTCTCCTTCGCAGATAATTTTGTTTCCATCTTCATCATCTCTGATCTTGTTTGGGTCTGTAGAGTAGGGAAGTGTGGTGTGTAGTCTTTGTTCCATCAGAAGCTCAGCAGGTGACATGCCATGTTCAAGTGGTGAAGCTCTCACTCAATAGAGTTAGATACAGATCTGAGCTACTGCATAGTGCTCTCATGAGCAACTGCTTAAGTATCTGAGCTTTCTTCGCTTTGCCATTTGACTGTGAATGCAGAGGACTTTAAGTCATATGTCAAAAAATATATTCTTCTGCAAAGTTTTGGAATTCTCTATAACTGTAGAATGGTCCATTGTCACTGCCAAGATAGATTTCATATATTTGATCACACAAGCAGCAGACATGTTAGGAAGCAGCACAATCTCATGATAATTCGTTGGAAAGTCAATAACAGCAGGCAATTCCTTCCATCAATCTGGAACAGATCAATCCTAGCTTTCTTCCATGGTTTCACTGTTAAGTCAGTTATAATCATTGGTTCCTTTGTCTGCTTTGTGCGATGTTTCAAACAGGTATTACAGCTTGAAACTATCCTGTCAATTTCAGCATTTATCCCTGGCCAATAAATAGCAGTTCTGGCCCTCCTCTTGCATTTTTTGCATTCCAAGGTGCCCTTCATGCACCCTTTTCAGCATCTCTTGTCACAGTGATTGAGGAATGATAATTCTGCTCTGTCTGAGTAGAAGCCCATTGACAACACTCAGCTCAGCTCTAATGTAGTGGTATGGCTGACATTCACCTCTAGGTCATCCTTCATTCAGATTCTTGATGACCTTCTGTAGAACTGTATCCTTTTCAGTTTCAGTTGTGATCTGCTTGAATTTCAGGTCAAATATGGGAAGAGATTCAGTTATCAGGTTAATGTGGAGATTCACATCTGTCTCTGTGGAACTCTCTCATTGTATGTTTCACTAGGCTTAGGTTTTCACATGCTTTGTCACCAAGCAGTGATCATGTCCATCTAGGACTACTGTGAACCTGAGGTGGTGCTCTTTATCTTTAACTTTTACCTTGGGTTTACATGTACCTTTCATCTTGATTCTCTGTCCATCGTAGGTTTTGAGCTGTACAGGATTTGCATGGATGTATGGCTTTATCTTCATTGCCCTATTGTTGCCCTCACAGATCAAATTGTCCTTTGTCCCTGTGTTCAGCTTGAAAGGGATGCTTGTTCCATTTGTATGCAATGACAAAGTTGACTTATCCACCTCGACTCTGTTACACTTGGCTGTTCAGTGCCGATTGGTTTTGAATCTACACTACCAAGCCCATGAAGAGTGCATCACTGAGGGCAGTTTCTTCTACAGTGTGTAGTGTGCACACTTTCACTTCTGTTTTGTTTCCCTGTGGAAAACCATTGCTTTGTGCAATGATTCTTCCCTTTATACATTACAGACTTTTCCTTAGGTTGGGCATTGTTTTGGTGCATGTTGAGTGCCACATTGCTTGCCCTCGAATGTCTCTCCATTTTTTTTGCTGTTTTCTATATCTAATTGTTTGTTTATGTGTGTGGACACACACTGTGGCGATTGGCTATGCCTTTACTTTCACTGGTTTTTGCACACTCCCAAACTTTCTTTGCATGATGCAGTGCTAAATCACTGGTGTGGCAAATCTTCACAGCTCCAGCGAAGGTAAGCTCTGTGTCTCGCTGCAACCTCTCTCACTTTCTTATCAATAATCCCAAACATAATTTGATCATGTATCATTGAATCTTGCAGTGATCCAAAATTGCCTGCTCTTGCTTTTTAGTTTTAAGTCATTTTAAAAAAGTATCAATGCTCTCTCCCTGCAGCTGGGTGTGTGAGTGAAACACACATCTCTCATGTTTAATTTTTCTTTGGTGAACAGTGTTTGCAGGTCACACTAAGATAGGTGGCATTGTGGATAGTAAGGAAGGTTTACAAATCCTGCAGGGAGATTTGGGCAAGTTAGAAGAGTGGGCTGAAAATTGGCAAATGGAGTTCACTGGTGATAAGTGTGAGGTGCTACATTTTGGTAGAACTAATCAAAATAGGTCATACATGGTGAATGGTAGGGCATTAAAGAATGCAAATGAACAGTGAGATCTAGGAATAATGGTACACAGTTCACTAAAAGTGGAATCTCAGGTTGATAGGGTAATGAAGGAAGGCCTTTGGAATTCTGGATTTTATAAATCAGAGCATAGAGTATAAGAGTTGGGAGGTAAGGCTAAAATTGTACAAGGCACTGGTGAGGCCAAATTTGGAATATTGTGTTCAGTTCTGGACACCAAATTATAGGAAGGACATGAACAAAATAGAGCGAGTACAGAGAAGATTCACCAGAAAGATAGCTCGGTTTCAGCACCTAAGTTATTGAGAAGTGTTAAACAAGTTGGGTCGTTATTCCTTAGAGCATAGAAGGCTGAGGGGGGATTTGATAGAGGTTGTTAAAATTTTGAGGGGGATAGATAGAATAGATGTGGACATACTGTTTCCATTGAGGATAGGGGAGATTCAAAGAGGACATGAGCTGAGAGTTGGGGGGGGGGGCAAAAATTTAAGTGCAACACAAGGGGAAGCTTCTTTACTCAGAGAATGGTGTCTATGTGGAATGAACTTCTTGTGAAGGTGGTGAAGGCAGGTATATTATCTTTTAAGAAAGATGTGGATAGGTATATGGATGTAAAAAGTATGGAGGGTTATGGGCAGAATGCAGCTAAGTGGGACTAGGAGAGTATAAGTGTTTTGGCATGGACAAGAAGGGCACTAGGAAGTTGCAGTGCAACTTCTATATAACTCCTTTTTGTATTATTACGGTGTAGGAGCAGCTTTTCTGGTAGCAGTTTCCGTGTAACACCTAGTGCATTACATATTTGAATAATGTAAATTAATGATTGGCTCACAAGGAAAGCATTAATGAATTCTCAGCACACGTTTACATTTTGTTTTATTATATTCCTGTAATGATATCTTTAACACAGTATTTTTAATCTAATTATCAAAAACATTTCAACATATCAAAGATTTAAGAAATAGCATTTTACTGTGCGCAAATACTATTCCCGATAGCATATCCTGTCCTTGCAATGTCATGCTGATATCTTTTAAAGTATGTATATCTAAGGGTCCTTCAGGCAAGCTCAGTGTTAAATCTGGTTTTATTGCAGAACATCATTGGGCACCAAAATGATTGAAATATTAATAGCATAGAAGGTAATGAAGGGAATGATCAACTAAAAATGACATAGAAGTATGATAATCAAAATGCAATTTCCTTCACCACAAATGAAGTGAGGCAAAAGTCTAATTTTGGCGTAATGACCAATAAGCAATTTTCATTACATTTGTGACCCCCATTACATGTTGCAGCAAATATGAGGTAAGGCAATCTCAAGCAGAAGCAGAAATAGTTTGTGCTTTCAGGACAGATTAACATAATTGGGCTACCATCTAAAGTAAATAGGTGGTAAGAGTTATTGATTTGAAAAATGTGCTTTAGAGATTATTCACACTTAGTTGACTTTCTAAAAGATATGACTGCTTAATTAATCTTTAAGCACCCAACAAGGAATCACTTTTCACCATTATATTACAGGAGATTCATCCTCAGGAAGGATTTTTAAAAAAAATCACTTGCATTAGATGTTGGCACGCACACAAATTTGAAAGAAAAAATATTTTTTTACTGATCATAGCTGGGTAGAAACCTATAGAAGGATGGTATCAAGTTTTCAAGCCCTGCAGCACAGAAACAGGACATTTGGCCCATCTTGATTTTTGATCATCAAACATCAGATTGGATGCTTGGTGCACGATTAAGGTGAGGCCAATTTTTGTGCTGTGATAAGGTTGTGATCTCTATGATATTCTGTATTCATGTAGAAAGCTGCAAGATCTTCCTGATAAAATAAAGCCTGAATGTCCGTTATTCCTGCTGGTTTTGATGGAGGAAATCTTCTTTCCTTCAGTAGGAACTATTATGCCTCCTAATGTGAAGTGTGTGGAGCATAATGCAAAATTTGACAGAGGTCACCCAGGAGCCAACACTAGATCTGCTTTTAGAAGCCTTATAACAACTCAGCCTCTGGACACATTGCTCCTCAGGTTGAAAGAGTAATTCCTGTGGATTTCTGGAGAATGGGATGTACAGGTTAGAGTTTTGCTTCCCCTCTCCGATCTTTTGGCAAGTCTGGCTTGCTTTCAGGCCTTTTCTTCCTCCAACAAGGACCACCACTATTGCACATGTTAAAGACCCAATGAGATAGAAGCTGGACTCACCATTCAACCATCCAGCAGTGTACTTCTTGCAGCATGCTCTCCAACAAAGTTATGTGGTCGATTACACCTCCAGATGGAATGAGCATGGCATATGCTCCTTCTATTAAAGGCTGGATTCTTGTGATTGAGCAACATTATGCGTTAAGTATTAACACAGCATGGTTGATGTAGCCGGTTAGCGCAACACCTTTACAGCACCAGCGATCAGGACCGAGGTTTGAATCCCGCACTGTCTGTAAGGAGTTTGTACGTTCTCCCTGTGTCTGTGTGGGTTTTCCCCAGTGGCTCCAGTTTCTTCCCACCATTCAAAACATGCCAGGGGTGTAGGTTAATAGGGTGTAAATTAGGCAGCATGGACTCGTGGGCTGAAATGGCCTGTTAGCCCTGTGGTCCATGAGCTAGCCTGCTCTACATGTGGTCATGTTGACAAGAACATTCAATTACATTTGATGTGCATTGCTTCTCTGTTTACAGGGAGCAAGTGCTTAGAGCAATAAATCAGTCTCCTAGCACAGAAAAGGCCAACATCACATGAAAGAATTTTGAGATCAAGTTACATTGATTGAGTTAGACTTGAGTTAGACTGTGATATTGAATATATATTTACAGTGAAATTGAGTTACTTTTGCATTTTTTATGATATTTTATTCGTCAGTTTTAGATGGTGGACATATACAGAGAACAGAGAAAATATTCAGCTGTCAATTAGAGGGAATTCTATTTCACGCTGATTTAAATTTTTGCATTATTAGATATGAGAGTAATGCTATACTGTTTAATAAAATCTCATCACTTGAATTGAAATTGGAACATTGCTGTCTGAAAAAATGAGGACGATCTTAATATGCTTCATTACGGAGTTTATGGAAAATCCCAATCTATTTACAACGATTATTTTCAAAATACACTTGACACTGTTGTGAAGGAAAATACTGCGGTTAGTTTATGAACTGCAATGTCTGCTAAGCACCACCTGAATGAATGGGTAGCTAATCAATTATCTGTAAAATATTTGATGTTGCTTTGAGGAGGTTGTCCAGAATATGAGAATGCATATCTATTAAATTTATATTCTTTTACTTCACCTTTAGCAGGGATGTGGAGCCAAAATGAGGGGAAAAAATTGTGGTGTTGCTGTCCGGTAGCACTGCCACTGGTTTGGGCGCAGGAGGGTGGAGAGTAGAGATGCAACGATCCTCTGCAGGGACCTTCTGCCAAGGTCATGATGCTGACAGCCCTGCACAGGTTTTAAATGGCCTGCAGAAAGGAACGATGGTGTGTTTTTAAACATCCTCAAGACCACAGAGGTCTATTCCCATGATGGCAGTACCCATGCTTGGTAGCAGAAAACAAGGCTTGCGAGGTCTGTGAGATCAGCGCACAGCACCAGAAAACACCACTCTCTGAGAAGGTGAAGCCCGGGAGATGACCCTACAGGGAAGTTGACCAAGGCACCAATACCAGCGAGGGGCTGGGTGGCTGAAGGACTCAACAGGCTGCTGAAGACTGATGGCTTAGGAACACACACCAGTGGGGTAACCACTATATGTATATATTTATCAGTTGGGCTGCATCCATGCTGCTCGACTGTTCTGCACTTAGGAGGGGCTATGGAACAGTTACCTTTATTCTGGAGTCTGTAGGAGGAGCCACAGGTACAGTCGGCCAATGGGTGTGCCCAAACAGATAAATATATACCTACATTGGTTTACCACATTCACCCCTTTTGTTTTAAAGAGTTTGCCGGGTTGAAGTGGTGATTTGAGTTACAAATTTAGTTTATCAGGTGGCCTGTTATTTTTGCTGTAACCATCATAATTCAGGTTGTGGGTACGGTGCAATGGCGAGATCCTGAGCGGTCTGGGGAACCTGTGCGCAATCATCAGTGTTGGGCTGGTGAGTATGTGGCGACGAGTCTGGCGTGTACTCTGTTGGGGATGAGGTAATGTGTCATGGCCCTGGTGCATTGTGGGTGGCAAAGGGTGAGGGGAGTGTGATCAGTGAATGTCTCCAGGGCACTTGAGGGTGCCAAATCTCTAATGTTGACAGACCTCATGCCTATCAGAGTACACCACAGGCATTGACGGTTGGCGTGGAAGAGGTGTACCCTTTCGACCAGAGGGTCGGACTTAGGCTCGTCATGTTTCCGGAGTAGGACTGGCCCTGTGGGCTTCAGCTATTCTGGTAGCATGGTCCCAGTCGCAGATTTCCTGGGAAAGGAAACATACGTTCAAGCAGTGTGGCATTTGTGGCAGTACATAAAAGAGACCTGATAGAGTGGAGCGCCTCTAGGAGGACCTCTTTCCAGCAGAAGACTGGAAGGCCCTTAGACTGTAGGGCTAGGAGGATGGGCTTCCAGACTGTGGCATTCTCCCTTTCCACTTGCCTGTTCTCCCAGGGGTTGTAGCTCATGGCCCTGCTCATGGCAATGCCTCTGGCCAGCTGGTACTGGTGCAGCTCATTGCTCATAAAAGAGGATCCCGAGTCACTATAAATATAGCTGGGGAAGCCAAATAGAGTGAAGAGTCTGTGCAGGACCTTGACAACTGTGGCAACTGTCATGTAAGAGCAGGGGATGGCAAATGGAAAACGGGAGTACTCATCAATAACATTGAGCAAGTACACATTGCGGTCCATGGAGGGCAGGGATCCTTTGAAGTCAATACTCAGGTGTTCAAAGGGACAGGTGGCCTTTATCAACTGCACTCCATCTGGCTCGTAGAAGTGTGGTTTGGACACCACGCAGACCCAGCAGCTTTTGGTCATTGACCTGATCTCTTCAATGGAGCATGGCAGGTTGTGGGCTTTGACGAAATGGAAGAACCTGGTAACTCCAGGGTGGCATTGATCATTGTGAAGGGCTTGTAAGTGGTCAATCTGTGTGCTGGCACAGGTCCCACAGGATAGGGCATTAGAAGGCTCAGAGAGTTTCCCGGGCTGGTACAGGATATTGTAATTGTTCGAGTCTCGTGCTTAATTTTACCCACTGCTGATTATTGAACATTATTGGATGTACCTTTGTTCTAGTTAATAAAAGCCTATCAAGCGCTGAAGAGCTGAGACAGAGGTGCACCAAAGAAGAGGTACAAGGACTGCCTAAAGAAATCTCTTGGTGCCTGCAACATTGACCACCGCCAGTGGGCTGATATCGCCTCAAACCATGCATCTTGGCGCCTCACAGTTTGGCGGGCAGCAACCTCCTTTGAAGAAGACCGCAGAGCCCACCTCACTGACAAAAGACAAAGGAGGAAAAACCCAACACCCAACCCCAACCCACCAATTTTCCTTTGCAACCGCTGCAACCGTGTCTGCCTGTCCCGCATGGGACTTGTCAGCCATAAACGAGCCTGCAGCTGACGTGGACATTACCCCTCAATAAATCTTCATCCGCGAAGCCAAGCCAAAGAAAAAAGAATAAAAGCCTATCAGTTTGTTCAGCTTCCATCTTTTGGAGCAATTGATGGTGCATCAACCAGATTGTGGGCTGCTGGAGACTGTGGACTAACATCTTAGAGACTCAGACCAGGCTGTTGGAGACTAGCTCATGGAAACCACATATTAGGAGCAGGATTTGTGATGGTGTCAATGCAGAGAAGGGCTTTCAAAAGGCCTCATGCGTTGACATCTTCCTGATCATACTGGAGCTGGGAGCTCGTTTTTCTGATGGAATGGACAGAAGGCCCTGCAGAGGTTCCAGGACTGTTGGAGGTGAATCCACAAACACTCAGTTTCTCTGAAGGGACTCTTTTCAGAATTAGAATAAGCATCAGGATTTATTGTCGTGAACAAATCATGAAATTTGGTGTTTTGCGGCAGCATCATAAATCAAACATACATATTTTAATCATTTTATGGCATTACTATATAAAAAAACTAATAACAATAGCAGTGCATGAAAAGTAAGGCAATGTTTTTGGTTCGTTGATTATTGAAGAATCTGATGGCAGTGGGGAAGAAGCTGATCTTGTGCCATTGAGTGCTCATGTTTAGACTCCTGAATTTTTCCCAGTGGTAGCACAGAGAAGAGGCTCTGGCCTGGGTGATTTGGATCTTTTAGAATAGAGGTTACAGTTTTACAACACCACCTCATGTAGAGGTCCTCAATGGAATGAAGTCTGGTGCCTGTGATGTTGCAGACCAAATTAACAACCCTCTGGAGTTTATTCTTGTCCTGAGAGTGACGCCTCCAAACCAGGCAGTGATGCAACCAGCCAGAATGCTTGCCATGGTACACTTGTCGAGGTTTATGGAGTCTTCAATGACATACCTAACCTCCTCAGACACTTCACAAAGTATAGATGCTGGTGTGCTTCTTTGTGATTGCATCAACATGGAGGCTCCAGGACAGATCCTCAGAGATGTTGGCACCTAGGAAGTTGAAGTTCCTGACCCTCTCCACTACTGAGCCAACGATGAGGACTGGGTCATAGTCTCCTGACTTCCATCCACAATTACCTCCTTGGTTTTGCTGATGTTGTGCACAAGGTTGTTGTCGTTACACCATTCAATGAGCTGATCCATCTCCCTCCTGGACGCTTCCTCATTGCCTTTCGTAATTCTGCGAGCAATTGTGGTGTCATCGGCAAACTTGTAGATGGCATTGGAATTGTGGTTGGCCACTTTGTCATGGGTGTATAATAAGTAGAGCGGAAGGCTGAGCATGCATCCTTGGGGTACTGATGATCAGTGAGGAGGAGACGTTGTTTCCAATTCATACTGACTGGGGTCTTCCAATGAGAAAGTCAAGGATCCAGTTACAGAGGGGTGTACAGAAGCCTAGAATTTGCTTCTTGACCAGCATTGAGGGAATAATATTATTGAAGGCTGAGCTATAATCTATGAAGCGCAGCCGCATGTATGAATTACTGTTTTTGAGGTGATCCAGAGCTGAGTGTAGAGCCAGTGATGTTGCATCTGCTGTGGAGCGATTGAGACAATATGCAAATTGCAGTCGGTCCAGATCTTTGCTAAGGTATGTGTTAATTTTGGCCATGACCAGCCTCTCAACGCATTTCATCACAATATAAGTTAGTGCTAATGGGCAGTAGTCATTGAGGCAGCTCACACTACACTTCTTGGGTACCAGGATGATTTATGCCCTTTTGAAGCAGGTGGGAACCTCTGACTGCCACAATCAGAAGTTGAAAGTGTCTGTGAACACTCCGGCTAGTTGGTTGGTGCAAATTTTTCAGAACGCTGTCAGAGCCTGATGTCTTGCGATTCACCCTCTTGAATTATGTTCTGACGTTGCCCTCAAAGACAGATATCACAGTGTCCTCAGTCTTTTCAGGGATTTTAGTAGGAATGGTTTGGTTCTTCTTCTCAAAGCAGGCATAAAAGGTGTCCAGCTTATTGGGTACTAGGCTGCAATGGCCTGCACTCTCCACCATAGCTGATATGTATCTGTCTCTAGCTTGCTCCGGAATTGCCACTTTGCTTTGGAGATGGCCTTCCGCATGTTGTACCTGGACTTCTTGTGAAGATCTCGAACCCCGTCCTTAAGCACTCTTGTTCTCACTCTCAGCAGGTTGCAGATTCTCTGATTCATCCAGGGCTTCTGGTTGGGAACATCCTGTATTTGCACATGGGCACACATTCGTGCATGTAGGTTTTGAAGTCAGTGAGACTTGTTGCATATTCATTCAAGTCTATGGATGAGTTCTTGATTTAAAGCAGTCCTGCAGACACTCCTCCACCTCCCTTGACCATACCTTTGCTGACTTTACTACTGGTGCTGTGGTCTTCAGTCTCTGCTTGTACGTTGGGAGTAGAAGTACAGCCAGGTGATCAGACTTGCTGAAATATGGTCGTGGTCTGGCTCGGTTTGTATTTTTCATGGTGGTGTTGCAGTGGTCGAGGGTGTTGGTTCTCCAGGGCTCGCATGTGTCGTGTTGGGGGTAGTTTGTCAGAGTCTTCCATGGTTGGCCTGATTGAAGTCTCCCACACTGATCCAAAGGGCATCTGGATGTACTATCGCATGACTGTTTATCACAGTGCCAGTCCCTCCAGTGCTAGCCTGACATTAGCCTGGGGTGGAATGTACACTGCAACCAGGATTATGGAGGTGAACTCTGACAGCAGGTAGAATGGGTGACACTTGATCATCAGATGTTCCAGGTCGGGAGACCAGGACTGGGACATGACCATCACATCTGTGCACCATGATCAATTAATAATGATACAAATGCTGCCTCCCCTGTTTTTCCAGATGCTGGTTTCGATCAGTGCGATGGAGAGTATAGCCCATTGGGCTGCAGCACCGTGTCCAGAATATCCACATTCAGCCATGTTTCCGTGAAGCACATCACTCAGAACTCCCTGATTTTGTTTCTCTTTCTCTTATTGGTGGGGTGCCAGGCTATGCTAGAGCTGCTTCTTTTTGTGCATTTGCATCACGCAGAAATGGGCAAATTTAATGTCTTTATGACATGACAATAAAATAATCTTTAATCTTGAGTGAAAGAATGTACTTTAAATAGTGGTGCCGCTTGCATCTATGACTCAAAATAGATAATATGGTTAGTTTAGTTGTGGAGTTTACATCTACAACATTCTAAGTTGAAGACGAGTACTGAACCATGGTGATGTTTAACGCATAAATGATGAAGTCAATAACTTGATATATTATTCTACTGATGTTTGCATTTTTGTCCTTTTTGGTAATAAATGAATATATTACATGCTTGAACTCCAACTCTACTTATGATTGACTAAATGTTGATTAGTTTTTGAGCCAAAGATGTTTAAAGGAGGGTGATTATGTAACAGTCTACAGTTATGCTACAGAATGTAGACTTTGCTGTAGAAAACAAGAGATAATACCTCCACCCTCAGGAAGATCAATGATATTCCAAATATTAAGAGACAGGGAAATTATTGTCATTATTATTCTTCATGTCACAGATTGTGTTTCCATGAACTTCAACTTTGTAATTCCAATATAAACTTTATGTAACTTTTGCATCAATTGTATCCACCAGTATATTTTGGGTACAATTGTAAAATACCCATTATCTGGCACACAGTCAAATGGACACTCAAACCACTGGCAAAAACAGTGAAGAAATAAATAAATGCATTTAAAAATAAATAAGAATAAATAAAGTTTGAAATAAAAATTCAAAATAAAAGTTTAAAAATGTAAAAGTAAATGTTCTCCGAAGCAACACGCAACCCATGGGAGAAAGCATTCATCCGGCTGAGCGCTCGACTCATGCTTTGCAACAGCAGCTGTTTGAATAAAGTTGTGTTTGAATAAAATGACAGTGCCTAGGATGAAGAGCTGACCGGTGCCACTTGCCGCTGCGGGTAATCTCTTCCCATCCGTCTCCCTATTCCTGCCTAGTAAGAATATTTATATTTATTAGTAATCTATTAACTATATTAGTAAGGCTTTATTTGTAAACTTGGGGGATGGGGGGGTTAACTATGATGGTGGCACGATTAGCATCAAGGCTAGCGCAAATGCTGTTACAGGATGAGTGAATGGGGTTTGAATTTAAATGAAGGTGCGCCGAGGGCCTGACCGGGACACTCGCATTGAGGTGAATGGGGTTGCATTGAAGGCTTGACTGGGGCACTTGTGTGGAGGTGAGTCCGGTTATCAGCGCAAGAGGAGGGGAGTTTAACTACGATGGCTGCAGGGTTTGCATACCAGTTAGTGCACGACCGAAGTTTGAATTTACATTTTGTAAGTTACGGAAATTACTGGATTAAAGTGAAATTTACATAATTAAAGACCACAATATTGCTTTTTTTTTCAGATTACTTTACATTTTGCACTGTATTTTGTTTTTTAAACAATGCATTCTTAATGCAGGTGTTTTAGGCATTTGAAGAGTGAGTATCAGCCAACTGGAAAATTAGCATCTCTGACATCTACAAACACTGTAGGTACTGAATAATGGGGATTTTACTGTATTTATAACAATAAGATGTAGAGGTTGATGAATGATTTTAAGATTTTCCTCAGCTATCTTCCTCTTAACATTCAGCTATATTTGAATTAAATTTCCACCTCATTGTAAATCCATTCCATATTTTTAACTGCAGATTTATTCTTTCTTAACAGCCATGCTGTTTGCTCGTCAAATTATTTCTGATGAATAAAATAATAGCTAAATTTAGCAACAGTTATTATACAATTAATTTCATATGATGATTGAAAAAAATTATTCTGAATGCAGTTTGCATTCCTGCATTCTATCAGAATGAGATTCCCAGGGGAAAGGAGCTTGGGAGTGGGGGAAGCACTTGGGTTATGATTTTTGATCTTTATTAGAATATTGGTGCCCACTCCTTGAGAGCTAAATTTCTCACTGCATTTTTTCAGACAATTAGCTTTAAGTTCTCGATGCCATCTGCTTGTGTCATTTGCAGAGTCCTATCAGAATACCTGGCTAATCAGTATAATGAAGAACATCATCCAGTAAATATTGATAATCCAACAGCAAATTCCATTTCTATTTCCAATAATGATATTTAAATACTTAGAAGCATACTTTTTTACAGAGCAATTCTCAGAAAATGGTGCACAATTAGTGGTGAGTGTATTGTTTTTTAAGAGTGACACAGACTTAGGCCTCCTATTTATTCAAGCAGATATGAAAAGATTCATGATACTTTTTCAAACACCATTAAATATCAATTTTGTCTGAATCTACTTTTTGATATATTCTTACCTCATGGAAGGATGACATAACTCACAATGAGTCTGTGCAAGCTCTTAACCAACATATAAGATCATGGCCTATTTATTTAGCTTCAACCTATTTTTTCGAATGCCCAGTATTTCCCCTTAATTCTCTTACCACCAACTTGTACCAGGGGTAATTGCAAGCAGCCAATTAACCTATAAGCTACTACAACCTCAGGATGTGAGAGGAAATCAAAGCACCTAGGGAAAACACACTCTGTCAGTAAAAGAATGTGTAAATCTCATAAAGTCAGCATTGGGAGATTGAGACCATGTCACGGGACTGTGAGGTTTGGCACCATCCGCTACACTACGATACTGCCCATTGATGTATGTCATTGATATAAAAGGGTTTGTTTGAAAATTGGCAACTGTGTTTTGTATTAGAACAGTTGATGCTCCTCAAAAGTAATATATTGTCAGGACAATTTCAAGCCATGAAAATATTCAATATGAATGCAAGTTTTTTTTATTACTACATGGATATATTTCTATTAATCAGGATTCATTTTCACATTTCAATGAATAATCAGAAATGAAAGATCATAAGTTAAAGTATTTAAGTGATGATAAAAAGCAGTTGCTGCAGCTTTGCATAGGTTTGAAGATAATCTCCTTTGAAATGTGCAGCCTTTATAGAAATACGTGCAATGGTCTGCAGAAAATTTAATGTCAATTTCTTATCTGGCAAGATCAGCAAAATAAAAACAGCTACTTTCAAAAAATAAGCAAAAGTCACCAAACTTCAAAGAATTTTCACACCTCAACCTGTCCAATACATTAAATAGAAGTCTCCATTCTCATCATTGAAAATATCTTCCTTAGCCCCTTGAGAACTCGCTAGGATTTCAGCATTGTTTTCAAAAAATTTCCAAAATTTGAACGCTCAAAACTGCAAGCAAAATAAAAATAATAAAATAGCTTTTCTTTTTACCCTGACTTTAATTCATTCGGTTTTACTATAGATATAAATTTGGGAGTCAATTATAAAATAAGATGATTTAAAGTTGATTGAGTAATGCAAAGTATCTTATCTACTTTCTATGAGAAATGAATTGTAATGGGAGATTGAGATCTTGCAACAAACAACGTTCTTCCGTTTGATTGGTGCATCAACATGGGGACCACAGTCCACATCCAGTGAAACCCACACAGAACATAGAACACAGAAAATAGAACCATACAGCACAGAACATGCCCTTCAGCCCTCAATGATGTGCTGACCCTTCTTTTCCTTAAAAAAATACTAGACCCTCCCTACCCCATAACCCTCTATTTTCCTTTCATTCATGTGTCTGTCTAAGAGACTTTTAAATGCCCTTAATATTTCAGCTGCCACTACCATCCCTGGCAAGGTATTCCAGGCAACCACAACTCCCTATGTAAAAAAAAAACTTACCTATATCTCCCTTAAACTTCCCTCCATTCATTGTGTACCTACGAACTTTGGTGTTTGCTGATCCTGCCCTGAAAAACAGATGCTAGCTGTCCACCCTATCTATGTCTCTCATAATCTTGTAGACCTCTATCTAGTCTCCTCTCATCCTTCTACTCTCCAAAGTGAAAAGTCCCAGCTCTGCTAACCTTGCCTCATAAGACTTGTTTCCCAACCCAGGCAGCATCCTTGTAAATCTCCTCTGCACTCTCTCCAGAGCTGCCACAAGTTTCCTATAATGAGGTGACCAGAACTGAACACAATGTTTTTTTAGGTGTGGTTTTACCAAAGATTTGTAGAGTTGTAACATGACCTCTCTACTCCTGAATTTAATCTCCCTATTCATGAATCCCAGCATCCCATAAGCCTTCTTAATCATCCTATCAATCTGTGCGGCAACCTTGAGGGATTCATAGATTTGGATCCCAAGGTCCCTCTGTTCACCCACACTCTTAAGCAACTGACTATTAACCCAGTACTCCACCTTCTGGTTTGTCCTTTCAAAATGCATCACCTCAACCTTATCCAGATTGAAATCCATCTGCCACCTTTCTGCCCAACACTGTATCCTGTCTATTTCCTCTGGCAACTGTTCACAGCCCTCAGCTCCAACCACAACTCTTCAACCTTCATGTCATCTGAAAACTTACTGACCCATCCTTCTCCCTCTTCATCCAGGTAATTTATGAAAAAAATCACAAAAAGAGTTCCAGAAGAGATCCCTGTGGTACTCTGACCTCCAATCACAATACTTTCCTTCCACTACTACTCTCTGCTTTCTTCCTACAAGCCAATTTTTTATCCACACTGCTAAGGTTCCACTGATCCTGTGCCTCATGACTTTTAGAATGAATCTCTCATGGGGGAACTTGTCAAATGCTTTGCTAAAGTCCATGTTGACCATCAATTTCTTTTACCTCCTCAAAAAGCTCAATTAGATTTGTGAGGTACAATCTTTCTTTCACAAAGCCATGCTGGCTATCCTTGAGTAGACTGTACTTCTCCAAATGTTCATAGATCCTTTTCTTAAGAATCCTCTCCAAATGTTTACACACCAATGACATAAGACTCACCAGTCTATAAATTCCCAAGATTATAGGGAACTACATTTGCCATTCTCTAATCTTCCAGCACCTCCCCTGCAGCCAAATATGATTCAAAGATCATAGCTACTGCCCCAGGTACTTCTTCCCTCACTTCTCACATTAACCTGGGGTATATTGTGTCCAGTCTTGGGAACTTATTAATCTTGATATTTTTTAAGAATATCAAACACTTCCACTTCTTTAATCTCCACATTATCCAGAACACAGGCCTGTTCAATTTGCACCTTGCCATGATTGTGGTCATTTTCTTTTGTGAATAGTGACACAGAATATTCATTTAGGATCTCCCCAACTTCCTCTGTCACCAGGCATATGTTGGTCCCACCTTCATTCTTGTCATCCTTCTGCTTTTCACATATGCATAGAACATCTTGGCATTCTCCTTAATTCTGAAAAGGCCTTCTCATTCCCCCTTTGAGCTCTAAGACTTAAGTTCCTTCCTGGTTACCATATACTTCTCATGATCCCTTTCAATTTCCTGTTTCCTATATCTAAAGTGTGCTTCCTTCTTCCTCTTGACTAGTTGCCTGATCTGTTTCACCTGCCACGATTTCCTTTTCCTACCATTTTTTCTTTGTCCCAGTGGGACAAACCTATCCTGAACCTAAACTTCCTCCACATTACTTCGGTGCTTTCACCCTTAAACATCTGCTTCCAATTTATTCTCACTATTTCTTGCCTCAGCCTTCCCCAGTTAAGCATTTTCACAGTATGACTGTTTATATCCTTTTCCATAGCTATGTTGAAGCTAAAAGAGTTGTGGTCACTCTCACCAAAATGCTCCCCCACCAAGAGGTCCACCTCCTGACCAGGTTCATTCCCCAGAAACAGATCCATTCTGGCCTCTCTTCTAGTCAGCCAGTCCACATACTATGTTGGGAATCCTTCTTCACTCTTGACAAATTCAGCCCATCTTTCTCCCTTGCAGTCAGGAGGAACGAGTCAATATGAGGGAAGATGAAATCACCCATAACTACAACCCTGTATTTCCTACACCATTCCAAACTCTGTCTGCTTATCTTCTCCTAGAAGCGTGTCGAATGAATCAAAGACTTGTTGGCTTTTATTAACAAAAGACTGAAGCTTATTACATCGAGGTCGACCAGTCCAGACTGGCCTGGGTCTGGTTAGGAGCAGGCCTTTATGACTTGCCAGTAGGCGTGGCTCTCAGCCAATCACTATTCTTCTTTTCTTTGGCTTGGCTTCGCGGACGAAGATTTATGGAGGGGGTAAAAGTCCACGTCAGCTGCAGGCTCGTTTGTGGCTGACAAGTCCGATGTGGGACAGGCAGACACGGTTGCAGCGGCTGCAGGGGAAAATTGGTGGGTTGGGGTTGGGTGTTGGGTTTTTCCTCCTTTGCCTTTTGTCAGTGAGGTGGGCTCTGCGGTCTTCTTCAAAGGAGGTTGCTGCCCGCCAAACTGTGAGGCGCCAAGATGCACGGTTTGAGGCGATATATACATTGGTGATAATATCCCATACTATCACACTCCTTGGTGTCTCAAGGGCTATTTGGGGGCCTTTTGACTACGCACAGCACTATGATAGCTCCCTTCCTATTTCTGAACCACCCACACTGATTTGTTGACCCTCCCTCTGCACCATCTTCCCTTTCAATAGTCGTGATACTATCCTTGATCATTAATGCTACTCCCCCCTCCCTTTTCTACCTCCCATCCTATTGTTTTTAAAACATCAAAAGTGCAATATCTGCATCAGCCAATCTTGCCCATTCTCCAGCCAAGTTTCAATAATGGCCACAGCATCATAGTTCTACATACTGATCCATGCTCTAAGTTCATCCCCTTTATTCTTAATGTTCCTAGCACTGAAATAGACACATTTCAACCCTTCTAACTGGCTATGTTTTCTCCCCTGCCTGTCCTTCCTCATCAACTCAGAGCACATCGTATCATGTTTTTGTCCTTCTTCCCTAATCTCTGCCCTCACCTTCTGATTCCTGCCCCCCCTGCCAAACTAGTTTAGCCCCTCCCTAAAAGCTCTAGCAAAGTACCCACTAGGACATTGGTCCCCATCCAGTTTAGGTGCAGCTATGATATGATTTATGTACAGTCAGACCTTCCCCAGAAAAGATCTCAATGATCCAGAAATATCAACCCCTGCCCCTTGCACCAACTCTCCAGCCACAATCTCTGGTGAATGGCACGGCAGCAATCCTGAAATTACCACCCCTGAGGTCCTGCATTTTAACTTCCTTCCTAACTCCCTACATTCCCTCTTCAGGACCTCACCTCAACCATACTCCTATCCATGTCATTGGTCCCCAAATGGACCACAACATCCCCTTCCCCCTCCAGAATGCTATAAACTCGATCAGAGATGTTCCTGACCTTGGTATCTGGGAGGTAACATATCATCTAGGAGCCTCAATCTCATTCACAGAACCTCATATCCACTTTTCTAAATAACGAGTCCCCAATCACCATTGCTCTCCTCTTCTCCACCTTCCCTTCTGAGCCAGGGGGCCAGATGCCGATTCTGCCCAGGTGCCTGACTTCCCTGATCTTGCCCGGGAGCCTGAAGCCCCCTCTCCTGTCTGAGAGGCCACTCTCTGTGATGATGCAGGGACAGTGGAGAACCAAGTACAGTGGAGAGTAAAGAAGAAATGAAAAGAGAGAGGGGAGGGAGTAGCCTGAAATGAGAGATATCTCCCCATGTGGTTCCTGACCTTTTGACTTCCTCCAATTGCTCACTGATGGCTCAAGATTCCAGCCTGCTTCTCTGACCAGGCATCCAGCCATTCAGCGTCCGTCTTCCCGGATTAGCACTAACAACACGTCAGAGCTCCACACGAGCACTTTGGGTGAAAACAATTGTTCAACTTGTGATGTCATGTCGCTGCTGCAAAAGGTTTGGATAATTGAACTGTTCAGTTAATCGAATTTCAGATATGAGGAAACATACTATACTAACCTTTAGTTAGTTTCATTACATACATTAATGATTTGGAGGAAGGAACAAAGTGTGGTGTATTTAAGTTTGCCGATATCACTAAATGGAGTGTAAAAACAAAATGAATAGTATTCAGAGACTGTAGAGAGTCATAGTGAGGTTAAGTGAGTGTGTAAGGGTCTGGCAGATGGAGTACAATATTTTAAATGTGTGGTTATCCACTTTTGGAAGAGAAAAAATAGATTTGATTATTATTTAAATTAGGGAAGAATGCAGCATTCTTTTACACAGAGAGACTTGGGAGTGCCTATGAATGAATCACAAAAGGTTGGCTTGCAGGTCTAACAGGTAATCCAGAAGACAAATGGAATGTTGGCCTTCATTGCTAGGGTTCTGCTTCATCTGTACAAGATGTTGGAGTGGCTGTGCCTGGAGTATTATGTGCAGATCTGGTCCCTTATGTGCAAAAGCATATACTGGTTTTGCAGGTAGTGCAAAGCAAGTTCATCAAGTTTCAAGCAGGTTGACAGCAGAAATGAGGGAGTTAGCCAATAAGGAAAGATCAAATCACCTGGAATTATATTCACTGGAATTTAGAAGAATTAGAGGGCATATTGCAGAAAATCACAAAAGCTATGATAGAAGCAAGAAATTTGTTCCCATGGATGTTGAACTAGCAGATATAGCCTCAAAGTTTGGCAGAGTAGATTTAGGGTAGAGATTATGAAAACTGCTTCTCCAACAGAGTAATGAATCTGTTGTATTCTCTGCCTAATGACACAGCAGAGGCTGTCTCAGTAAATACAGATTTAAATAGATATTTGCACAGTAAGGCAATTAAGGATTATTGTGAGAAACTAGGTAAGTGGAGTTCAGTCCATGGCCAGTTCAGCTTGATCTTGTTGATTGGTGAATCAGGGCATACCATTTCTCCTGCTCCAATTTTGTATGTTCTGAAATTCTCCAATATTACTTTAAAGCTCTTTGTTTATCACAAGCCAAATAAAAACAAAACCTGTCCTGTGAACTAATTCAATGAATCTTTCCTTTAGAATGTGAATTAGGGTGTTACCGAGACAAAGTTTGAAGTTGCTTATTATGTCCAAGACAAATTATATCTGATGTCTGTCATATTCAGCACTGAGAGATGGAAAATACTGCAAAGACTAGAAAATACTTACATCGTCAGGCAAAAACTATGGATAGAGACTTAAAATTAATATTTCAGATCAAATTGGGAAAGTGAGAAATCAGGTTTGTTCCCAGTTTCAGAAAGGAAGGGAGAGATGCTGGACAAAGAAATATCTCTGATAAGACAAAATATTACTGTAATGCCCTTGACCTATTCATTTCCACTCACCCTCACTGCAAGTTGAAACTAATATGCCTTCTTACTTTTCCAGTACCAATGAAGGAACATTAACTGTTTCTCTTTCTGCAGACACCACCATTGGTTGCAATGTTTTCAGTTTATATTTCAGATATTCAGCATCTGCATTTTTTAAAATTTTCAAAGATAGAATCCTAGAGCATCAGAACAATGATCTTCAGGATATACAAAAAAAAACACATCTTAATTTGGAAATAATGGAAGAATTAGAGGAAACAAAGAATATCTGTGGAAGAGTAGAAGCCAAGAGCTTGCTGTGGAGAAATTACAAGTTACATCTCTTGGATTGCAACATTGTCTATCTTTGAAAAATATATCAGGGACTATAAAGTACTTCACAATATTCCTAAAAATATGTAAAAAGTATAGGAAAGCAAATCCTCAGAATGTCCTCAACAATACAATTAAGCCATCATGGCATTACAAGCTAAGCAGTTGCAGTCAAGGGCCAGTGATTTGGACCAATATGTTAAGAGCTTCTAAAATGACTCAAGGTAAAGCTTGTTATTTGCATGTCAAGACACTTGCATTCCAATGGAGTGTAGCTAGCACAAGGGGCTTGAAAGACCAGAGGGTGGGATAGGAATCAGTCATCAGAAACTGGTTAGGAAAGGTTGTCAGGTTTGATAATCTGGTTTCCCTCCAATTACCAGGGGTATTGAATATGATGATTGGCAATGGGGAAAGGAGGCTGGATGAATGAGAGGATTAGGTTGGCAAAGGATCATTAGTATAATGTCAGAGAATAGGATCAGTACCATTAGAGATGGAGCATTGAAGGCTCAAAATAAAAAGCTGATAAATCAATTTTAAAAAGGGACCTACTTTCATTGGGTTTCTAGTACTGAGCTTGGACCTGCATGGGGAGGTTTTCTTTAAGACGTGAAAGCAAGCTTCACAAGTTACTTTTCTAGAAGTAAACCTGTGTTAAATGAAGGGAATTCTAACATGAATAAAAGCTCTTTAAGTGGCATATAAACATGTCAGGAGACTGGTGACTGTCAGGAGAGGGAAGGGGAAGAGGCAGACAGTGCAGAGCATCCCTGTGGCCATTCCCCTCAATAACAAATACACTGTTTTAGATATTGTTGGTCTGGAAATGACCTACCATGGACAAGTTGAGATGGTCAAGTCTCTGGCACAGGTGGTGGGGAGGTGTCGGGGATCAGCGACGGCTGATCTTCTGTTTTCTTCCATTAACCAATTCTGCTGATGCTACTGGGCTGTTTATAGCCATTATTCAGTTAACGAAAAAGCATCTGATCCAAAGCTTTTTGGATATTGGGGAATGTACTGTAGTAGAATTTTGACTGATGTTTGTGCAAACTTCATTTCATTTGCTACTCTTCACCAAATAAATCAACCAACACCAGCATGGATGCAACATATGTTCCAAATACATTTATTAGGGCTCATTAGCTATCTCCATGAAAAATAAAATAATATTGAGTATTTACCCATAATTTAATTGCCTGTTTGTACTATTCCCAAAGTAGGAATGGGTTAAGTACAATTTACTTCGTGTCAGATGATTGCATTTCTGATGACTATCTCCCTATCTGTTTATTACAGATTCTGCCATGATATAAAATGGCATTAAAGTGATGGTGAAAAATATGGAATTTTAATAAAATTTGAAAGTTTGTTATGATACATTTTAAAGTATGAATTTAGATTTAGGATTCACTGTTTAGTGAATTAAATTTTCATGTGGGCGAACTGAGAATTTTGCCTTTTGAGCAAAATGTTTTAAGACATCTTTTGGATAATATGCTCACTTCAGAGATCAGGAATGGATTCATATATTATGCCAGCTTTGTGGCTCTATTTTGAAAACCCTTTTCACAGTGTTGAATCGAATTAGGAAATATGGAATTATCTGTGCAATATTTTAATAACAAGTTGAGTGCATGCAAATTACTATCTTCTGCTAACTGCCAGCTGTTTATTTTACTTTCATTTTATTTTTGAACATTATTCTAATGGGGATAATATGCCAGCCGAGAACAGAGGGTCTGCTGCCGAATTAAAAAAAACAGGTTGACAGTATATTCCATTTACTGCTTCATAATGTGTCAACAATTCATGTCACCCAAAGTTTGTTATGGGATCTCATATGAAACAAATTAAATGTGGCAAACATTGCCAAACAAAAGCCCATTCATTTGTTAAGTCTCTACTAATTAGAACTTATAAACTTTATTATTGAAATGCACTAATTACAGTAAAATCTCTGGTATCCGGAATTCAAGCAACCTGCTACCTCAAGCAAATGGCAAAAAAAAATGCAGAAAATAAACAAGGAAGCTTGAAATAGGTATGCCTCACTATTAGTTCTCCATTCATGCAACACACAGTCTCAAGCAACTGGAAAACTTGCTACCAATCCCTAGAGGTGCTGGATACCAGGGGTTTTACTGTATTTGCTTCGACCCAGGTGTCTCTTGCACTGTTGGAGAATTTTGTTTGATTATAGTGGTGATTTTAAATTTGGTATCATATGATCTTGCCATTATTATGCCACACCATCTGACAGTGAATATTATTAGAAAAATTACATATGTCATTATTGGCCCTTATCATGATTGGAATGAAGTAACATGCACAATCTAAGTGCTTGAGATTGACTGACTCTAGTGTAGATAAAAGCTCACACTCAACTGGAGGGAGAACTAACGCTTTTATTAGCTTTCAACACAGGTAGGGTTCATGAACAGGCTTCAGAGGGGTTCTGGGTTTAGGCGGGAAATCAGGGTTATATACGGTCCCTCGGGGGAGGAGCCAGGAGGCAGAACCACTCGTTAGTAGAGCACACTTCTAGTGAATCCCAGTTCACTACACTGACCCAGTCTTTCCCAAGAGATAATGAATACAGGAACAATGCTATATTTTATATACTTTGTTATCTGTTAGTTTAGCTTCAGACCATTTGAGGAGTTCTGGTTACTTTTCCTCATTTTCATAACATGTGCTTATTTATATTTTTCCAAACATGCTTTCCTTTTGGGGTATAAATAACTTTTCTTTTACTTCAACTTTATAGCAAACTTCTTAATTAATGTTTTTCTCTACATTTATGAAATAATTCATGTTGCTTGTGAAATCATTGTCCAATAATCTTTATTTGAATTATGCTTTCTCATTTTTTTGGCTTGAGGTTAATTTTAATGCAATTAATTCTTTCTTTAAATATTATCATTAATTAACAACAAAGAAACCTTGCATCGGATAATGAGCTGTGGAGCAGAATATCCAAAACACATTATGACAGAAGTCTAATCTTGACAATAATAATGCACATTATGGAGAAATTAATGATGAATAAAATGACTGAGCACTTGAACAAATATGAATTGATTAGAGGAAGCCAGTAAGAGTTTATGAATTGTTAAGTAAAGTTTAACCATTGACAAATATTTTTCATAGAAATGATTAACCTCTGTGACTTCCCGAACACATTCAATGCAATTTCACTAAAAATGATGAGTAGGGCAAATAAAGGTGGACAAAGTCAAAGCTATCTTTTTGATGCAAGAATTAAATTGATTAGGAGTGGAAGTCAGAGAGCAAGTAACAATAGATATCTACAGCATTTCATTCGATGCTTGCAACTTGTTTCATTCACAGAGTGCATTGGGGCTTCAGCACTTCATTATTTGGATGAAAGAAGAGTGCGAAAGTGTTGCCTTTCCAGGTTTATTGGCAACATTAACTTCCAAGGTAGAGTAAATAGTGCAGTTGGTGTAAAAAGGCCACTGATAGGCTACGTGAGTGGGTGTAAATGCAGCAGATTGAGTTAAACATGGGGGAGTAGTTGTGCATTTGCCTTGGAGCAAAGGAATATAGTTTTATTTTCAAAATGCTGTGACCATATGATCTATGATACACCAGAAACATTTACTTTAGCAGGTGGAAGTGTAACCAGAAGCACGAATGAAATGTTAAATGCTTTTAATGCAAATGTATAAAAGTTATGTTTACCTGTGATTAAACAGCATCCAAATATTTGCTGTGTGTGGAGGAAACATGGCCTCCCTGTCTGTCTGGAATGTGTGTGTTGTGGATGGTCACGTGTTCTCCCTGTCTGAAATTTATTTGGAAGTCACATCACCTGTTAATGAAGTTTGGACCCCATTCACCCATTAGTGCACACTTTCCCGTTGGCTAATTTAAATTATCTAGGGTCATTATTAGCTAGAAGCATGGATTTAGCACACTTTTTTCTCTCTCCCTCATGGTCCAAGACCCAGACATCACTTCACACCAGGTTGCTACTGTGGATTTCACTCAAAGTCGCAGGTAAGATGTGCACTACACTGAAGCTGAGCAATAGTATTGTAATAGATCCATATTTGCAGAGAGCCACACCCCTGTTGGTACAGGGAACCGGGTGTGTGTAAGAGTCTGTATTTGTAGTGTGTATACTCAACTGTGTGAGCTGTCGAGTACAGGTTCACTATTGTTGGAGTCCAACCTAAGTCTAAGGTGAATGTCTATATCATTGCTTAAGTGAATTAGTAATCGTGTACCATTAAATGTTCTCCACTATTTGTCTCCATACGTTAGAGTTATGTGCGATTGCAGCATTTGACCAGACTCCTCTATCTGTGAACCCACAGAACCTGATTCTCTTCCCAACACGACAATGTTGCATTCAGTTTTGGCTACCACTTCCTAGAGTGGATACATTCGCTTCAGTGAAATTTCAGTGTGGATTCACCAGAATTATATGACACAAGATTACATTATGATGACAAGTTTTATTGACTAATGTGGCTTTCTTCATGAGAACAAAAGATTAAGGGAAACTATATAAGATGCATGACTGATTTGACAGGATGTATAGAAATTTTCTTCAGTAGGATAATTCAATACATTCCTCAAACACAATTCCTGAAATATAGCAGACTATTGTGAAATTATAAATCTAGAAATCTTTGAAATACCTGTTGATTTTCAGTCAATTTATATTTCAAAACTTAGTTTGAAGAATTTGTTAGCTGAGGGTAACCAAGGCAGCTTAATAGACTTATATAACAAATTGGCCAGGGCCTTGTTGAAACATTGGAGTTATCAATATCATACATAATTCATCTGGTTTTGGTGCTAAAGCATGATTTGTGCAATCTAACATCACACTCAGGTATTTCAGCCTGATGTAATTTTCAAGTCAGTTGGTCCAAAAGGATACTTATAAAGAAATTTAAAGTGAAGAGTAAAGAAGCAGCAATGCAAAAGTTCACTAACAGTAAAACTTAGTTAGAACGTGGTAGTTGGGGTACAAGATTTCATACCGCGTTACACCCAAGTCATGGAACAGATACATATATATCAAAGCTGGGGCTGCCAGCGCGCAACTTCAGGGCTGTGGCTATCTTTTTGATGCGTGGGATGTCGGGGCTGGGGCAGCAGGCGTGGGACATCGGGACAGGGGCGGCTGGTGCAGGACACCCCTGCCCCAACGTCCTGTGCCGGCTGCCCCTGCCCCGACGTCCCACGCCGGGAGCCCCTGCCCTGAAGTCCCATGCTGGGGGGCAAGGGCAGCGGGGAGATGGGCTGTTAGGTGCGGGAAGTTTGGTTGCCGGCTGATTGTCATCAGCCCGCCCCTTATCAGTTTGTAGTCCACAGACACCCGTGCTATAAGCGATTCTGCGGATTAACGAATTGCAATCTAACAAGGTTTCACCATATTTAAGACAGTAAAACAATTCTGATGAAGTGAAGGAGTCGGAGGCAGCAAATAATTGAGACAATGAGCTGAAAGAGATCAAATCCAAACAAATATTTGATATACTTTGCAAAGAATGCCTGAAGATTTCATCAGATGATCATCTATTCCTAATGTCAGGATATTGTTGAAGAACAACATTGATTTGAACCAAGGGGCTATAAATAGTCCAATTTAAAAAATACATCAGAGATAAGTGCAAAGTTTCATTGACAACTAATGTAAAATTTGGGTGGTTGGTCACTTTCTTTATGAGGATGAATTGTGTTCTTCATACTTTATTTATCACATAATGGACAAACCCTAAATATTTGTCTTTCCATGAGCAGACACAGACTGCTTCATTTTTCTTGAATGGTTTTGAACTGAGTTCAATGGTGTGCAATCATCAGAAAACATTCCTATTTTTGACCTAATGATAGAAGGAACAGCAATAATCAAATACCTGAGAGAGTTGGATCTAAAACACTTCTCTGCAAAGCTCCTCCTACAAAGATCAAGGGCTGGGATTATTGAAATCCTATAACTAGATTTGGATTTGGGTTTCAGATGTATTGTGGAGTACATACATGACTTCCCATACAACGCTGAGATTCTTTTTCCTGCTGGTAAGGCAGAATGATCTCTAATTGGTAGTGCAGAAAAAAAAAACTGACTCAACATACACATGTAAAAAAAAGAAATGTAAATTAGAGAAAAAAATCAATAAAGTGCAAAAGTAAGATTCTTTAAATAAGTCTCTGATTGAGTTTGTGGTTGAGGAGTCTAATGGTGGATGGGGTAGCAGCTGCTCTTAAACCTGGTGATGTGAATCTTGTGGGACCTACACATCACTCCTGATGGAAGCAGTGAGAGCAGAGCATGTGCTAGGTGGTGTGGATCCTCGATGAATGCTGCTGCTCTCCAACAGGACTGTTCCCTGTAGATGTTCTCAATGTTGGGGAGGGGTTTACCTGTGATGCTCTGCACTGTCCATTACCTTTTGCAGGGCTTTACGTGCAGGGGCATTGATGTGCCCATACCAAACCATGATGTAGCTGGCCAGCACACTTTCCACCACATATCTATAGAAATTTTCCAGGGTTTTTGAAGTTGTGCCAAACCTCTGCCAACTGCAGAGGAAGTAGAGGCTCTTGCATGCTTTCTTCATTTGTCTATTGGGTCTAGGAAAGATCATCCAAGATAGTGACTCCAAAGAACTTAAAATTTGCTCAACTTCTCCACCTCTAATCCTCCAATGATCACTGGATCGTACACCTCTGGTCTTCCCTTCCTGAAGTCAACAATCAACTCCTTGGTTTTGATGACATTGAGTGTGAGCTTGTTGTTGCTGCACCATTCTGCCAAGTTTTCAATCTCCCTCCTGTAGGCTGACTCATTGCCGCTTTAGATACAAATCCCTACTGTAGCATCGTCAGGGAATTTGTAGATGGTGTTGGAGGTGGTTGTGAACTGATCCATACAATCCAAGGCGTATAGCGAATAGACCAGGTGGGTAAAAACATTTTACCAGGCTTCGTGCTGCCATATGGTCACGTGTATCCTTGAGGTCAAAGGCAGTCATTCACCAGCTTAGCTCTGGAAATCAGCTTTTTGGTCCATTTGTTCGGACCAAGGCTGTAATCAAGTCTGGAGCTAAAGGATTTGGAAAAACCCAAAGTGTCATCAGTAAGTCAGTGATTGGAGAACTATTATTGCTTCATAGCACTGTTAACCATATCTTCCAGCCCATTTCGAGAGTGGATTGACAAGGTTATAACCGGATAGATTGGATTTGTTTTGCTTTTGTGGGTGCCAGAATTTATTCTGTAAAATTACTATTATTTTTAGGTATTTGCCAGCAGAAGCGGCAAAGGGATAAGCTGTTTTGGTGACACAATTCTCACTGAAATAACCAAATGTAGTTGTTCTTTAATTGAAACAATCTTTTAGTTCATTTGTTAAGAAGATATTAAAACCTGAATACTTTTTAACATGTGATCGCTTTTTACAGATAATTTAATGTGGAATTTATTTTCAGCAATTTTGCTGTCAATCATAGCTGGCACTTGACAATCTAAATATATATTGAGCAGTAGAATGCTCCATTCTATCTTTATATAGCACACAGGTGCATTCATAATAACGTAATTACTTCATAAACGCAACCTATTTTCTTGAAATTCCATTACTTAAGTACATTTACTGCTGTTTAAAATCACACAGATAAACCCAGCTGTTGCAGACAAGAGATACATTTATGTTCCAATACATTGTCTGGTTAAGTGCTTTGAGGAAGTTTACTTTATGTTTAGTTCTTAGTCTCAGGTGAGCCATCTGTGCTGATTGGAGCCTATGCAAAGTGCATATGTTCTCGATGATGGTGAGGGTTTTACCTGTGATGCCCTGGGCTTTCCACTCAGGAATATTGGCGTCCCCATATCAGACCAAGTGCAGCTGGTCAGCACACTTTCCACTGCACATTTATAAATATTTTCCAGGGTTTCTGACATCATGCAAAACCTCTGCAAACTCCTGAGGAAGTAAAGGAGCTAATGTGCTTTCTTCACGGTGCCGTTAGTGCATTGTGTCTTGGAAAAATCTTCCGAGATTTTGATTCCCAGAACTTAAATTTGCTCACCCTCTCCATCTCCAATCCCCCAATGATCACTGGATTGTACACCTCTGGTTTTCCCTTCCTGAAGTCAACAATCAGCTCCTTAGTTTTGGTGACATTGAGTGTGAGGTTTTTGTTGGTGGACCATTCAGCCAAGTTTTCAGTCTCTCTCCTCTATGCTGACTTATCAACCCTTTTTATATAACCAACTACCATGGTATCGTCATTTTACACTGTCATGTACTTCACAAATGTTTTGATGTTGATTCAGTTGAAGATCAAATTTTATAACACAGGCCTTGTGTTTGCCCAATGAAAAATCGATAATCAGCCAAGAGAGTAGTCATTCAAACCTTATCATTTTAAAATCATTAATAAAAGCTTGTAGAAACTTAATGGGGATTAATACCTAAATTACTTTTTCAGCTCTTAAGATTACATTTGATATGTTAGCAGAACTAAGAACAATAACTAAAATTTTCCTGAAATTAAAAAGTATGAACCATTATTTAGAAGAGATGGTAGGTCACCATTCATCTATTCAGGTGCCTTGCCATAGATGTGGGTGACCATGTCTCTCCATCCATCACGATCTCTGACCCTCTGAATTGTAGCTGTTGCCTCCCCTGTTCTCCTTCGGTGAAGGCTTCATCTTTGAGCTAACACCGTAGTCGAGGTTGAGTTCATGATTATACAAGGGAAAAATAATGAAGTAGTTTCCCATTGCCTTCTTCAGTTGCAGTGCCCACACTGGATGGGTAACCCTGGCCATTGATCAGCAGATTCGTCTGCCCAGCATTTTTAATTTTACAGCCATAAGTTTTTTCGGCAAGAAACTGAAGTGGCTGATTAAAAGGAATCAGTTGTGGGTGTCCAGCGAACAAGATATCTCTCTCTGAAAAGTGACAAGAACCTTCCTGTGTAATAACCATTTACCTTTCAAGCACGAAAGCCTGGTTAAACTCTGTGCACAGTACAAGAATTGCCTGCAACCAGTGAACTTGGAGGAATGAGAAGTGAGATTGGACTGTGAATCAAAGAACTTTTCTGAACTTACACACACATTATATACATGTGCGCTTAGAATTAGAAGGGGATTAAGTTAGGTTAGTTCAGTAAATAGTGATAAGTTAAAGTGTGATTCTGTTTTCATGTTTAAAGATGATTAAAAGCAACTTTTGTTGAAGTAACCATTTGTTTTGGTGAATATCTATTGCTGCTGGGTTTTGGGCTTGTAACAGAATACAGATGAATAATTCCTTATTAGTGGCATCGCAGGTGGATTGGGTCATAAAGAGAGCTTCTGTCACACCCGCCTTCATAAATCAAAGTCTTGAATACAAGATTTGAGATATTATGTTGAAGTTGGCTAAGATATTGGTGAGGGTAAATTTGAAGAATTCAGTGCAGTGTTGATCATCTATCTGCAGGAAAGATAGCAAAGCGATGGAAAGAGTGCAGAGAAATTTTACAAGACTGTAGACAGGACTTGAAGAGCTGAGTTCCTGAAAAAGGTTGAATAGACTGACTGTCCCCCCCAGAGTGAATAAAAGGAGATTTGATAGAGATAAATGAGAGGTATAGATGGCATAAATGGAAGCAAGCTTTTTCCAATGAGATTGAATGAGACAAGAATTAGAAGACATGTGTTGAAGGGGAACGATGAAAATGTTTAATGGGATCATTAGGGGGAACTTCTTCACTCAGAGAGTGGTGAGAGTGTGGAACAAGCTGTCAGTGGAGGTGGTGGATGTAGGTTTGATTTTAATATTTAACAGAAATCTGGATGGCACATGGATGGGTGGAGTATAAAGATCAATGGGATTAGGGTAGGTAATAGTTTAACATGATGAGATGAGTTGAAGGGCCTTTGTGTTGCAGTGTTTAATGATTCCATGCTTCTTATCCACTTATATAGATAGGAGCAGAATGAAAATGGCAATAGATACAAATTTAAAGCTACTACAAGAGGAAATATACAAGCTGTGTTGACTTAGATGCAAAATCTTCACTGTCTTGTCACCCATTTCTCCGACTAATACCTGCAGTAATGATTGGATTATAATTTATTGACACATGGTTTCCAACCATGACCAAACTGAAGTAAAACAATGATAAACTCAGCAGGTCAAATAGTGTACTTTATGTAGCAAAGATTACGATACATAATCAACATTTTGAGCTTGAGTCCTTCATATGAGGAAAATGTAGCCAGGCGCCTAAACAGCTATGGGGGAGCCCATATGATGGAGGGGAAGGGGGCAGGGGGAGGAGCATAGTGCCACAGGCAGGTTCCTGAACAAAATGGTGGAGTTGGAGGGGCAGGAGGAGGAGTAAAATTCCACAGGCAGGAGGTAACAGGTAGATAATATCCACATAGTACCTATTACTTGTGGGACTGTGCTCCTCCCCATGCCCCCTTCCCCTCCATCATTTTGTTCAGGTGTCTGCCTACATTTTGCTCATACTTTGATGCAGGGCTCAAGCCTGAAACATTGGTTATGTATCTTTATCTTTGCTACATAAAGTACACTGTTCAACCTGCTGAGTTTCTCCAGCATTATTTTTACTTCAATCATGGTGTCTGCAGACTTTTGTGCTTTACTCCATGACCAAGCTAAAAATGCCTATATGAAAAGACAAAGCTGCATGAACATCAATTAAGCTATTTTCTGTTTGCAATTTTAAAAGATGTGGTTTAATCATTTAAGGAAATGAAACCAATATTGCACATACTTTAATGATATTGTCTCATATTCAGATTCGATTTCTAGTTGAATGCAATTCCATTTGACTTGGGGAAAAAATGTCACTGGAGAAAGATATTGAGATATTGGATTGATTTAAAATTTGTTCTCTTTTATTTTTCTGGTTTGATTTCTGACAAAATCACCTTTTTCTTGCATTCCGGCGCACATGAACTTTGGAGCTGAATTTACTAATTTGATTTCTGAGGGGATGTATATGGTGGGTTTAGGGAAAAAGTAATTGTACAAAACAAGTGTGACCATGAATATTTGAAAAGTTTACACCACCCACCAGAAGCAGCCATGTGGTAAATCTCATAAAATAGTCAATATAGAGAAATCTGTCAACATAAAATTATGTTTAAATTTGAAGAAATTGTGTGAAATTTAAGAAGATTCATCTTAGTAACATTCATTACGTTCTTATGTTAAACAGGATGCCCTTCAGCTCATTCTTATGAAAGTGAATGTACACATACATGGAAGAAATATCCTTGGACCCATGATTCTGGTGAATGAGAATTTCATGCAGCTGTAGTATTCATAACTGACTTCTACTTCTCATTATGTCCTGTGTGATAACAATCCAGCTAATTTCCTACAAGCTGAGGAAACGCATTGCTGAATCTATTTTCTGCTACCAATTCCTATTCGTGTTTGACTATGAGCTGAAATAGAGCAGGGCCCACCTGCAAATGTAAAAATTAGGAGCAGGAGTCGGTCACGCAGCTGTTCACATTGGATTTGTTAATGAATAAAATCATGGCAGACCAGGCTGCCTCAAGTCTCCATTCCCAACCACCAAAGGCAACCCTTCACCTCTTTGATTATCAATAATTTATGTACCACTGCCTTAAAAATATTATAAGATTCTGCATCTATTTCCCTTTTTGAAACAGAGATCTATAGACATAAGATTCTCTGAAATGTCATCACATTTCTGTCATATCCTCTTCTTTTCAAACAGTTAGATTTTTCCACACAAGGAACTATGCTATCCATATCTATCTTGTCAAGACCCTCAAGATCTTGTATGCTTCAGTCAAATCATCTCATGTTCTTCTTAGCTCAAATGGATTCAAGCCTTTCCTTACAATATAACTTCTCACATTCCATGTATAGGCCAAGTAAAACCCCTCCAAGCTGCTTCCAAATCATTTACACAATTTCTTAAATATCAAGACCAATACTGCACATGGACACCAAATGGAGTTTTCCCCCATGAGTTTCCATAGTTCCTCTGTGTGACATACCAGATTGTATGTTCAGAATACATCAAGAATTCAGTGTATTTGATGGAATGATGGTGTTCTTGCTAATCCTGCTGTATTCTTATCTGCTGATGTTGATGTGATTGGAGGCAAAGTAGTTTGGTACCTCTGTTTTCCCACTCTTGCTGATCTGTTCAAGTTAAAAATTCAATCCATTCTCTCTCAAGCCACTTCAGCCCCTTATAATTTCTATGCTGTACTGATTAGTAATAGAAAAGAAGTAGCTCAGTTTTTCCAAAAATAAGTATCCTAAAATTTTGAAAGGAACAATTTTCAAAAAAAAAGGGAAGGACTTCTGTATATTTTGCAGACAATTTTCTGAACTTAAATTGTTAATGATGGCTTCAGATTATTGCCTTCATTAAGTAAAAATTTAATCCACAGAGGGACTTCTTACTTCATGAAAATCAATATCACACCAAACCTGAGCACGCCTTATTATGAGGGTGAACCTTTCAGGCTGTAAGTGAGGAGAGCACTCAGTATTATTGGGAAATTACTTCTCCATTCTTATACTTTACTGAAGATCAGAGTACCCATTGTTTTCAGTGAAATTACTGATCTGAGATATTTTATTATCTTACTTTTTCATCTTTTAATCATCATGTTTTAATTAACTCTTTAAATATGTTTGCATTTTTGTTTAACATTTTTGCAAAATTGCAAAATGTTAGAAATATTTAAGAACCATTAAATGCTCTTGTAGATTTCTACACGAGATGTGGCTGTACTTTAAATCTACTTCTGTCCAGTCCCGGCAGAGGCAGAGTTTTGACACCTTGTCACTTGAATTTGTACCCTCTTTGGCACTTGCTATTTAATTCCTGGATGTGGGGAGCCAGGCTTATCACTCTTTGCATCTGCATCAAACGTGTCTGGATGGTTTAAAAATAGCTGCATCAAGCTTCATCCAGTCCATCAATGTAGCTATGAATTTTGGTCAACATCTACTTCTCGACAGTGCATGGCCATAATATGGCACATTGAGGAAGCTAGTTATGGTTAATTGTACTACTTGGGTTTCATGGGTAATTGCATGATGCACAATACATTTCTGTTTCAAATGTTGGGGATATTTATGTGAGTGTAAGAAACAATGTGAATCAATCAGCCAATTCTTTTCAACCAGTGCATTATATTGATATTATTAAAATGGATTCGCCTGTTGAAGCAGGTCACATAACTGTATAAATCAAGGTGGTTTGGATTTGCTGCAAGCAATAAATTTCTTGCAAGATTATACTAAATTGATTAGGAACCAGGAGTAGGGAAAGTTAGCAGGGAATTTATATTTTTACAAATGATCACCTATGGAGCAAATAAAAATTTCAGTCAGTGTATGTGTCAAACAATGTCATCTCGGACTTCGGCCAATTCTGCAGGTTGAAATGATAGTTCAGTAGCTGGATTTTTAAAGCATTTAATGTCTTGGAATACAGTGATGATGCAACATAGAAATCTGTCTGATGGAAACTTTTGGGCGGATAAGAAAATAATAATTATGCCTTCGTTTGTAACATTGCAATTTTGCCTATAGCAGTGCTGTGTTTGTAAACCAGTTAACTCTGCACCATCAGCTGGAATAAAACTAAATTCAATTCAATTGATGCAAATAATAAACAAAACTATTTTCAATAATGAATAAAATATACCTTCCATTTTCTTTTTAAGATCTTAAGTTCTGTTTGATTTACCTTTGAGCTTGAATTGGTTGGATCTTTTATCATACGATAAGCACACAATTCAAATATTTTAGCAATGATCAATTTAGAGAAGGCACAGTATTGAGACATTCCTTCCCCTTTGCATGGTAAATGAATGGTGGAGGAACATGAATTGGGGGCCAAGGCTCGATTGCCCATTTTTTTTCGGCCCCTCATCTCCTCTCCTCATTCCATGCAAATTAACATTGTTATGAAATGCAGTGCTGGATTTCCTTACCATACTAACTGTGGCCCACCTTAGAAAATCAATGCAGGTGTAAAAGCACTGTTGTGGTTGCTAAGCAGCAGCAACCAGGCAGAAGTGTAGTTCAAGGCTCTGCTTTGAAGGATGTTGCTGAAAGATTTCTGTACCATCCCTGCTTCTCATCTTTCTCACTTCAACCTTGGAACTGAATTCAATATAGCTCTTGGGGCTGCATACCTATACTTTGATCTTCTAAACCTTCTCACTCTGTGTTAACAGAACGTTTCCCTTAGGCATTTTCAATATTTCTATTATTTCAAGAAAGAAAAGTAGAATAAGGAATATACTTGCACAAATTCTGGGATCACCATGCAACTCTGGTGACATCCAGTACTGTATTGCAAGTAAGACCATGTCTGCAGCCTCAGAAGTCTGAGCCGAACATCATAAATTTCTTCAAAAGCAATCCATGCCTTGAACTATACACAGTAACATCCCCATTCTCTGGAATTCAAGCAACCAGCAAAAAATAAAAAAGTTGAGGAAAATAAATAGGTGAAAAATACGAAAGTTTAAAACTGGTGCCTCCAGCTGTCAGTTTGCCAATCATGCAACATGCAATCTCAAGCAACCGGGAAATTCAATCCCCTGAGGTGTTGAATACCGGGAGTCGTACTGTATTTAGTTTGGATCGAAAGTTCATATCCATCAACTCTTCTCTGAGACATTGAGAAATATAGAATAATTGGAATTATCAGGACAGTGCATGGTGCAATATCTGCAGAGAAGGAAAATAAATTAATGTTTCAAGTATTTCACCTTTCATTGGAATTGGAAATTAAAACTGATGCGTTTAAAGGTGCAGAGCGTGGGGCTAGATCGAGGCGGTAAATGATGAAATGTTAATTCTTTCACTCCCTCCTTCTCCTCATTCCTGTCCCCATTCCTCTCTCTACAGCACTGAAGTGAGAGGCCATTTGAATCTAGGACTTGTCTGTTCAAAATGAAAAAATGTGTTCTGCAAAATACTCACTCAATCATAACAACGTAGGAAATAAGAACAGGAGTAGCTATTCAACTGTGCCTCTGGTTATTCGCACTGCTCCTCCAGATTCCAATGTAAGCCTAAGGAACAACTCTTCATTTTCTGATTTAGCACATTCTAGCCTTCAGGACTCAAGAATGAATTCAAATATTTCATATAATTTTCTATTCCAGCCTTCCATCTTTCAATTCCAGGGCCATGTGCATTACTCTCTCCTTTTGTGGTCATTTTCAGTTTAATTTAACTCCTCCAAGTTCCCTAGATATTTTCTTTCAGCAGACATCACCACCCTTTATTTCAGTCAGCCTCACCTTATGTTCACCTGTCACTCATCTGCTTATTCCTTTTGTCCTTCCCCAGTTTCATTGCAACTATAATGAGTTCAACTACATTTCTTCCAATTCTGAATAATCTCCTTTACTTGAAATGTTGACTCTTTTTCTCTAATTGGCACCTGACATGTTGAAATTTTTTATATTTTTGATTGCCAATATCTGCAATATTTTGCATTTAGAATTTGGCAGAGATGTTCGTTTGTATTTGTCAGGGGTCAATAATGTCTTGAACAAATAGGTATCACTTCAGATATACATGTGTTCCTGGCGCAAGTAAAATCTTCCACAAACAAGTTACAAAGCAACACCCTACCATGAAATAATCTGACATGCCACAGGTACAAAAATAGCCTCATGTAAGCACTCTGAATAAGGGAAAATGCATCACAAAATAGCTGACCGCCTTGATTCATTGGTAATAGTTTTGTCCTAGGAATGAATGTTGAGAGTTCAAATTCCATTCCAGAATTTTCAACATGTCATTTTGATGAGTTCTTTGGTTCTTCAGTGAGTGAATACTGTATGGTTAAGAATTCAGGAACAGGTGATAAAGCAAGGCAACACCTCCATTTTAGAAGCAATTATGTGTAATCTGTGAGCAGATTTGTCCCACAGTCAATAAATTATTTATTTATCATTTCATTACTCTTTGTGGGACTGTTTTGTGGGTGTTTAGTTTCTTCTATTAAATCAGAGACTTAATATCATAAATAATGTAATTACATTACAACATGTTGGGACATCCTGGAATTAGGAAAGGCACCATATAAATTTAAGAGTGTTTTTTAATCCTTCTTTATAAATTAAATTCCCTGACTCGATGTTTGACATTTTAGGAGTGATTATCAAACTCCTTGGTCCAAATATTGTACACTGCTCATTAAAATTAATGACTGAAAGCTCTGTGCCAAGAGCCTGAATTGTTGAAACTTACAATTATATTTCAAGCTACTTCCTTGAATTATGATCATTAAAATGTATCATTAAGTGGATGAAAGAGCTAACATCATTTAACTAGATTACAATTAGGAATGATTTGGTTTCTGTCAGCAATGTAAATTGATCTCAAAATAATATACTTTCAAAAGTTAATTCATTTGTCTAATTTGGGACTTAACTGTGAAGAAAGATTTATTGGGCATACTATATTTTTATGTTTTCAGTGGGAAACTAGAAACATCAGGAATGCAGATGGAGGGGAGCGTGGCAAGATGGCGTAGACAGAAGACATGTGTTCCACCTCTCCCCAGCTGGATCATTAAATACCCGGTTTTTTAATAGTATAAAAGTGATTAAACATAAGATTTACAGTTATTTAAATAACAGTGCTTTATGATGGCATCTAATGTGATAAAGCTCAAACCTCAGCTTCAGAAAAAAACACCATATAAAAGTGTGGAAGAATTGAGGCCTACCTGCATTGCTGAATCCATGGAGTCGTTGCTGGGAGTCTCCAAGCCTCAGAGGACGCCAGCCCTTTCGACTTTGACTCCAGCGCCGATCCTGCATCCGCAAGATGACGCCAGCACATCGGTGAGTTTGGCCGTTGCTGACCCCCATCCATGTGAAGTCGTGTGCGTGGGCGGCACGGCCAATAAGGGGACCTGCGAGCCTGTGATCTCACTGGGCAGCCCGGTGGCGTGCAGGGTAGTGTCAGAAGACGCGTCCGACAGCTTCGCCTGGCCTGCATGTGGCATCGCGGGCCTGGGAGCTGCTGGACAAAATTAGCGCTGTGGGGGAACCTGAGCACTGTCATCCCAAAGAGGTCGGGGTGCCGGCGCCGGGTGTCCAGACCCGCAGCAGTTCAGTTAAAGGAACTGCGCTGACTGAAGAAGAAGAGGAATTTACCTTATTGGAATACGTCCAGGAGGAGGAGCTTGGTGTTAAAGAGGGTGAATCTCAAAAAGTGGAAGTGGAATCTGGACTGGATTCAGTGTTTATTGTTTTGGAAGGGATTGCTGGTCAAATACAGCAAATGCATAATGTGTCAAAACAAATATCAACTCAAATGACTCAAGGATTTAAGGAGATGAAATTAAAAATGAAAACTTTGTGTGATGAAATGTCAACTGTGAAACAGGAAATGACTAGTTAAAAGTGATATTAATAAATGTATACAATCAGTAGACACTGCAAAATAATTTTAAGAAAATTAAAACAGCTTTTTCTGAGTGTCAAACTCAGGTAGAACATAATAGAGAAAAATTGGAAAAAGTGGAAGATTGGGGGATTCAGAAAAGAGATTTAATGAAGAAGATTGATTCTTTGGAAAATCAAAGTCGGAGGAATAATGTGAAAATAGTTGGTCTTCCAGAGGATATGGAAGGTGCTGACCCTATAAAAAATTTTTAAGCACTGGATCCCAGAGGTGCTGGGTAAAGAGTTTTTCCCTGAAGGTTTGGAATTGGATAGGGCTCATAGAGTTTTGAGAAGAAGACCATTTCCAGGACAAACACCGAGAGCAGTTTTGATTCGTTGTTTAAAATATCAAGATCATGAAATGATTTTACATATGGCAGTACAGAATGCAAGACAGAATCGATCTCCATTAATGGTTCAACATAATAGGGTGTTCTTTTATGCTGATTTGAGTCAAGAGGTTATTAGAAGATGACAAGAATTCAATACGGCTAAAGATGTTTTGTGACGAAAAGGTTACAAGTTTGCTTTTCATTATCCTGCAATTTTGAAGGTTTTCTATGGAAATTCTCAATCTCAATTTTTTGAGAAAGATCATGATGCTTTGGTTTTTGCCAATTCTTTGCCGGAATTGTGAAGAGATGGATCTTCTCCTCCATTATCTTCTAAGAGGAGAGTGAATGGAAATGGACATGGGAATGGAAATTATGGAAAGAATGGAAGGAAAAAAGAGATGACACAGATTCTTCTTGATATTGAAGATCTGGAGCAATCATTGGGCTTGGAATCATTGGGTTGAATATATGGACTATATTTGATTGTGTTTGATTAAATAATCAATATGTATCTGGCTGGGGGGGGGGTGGTGGATGACACTGAAAACTTTGACAGTCATCTACCACTAGTGGGTTTACCACACCCAGTTTTTTTAGGGTATTACTACCTTTGGGTGTTTTTGTTATTTTTACTTTATTTTCTTTTTTTTGAGGGAGTTTTTCTTTTTTGGAAGAATTGTAGAGGGGAGCATTATTTTATAGTGTATAATTATATTAGTAGTTTTAAAAAAAAGTCTCAATTTAACTTTGCAACTTTCAATGTGCAGGGGTTAAATAATCCAATCAAGAGAAAGAGAATATTGGCCTATATAAAAAAAAAATGAAAATTGATATTGCTTTTTTACAAGAAACACATTTGACTGAGAAAAAATATTTGAAATTGAAATTGAAAATTGAAAAGGGATTGGGTTGGTCATGTTTTCTCTTTTAATTCTAAGGCAAGAGGAGGAGTGATTTTGATTCATAAAATATTACCTTTTGAATTGGAACCTTTAGAGGGTTAACATTTAAATTAATGGACAAAAAAAAATCACATTTTCCATCTGCATTTCTTTTTTTCCAAACTTTATTTAAAAGATAACAAAAACATAATATACAATATAAATAGTCAAAGAAAAATTTTCATTAATACCCATCCCCCCCCACCCCTACAGCCAAAGTGGAGCAAAAAAAAGAAAATATTAATTATATATTAAAAGGAAAGGGGTAGCCTGCAAGGGGCTATGGGTAGGATTGGTCCCAGGAGGTGTGTCCAGTCAATAGCAGCCAATCACAGTTTAATTGTGGTTTACCACACCACCTTACTCAGCTGTCTGCGAGGAATCCTTGATTTCATCCCTCTTTTGGAGATCTGCATTTCATCTAAAAATATTAAGAGACAGGACAAATTGATCATCTGTTTTAGTTAGTATGATGTCATATGTAGAACAAGATGATAGGCTGTTTAGATAGTTTCACTTCTGTGATGTCCTTTAGAATTTGCAATGATTATAGCCCTCGATATTTGTCCATACATTAGATGGGGGAAGTATATTAAAAAACTTTAAGAATTTTGACTGAATACTGCAGATATAACAGATTATCATCTTCTTAGAAGAAGCAATATGTCAAATTTCAAAATGTATTTTCTGGACTGAATAAAGGATGGGGTGGTAGTACACAAAGATTGTATGCAGAACTTGATTTGCAGACTCAATAGTTGAGAAGCTGAGGTGGAAAACAGTTCCTCAGAAATATGGAGCAATATTAATATAAAGAGCTTCTTCTGCTCTCATTGGACATTAGTTCATCTGGATCCCTGGTATCCAGTAGACTGGAGCAGCCAATCACAATGAAACATTCTCACAAGTTCGGAACAAGAGAAGGTTTTTAAATTAACTTGGTAAACACTATGTAGAATGATAAATAAAGATCAAGACCTAGATAAATAAAGTGGAAGTTGAAATATAATAAAAATACTTTGTATATACAAAATTCCAGTCTAGTTCTGAAAGAACTGCCAAGTGTTTGGAGAAAATAAAATGACAATGTTTAAAGGGCATTTAATAGTATTTGGATAAGAGACTTGAAGGGGTATGTACCTAAAGCTGGTAAAGAGGATCATTTGTATAGAAAAATGAACCATGACTCCAAAAGCAGACTCTGGGCTATGTTGTGAAAGGTGGCTAGAGATTACTTGTATGAACACAACACACAATCTTATTTTCTTCCTTCATGTCCTGTACGTTCGACAAAAGAAAGGAGCAATGATGCCTGTGTAAAGAAATTGCACCAATTCCCTAAATTCGAATCACTTTCAATTGCCAATATTATTCATAGAATACCTTTCTCTATGGAAAATTTGTTGTTATTGTATGTTTAAATTTAAATTTAGGCATACATCTTGATAACAGGCACTTTCAGCCCATGTCGCCCAAATGCACAAATTATCCTACAATGTTTTGAAAATGTAACACCCGAAGGAAATCCATGCAGACACAGGAAGAATGTACAAATTCCTTACAGACAACTCCGATTCGAACCCCAATTGCTGGCATTGTAAGATCTTTGTGCAGAGAATTGCAAATCACATAAATCTGTTTGAGTTTGTTTGAGGAAAACTAGAACATTGAAGAAGGCAGTCTCTGTCAATATGGCATAAGGTTTACACCAACCGTGCTACCCTACGCTAACCATGCCACCCTTGAAAGTTACGTCCAATCAAAGTATTTCTATAGCGTCATCATCATGTTGAGCACCTCTCTGAAAATACTATTTTCAGGAAATTCCCAAGGATGTATGAGTTACGTGTTCAGCCTTCATCTGTCTACACTGGGCTGGATTGTTACCTTCAGTACAACACTATGTTAAGGGAATGGTAGAAGATTTGTGATGATTATTCTTTAAGGACAAAACATAATAGTCTCTAGTTTTATTTATAAAAACAATGTTCTGAAAAGAAAATCCAGGTGCTGTTATTCAGATTTAAATAGATGAGAAATTATGAATTTCCATTGAATAGAAGGTGCTATAGATGCAAACAAAAGCAGGCTCATGGAGTTTTTGTGTGATCAGAGTAGTTCCCAGTGCAACTGGAACAGACAATTGTCCTATTTATCTTCTCAATTGTAATCCAATATATTTTGAAAATGTAGTATATAAATAAATGGAACAATCAGCCCTCTATACTAAGATGTTTTCAAACGACATCAAACATAATGAATTTTCAGAGATAGATGAGCAGATTGATTGCATTATATTTATTTATTCCTCTTTTTGTTACCTTTAATTTCAGGAATTGTGAAAAAAAAAAATTACAACCCTATTGTCCTTGGTGAGTAACTTATCAGCCCATTTTGAAGGGTACCTGTTACTTACTGGTAATATTGGAATAAAAGTAAAATAAAATAAACCAGTCTCAGAAAGAGATGAATCAAAACAGAGCTGCATTAATATTATGCTAATGCTAATCAACATCTTGGAGCTTCAGTTCTTAAATGTCTACACATTTCCCCCCCCCCCCCCCCACTAATCACAACCTCGAGATACCATGCAGACTGATAGTCAAAATTTGGAAGTTATTCTCCATGTCCTTCTTGGCACAAACTAATTCAGCATTAAGAAAATAAGATAAATCTGGTCTCAGCCATGAATCGGGATAGGTATAAATCTATTCTGTAAATCCGACTGAGGATACCATAAGCAGTTGATAATGATGCTTCAGCCTGGATTGAGAGATGTTGATTGCATCAAGGCATACATAATGCGTTAGTTGCAGTTCCTTTGAGAGACCTGTCAATCAGACATAGTGTTTGTAGATGATGATGGGGATATGAAAAAAATAAAAGTTGGAAAATTCATGAGGAATAATTATCTAACACCTCTTCCTCGTAAAGATTACAGTAACAACTATTACTATGGAATATCAAGACTCTAGGGCAGCTATTCTTGACCTTTTTTTTTGGGGGGGGTGGGGGCTGGTGCCCCTTCAGACTCTGCTCAAAGTTCATGTGCTCCTTTCCCGATGAAGCAGACAAATTTAATTCATTTCTTCTGTACTTCTCTCCTACGCACTACAAAAAAATATTTAAGTTACGTGAGCTGAAAATAAAGCCAGGCTTTTACTTCATGTGTAACAATTGTAGCTTGTGATTCCTGAGCAAACAGATAAATAGGAAATCATTCTCATTCAACATGTAGGAAAAAAAAACATGATCATACTGTACATATTTTTTTTAAATTGAAAATATTTTTTTACAGCACAATGGTTTGTACACAATGATTCATTAGGGAAATAAAACCCGAGGATGTGATAACCATATAACCACTTACAGCACAGAACAGGCCAGTTCGGCCCTACTAGACCATGCCGTAACAAATACCCACCCTCCTAGTCCCACTGACCAGCACCTGGTCCATACCCCTCCAGTCCTCTCCTCTCCATGTAACTATCTAATGATGTAACCAATGATCCCGCCTCAACCACATCCCTACCACCCTTTGCATAAAGAAATTTCCCCTCATGTTCCCTTTATACTTTTCCCCCTTCAATCTTAAACCATGCCCTCTAGTTTGAATCTCCCCCACTCTTAATTGAAAAAGCCTATGCACATTTACTCTGTCTGTCCCTTTTAAAATCTTAAACACCTCTATCAAGTCCCCCTTCAATCTTCTATGCTCCAGAGAAAAAAAGCCCTAGTCTGCACACCGAGGCAAACAAATCATTCAAAATTTCCCCCATTTCCTCTGACTTCTCACTCAGCCTACCCTCGCTATCTACAAGGGGTCCAATTTTATCCCTCACTAATCTTTTACTTTTAATGTACCTATAGAAACCCTTTGGATTTATTTTTACTCTGTCTGCCAAAGCCTCTTCGTGCCTTTTTTTGGCCTAATGTACCTATAGAAACCCTTTGGATTTATTTTTACTCTGTCTGCCAAAGCCTCTTCGTGCCTTTTTTTGGCCTTTCTAATTTCTTTAAGATTCCTTCTACACTCCTTGTAGTCCTCCTTCAAATTCTCAGCTCCCTGCTCTTTATACCTCTTGTACACCTCCCTTTTTCTCCTAACCAAATTTCCAATATTCCTCGAAAACTAAGCCTCCCTATGACTTCCAGCCTTTCCTTTGATCCTCACTGGGACATATCTACTCTGTAACCTCAAAATTTCTTTTTTGAATATCCTCCATTTTTCATTTACATCCTGACCTGAAAATATCCTGTCCCACTCAATACTCCCCAAATCCCTTCTTATTCCTTCGAAATTTGCTCTTCTCCAATGCAGAAACTCAACTTTAGGCCCCTCCTTGCTCTTCCCTAAAACTACCCTAAAACTACAGAGTTATGATCACTGGACTCAATTTGTTCTCCAACATTAATGTCTGATACCTGACCTAGCTCGTTCCCTAACAGGAGATCTAGTATTACACCGTCCCGAGTCAGTTCTTCTACTAATTGATTTAGAAAACAATCTTGAACACATTTAACGAACTCTAGCCCATCCAGCTCTCTAACTGTATGGGTATCCCAATCAATGTGAGGGAAGTTAAAATCTCCTATGATCACTACCTTATGATTCTCACACATATATGCTATCTCCCTACAAATTTGTTCCTCTAATTTTCTTGGCACATTTGGTGGTCTGTAATACACCCCTATTAGCACCCTCATGCCTCCTTCACCCCTCAATTCCACCCAAACAGCCTCACTGGACGATCCCTCCAGACCATCCTGCCACCTCACGGCAGTAATGTCCTTAACAAGCAGAGCAACTCCTCCCCTTTTTTTTAACCCCCTGAACTATCATATCTAAAACAAATGTATCCTGGAATATTAAGTTGCCAGTCCTGCCCCTCCTGTTGCCAGGTCTCACTAATTGCCACAATATCATGACCCCAAGTATCTGTCCATGCTCTAAGCTCATCTACCTTGTTCATTATGCTTCTTGCATTAAAATATATGCATTTCAGAAAATGACCCTCACCTATATTCTCTTTTCTACCTTTTACCCTAACCTCCATCCTACCTTTGTAATCGTTATTATTCCTATCTAGGTGGCCATGCTCCCTTGACACTACTTTCACACTCTGTTCCCCACCCCCCTGCCAAACTAGTTTAAACCTTCTGCCAAAGCTCTAGCAAATCTGCTTGCCAGCACATTGATCCCCCTCCAGTTCAAGTGGAGTCCGTCCCTTTTGTACAGGTCCGACCTTCCCCAGAAGAGATCCCAATGATCCAGAAATCTTGTCCCTTGCCCCCGTCACCATTTCTTTAGCCACGCATTCATCCTCCTATTTCTACCCTCACTAGCGCGTGGCACCAGCAGCAGTCCAGAGATTACTACCTTGGAGGTCCTGTTTTTTAACTTCCTACCTAATTCCACATAATCCTGTTTCAGGACCTCATCCCCACTTCTAACTAAGTCATTGGTCCCCACATGGACCACAACTTCTGGCTGTTCTCCTTCCCCTCGCAGAATGTTATGAACTCGATCAGAGATATCCCTGACCCAGGCACCAGGGAGGCAACAGACCAACCTGGATCCCCGATCTCATCACACAAACCTTCTATCTGTCCCTCTGACTAATGAGTCCCCAACTACAAGCATCCTGTTCTTATCCCTCCTTCCCTTCTGAACCTCAAGGGCAGCCCATGACTTGACCCTGTTAGGCTGTTCCCCCAGCAGTATCCAATGTCGAATACATGTTGCTGAGTGGCACTTCCACAGGGGTACTCTATTTGGAATGTTGGCCTTCATAATTTAATAAAAAAAAGAACTTTAAAAATAAGTTCTCAAAACATGAAATCCTTTAGTTAAATGTTCCTGTGCACATTTTTTAAAATGTCAGGTTACAAATTGGATCGTGATAGACAAAGGTCACCTCCTGTTGTGATATCAAGTCTTTTTCTGGTTTTTGTCAAGGAAACTGCCTTGCTGAATCTACATTGTTGAGGGAAAGGCAATAAAAAAATATTTTGGCCTTTTTCCATAGTTTTGGAAATCCATTAGGCAAATCACTCTTAACCCATTTATAAAGAAATATTTGAGTGCAATTATATCACTCTGAACATCAATCAAACTCTCATGAATTCAGTGGGCTGTTTCTTCAATTGATCTACTATCCAATAATGGGATGCTGAAGTTTAATAGGTCATTAAATCTTTCCTGCAGATCTATGTGCATTTCACATAAATAGTCACGTCATCATCCTTGGTGCTTGTGTTAAGATTTGGAAATTGCAAAAATTCCCAACGTCTGATCTTGCTCCAATACACTTTGAGCTTTTTAAGGAAAGAAACAATGACTTCCTTACTATCAATGAATTTATTGTGTTACCTTGTAACGGTCAAGGTTCCATTATTGTCACGTAATACTACATTTAGAATGTAAAGTACATGAAATTCTTTTATGCTTGTCTACCATTAGACAGACAGAGAGTTGTCACTTTGTCCAGCACCTCACACAGAAACCGACAGCACCTGGTGTTCCTAGGCAGTCTCTCCTCCAAGTACTGACCAGTCCTATGCCTGCTTAGCTTCCGAGATCAGACAATCCCAGGCATATTCAGGCTAAGGTGTTGTTCAACAAATTCAGTTTATCAAAGATATCTGCTGGATAAAAAAAATGTCCACCTTTGCATCAACATGTTTTTCTCGATGTTCATTAAGAGAAAGAAAGGGAATAATCGAGTCTGAGAGTGCTACAAAGCAATGAAGGCAATTTCCTTTGGACTGCCACCTCACCTCTGTATGTAGCAGCAGCGTCTGGAAATGTTCATCCCTTTCTTAACACACCTGCTGGAATAGCTAGTTTTGAAGGTGATATTATTTTACAGTCTTTATGGCATTGAAAGTGAACAATTTAACTGTTCTCCTCAGCTTTTAGTCACTGTGTTCCTTATGAATGACACAATTAATAGTAGACTGAAGGTGTAACATTTTTCAGGCATGTGCTGAAACCTCTGTATCGTCCAACCATTGAAGAGCCATCATCAGTTACACAAGCAACTATGTCCTTGAATGGAATATTGATCTCGTTTATGTAATTCTAAGTTTTTTGAAAATACTTAGTCCCTCAGTATCAGCTTTAATTCTTGTGGCAAAAAACATCTCTTCTATCAGCTTATTTCCAGTTCCAGAATTTGGCATAAGCCATGAGAAGAGTGCTATTCTCTTTCAGAGTGCATTTATCTCATTGTTAAGAGAATTTCTTGGATTGCAATGAAATTACTAAGTGTTTTTCAATGTCACTTGCCATCTCAACAATTCTTCTAGAAACAGTGGAATTACTCAAAGGAAATGCCTAAATTGTTTCCTTGACATTTAAATTCATGTTGCCAGATAGTATTATGGACACTGAAGGCAAAATAAGTGGCTCAATAACATTATGAGCATTTCTACTTTTAGCAAATGTCACAAGATTGAACTAGCAACCACAAAGAAGGTATATCACACAGGGGTAAAGATGAACAATTACTTTATTAACAAAAATTCGCCTTTAAACTTTAATTCAAATGCCCCCCTTTTATAACAATGCCCACTGGTTACTATGCAAATTTCTATAACAGTGAAAAACTAATAAATTCCCCAGCCTAAATATAACATACATAATCAAAGTCTAAACTACACTTCCAACCAGCCCACAGAAAAACTTAGACACAAAACAAACACAAACTCACAAGACTCACAAAACTTCAATCTCAACCGAAGCAAAGATCATAAACAAAATTCAGTTTGTTTGGTAAACTGAAGCCAAAAGATCTTTGAAAGAAAGAGAGCACAAAATTTGAAGTTGTCTTCTTGTGTTGTTTGCAGAGAGAGGAACAATGGCTTGGTCCGGATCCTTCTGGCTGCCTTCGGAATGTTCATCCTTTTTGAAATCCCAACATTCTAAACTGTCTTCCAGATAATGACTCATGTTTTGGACCTCCTTCCACTCCACAGTACCCCCAGTGGTGGTTTATCATCCAAGTCCAGAAATTTTTAGATCATTTTCTGCACATGCTCAGTCCATCTCCCACTCTCTCATCAGTCCACCTTCACCTTGGCTCTTAAAGGCAAACTGTCACTTTTTAACATAAAACCACACAACACATAGGTCAATACACAGCACAGAACTCTGTAACACAAACACTTGTGTGATGCAAGATTAAGCTTTTCTAATTTCTGTGACATTATGGTTTAAGAAATTTGGAGCTCAATTTGTGGCCTGCATGTTTGTTTCCTGGAATTTAAGGTGATAGAACAAAAAAGGAAACTATATGGAAGGTCATTCATAGCCAAAGTTGGTTCCATGTCAGTCAAGAACAATTGTGTCAGGGCAAGGAATTCTCTAAAACATAGTTAATTTTCTGTATTTATCTAGGTCCTTCTGGACTGTTTCCGACTTTGAAAAAGATCTTGTCTTGCTTGGCAACTTTATAGCAGAATCCTTTGCTGGAGACCTCTCCTGGAGCCAGGCAATCATGATGGCACTCTAATGCCTCGACATCCTCTGAAATTTGGCATGCCATTGAATGATCTTATCAAACTTCTACAGGTGCATTGTAGGAAGTAAATTAAATAATTACACCATGACCTCGCTTGGCAATTTGAGTCCCCAGGAATGCAGAAGGTAGCAAATATAGTCAAGTCAGTCACAAGGTCTGACCTCCTATTAACTGACATCCATGGGGAGGCACTGCCTCAAGGCGACAGCCAATATCCCTTCACTCTGATCACAACATCATCTTGCTGTTACCTTTGGGAAGAACGCACAGAAGCCACGACGACTGCCACCTCTAGGTTCAAGAACATTTTTTTCCCCAATAGTTACCAGTATCTGGAGCTTCCTCTTAATATCCTAACCATAAATTTCTCTGACACCACAAGTGGACCTGCACTATTGAACTGCTTTTTTTTTTACTTGCAGGATTGTAACTGTGAATGTTCATTTATCTTTTATATTTAATATCTCTCTCTGTATGGTAATTTAATGCTTTGAAGGGTTTTTTGTTTTGCAAAGTACCTATTTGGCTGCAGTGAGTAAAGATTTTTGTGCATATATACATTGTACTTACGTGTAATACAATCAACTTGCTATCATTGTCAAATACAATCATTTCTTTGAAGAATGCCTGAAATCTGTAACTTTAAGAAGCTAAATATACAGACCCCCATTGACACAATTAACTTTCAATTCCAGAGTATTTTTGTTTCAGACCCATTTAAATTAAATATTTCTGATTTATTAGAAAAATACTTAACATTTGAAAATACTCTAACAGACTTTTTTTTAATCTATTGAACCAATTGTGGACGAATTAGCTGCTTTAATAATTAAAACTTGTCACTGGCATAATTGAAATTAGCCAGCCATTTATGGCCAAAATTATAGCTTTATATTGAAAATGCCAGTTTATCTGCTTCTCACAGACAGAAATTCAACATGCAGAGTCAAACAAGCATCTTACAATGTGGGAAGCTTTCCAAAAATACCAAGAACAAAAGATTATATGCACACAGAAAAGGATGGCCATGAAATGGGGATATGATTTATGTTCCACCAGGGATGTTAAAGGAATACCTCTTAAGCAGAGAAATCATGAGTGAGTTATGAGCAGTGTCATGGATGGAATTTAAATAATTTTGTGGCAGGAAATTGAGCTTTCTTTTTATAGCACTGTAATGTACCACAGGAAACATTTTCAGTGACAGCTTTAACTTAAAAAATATATCATGGAAGTGAAAGATAAAATTCTTTCATGTCATTAACATCATGTTAGCTATTTCCAACCTACAGAGAGATGATAATTGATAATTTGTAAAGCCGAAAATATAGCAAGTCTGTGGAACCAACACAGCACGATAATCTTTAATACAGTTCCACTGTTGTGTCACAGTGTTGCAGAACTAACTCAAAGAATTGTTTCAAAAGCCAGGATTTCACATCACTTTGATCATGCTTACTGTGGCTGCCAAGTTTGTTCAATTTAGAAACAGCTTTATTGGAAGTAAAGCTGCAAAAGAAATTTATTTCCAGTTGAATCATATTGATTTCCAAATTAAAAATGGTAAAGTCCAATCCCACGCACCTAAACATTTCATAATAATGAACTTAATTTCATAAACCAGAGTGAACATTGATATCATTGCCCATCAAATAAAACAAAAAATACAAGAAAACCTCTGTGCAAATGGGGAGTATTTCCAACAAATAATTTACACATAACTTTTACCATATAACCGTTTACAGCATGGAAACAGGCCATGTCGGCCCTTCAAGTCCATACCGGTTCACTTGAACAACTCCACTAACTCCTCCGCAAACTCCTGAGGAAGTCTTTCCTCATGATGCCAATGGTTTGTTGGTTCCAGGAAAGATCTTCCGAGATAATGACTCCCAAGAACCTACATTTGCTCATCCTCTATTAATTTATGATAACTTTTTATGGACCTCAATAAAAATTATTAAAATGCTTGGGACTTGTAAAGAAAGTGAGAGCAGGTGAAGTGACTAAGTATGTGAAATAGAATTAAATAACTTTAAATTGGATTTAATTGTTGATGCCCCCCCACAGCCTCTGAGATCTGCAAGGAGGCTTCTGTGGTTCAATGCATTAATTGAATCAGATTTTGCTTACCACCTTAACTTGAACATTCCTTTGAAAGCTTCTCATCTTTGCCAACACTGAACAACAAAGATTTTGCGCCCTGAAATTTTTTGGGTGTTATTTATGTACCTTGGGCTGCTGAACACATACCTGTGTTTTTAAGATATAATCTATTTATGAAGGCCAAATAAAATACATACAGCTGATTGACAACATGCTTCAAGCATTCAAGACCATGAAGTGGCACATGTCATTGAAAATTCATTTTCTGCATTTCACACTTCTTCCCTGCTGGTCTTGGTGCAGTCAGTGATGAACATGGTGAAAGGTTTCAACAGTGTACTGCGACCATGGAAAAACAGCATCAGGGCAACTGGAATCCAACAATGCTGGCCAACTATTGTTGAACACTAACACAAGAGGCATCAGATGCAGAGTACAAATGAATACCAAGTTGCAAAAAATTTAAAGTCAGTTGAACTAACTTAATGTGCCAGCATCATTATGCAATTAAACATGCTAAATTCAATAAAAGTTAATTTAGTGTTTCTCCAACTTCCTACATGATAGAGCAAATCTGAAATTATCTTTGTGTTCAGCTTGTAGTTGTCTATCACAATCCTCAATTTCTTTTCTGGAAGCAAACATTTTGACAAAAAATGTTTCCAGTGTAATCTGATTGTCTCTTCTTCACCTACAGGATGAAAGACAGTAATTGATGTGCTATCAATAACTCAAAAGACTCAAGTTACAGTATTAGAGGCTTTTATTTACAATAAATAAAGCCCATCCTGTGCTATGACCCAGACTTCTGGGAAGGATTATGATGTTGGAGCCTTTATACAGGGTCAAGAGGAAGGAACCCTGGGTACAGTCACAGGACAGGGTGGAACCAGATTATTGAGTGTACAGCAGTTCAGCTCATTCCCCCTAGTTTTTTTTTGGACCAGCTGGGTAACGTGAGGCACAAAGTCTTACAAAGTCTTAGAGGTTAAGTCTGTCCGATGGCCTGGTCTTCCATTGTGACCGGTGGACAGTTGGTTGCTCTGCTGTAGCTGGGGTCTTTTATTCATCCTGGGCCTCAAGCGCTGTGTTGACCTGCTCGGGGCATGGTAGCTCAACTGGAGTAACTGGAGTGGGGTTAGAGTGCCATGTTATGTAGTGTGTGTCCATGGGAGGGGAATGTGTTGTTTGGTAGGTATCCCCGCATGAGGTGCCAGATGGAGACAGTTTCCTTTCAGCCATCTGGGTAGGCCACATATGCATACTTGGGGTTTGCATGGAGGAGCTGGATCCTTTCAACCAATGGGTTGGTTTTATGGTCCCTCACATACTTCTGCAGCAGGACTGGCCCTGGGGACTTCAACCAGGATGGCAAAGTGGTCCCCAACCTGGACTTTTTGGGGAAGGAGAAAATTTAATTGGGAGGGGTAACAGCAACCTGATTTCATGGAGCTCCTCGAGAAGGACTTCCTGCCAAAGAGAGACTGGCAGCCTCCTGGACATGGGCAAGGAGGATGGCCTTCCACACAGTGGTTTTCTCCCTCTCCAGCTGGCTGTTCCCCTCGGGGGGGGGGGGGGGGGCTATAACTAGTGGTCCTACTGGTGATGATAGCTCTGGCCAGCAGGTATTAGTGCAGCTCGTCAGTCATGATCGAGAACCCCCCGGTTGCTATGGATGTATGACAGGTACCCGAAAAGGGTGAAAAGGTTGTGCAATGCCCTGATGACTGTGGTGGTGGTCATGACTGTGCAAGGAATGGCAAAGGGGAAATGTGAATACTCATCGATGACCATGAGGAAATACATATTGCGGTTGGTGTAGGGGAGGTGTCCTTGAAATCCATGCTAAGGTGTTCAAATGACCATGTGGCTTTCACCAGGTGCACCCTATTTGGTTGGTAAAAGCATGGCTTGCACTCTGTGCAGACCCGACGGTCCCTGGTCATGTCTCTGATCTCCCAGATGTAGTGCAGCTGATTATGAAATTTTATAAAATGAAAAAATCTGTGACACTGGGGTGGTAGAGGACATTGTGGAGGATTTTGAGGTGGTCTATTTGGGCATTGGCACATGTCCCTTTGGACAGGGCATCTGGGGGCTTGTTGAGCTTCCCCAGGTGATATAGGATATCGTAGTTATAGATGGAGAATTCAATCCTCTACTTCAAAATTTTATCATTCTTTATCTTACCCCACTGTTTGTTGTTAAACATGAATCCCACGGCCTGTTGGTCTGTGAGGGGGGGGTAAAACGTATGTCAGTCAGGTAATGCCTCCAGTGCCACAACCGCCTCAACTATTGCTTGAGCCTCCTTCTCAATGGAGGCGTGTCAGATTTCAGGGCCCTGAAAGGTTTGGGAGAAGGCAGCCCCAGGTTGATCTGCCTGGTTGAGAGTGGTGGACTGGGCGAAATCGAACGCATCGTTCTCAACCTGAAACGGGGCAGATTCATCTACTGTATACATTGCGGCTTTAACGAGGTCTTTTTTTTTATCTGATTGAAGGCTGCACAGGCCTCTCTTGTCAGGGGGAAGGACGTATACTTGATAAGGGGGCAGGTTTTGTTTGCATAATTAAGCACCCACTGGGCATAGTAGGAAAAGAAACCCAAGCACCATTTCAGGGCCTTGAGGTTGTGGGGAAGGGGAGCTCTAGCAGTGGGTGCATGTGGTTAGGGTCAGTGCCAATAAATCCATTCTCCACAACACAGCCAAGGATTGCCAGGTGGGTAGTGTGGAAAGTGCATTTATCCTTGTTGTAGGTGAGGTTTATGCAGTTGGCTGTTGTGAGGAATTTCTGGAGGTTGGTGTCATGATCTTGCAGGGTCGCTGTAGATCATGATGTTATCCAGGAAGGGGAAGGTGACACACAGATCATTTGGGTCCACCATCTGGTCCATCACCCGCTGGAAAATGGAGACACCGTTGGTAACACCGAAGGGGACCCTGCAGAAATGGTAGAGGTGTTCATCTACCTCAAAATGGTGTACTGGTGGTCCTCTGTATGAATGGGATGCTGGTGGTAGGCAGATATCAGGTCAGTTGTGGAGAATGCATGATATTGGGCGATTTGACCAAGTCCGCAATGTGAAGGGGATACGCATCCAGCAGTGTGTAGCAGTTAATAGTCTGGCTATAATCGATCACCATCCTGTGTTGATCGACATCCTTGATGACCACCACTTGGGCTCTCCATGAGCTGGTACTAGGTTCAATGATCCCCTCATCCAGGAGTTGCCGGAACTCCGCTTTAATAAACGCCCTGTCCCCTTCACTGTATCATCTGCTTTTTGTAGCGACTGGCTTACAGTTGGGGATGAGGTTTGCGAACAGAGGTGGAGGAACGACACGGAGAGTAGAAAGGCCACGTGTCAGTTGAATTGGTGGAGGGGGGAGCAATTGGGGGATGGTGTGCTGACCTTGCTGGGGGCCATCGTATTGCATTGTAACACACTTGAGATGGCACTGAAAGTCCAAACCCAGCAGCACTGGTGTGCAGAGCTGTGGCATGATGAAGAGTTTAAAATTTCTTTAAGTCATGCCCCACATGGTTAGCATCACACTAGTGTAGCTGTGGATCTTGGTTGAATGGGACTTTGAGGCCAGGATGACTTTATAGCTTGCTGCCTTTTCTTTAAGGGAGTAATGCTGCACCATATTGGGATCCATCATAGACCAGGAGAGTTGATGTGGACTGTTTTGACTCACAGTCTTGGAGCATAATGGTGGCATGGTTATCCCCAAAGGTTAACAGCATCCAAGATGGCGGAACTTGTGTCGCAGCATGGTTGTCCATGGAAATGGATGGCAGCCAAGATGGCCGCTCCCATGCTGTGCACATGGCGGTGCTGGGACTGGAAGGCAACTGGGATTGACATACCTTTGCAGAGTGCCCTTTCTTTCTGCACTTTGAAAACGTAGTGTCTTTTGCCAGACAAAGTTTTCAGGAATGCTTTGGTTGGCACTTTGGGTGCTCCTGGAGACTGCGCTGTGATGGGTTCGCTCATCGAACATGGTAGTGGGCTGCTGGCCTAAGATGCCAACCCCTGTGTGGACCCTACACCATTTGCCAAGTATGCTTGCATGTTACGGAGGGCAATCTCATGTGATTTCAAGAAGTCGATCACCAGTCTTAATCCTGATTACTCTGCTCGAGTAGTCTCTGGCACAAGTAGTCTGACCTGATGCCTGCGACATAGGCATCCCAGATTATGTCTTCTGTGTTTTAGGCAGCTGACTCCAACTGTAAGTTGCATGCATATGCGAGTCCATGCAGGGACCAGAGGAACTCTTTGCTTGATTCACCTAGTCACTGTCTGCAGGTAGCCAGCATGTGCCTGGCATATACCTCATTGACTTTCTCCCTGAATTGGTCCTTGAATATGTTCATTGCCTCCGTGTATGTTGAGGCATCTCTGATCATCGGGAACACACAATGTCTGACCCAGGTGAAGAGTAGATGCAGCTTGTTTGCCTCTGGTAGAGTTCTGTAGAAAGACCTCAAAGCAGTTCAAAGCAGCCTGAGGCTTCTGGCGATTGTGGGTCGATCTCCAGCTTATCAGGCTTCAAGAGTTGTTCCATTGTTGGAAAAAAAATATTGTGAATAAAATTGATGCGCTATCAATAACTCAAAAAAACTAGAGTTACAGAACTATATGCTTCTATTTATAATAAACTTGAAGGTCATCCTGTGACCAAGGTTTAGAGGGAGGGCTTATGGTGTTGGAGCCTTTATACAGGATCAAAAGAGAGGAACCCCAGGTACAGTCACAAGATGGGGCGGAGCTATATTAACGAATGTACAGCAGTTCCCCACAATAATCTGTGGCCCCTTTCTGCCACTAGATTCATCAATGACTCCAAGAGAACACTGGTGTTCTGAGCTGCGGGACTGGATTCACTCCACACTCAACTTGACACCTGCCGAGTGTCAAGTTGAGTGTAGGTAGTACTACCAAATCATTTGAATATGGTCATTAATCTTTGGTGAAGCACTGTCTGGGTAAGTATTCAATATTTTATTTTAATGTTGAAAATTATTCTCAAGAAATGTAATGTTTTTATTATTTTTTTATTTTTAAATAACCTAATTTTTTTTTCAAATTCTGTAAATCTATTTCAATGTTTCTTTTCATGTCACTTGTAACTAAAAACATTTAAAAATTGTTCAATTGCCATTGACAACTGTGGGCTCTCAACAGGGCATCATAATGTTCCATGCATGGGGCCTCAAGACCTGGTTGAGACCAAGTCCTTTCTTATTCCCACTTTGAGGCCTAATCCTGGTACCCACTTTGCCTCCTAGTATAACTCATGTCAGCTCCACCAGACCTCCAAGTCAGGATTGATTACTCTGAGTGGGTACTGCAGGAGGAGACCAGATCCAGCATGATCTCCAAATGACAGAGGTTGCATAAAATCAATTTAAATAACCCAATTTTCTGAAGCCACAAAGTGTGGTGGCATGATAGGCAGCTTAGATTGGAACTTAGAACTATCAAGAGGCATTGATAGGTTCGGTAACAGGTGAATCTCAAGGCACTAAGTGTAAAATCAGCCAATCTACATTTTGTTTCAGTGGGCATCTGAAGATTATGGATGTGCATAGAAATGTGGAGCTCTGTGAACATAGATCACTAAAATGTAGAGGTCAGGTACAAAAGGAAATGATAAAAATGTTCTCTGAATGTAAGCCTTGCCATACCTGCAACTTTTGTTTTATTGTAACCCTTTTCCCTACATTATTTGTTGTTACTCTGGCACTAACTGCCATGCTATGTATAGGTTGACCGCCTGGGTAACGCACAAAATGAAGTGTTTCACTGTTTCATTGCCCATCGATAATAAAGAACTCAATTCAATAGAATGAAAAGGTGAGATAAAGATAAACCACATCTAAGCATTATGTATAGAACTCACAAAGAATTGCTGGAGGAACTCAGCAGGTCATACACCATGAGTAGAAGTAATTGACTGACCATTTTTTCCCATGGATCCTGTCTGATCTGCTGAGTTCCTCCAGCAATTCTTTGTCTGCTCAAAATTCTCGCATCTGCAGCTTTTATGCTTCACTAAGCACCATGTATATATCTGTTGTGATGTCTTTTAAAACAGGTTGTGGCTTTTGCCAGAATATTCCTAGGTCCCGGGTAGATTAGTAGGAAATGGATCAGCCATGGCAGAAGAGGTTCAGAGGGCTGAGTGGAGTGATCATCTCACAGACTATGACTTGTGACACAAAGCTAGGCTTCTTCAAGTCCCATGGGCATTTGCTGATGGGCAACTCCAGAGATTAAATAAATACATGAAATAGTTCTGTGTGAGGGGATTCCCAGAACAGCTTTTCATTATTTTATTATAATAGTTAACATATAATTTTGTGGGAAGATTGTGATTTTGTTATGGCATTTGTTTCAAACATGATGCAAAAAAGATTGTACATGGACAATGGTTTGAGTATGTACTGGGAGAGGGGGACCAGGATAGTAAATAAACTATTAGAGCTTATTTTTAAACATGGTAAGTCATCCATTGAAAGCATAAAGGAAACGCGACATCATGTGTGATCAGCATAGCAAACAGATCAATTTCAATAATTGAAAAATAAATTAAATTATTAAATGGTATTCAGATAGAACCTTAAAACTATATGCTAACAGTTGGGTGAATGAGCAGGTGGCCAGTTTAAAGAGTCTGTGAATCCCTGATCTTTGCCACTCATGGGATTACTATTAATCATTTTAAAAAGTTTTCTTCCACCTATAAAAATAATTACTGAACCAATAAATAATAGGTCAATTAGAGCAAACACCATGTTCTAGTCTCAAGGCCTATTCCATTAATTTGTCAAAATCAATGCTATTATTAAGGAAATAACAAAGAATAAATGTCTATTTTAAAAGGACTTATTCTGCTATTGTCGTAATGAGGAATCCAAAATTTATGATATACAAATAATATTTATTTTGTATTGCCTTGTCCTTATTTTTACTTCATGCCTCTTTGTTTACCTGTGCAGAAGAAAAAGAAATCTGTGGAATTCACTGCCCATTGAAGCAGTGGATGCAATTTCAGTAAATATATTTAAGACCAAGTTGGATAGACTTGTACATAGTAAGGGAATTAAGGGATATGGGGAAAAGGCAGAGGGGTGGAGATGAGCCCATTATCAGATCTGCCATGATCTCATTGAATGGTGGAGCAGGCTTGATGGGCCGGATGGCCGACTCCTGCTCCTAGTTCTTATGTTGTTCTTTTCTTGTTAGAAAAGGTTAGTTGATCATACTTTGCTCCCAGATTTTAGAAGCAGAGACTTGTAGAATCTTTGATGAAGTTGATTTATTCTCTAGTTGAAACCACATCAGCAGGGCTGATGCACAAGTTTTCCATTCCCAATTGCCAGCAACATTGCTTGAATTCAGGACATGTTCTCCAGTGCACACTAGGTCTCTGTTCTTTTATATTTAATGATACTCAAAATTAACTTGAGAATTTTGTAGGTGATAGAATTGTGCTATTTAATATGTTTGAAATAGTGAACCTTAACTGAAGTTTAATATTTATACAGATGATAAATGTCCAAAATTACCATTACTGGAGGGAAATGCAAATTTTTCAAAACAGTCTGTGCCTTTTATGTTCTACTTCACAAAAAAGAAATAGGTCACAGTACAAATAAAATATGGACAGATTTGCAGAAGTAACAGCCAACGTAAAATCTCTGTCAATTCTAAAGATGTCCACAGCAGCTCTTTGCAGCATGGGCCCTAATGTTGGTCATAACATTTGTGTGAATAAACCAAATGCTACTACAGAGGCTTGAAGCTGCATTATGTAAGGATCAGCTTTTGTCTCCCAGAGGTCATTGAGAGTATCATGAACATGGCTTCACATATCCGATTAGTGTTATATTTAAATTTAAAGTTAGACATACAGCATGGTAACAAGCCCACAACCCTTTGCTGCCCAATTACACCCAAATGACTTACACCCTGGTATGTTTTGAAGGATGAAAGGAAACCAGAGACCCTGTGGGAAAACCCACGCAGACATGGGGAGATCATACAGACTCCTTACAGACAGCGTGAGATTTGAACCCCAGTCTTGATCGTTAGGACTGTACAGTGTTGCACTAACCGCTACGATAACAGGTCAAGTTTTACAGAACTAATATTCTCAATTGTGGAATGGACAATGTGAGCAAAAACAACCAGTTTGAGTAGTTGAAGCAGTACAGCTCAGAAGGATGTTGCTTTGCCCATTGACTCTGCCATAGCTTTCCACAGGATATTTCAGGCACTTCTGTGTCATTGTCCTATCACAGAAACACTGCATCTTTTTCCTGAGAGTCTCTACACACCTTTTCTTTCAATCTTTTTTTTTTCATCTACCTTTCCCAAGTCATAAACGTAAAAACCATGTAAAAACACCACGTAAAAACCATGTGCAGTTTCTTCAATATGTTGGTTACATGACTCTGTACCTGGAACACTTCCGTGCTTCTTGTCAGAAGTAGTGAAATGGGTACAGACTGTACCAACCTGTTGTCACCCCACAGTAATCTCCATAGCTTGCAGGGTTTCCAACTTGGTTTGTTAGCTCTCAAAGTGACAGTCCCACACCTCCCCGCAAGCAGAACCAGGTAAAGTCCCTATAGTCCTCCTTTTCCACCCCACTAGCACCAACATTTGACACATAATGCTCTGACACTTTCGCCAGCTTCGGTGTGATCCCACAATCAGCCTTATTTTCCTACCGTAGTCCAATCCTCTGACACCAGATATTGGAAAACTAAGACAAACCGATCCACTCTCTTGCCCACTCCTTCTATGTCCACCTATTTGCCTCAAGCACATCTAATCTTTCTTGTTCTACCTATCTGTCATCTCCCCATCCATTACCTCAACTTTCCACTTCCTCTGAATTGAAGGAAAGTAAAAGTAATGAATAGCAGGCATATATACATTTCTGCTCTTATATACATTTATACATACATACATACTCTTATACATATATACATTTCTGCTCTTATATACATTTATACATACATACATACTCTTATATACTCTTATATGCTCTTCGAACAGAAAGGATCAGATGAATTGAAGTTCCTTTGTGCCCAAATCATGTTTTTCTTATAAAATTAGTCTTTGTTAGCATTTGGGAAAAATGAATCCCAAGCAATTGCAATGAGAAATATCATAGGTCTACTACTTCTGTGTGATCTTCAAAAGCAGGCAAATAAATTATAGCAATTGCTTGGCTATAATTTCATGGGAGTAACATGGAAAGTGTTTTCAATCATTTTTTTTCAACAAAATGACCACATATTATTTGAGTGGCTTCTTAAATTTTTTTCCTGAGAATAGTGTATGTTGGGTGATTTAGCACAAGAGATGTGAAAGTTATTTCATGACCTTTTCGAAACACATAATTTTACACTACGCACTGGAGACTGAACTGTGATGGGAACTGATTTATGCTCAGCTACTTACTACCTCAGGTTCAAGGAATTCTCAACATGATTATGATTATGTTTATTTTCAGACATATGCAGTAAGTACAATGTACAGATGCACCACAATTATTTCTTGCTGCAGCCAAAACGATATGTAAGATACACCAACTGCAATAGTATATAATACCCCAGTACAGGAAGAAATAATAAGTACAAAGGACAGTTAGATAAATAAATATTGAATAAAAAAGTGATATTTCACTAATTCAGAGAGGCTATTTTTGGGGTTCTGGAGTAATTTATCATCAGGGTATTAAGGGGAGGTTCAAGAGTCCAATAGCTGATGGGGAAAAAAAAACTCTTCTTAAATCTAAACCCTCTTATCAATTTGGTTTGTTTCTTTCTTTCTGTGACATTCTGCATTCCTGAGCTCTCAAATTGTCAAGCCAGGCTGTGAACATGGCTATTAATTTCAGGCTCAGATACACTAATTTAATACCCATTAATCTGCAATGCAGATAATATTTTTTTAGACTTTCAGCATGGTAACAGGCCTTTGGGGCCCATGAACTCATGCCACACAATTACACCCAAATGACCTACATCTCTGTTATGCTTTCAACTGTAGGAGAATACTGAAGCACCAGGAGGAAACCCACAGGGACAATGTACAAATTCCCCAGTTGATGTCACTGTATCAGTGTTGTGATAACCTCTATGCTAACGGTGTCATAAACCGTGCCGACCTCTATGTTAACACTAATTATAGGGAGAAATACTTCAGATTTTTTTTTCCTTATTTCAATAATTTCCCAATATTTCCAAATAGTTCTTGGGAATATTTCTTTATTAACTTTGTTTTCTGTTAATTCTTGAAACAGATGATCTTGGGATTTTACCAAGGGAAACACATATTGGAATGCATCCTGGAGGTTTGAAGTAAAAGTACAACATATTGGAAGTACTCAGCAGGTCAGGCTAGATCCATAGATGGAGAAACAGACCGGGTGCTTCAAGTTGAATATACCTGTTCAGAAATGGGAAGCAGAGAAAATAGATTCATTTTATGTTGCAGGGAGGACAAGAGAGGGATAGACAGGGTTTATCATTAACTGGGGGACAAGCTGTAAACAAAGTCATCTGATCAATGAATTACTTATAGAAGTGAGAGAGAATCTGAGCCATGGAACACAAAGGCTATGAAATGAAAGCAGATAGATGGTAAGAACACACAGTAAGAAATCTGCAAGTTGTGAATGTAGACCTATCCAACAGGTCAGGTTGGGCTCGTAGAGAGAAAAAAAAAAGCCAATATTACGCATGAAGTGGCCAGCTCTGATACAGACAGAAAGTGAGTTTGTTCAATTTGTGGAATTTAATAGCAAGTTCAGGAGGATGCAAAGTACCCAGGTGAAAAGTGATGTGCCATTTTTCACACTTGCATTAGGCCTCATAAAAACAGGTCAGATATGAGTAGGAATGTAAAATTCAAATCAGCAGCAGGATGCTCAGTGTCTGCAAAGCAGTTACCCTGCCTAAATTGTTAACGATTCTTTCTCTCCCTCTGGTCCTGCTCTACCCACTTAATTCTTCCACCAGATTGTGCTATTTGTACCTGATCATGGCATTTGCAGTCTCTCATGTACACCCAATCTGTGTTTGGTTTCTCCAGTGCAGAGTAAATTATTTTCTGAACTCTCAATGTACTGCACTAAATTGAAGAAGAGCATGCAAGGGCTGATTGGGTCCATGGATTGAGGAAATGAAAGAGGTAAATGAATAGGTATATCTCCCTCATTTGTAAGGGATAGCGTGACGAGAAGAAAATTGTTTGATGGAGATGGAAGAGCAGACCAGGAAGAAAGGGGGAAACATTGAAAAGGAATGAGAGCATGAGATTTATCTTATTGTGGAACATCGTTGATCCGGGCAGAAATTGTGATGGGTTATGTGGAGGCTGGATGGAAAATCAATCCTACCACAGGCAAGGCGATTGAGAGCAGAATTGTAGGAAATAGATGAGATGTGGTCAATGGCTCTGTAAACTATGATAGAGAGGAAGTCATGATTCAGGAAGATGCACAAATTTAGCAAACTCAAGAGAGTTGGAGAAACAGGGATAATGAAAGAGAAGGAAAGATCGAAGGAAGTTAATTGAGTTTATCGTTGCTGCCTGTTTTTCGTGCACTTTATATTATTATTTCACATGTTAAGCATCTAGCTTTTTGACTTCCTGGACATGTTTTTTCACTGTAATAATTAATTTTTTGGCCATGAGACAACCTTAATGCAATCACTGAGATTTGTTTAGTAATGGTCTTGTTCCTAAATCAGTAGGTCATGTGTTGAAGCTCCATTATTGAGACTTGTGACAGAATTGTAACTTCCCGGCTCAGCAGCATCATGGTGGGAGCAGGTGGCAGACCTGAACTTTTATTCAGGTGTTTGTTAAAGCTGCTGAAAGAAAATCATTCCATTCCAGATTTTCCCACAAATACAATCCTTTGTACATCAGCTAATAATTACTTCTGGGGTCACTAGCTTCTCCAACAGTAACAACATAAGCAATATTATAACTACGGGCAGGATGGAATGTAAACAGCATACTGGAACTGTCATGAGTTGCTTACAAAGCTTTATACATGGGGATCTACATTGCACATTGTGCACCTGATAGGTAGGTCTTGCCCTTGATTATAAACCATCTATATCAATCATATAGATACAATTAAACACATAGACACACACACACACACACACACACACACACACACACACACACACACACACACACACACACACACACACACACACTCTGACATTAATAGAATTACAACCAATTAGTCCTCCAAACAATTACCACTACATCTGCTATTAAAATAAACTTCAATCAATTGGCTTAGATGTACTCGTGAATATTTCTTGGGACTTGGTATTTAATACTCATTTAGATTTTGCACTGTGTATAATTGGCATCATAACTTGCGTCACTACTGCATTATATCAAGCCACATCTCTAATTGCAACCACTAAATCTGCTGTCATGGTTACAGTTTCTCTCCTTTGGTGTTTGTATTTGTAATAAATTGAAATATTTGATGAAATGTTAAGCATCCAGTTTTGTACACCTGGTATGATGCTGCCCAGAAAATGGAAAACCGTACCCATCACTAACATTTGTCTGAAAATTAAGACAATGGCCAGTAGAGGTAGGGAGGAACTGTGTAGATGAAGTAAGAAGTTGCAGGCTATATTCTTACTGACTGCTTATTAAGAGATCTGAAAAGGTTTGCATTGGAATAGCCCAATATCAAAATGTTAATCTTTTAGTCCTGAGAAAACACATAACATTTTTTATCTTTTATCAGTGACCGATAATGATTCAGGTATATAATTTTGCAAATAAATAAAAGTTCAGAACTAAGCACATGGATCACTTCAGAAATCCTCCAATATCTTCTCATGTTGTACAAATTACCTGTAATATATTGGAAATAAGAAATCAAAAGCAAAGTTTCTGATATGATTTCCTGTTTCACTAGTTCCTACAACATATAAAACTGGAGCTGTCACCTCAACGTAGAGTGATAGACATGAAGCCATCATTTGTGCTATTTATTCACTACCTGGATATTATACAGAACAATTGCTAAAAATACCAGTGGAATATCCTTGAGATGAGTAAAAATATATTATTTTACAAATCTATAGTAAACCCCTTTTATTTGGAATTCAGGCAACCAGCAGCCTCAAGCAACTGGCAAAAAATTGTGGAAATAAAAAAAAAGTTTAAAATTGGTGTGCCCTGCCGTTAGTTCTCCAATCTCAAGACACCAGAAAATTCTCTTCCCTGGCATCTACCCATTGCTGCTGGATACCAGGGATTTTTCTGTACTCAAGTGCAGAACCAAAGATAAGTATCCATTCAGATATCAGTCTTGTAATGTCTAACCTTGTGGTGAAATTCAGCAAAAAGTTGTGAAAAATAGAGTATCAAAAGGTGGGGCATTTACATACCAAACTTCAGACCCCCTGTCGTTGAGCCAATAAAGTATATTTGGCATTTGTTAATGTAGAGAATGGGTATTACAGATGGGAGAACATTATTTTAGTTGGACAATATGTGGATGGGAAGAACCCAAGATAACATTTTAAGCCCACTTATTGTTTCAGACATTTTCCGTGAGATCATCAGATTTTTCTGAGTGGTCTTTTCACAGCAGTCTAACTGCCCTATCATTACTTAATCAGAATCAGAATTTATTGTCATGAACAAGTCACAAAATTTGGTGTTTTGCGACAGCATTATAGTGCAAATATTCATATTATGAACCATCTTGCACAAAAATGTATGTAAAAATTAAAAATACAGTGTCTTTGGATCATTGATTATTAAGGAATTTGATGGCAGTTGGGAAGAAGCTGTCCCTGTGCTTGTCTAGGCTCCTGTACCTCCTTCCCAATGGTCGCAAAGTGAAGAGCGCATGGACTGGATGGTGGGGATCTTTGAGAAGAGAGGCTGTGTTTTTTTTTTAAAGACACCACTTAATATAGATGTCCTTGATGGAGTGAAGTCTGGTATCTGTGATGTCACAGGATGAGTTAACAACCCTCTGGATGTTTTTTTTTCTTGACCTGCATTTAGTGCCTCCAAACCAGACAGTGATGCAACCAGCCAGAATGCTCTCCACGGTACACCTGTCGAAGTTTTTGAGAGTCTTCAGTGACATACCAAATCTCCTCAAACACCTCACAAAGTATATAGCCATTGGCATGTGATTGCATTAATGTGGAGGCTCCAGGACAGATCTTCAGAGATGTTGACACCCAGGAATTTGACATTTTTGACCCTCTCCACTACTGAGCCATTAACGAGGACTGCATCGTGTTCCCCTGACTCCCTCCTGAAATCCACAATCATCTCTTTGGTGTTTGCTGACGTTGAGTACAAGGTGGTTGATTTGGTATCTTGTCCACGTGACAGGACAGATTCGGAAAGATAAATGAGATTCTTGGTTTGCTCTGGACATCATATTGGACATCACAGACCTTCAAAAAGACAGCATGGCCAGAGAAGGGGACCTGAGGATGGTAGGAGCACATTAGATCCACAATAACTGTATTTACTTCACGTACTCCAGTTTTAATTGGCTCTGCAAGTGAAAAAAGCTGTTAAAATAAATTGGAATTCAAGTTTTAAAAGTAAATATAGACTGGTGATATTTGATCAGTGTAAACCATTAGATGAGATGTAGTTGAAATATGAGATGAAATTTCAGCTATCCTCCCTCAGCAGCCACTTTCTTCCCATAATCAGGATAGCAAACGTGAGGATAGGTGTTGGAGGATGATTTGTATGAACAACTTAGGCTAAAAAGTCGGCTGTACATTTTTAAAACATGGATTAAGACATTTCATGACAGCAGAAAACATAAGGGGAGTTTTGGAGGGCACATAGTTCCTGCAACCAGCACATTTATAACAAGGTGCCATTATTCTGCCGCTTCATGAGAAACGTAAAGGGAAAAGGCAGATTTATTCTCCCAGATCATGTTAAAACAAAGAGTGGGATTCTGCAAACATTTTGGATTTCTCTGTCTTGCTGCCGGCAGTGTTGTGATGAGTTCCATCTCTGATTATTGACATTTGTTCAACATCATTGGATAATTTAGCAAAGCTTCATTGTAGAATGGTGTCTCTCTTGGCACTTTTTGTGCAAGCTGGCTACCTTTCTCCCTATTGCCATGAAACAATTTCATTTTGTCTTGCCCTCTTGTGTGTGGTTAAGACTAATTTGAAAGGTTTTTTTTAAGCAGTCTGGTATTTTCCAGCTCAGCTCCATCGTAATCCTGTCTTCCTGGGTTTGTCATTGAGGCAAAGCTGTTCACTGTTTCCATTTCTTATTGCCTTTGAATAATGTCTTTTATCCATCATGACCTGCTGTTCCACATAAAATATCTTAACTTAATCTCAAAACTCGCATTTAAACTGAGGGGAGAATAGCTTTGATGGGTTCAAAGAGAATCAAGGCTGGACACTGTTATCAGGAAACAGTGGGCTTTATTTACAGACAGGGGAATTCACAAAAGGGAACCCATTCACACAGACACAGCGCACAGGCATGGTATACTGAGAAATGAGGGTTTAACTTCTTCAGCACCCACCACCCACATGCACAGTATACTCCGTAACTAATGAGTACATACACATGAACCTGATCTCCACTCTCTCCACTGCTCATGATCTGGGATGGGGCCATTGAGTTGGCCCTGTGGAGCTTCCCATGGGTCACAGCCTGGAGTTCAGCAATGGTCACAATTAACAAATACATACACAGCAATAATACACAAATAGCTATACATCAGGTGTGAATAAATCACTGCTAAACATTCTCAACTTCTGATTGGGAACACGAATACCATCAACTCTCTTGATCTTTAGCAGATACAGCACACTAACAAACAGTAAATTAATTACAACTAACAAGTATGTCAAACAAAACTGGTCTCCAGCATTGCTCACGGCTCAGGATCTGGGACGGGCCCATTCAGTGATGCAGTCCATGCAGTAGTGGCAAACAAAAGAGAGAGGACAGAGACTATATGTGCTTGGCTTTTTCAATGCAAGACCTGTCTACGTGACCTGTGAGGATCAATCGTGTGACATCCTTAGCTTTGGACAGGTCTAACCCTTGACTGACAGGTGAGGTGACTTCCGACTTGGCTCCAGCCAGAGATGTCACATGTCTCTCCACTATCCACACTCCCACCAGCTTCCAGATGGAGAGGTCACACGACGCTCCACAATCCACACTACAATAATCTGGAAACTTTTTTCCATAGTTCCATCTTTAAACAATGTACGTTGAATATGTTTAGCTTTAATTTCTTAATTTCTTTTGCCTAAACTATTTGTGGACTTTCTGCCTTTCATTCATAATCATGACTGATCCTATCCTTACTTCATTGTGTTGATTTTTTTTTCACTGGAGGGCAATTAATCTAACAGGCAATAAAAAAAGGGAAATGTTTAATAATACCAAGATATTCTATTTACCACCCAACCCCTTGTCCCCAGGAAATTCATTGTCACTCCCCCCAGTTCCAGTAAAAATGTAGACAACCTATCAACACAGATGGCAGAGCAAAAGCAGCTCCAAAAAATTTTCTGACCCTTGACTGTATATTAGGAACATAGGAAGTAAGAACAGGAGTAAGCCAAAAATGGCCCATCGAGCCTGCTCCACCATTCAATAAGATGATGACTGATCTAATTTATGACCTAACTCCACTTACCTGCCTTTTCCCCATAACCCCTAATTCCTCTATCATGTAAAATTTATCTAACCAAATTTTAAATATGTTTAATGGAGCAAGCTCAACCACTTCCCTCGATAGAGAATTCCAAGCATTCACTACTCTCTGGCAAAAACTATTTTTCCTCATCTCTATCCTAAATCTACTCCCCCGAATCTAGAGACTGTGTCCTCTCATTTTAGTTTTTTCGGCCAGCTCCCCTATCATAATTCTATATGTTTCTATAAGATCTCCTCTCATTCTTCTGAACTCAAGCAAATACAATCCTAAATGATTTAATCTTTCATCATAAATCAACCCCTTCATCCCAGGGATCAACCTAGTAAACCTCCTCTGGACCATCTCCAAAGCCAGTATATCCTTCCTCAAATATGAAGACCAGAACTGGACACAGTACTCCAGGTGCAGTCTCACCAGTACCTTATACAGTTGCAATATTATCTCCCTACTCCTGAATTCAATTCCTCTAGCGATGAAGGCCAACATTCCATTTACCTTCTTAATAACCTGCTGCACCTGCAACCTAACTTTTTGCAATTCATGCACAAGCACTCCCAAGTCCCTCTGCACAACAGCATGCTGTAGTTTTTCACCCTTTAAATAATATTCAGCTCTTTTATTTTTCTTGCCAAAGTGGATAACCTCACACTTACTAACATTGTACTCCATCTGCCAGACCTTTGCCCACTCATCCAGCTTAACTATATCCCTCTGTAGACTCTCCACATCCACATTACAATTTGCTCTTCCACTCAATTTGGTGTCATCTGCAAAATTGGCTACACCACATTTTGTCCCCTCCTCCAAGTCATCAATGTAAATGATGAACAGTTGTGGGCCCAGCACCGACCCCTGTGGCACCCCACTTACCACTCTCTGCCAACCTGAAAAACTCCCACTTATCCCGACTCTCTGCCACCTGTCAGACAACCAATTTTCGATCCATGCCAATATACTTCCCCAGACTCCACTTTCCTGTAACTTACTGATAAGTCTCTTGTGCAGCACCTTATCAAACGCTTTCTGAAAATCCGAATATACAACAGCAACCTGTTCCCCTCTATCCACCACACCCATTATATCCTCAAAGAATCCTAACAAGTTTGTCAAACAAGATCTTCCCTTTCTAAAAGCATGCTGCGTCTGCCTGATTGAACCCTTACGTTCCAAAAGTTTCACTATTTCATCTTTAATGATGGCTTCAAGCATTTTTCCAAATACAGACGTCAAGCTAATTGGCCGATAATTTGCAGCCTTCTGCCTACATCCCTCCTTAAAGAGTGGCGTGACATTTGCTGTCTTCTAGTCTGCCGGGACCTGCCCAGAACCCAAGGAATTTTGGTCTATGACCATCAACTATAACTTCTGCCATTTCCTGCAGAACCCTTGGATGCATATCATCAGGACCAGGTGATTTGTCTGGCTTTAGTTCCATTAGTTTCTCCATCACTACTTCCTTTGTAACAATTATTTTATCAAGGCCTTCCCCAACATTCGCATCCTTAACTCCGCACTTGGGCATGCTGGACGTGTCTTCCACAGCGAAGACTGACACAAAATATTTGTTCAATGCCTCAGCCATTTCCACAGGGGATGCAACTCCTGATGATTTTGTTAACTCTGAACAAATGTAACAAGATTTAAATATTGCTCTGAAACCTGGATAATCATGCAACATATCATTTGCTCATAAAAATGGAATTGTAATTAAAAATGAATGACTGAAGCTTAACCTGGCAGACAGTCAGTCATTTGGGCTACTGCAATTACTGGAACTCTCATCACTAGGAAAACATTTAACCAGCATCTGAATGAATTTTTCTCCCTAATCGCTGGTTTCCCAAAGGAAATAGTATTGGTGGTATTACTGAGCTAAAAGACACCTTCTACCCTTGCTAAATTTACCCTCCTCATTTTTTCCCTACTTTAATGTTCCAAATTTATGTTTTTAAATTTTATTTCTGAATTGAAATGGTTATCATTTATTCACCTTCTCTAAGGAAAATGCATTTGGTCATCCATTCTGGAAAAGAAATATAATGTAAAAATAGTTTGTCCCTCCAAAGAATGTAATCATTTTTAGTGAAATTAAAATCAGTAACTCCAACTGGAAGAAATTTGATTCTATCATAGCACATAGTGATATATAAATATCCCCAACCATTGGCATTCCGTCATTTCATCTTGATTCTTTGAAGCGACCACTATCCATCAAAGCTGCATGGAGGCTAGGTGGGGCTCTTTACTGTGATGTGTTTCGATATAATCCACTACTAAGTCCAGATGAGTTTTTCAACTGTTTATTGATGTACACAAAGACTTGTAAAGATTTATCATAATGTAGTCCAAATATTCCAAGTAGCAATGTCTATGTGGAAACGATCTATTACAGCGTTGTCTGTGATGAACTATTTATAATAATGAATGTGGTTCCATAACAGAAAATATGCAAACCTCACTCACCCTCCTCATATTGCTCAATGCGGGCTAACAAACTTCCCAAATCCGCACAACCCTCCTGTGTATGCACTAACTGTCCCAAGAAAATAGTGCATACATGAAAGCAGCATGTGCTAAGAAGCCAGCATCAATGGCAGCAAACTGCAGAAATGATGGCAGCAAATGGAAATAGCAACATCCATTCCCCAGGACACCACCAACGCCTATAGCCAACCCAACAATAGTAAGTAGTCACTTTTGGCTCCTACACCTTTCTTTGGCTAACGTTGTTTGGACTACAAATGTTATTTTTACAGTACATTGGGGATTAGACTGGAAATGATTTAAGATCAACTTTGATCTTAATGAATGAAGAAGGAGGTTTGAGTGTTATTGTCTATACATGATTTTTCCTTAATTTTTTAAATTGTGCAAAAAATTTTTGGAGATAAATATCCACTCTATTTATACCTAATTAAATTTTTTCTTGGGAATTTTGGGATAAAACACTCATATATATTTTTCTAGTTCAAGTTTGTTATCATCTGATTGTATATATACAACCTGACAAAACAGCGTCTCTTCAGACCACAGTGCACACACAAAAACATGCAATACACAGTACATAATGATCATATAAATAACCAAAATAATTGGGACGATTTTCACAGTTACAAGATACTGTTCATCAGTCTTACAGCTCGTGAGAAGCTATTCCCCAGCCTAGTAGTCCTGATTTTGGTGCTCCTATACCACCTTCTTGATGGTAGTGGGTTGATGGTGGATGAAAAGACCCTTCTATAATTCCTCGAACACATATTTAGACAATACTCCCATTAAATGTTATCTGTAGAGGAAAGGTAAACTCCTGTGACCCTCTCAGCAGTTTTAAAGATCCTGTGTAAAGACCTTCTAGTCTGATGCTTTGCACCTACCTTACCACATGTCAGCCTTTGTAAAAGGCTTTCCATTTGTCACATATTTCCCCATGTTATTTGCTTTCGTTGTTTCCAATGTTGTAGACGAGGCCGTTTAATATGATGATGCTGCCTCTTGGAGTTTGGCATTTCTAATTCCCAGTCCACTTTGTTTGCTATATCTCAGCAATCCTTTGACCCAGAAACATTTCAGAACAATTTTCCTATCAGCATAAAATCGTGACCATATTATACTCATAGGTTTACAAAGTAAGCATAATTTTTTTCATGAAACAATGCAATTACTGGTACTTAATTTCTTATCGTGCTGCTTCCACAAGTGCAATGTTATAAGGAATACACGTTTAGGGGGATGGGTTTTACTCCTGGAAAGTGGTCCATATCACAATTTTTCTCAATGCAAAGCCATCTCATTTGCACATTCATCAAGGAATGAAAATCAAAGTATATCGTTAAATCTCAAATTCCATCAGAGCAAATGTTATTCCCCATCTTCAATTTTTGGATTGTGAATTGTGTCCGGGCGAAGTTCTGTTAACTCAACAGCCTTAGCATGAGTACATCCGATAGAGGTGATGATTTATTCTGTTTGCCATCTTAAACATTGTAAAGTGGATTTTTCATGTTTTAAATCGGATTCAATGTTTCAGGTTGACTGTAACAATGGTATTGCAAAGCAGGCATTCTAACATAGCAATTCAATACCTGCATGCACAACACTTCTCTCCTTGTCTTTGGCTTGGCTTTGTGGATGAAGATTTATGGAGGGGTAATGTCCACGTCAGTTGCAGGCTCGTTTGTGGCTGACAAGTCCGATGCAGGACAGGCAGACACGGTTGCAGTGGTTGCAAGGGAAAATTGGTTGGTTGGGGTTGGGTGTTGGGTTTTTCCTCCTTTGTCTTTGGTCAGTGAAGTGGGCTCTGCGGTCTTCTTCAAAGGACGTTGCTGCCTGCCGAACTGTGAGGCGCCAAGATGCACGGTTTGAGGCGATATCAGCCCACTGGCGGTGGTCAATGTGGCAGGCACCAAGAGATTTCTTTAGGCAGTCCTTGTACCTCTTCCTTGTACCTCTGTCTCGATGGCCAGTGGAGAGCTCGCCATATAACACGATCTTGGGAAGGCGATGGTCCTCCATTCTGGAGACATGACCTACCCAGCGCAGTTGGATCTTCAGCAGCATCGATTCGATGCTGTCGGCCTCTGCCATCTTGAGTACTTCGATGTTGGAGATGAAGTCGCTCCGATGAATGTTGAGGATGGAGCGGAGACAACGCTGGTGGAAGTGTTCTAGGAGCCGTAGGTGATGCCGGTAGAGGACCCATGATTCAGAGCCGAACAGGAATGTGGGTATGACAACGGCTCTGTATACGCTAATCTTTGTGAGGTTTTTCAGTTGGTTGTTTTTCCAGACTCTTTTGTGTAGTCTTCCAAAGGCGCTATTTGCCTTGACGAGTCTGTTGTCGATCCTTGCATCCGATGAAATGGTGCAGCCGAGATAGGTAAACTGGTTCACCGTTTTGAGTTTTGTGTGACCGATGGAGATGTGGGGGGGGCTGGTAGTCATGGTGGGGAGCTGGCTGATGGAGGACCTCAGTTATCTTCAGGCTGACTTCCAGGTCAAACATTTTGGCAGATTCCGCAAAACAGGACGTCAAGCGCTGAAGAGCTGGCTCTGAATGAGCAACTAAAGCAGCATCGTCTGCAAAGAGTAGTTCACGGGCAAGTTGCACTTGTGTCTTGGTGTGAGCTTGTAGGCGCCTCAGATTGAAGAGACTGCCATCCGTGCAGTACCGGATGTAAACAACGTCTTCATTGTTGAGGTCTTTCATGGCTTGGTTCAGCATCATGCTGAAGAAGATTGAAAAGAGGGTTGGTGCGAGAATGCAGCCTTCCTTCACGCCATTGTTAATGGAGAAGGGTTCAGAGAGCTCATTGCTGTATCTGACCCAACCTTGTTGGTTTTCGTGCAGTTGGATAACCATGTTGAGGAACTTTGTGGGGCATCTGAGGTGCTCTAGTATTTGCCAAAGCCCTTTCCTACTCACGGTGTCAAAGGCTTTGGTGAGGTCAACAAAGGTGATGTAGAGTTCTTTGTTTTGTTCTCTGCACTTTTCTTGGAGCTGTCTGAGGGCAAAGACCATGTCAGTAGTTCCTCTGTTTGCACGAAAGCCGCACTGTGATTCTGGGAGAACATTTTTGGTGACAGGTATTATTCTATTTAGGAGAATCCTAGCGAAGATTTTGCCTGCAATGGAGAGCAGCGTGATTCCCCTGTAGTTTGAGCAGTCTGATTTCTCGCCTTTGTTTTTGTACAGGGTGATGATGATGGCATCACAAAGGTCCTGAGGCAGCTTTCCTTGGTCCCAGCAGAGCTTGAAAAACACATGCAGTTTGGCATGCAGAGTTTTGCCGCCAGCCTTTCAGACCTCTGGGGGGGATTCCATCCATACCTGCTGCTTTGCCACTTTTCAGTTGTTCAATTGCCTTATATGTTTCTTCCCGGGTGAGGACCTCATCCAGCTCTAGCCTTAAGGGCTGTTGAGGGAGCTGGAGCAGAACGGATTCTTGGACTGAGCGGTTGGCACTGAAAAGAGATTGGAAGTGTTCTGACCATCGGTTAAGGATGGAGATCTTGTCCACCAGGCTCACCTTGCAAAGCCGTCCTGGCCAGAGAAGAAACGAGCCTTCCGTCGCGCATGCAGCCATCTTCAGCACAAACTCCGGGAGATCCTAAATGAGTGGTGGACTAGCCTCGCCAAACAAACCCAGCTCAGCGCGGACATTGGCGACTTCAGGGGTTTTTACGAGGCTCTAAAGGCTGTGTACAGCCCCTCACCCCAAGTCCAAAGCGCGCTGCGCCGCTCAGATGGCACAACACTTATAATATGTAGAACACCATGTTGTTACTTCATGATGCATACTTTGTTAATTAAAAATCTATATGTAAAAATAATTAAATTAAAACTAAAATAACTTAAAACTATTACTTTTCTTGGCCTTTCTTCTTTCTGCACGACTAGAATGTTCACTCAAAATAATATGTTTTGAGATCAGAACATGTCACAATATTTGTTGATTTGTGGTAGGAGTATTGTGTAAAATTACAATAATGTAAATTCCAAGATTAAAAAAAAAACTACTGCAAAAAAAAGAAAAAGATGAGGTTCATTTGTTCAGAAAACTGATGGCAGAGGGGAAGAAGCTGTGTTTGTTACACTGAGTGTGTGTCTTCAGGGTCCTGGACATCCTTCCTGATGGTTGCAGTGAGAAAAGGTGGTGAGAGGGTCCTTGATGATAGAAGTCGCCTTCTTGAGGCAACATCTCTTAATGATGTCCTTAATGGAGTGAAGACTAATGCCGATGATGGTGCTGGCTGATTTTACAGCCCTCTATAGCATGTTCCTGTCCTGTGGAAATTTGCAAGAGTCTTTGGAGACATCCCAAATCCCCTCAAACTTCTAACGAAATATAGTGGCTGGTGTAGCTTCTTCATGATTGCATCAACATGATGGTCCCAGGATAGATTTTCAGAGATTTTGACACCCAGGAATTTGAAGTTCCTTACCTTCTTCACTGCTGACCTCTCGATGAGCATTGGTTTGTGACCCCGTCTTCCCCTTTCTGAAGACCACAATCAATTCCTTAGTTTTACTGACATGGAGTGCATAGATGTTGCTGTGACACCACTCAACTAGCTGATCTATCTCAGTCCTCATTGCCATCTGTGATTTTGCCGATAACTGTTGTGTCATTGGCGAATTTGTAGATGCCACTTGAATTGTGTCTAGCCACACACTCACACTCATATGTGTAGAGAGAGTAGAACAGTGGATTCGTACATCCTTGAGGTCCACCTCTGTGGATTGTCAGTGAGGAGGAGACGTTGTTACCGATCCACACTGACTGAAGTCTTCAAATGAGGAAATCAAGGATCCAGTTGCAGAGAGAGGTACTGAGGCTCTGGTTTTGAAACTTGCTGAATAGTACTGAGAAGATGGTGCTGAAGACTGAGCTATAATTGATGAAAGGAAGCCTGATGCCAGTATTACTGTTGTCCAGGTGATTCAGGGCTGAGTAGAGCACCAATGAGATTCCCTCTGCTGTGGAATGATGGTAGTGATGAGCAAATTGCATGGGCTCTTTGCTCAGATAGGAGATAATTCTGGCAAAGAGAACCTCTCAAAGTATTTTGTTACTGTAGATATGAGTGCTACTGGCCAATAGTCATTGAAGCAGTTCACCCCTCTTCTTGATGCCTTTTTTGTTGTAGGCGGGAACTTCTGACTACAACAGTGAGAAATTGAAAATCCCTATGAAGGCTCCAATTAGATGGTTGACACTGATTTTTCATACCTTTCCAGGTACACCATCAGGGCCTGATACCTTGTGAGGGTTCATCCCCTTGAAAGATGTGCTGACATTGGCCTCTGAAACAGATATCACAGAGTCACTGGCTTCTCTATGGATTCTCTCTGGTACAATTGAATTCTCCTTTACAAAGTGAGCATAACCAAGATGTTTATCTCATCAAGGAGTGAAGCATCACTGCCATTTATGATGCTAAATTTCATCTTTTAGGATGTAATGGATGAAGTTGGTGACAACTGTGGGACATTCATACAAATCTGAAGATGAATCCTGGAATACGGCCAAGTTCACCAACTCAAAGCAGTCCTGCAAGCACTTTTCCACCTCCCTCGACTTTCACTGTCTTCACCACTGGTGCTGTAGTCCTCAGTCTTTGCTTGTACGACAGGAGTAGAAGTCATGTGATCGGACTTTCCAATATGTGGGCATGGGATGGCAGTGTAACCATATGTGTGATGGTGTTCTTCATGTGCCGAACCTAGTTAATCTATTTGGATCTTAATTCTCTCTTATTTTTCCCACTTCATTTCCACTCATATAACTTAAATGATTTTATATATGGGTGAAAATGTGCCACACCAATCTCTGGCTATCTCTGTAATTCTTCAACCTCTTCATTTACATAATCAGTTCATTTTGGTGAACTCTTTTTGGGTAGTATATTGGGAAAAAATCCTCTCAATCCTTTACCTTTGACTTTTGAATCAATTCTGAAAAATATGGCTTTTAATATCACATTTTATTTCTACCAAGCATTGTGCTCCTATTCTGCACAGATGTCACAATCCCCCTGGCATTTTTTTTAGTATCTACTGTTCATCTCTCATGGAAAATATGAATGCATTTTTTGAATCATGACTGTCCAATTTCTCAAGCAGACACTTCATCTCTAGCTATGTACCCTTAGCAATTTATAATCTGCATCTTTGCCCAGGACTTTAGCTTCTTTGTTTAAATGCCTCTGGGAGCTTGCACTTTTTGCAATGTTAGATTGATTCTGGATTCTCCTGGTGATGCGCGTTAGCTTCCTCAGAAGTTTCTCACTGAGAAATATCAAATGCTAACTGGAAACCTAAATATACTCTGAAAATCAAAATTCTTCCAGGAAGTTAACCAATCCAAAAAAAAATTAAAAATAACTTTATGCCATGTATTCTCTTGCTTCCAAATCTATTGTCAAATAATTATGACCTCATTAATGATAGTCAAAATGTTTATACAGCCAGCATCCATCTCTTTCTCCTTTTACGTTCAACTGTAGATTTTTCAACCTTGATTATTCTGCAATTATTTGCTGTTTAGGATTGAATGAATCTAACCTGATTTAACGTGATTTCTCAGGAACATTTTTGACCTTCATAATAAGAAAATGGTATTTTATTTACAAAAATATTTGAAATGCAGAACAACTGGATAAATAAGTTGAGGATCGTCAGTTAATATATTTTTCTCTTGTCCATATCTTTCTGAAAAAAAAAATTAAAAAAATGTTGTAGAAACAACATTGAACAAATGGAACAATTTTTTTTTCTAATGTAAATTTTTAGAGTGGATTCCTGCTCTAATATTTTGTTGTTTAACAAAGTTTCTTTGACTGAGCAGTCTATTTAATGCCATAGAAAAACTTGTTGGTGATTTTTTTTTGCAGAGGAGCACTTTTGGATGATTTTTGTTTGATAATTTAATTTCACCATTGACTCCAATCCAGTAAACATCTTTTAAAATATTGTTTAAATCTTCACTTTTCTTTTCTGCATGTAACTTTGCTCTAATTAATGGAAATACATTTGAATTATGACTGAAGGTCATAATTGATATCATCTTGTATATAATCACATTTATTGCTTGAATAATTAAAGATTTAAGAAAGATTATTTTGTGTTTCTTTTAACACTGCCCCTTTATGAAGTTGCAAGCAAAATTGGAGAGCAATGTTAAACAGAAAGAAAAATCTCAGTTCATCAGCACTGCTGAAGTCATTTCAGAATGTAAGTACTGAACTTGACCTTCAATGAGTACAGGGAGTTTATTCATGAGCTTTTCCACTTAATTGCTTTGTGATAATGATTTCCGAATATTTTATCAACCATACTACATCATCACCCTCTTCATATTTTCACCAAACTTTACTCTGAACTACTACCCCTTCTTATTGAGTCATTTGACTTAATTCAGCCAATAACAAATTACTCTAAACTTGTGCGCAGCGCAGCCAAATCAATTCACTAATTATGTTTCTTTTCACAAAATTCAATTTTCCGCCTGGAATTCCCAGCAGAATATATTGGAAATGTACATAATAAATAATCGCAACCTAACCTGATCTGAGTTCCTCCTGCATCTGTCTGTTTTCTGCAGATTACAGTGTTTTGTCAGGTGTTAGGGTAGAAGGTAATCAGGAGTTGGATCTTGCGCAAGTTCTATCAGGTGGGAGTGGGGAGGAGATGGAGATGGGAGACAGGGACAGAAAAGGAAAGAGAAAAAAAGAATCAGATGGAACTAGATAGGGGAGATGGTGTACTAACAATAACCTTGCACTCAATGTCACCAAAACCAAAGAGCTGATTATGGATTTTAGGAAGGGAAAGCAGAGGTATATGATCCAGTGATCATTGGGGAATGAGAGATGGTGGGGATGAGCACATTCAAATCCTTTAGAGTCACTATCTCGGAGGGCCTTTCCTGGATCTAAATTACTAATGTCTTCATGAAAAAAAGCACATCTACATCTCAATCTCCTGGGGAGTTTTCAGAGGTTCGGTATGACCTTGTAAAACTTGAAAAACCTCTACAGATGTGCTGTAAAGAGTGTGCTGACAGGCTGCATTGCGACCTGGTGATGGGGGCACAATAACTTTGAGCAGTAGGTCATGGACACAGCTCAATACATTACAGACAAAACTCTCCCCACCGTCGAGAAAATCTACAGGGAACACTGCCATCGGAGATCAGCAATCATCAAGGATCCTCACCACCCAGGACATGCTCGGTTCTCACTGCTGTCATCAGGAAAGAGGTAGAGGTGCTACAAGACTCACAGCACCAGATTCAGAAACAGTCGCTATCCCTCTATCATTAGACTCTGAAACAACAAACTCAATCAGAGACTCTTTTAAGGTCTCTTCCTTTGCACATTTTTTATTATTGATTTTTTTCTGTATTTGTACAGTCATTTGTTTAGGTTTCTTTTTTTAAACATTTTAAGATTTTTTAAACCACATCCATGTATACACATTCAATAAAGCTACAAGAGAAAAAAGATACACATGTGATATCTATTTATTTATTTATTTAAAAAACCCTTCCCCCCCCCATCCTTCCCTCCCTTCTACGTCCCCCACTCACCCTCCCTCTCAAAATATATCAAAGAAAGTAAAAAGAAAAGAAAGGAAAAAAGAAAGTGTTGGGAGAATGTAAAAAAAATAGTCGCAATACTAATATAATGGAACTGAGATTACCAGCAGGATGGGCTTTCAGAGAGTCCTTCAAATTTTCAAAACATATTTTCGAAAAAAAAAGTTTGTTTACATTCTCTCTTTTGTGTATGTATCTTCAGGGCTGCAGGAAAAAGAATCTCAGGGTTGATTGTGATGTCATACATGCACTCTGACAATAAATGGGAACTCTGAACTTTGACAAGAGGGGAGGAAGAAAGAAGAAACAGAGGGTGGGAGGTGATGTGGTGACAATGGGGGCTGAAGATGTTGGGAACTGGAGGTGGTAAGTGGAAGCAGAAAAGAGAGGTATGATGGACAGGTGGACAATCACAGGGCCAGGCCATGATGTTATCCAACAAGAGAAGGTCAAGCTGTCCCCTCCTGATGTTCAGTGGTATTATCTCCAAATCCCCCACTTTCAATATTGCAGGGATTAATGCCTTAGCAGAAACTGAAATGAGGTAAGCATAGGTACAATGTTGATTCAAGAGGAAGTCAGGAGCCAGGAATCTGGCATCAAGTAACTCACTTCCTAACACCACTTATACTGCCCACTATCCATAAGACTCGGTAGAAATGCGATGGAATACTCTCCACTTGCCAGGATGGGTGCAAGTTCAATAACATTCAAGAAGCTTGACAAAGCATAGGACATAGCAGCTTACTTGATAGGCACCCCATCCACAATCATTCGCCCCACCGCCAATGTACAGCAGCAGCAGTTTCTATTGCAGCAACTCACGAAGAGTCCTGAAAAAGCAACTTCCAAATCCATGACCCCCTACCAGCTGAAAGAACAAGGGCAGCAAAACCACAGGAACACCACCACCTGGAAGTTGCCATCTCAGCCACATGCCATCCTCATTTTGAAATATATTGCCACTCCTTCACTGTCATTGGATTAAACTCCTAAAACTCCCTCTCCAACAGCAATGTGGATGTACCCTCACCTCAAAGATTACAACAGTTCAAGAAGACAGCCCACCATCACTTTCCCAAAGGCAATTTAAGAAGGGCATTTAAATGCTGGCTCAACCTGCAAAGTCCACATCCCTTAAAGCAATATTTCTGAAAAAGAGCATCCTTTTTAAAATTTCAATTCAAATAAGTATTTTTTATATTTAGCAGCTGAACTAAATAAAATAGACAATACTGTTATCCAAAGTTACAGTTCTCTGTGAACTTCCTCTCCTCAGCTATTCCATTGAAGAAGATTGTGTGCCATTCTCCAAGATTTAGCAGTATTGTGAAACTGATAATTCTATTGTACTTTTGTAAGAAAGGTTATAATGAACACAGAACAATGTTGTTAAAATTAATGAGCTCAGGGTCCATGCCACTCTTCATGGTTGATACATTATCTCTGTTGTATTTTCAGTCCGCAAAGAGTAGTTCACGGACAAGTTGCTCTTGTGTCTTGGTGTGAGCTTGCAGGCTCCTCAGATTGAAGAGACTGCCATCCGTGTGCTACCGGATGTAAACAACGTCTTCATTGTTGAGGTCTTTCATGGCTGGTTTTAGCATCATGCTGAAGAAGATTGAAAGAGGGTTGGTGCGAGAATGCAGCCTTGCTTCATGCCATTGTTGCCCATTCAGAGCCAGCTCTTCAGCGCTTGACGTCCTGTTTTGCGGAAACTGCCAAAATGTTTGGCCTGGAAGTCAGCCTGAAGAAAACTGAGGTCCTCCATCAGCTAGTTCCCCACCATGACTACCAGCCCCCTCACATCTCCATCGGGCACACAAAACTCAAAACGGTCAACCAGTTTACTTATCTCGGCTGCACCATTTCATCGGATGCAAGGATTGACAACGAGATAGACAACAGACTCGCCAAGGCAAATAGCGCCTTTTGAAGACTACACAAAAGAGTCTGGAAAAACAACCAACTGAAAAACCTCACAAAGATTAGCGTATACAGAGCCGTTGTCATACCCACACTCCTGTTCGGCTCCGAATCATGGGTCCTTTACCGGCATCACCTACGTCTCCTAGAACACTTCCACCAGTGTTGTCTCCACTTCATCCTCAACATTCATTGGAGCAACTTCATTTCCAACATCGAAGTACTCGAGATGGCAGAGGCCGACAGCATCGAATCCACGCTGCTGAAGATCCAACTGCGCTGGGTAGGTCATGTCTCCAGAATGGAGGACCATCGCCTTCCCAAGATCGTGTTATATGGCGAGTTCTCCACTGGCCACCGAGACAGAGGTGCACCAAAGAAGAGGTACAAGGACTGCCTAAAGAAAGCTCTTGGTGCCTGCCACATTGATCATCGCCAGTGGGCTGATATCGCCTCAAACCGTGCATCTTGGCGCCTCACAGTTCGGAGGGCAGCAACCTCCTTTGAAGAAGACCGCAGAACTCACCTCACTGTCAAAAGACAAAGGAGGAAAAACCCCACATCCAATCCCAACCAACCAATTTTACCTTGCAACCACGGCAACCGTGTCTGCCTGTCCCGCATTGGACTTGTCAGCCACAAATGAGCCTGCAGCTGACGTGGACATTACCCCTCCATAAATCTTCGTCCGCGAAGCCAAGCCAAAGAAGATTTTCAGTCCCCAGATGCCAACAGTTATAATATTCTATTCAATTACTCTGTTCATTCCATCATCATAATTTCTTCAATAATGCAACTAGGAACTAGATGCTATCCTCTATTACAAGTGCAGGAACTCCTCGATTTATGACCGTAATTGAGACTGCTCGAAATGGACACGTCAGAATTTTTCTGTGTGAATGGAATAAAGTAGTCTTAAAGCAAACTTTTTAATCAAAGTTTTCATCATCTATCTTGTACTTAGCTTATTAGTTAGTGTCCCGGGGTCCATAGGCCAGGCATGGCCATCTTAATTCCTGTACGCATGTGCGAATCTACGGTTGGCACATGTGCAGAGGGTTCAGGCGTTGGAGTTAAGTTACTCCATGTGCGAGAATTAAGCACCCTAATGATACTGAATTTGCACCTTTAACTCTTGCACATGCACCAACCGAACTCAAATAAGCAAACCGTGCATGCGCCAACCGATGACTCATGCATGCACACAAGAATCAAGATCGCCACACCCAGCCTATGGACCTTGATATGCCGACTAACAAGTTAAGTATGCTCTTGCATGCCCTATATCCCTTTTATAGTTTGTCAAATACAACATAAACTGCATACATTTTATAATTTTTAACATATTTTCAATCATGTGTGTGGAGGGATGTAAGTCACATAGTTCACATAGAACCAGTATAACTGTAAGACCAACAATGCTGAATATGTATTTTATAATGATGAATTATTCAATAAATAAACAGAAATTAAAACTGAATTTAATGTATTTTGGTTGGTGTCCATTATATAGTATCATGGATTTCCTGCAAGGAGAAGTACTGTGCAGGAAAACACAATTTCTTTACATTTGACTGTCAAATCACATAAACATTGACAATATAGCTTTGATGAGGTGTTCCTTCATGGAATGCTTGTAAAGAAAGCAAATAATGTGTAAACTTTAGGATATGTTTGAAATTTGGAATGCTTTATGATTGAAATTAAAGTGACAGCAAGAAAACAGTCATGATATTTTACTTCTGTTAAGAGTCCAGACTGATGTATGGATGACAATGAGAAATGTTCTTTTTTTTAAATAATAACTTGCCTGACGGATGAAACCCTTGACTTGAGGACTGCAGGTACAACTCTTATAATTTCTGACCCGTGTTTGCCGTTAATCAAAAATCCCATTAGAGACCAGGACATGCATTTATTTTTGCTATATTTGGGGAAAAAGTATTTAATAATTGCAATTAAGATTAAGAATAAAAACTAGACAGCATCATTTGTACACTTTAACTGCCACATGCACTAATGAAGTTCAATTAATGTTAACTATGAATGCACTACCAACTACAGAATGGAAAGGTCCGAATAAACAATTTTCCTCTCCCCCATCTGAATATTTTCTCCTTCTGGTTCACTTTCAAAAAACTATATTCCTTGTGTTGTTACAGAAAAGGTAATTTGACCCATCAGATCAATGCTGCCTCCTAGGTGAGAAATTCCATCCATCACATTTCCTCGCCCTTTATTTCCCTTCAACGTACAACTTGCTTTCTCTTGCATCACTCTCTTTTTATTTTGAACATTAAAAAAATACATTTTTTTGGCCTTTTATCAACATTATGCATTAATTTCTATACGCCCATTAACTTACCAGCACACCTTAAGAAAACAGAAACTCCTCACAAAAATCTGCATACTATAGATGGAATGTGCAAATACTGCATAGAAGTCAGGATTGGATTTGCTGCTGTGAGGTCCATGTGGCTAATTATTGTCAATCAAAGCTGCAGAAGGCCATGTCTGTAGAACCTTTTGCCATTTTGGACAGCACTGCCTTTTCTGTACATCTCTGGAGCATTACATCTTAAAAAGTGGAATTTTCACAAAAAAATATTTTAAAGCAAATGTGACGTGGAAAATAATCTATTAATTTTTTTAAAAATTAAGAAATATTTGCATTACTTTATTGCTCAGATAGTGAAGAGCATAGGATGTCATTGGATATAAAAGAAAAAAAAGTACTTGCTGGACATTATACAATGGTAATCAGAGTTTGTCTTTTTATAATTTATCTACTTGTTTTCAACTATTTTGTCAATTGGGTAACTATAAACTAAAAATATAGTGAATGTTGGAAAAAAAATGAATAGTTTGGGAGGAATTTCAGTCAATGTTTTAGGTCAATGACCTTCCCTTCGAACAGGGGACAGTTGGAAAGAAACAGATTTTAAAAGCAAGAAAGGGAAGAGGGGAGAAGAGAGTAAAAAGCAAGGTTTATGAGTTGGAAGGAAGATGTGTAATGGAAAAATAATATTTATTTATTCTGCTGACAGAAGTCCTGCACTGGATTCATAAATAGTTCATGTCTTAATCGTCAAACAAAAGAGACAAATTTCAAGGAATTTCTGCCATCAATACTAAGGAGAATGCTTGACAAGTTTATGCACACTTCTTTACTTGAATTCTGGCTTTAGCCCATTTTTAAAATAAATAACAGGGTGTCATCTTCATTAACACAGCAGGGCAATATGGTGAGACTGCATTAAACATGTATCAATACTTTCAACTGTAAACTAATTTCCAGCCTAAAGTTACAACATCAAACAGAATACATAAGAATAATACACAAGTAAGTGTTAAATTTGCATTTACAAATTATGTTAATTAGAAAATTGGCTGCTTCTATAATATGTTTACTGAGAGAACATAAGGGAAAATTCCATTTCGATTTACGTCTATAAATTAGGTGGATCATTCAACAACATTTTTGATATGGATCATAAACTGGAGTGGGATGATTTTCTCTTCTTCTGTTCCACAACCAATTTTGTAAATCATTTATACTTTAATGCATAAAGTATCATTAATTATTATTTCTTGCAAGATCAAATGGCACATTGGTGCTTTTTGCAAACTTCACTTCCTTACACGGCTTACATTAACAATCCAAGACACTCATATTCATGAAACAATATTTATATATGAATACTTGACCTGTTTGTCTGCATGCATGCAATGTCTGGTTGTGTATCTGTGTGTTTTCCACCAAGGTCCAGAGAACACTGTTTTGTCGGGTTGGACTTGTCCAATCAGATGACAGTAAACTTAACTTAATCCAGGGTTTCCCAAACTGGGTTCCACCTAACCTTGTGGTTCCGTAGAAAGGCCTATGGATTCTACGGAAGAAATGGCAGGGATCTATTTGTTTTTCTTTAAATTATTTTTTACCTCTGTCTTTAATTCCATTTATTTCTGGGGGGAAGACAAGACGGCAGCTGCGGGGGGTGTGGGGGGGGAGGAGGGCAGGGGGAGACATGCACAATCCTCCGCTAACACTCACCTCAGTTGCTCATTTGCACAATACCTTCCCTCTCACTCCAATCAATGCCCAGGCTCAGCCTGTCCCTCAAAGAGTCCAGCGGCAGGGAGAGGGGGGAGGTGGGGTGGCATGGGTGCCTTTTGAATGCCTTCTGGTGATGCATTCTTGATCCACCATGCAGCTGAAAGGACAACAAATTTATTGAGAAGCACATAAGCCAGTAGATGCTGGAATCTTGGGCAGAAAAAGAATTGGTGAAGGAAGTCTGCAGGTCAGACAGCATCTGTGGAGAGAAATGGTCAGGTGTTGAACTCTGAGCAGAACAGCAAGCGGCGACTTGGGCTCGGGACAGGGAGGACCCTAGGTCTCGGACTGATGTCTTTTCAAGCAATAATACATCCCAGAGATCTAGATGCTAGTGCTACAGGTGGGTGGGGAAGCTCAATAACTCATTTGGAGGAGCATGGCCCACAAATGTCCCCCATGATGCCGACCCTATGTTTATACCAGGTCTTCTAAACTGTAATTGATGATTGGGGTTCTGTGATTTCCAAGTGCTCCCCAATAGGGTTTTGTGAGCTAAAAAGTTTGGGAAGCCCTGACTTAACCTTCAGGCACATGTTTAAACATGGTGCTAAAAGCTTTGGTAGCTCAGTGGTTGGAGCACTGGTCTTGTCAACCAGGGGTCACGAGTTTGTTCCCTGCTGGGGCCTCATTTCTGTGAGGGGCGCTGGCCAAAGTGGCAACTCTCTATCTTCCTAACAGTAGACAAGGTTAAAGAATTTCATGTATGTTACATTCTAAATGTAGTATTACATGACAATAATGGAACCTTTATCTTTGAAAAGATATTCAGTGATTTGAAGACAAACTTGGAAGCAACAAAATAAGACATTATGGGAATCAACTTTGATAGAGTAAAGGCAATTGTAGTTTTTGTTTAGTTTTCACATAATCAGTTTATATTTTTGACTGCCACTATCCTTATCTTTAGAATCTGGAGTAATAGATTATGGCCAGCACCTCTTCAGTGTAAATCAAATTTGTCAGATTTCTACAACCGTTTCACAAACCGTTGGGCGCTCTGTTCCTTTTACAACATTTTGGAAAACTGCGGTATCCCTGAGTTGTTCTTCTAAATTACCCATAAAATATCTATCTTTTCTTGGAGGATTTTATTTTCCACGAAGTAACAGATGGAATGGTTTCTAATTTCAAGCACCATGTAAAAATCAAGTGGTGTTGAATCAAATTTGGCACTGTAAAATGTAGTGTCAAGCTCACTCTTCTCTGTCCCAAATATATTCCTGAATGCAGCTTCTGAAAAAAAAAATCCCTTGAAGCATAAATATGACATTTGGCCTTTCCAATTCCCAGGCATTTCCTATTTAATGTGTGAACTAAAAATTCATGTGGGCGGAATAAGTTTTGTTTGTGCTCTGCTGAGAAGCAGCACGAGGAAAATGAAAGACAACCAAATAAGAATTCAGTAAAATTTGATATTAACTGAGAAGTGCATTGTTGAAAATACTCCATCGTCAAATTGTTAAAAGACTGGACATTTTAGATTGGGATTAGTTGAATTATATTGTGTGTAAATCTGCCATTCAGGATATTTTAACAATTACTTTATTTTACCGCTGTGTTTGATCAGCAAATATAATCTATTATGATGTCTGTCCAGTGTTGGTAATACTTCATTCAGTAAACTCAGGTTCAATTACAGTGGACAACATTTTGTTTGACATAGACTTGCTTCCTGATTTAAAAAAATGGGAACTATGATAAACAACTTCAATTAGAACATAACAATAATTTCAGATTTATTGCATCACATAAGAAGTTGGAGAAACATTAACTTTTATTACATTTAGCATGTTTAATTGCATAATGACTATGACTGTGTGGCAATAAAAACATCTATAAATTTGCCGACAATACCATGGTAGTGGGTTGCATAAAGGAAGGGGAGGAGTTAGCATAAAGGATGAAGATTGAAAACTTGGCTGAATGGTGCACCACCATCAAAAAACTTGCACTCAGTGTCACCAAAACTAAGGAGCTGATTGTTGACTTCAGGAAAGGAAATCCAATGATCATTGGGGGGGGGGGTGGAGAGGGGGAGCAAAGTTAAGTTCTTGGGAGTTACTATCTCAGATAATCTTTCCTGGACCCCATGTACCAAAGGCATCATGAAGAAAGCATGTCGGAGTCTCTACCTCCTCAGGAGTTTGCAGAGGTTTGTTATGACACCAGAAACCCTGGCAAATATCTACAGAGGTGTGGTGGAAAGTGTGCTGACCAGTTGCATCACGCTCTGGTATGGGAACACCAATATGCATGAGAATAAGATCCTTCAAAAGGTACTGGACGCAGCCCAGGACATCCCAAGCAAAACCCTCCTACTATTGAGTACATCTACAGGGAACACAGTGGGAATCATTAAAGACCTTCACCACCCACCACATGCTCTGTTCTCACTGCTGCCATCAGGAAAGAGGCCCCAAGACTCACACAAGGTTCAGGAACAGCTTCTACCCTCCACCATCAGATTCCTCTAGGACAAAGTCAATCAGAGACTCATTAAAGGACTCTTACTTGTGCACTTAATTGATTTTCTTTGTTCTCTGTGTTGCACAATTTGTTCACATTCATTATCTGTTTACAGTTCTTTTATTTGTTTACATGTTTGCACTACTAATTAGTGGTAATTCTGCCATGCCCACAGGAAAAAAAAAGAATCTCAGGGTTGTATGTAATATCATGTATGTACTCTGACAATAAATCTGAAATCTAAATAATGATGCTGGCACATGGCATTAGTTTAAATGATTTGCCACTGATTTTCGTTTGTACTCAGCATTTTTTGCCGCTCATGTCAAAGTCCAACAATAGTCGGCCAGCATTGATGGATTTCAGTTGGCCTTATATTGCATTTCCATGGTTGCAATATCCTAGTGAAACCTTTTGCGTTGTTGATCACTGACTGCACCAAGATCAGCAAGGAATAAGTCCAGGTGCGAATGCAGAAAATGCATTTTCAATGACATGTTGCATTTTGTGGCTTAAAGCATGTACACTTGAAGCATAAGTTTTATCTAAAAAAAGGATGTGATAAGAACTTTTTGAAGTGATTTTCGTGATCAGCAGCCCAATATACAGAAAATACACCCAAAAGTCTTTAGGAAGAAAAATCTTCATTGGCCAGTGTTATTGGCATGGGCAGTCATTCTTTTACATTCTAGTTATATTCTATTTTATTTGGTTCTACTGCTTTGTAAAATGGGGATATTGCCAGACAACTTGTAATGAGAAAACATTTTTCTTACATCACTTAATTGCAAGATTGATTAGTTTGTTCAACCTCCTTATCCTTTTCACATTGTTTAGTAATGTTACATTATTAATAGGCCATAGTATAACCACTACATGATTTGAAAAAAACTAGCATAACCTCACATTTGGTATTCTTGATTTCTTGTTCTGTTTAATGAACTTTTTATGTTGCAGAGGGCCTCCAGCAAAAAACACATTTATTTCACAATAAACTAACATTGAAAGAAGTGGCATAATGCTAATGCGGTTATCGGATTTTCGATTGAAATGCTTCATAACCAGAATGTGATCAGGGACAAATGGGATATTCAAATATATTTTTAAAACTAATTGGTAAGATGAAAGGAGCTGCTAATACAGAGACCATGATGTTAATTGACATTATGAATATATTGATTAAAGAAGGGGTAACAAAATCACAAATCAATGATAGGAGTTTGTCCATTCCACATGTCCTGTGCATGAAGTCTGTTAACATAACAGATAACATCCAAAGTTCCACTGAGTCGAGTTTTCCCCATAACCTTAGAAGTTGATAGCATCAGAGCTGTTGTAAAACTATTCACCGACATTTCAAACTGCAATTGAGGCCTCAGTTTGTTCCCATCAAAATATTTTTGGTGAAGATAGTCAAACATTAAGCTGAGTGATTCACCGGAGATGACTTAGAATTGAGTCAGAAGGAACATAAATTTATGGATTTAGCAGACAGGACTTCAGATGATTCAATCAAAATGGGATTGCACGAGTCAGTTGTCACAATTGTGAATTTTATATTAGAAAAAAAGTATTTCTATGAATACACAGTATATTTGATCACATGTCAAATAGGAAGAAATTTCTCAGAACTATCACTCCATGAGTGGTCCTTGCTTGAAATTTAAGAGATTTATAGAGAACTGTGTATATGTTTAAAGTTAAAGAGGATTTTAGAGAGAATACCACACCAGCAAATGGGTTCCAGTTTCTTCCCACATATCAAAAATGTGTTACTAATGTTAACTAGCAACTCCAAATTAGCCTTTGGTTGAGATAATATGGCAAAGAAATTGACAGATGGACATAGGTGAGAGAGTGTAAGTTGTATGGCTACAAGGAATAATAAACAAGGGAAGGAGACTGATGGGTCAAATTCATTCTTTTGTACGGCAATAAACAAACAGTGCCTATATGATGCATTTAATGCAACAAATCATGAAAAGAATGTTGCAGCGAACTGCTTCACCCTACCTGGACAGGATCATGTTGAATTCTGTATCTATAGTATAGAAATGAGGATCATTTACCTGCAATGTTAAGCATCCAATGAAAATTTAAACTTAAGAACATTTTTCAACTTAAATCTGTAAAGTGATTTTTTTTTACATCACTTTCCTGAACATATTTGGCCTACAAACCCTTCAGCATATAATTTTTAAATGGGATGAATCGTTGTAGTGCATTGTAGGTGTGCCAAGTGAGATCCTCAACCTCAAATATTCGAGTACTTTATTGCGCCTGGTGGGCACAATATAAATGCATAATTGGATAGGTTTTGCAGTCAAAGAACTTACTCTTATTATTGGGGGAGATGTCTGGTGGCAGGGATGGGGAAGGAAAGAGGAAGAGGCCCAATCATCAATGAGAACTTCAGCAGAGTTCAAGGTCACTCGCATTGTCAGAACATTTTGCTACCTTTAATACTGCTGCAATATCTGTCCCTCTGATGAATATAAATGAACTTTATTGAAGTGTCAGCAAAATGTTAAGACTTTATTGATAGAGCTTTTGGAGAAGTTTGAACTGCATTTTGTAACAGTACAGCCAAATCAAAGAGAATGTTTCATTCTTGGTCAGGGTAAATTACAGGTTGTAAGAATACAAGAGGCTTTGAAAAAAATAATAAAAAGAGCAACTAGATTCACATACAAAAGTGGGAAGCAGAAATCATTTTTCCCTATAGGAAGACCGAATGCTGTGTGAATATTTGGGTAATGTAAACCCAGAAACATCTGTGATTTTATTTATGATGGTGGTTACAAATTTGAAACTGAATTTAACACATTTAAATATTACAAATAGGATTTCCCCAACATGGCCCACACATATCTTGTTGGAGATATGTACGTGTTTGTCTGTGAAGCCCCATGGACATGCATTCGACTTCTTGTTGCAATGACTAAGTTAGATGTGTTTATTCTTAATATGATTATGTCCAGTGATTCTGATTAAATATAAATGCACGAATCCATATTAACACAATTCAAAATTTTAAATTAAGAACTGGGCATATTCATTTCATTCTTGATTTATTCTCTTTTCACATTAGATGTCCATCTTTATGGCAACAACAACTGCAGATGCAAGAAATCAGAAAATGCTGGAAGGCAGAATATGTAAAGAAAAATAAAGTTTGTCTTCATGATCTTCATAAGAAACTGAAATATGAATGGGGTTTCTCTTTCCAAAATTGTTGCTTGACCTGGTCAGTATCTTCAGCATTTTCTCTTTTAATTTGTTCTACTCAGGTGCATATCTGTACAAATCCTGTTTGTCAGTACCTTGTTAGAATATCCTGGTCTTGTCCTGCTGAGCAACTTTGATCTCTGGTTTGTGGCTGGATAAATGAAAACTATTCTTTAAATTCGAGAACTGCTGGTCCCTAATGGCCTTAATTCTTTTAATGTACTCTTTCTTGTCCACATCGGATAACCCCTCTTCCTTCAAACAATTACAGTACAACTCGGATTCTCTGAAATCCTCAGTTTAAAAAATTCGGATAAATGAAATGTATCAGTTATCCAATATTTTTTGGAGCCGAAATGAACGGGGACCTTGGACCCCCTGCGGCGGCGCCAGTAGTGGACCTCGGGCCCCCCGTTGGTGGACCTTGCCACCCCCCCTCCCCACCCCACCCCACCCCGGCGGCAGCAGCAGCGGACCTCGGGGTCCCCGGCGGCGGCAGCGGATTTTGGGTCCCCCGGCAGCGGGCCAGCATTTTTTCTTTGGTGAGAATTAACCTTTATTTTAATGTTTAAAAAGCCTCACCTTCTTGTTTGTGGTGGTATAAACCGTCAGTACATTTAGTACATCATAGAGCAACTTAATGAAATGCTGCTATTAGAGAGGAGCAACAATCATCGAGGATCCACACCACCTTGAACATGCTTCGTTCTTGCTGCTGCCAGCAGGAAAGTGGTATAGGTGCCACATGACTCGGATCACCAAGTTGCTACCTCTCAACCATCAGACTCTGTTGTTCAGGAGTCTGATGATTGAGAGGTAGCAACTGTTCCTGAACTTGGTGATCCGAGTCATGTGGCACCTATTCCATTTTCCTGCTGGCAGCAGCAAGAACAAAGCATGTTCAAGGTGGTGTGGATCCTCGATGATTGTTGCTGCTCTCTAATAGCAGCATTCCATTAAGTTGCTCTCGATGGTAGGGAGAGTTTGGTCTATGATGTACTAAATGTACTGATGTGTCAACTAAATTTTGCAGGGCTTTCTGCTCAGAGGTATTGGCTCACCGTTACCAGGCCATGAAGCAGCCGGTCAGCAAAGTTTTAAGTGTAAAGATATATTGACAGATTACATTCAGCAAATAGCATCAAATACAACGTTGAGATTATTTTACTGCAGGCCAGCTAAAATTTCTACTTTTCTGGACTGCGAAAAATTGTGCTCGAGGGAAGATATCGATGTAAAAGAGAGAACTATAAACATAGAAAAAAGTAAACAAACTGATAGTACAATACAGAAAAATAAATTCAGTCATAAATAATGTGCCAAATAAGATTGAGTTTATGATTTCAGAGTCTGATGGTGAAGGGGTAACAACTGTTAGTAACAGTTCCTGAACCTGATGGCATGAGTCTTGTGCCACTGATACCTCTTTCTTGATATCAGGAGAGGGAACGGAGCATGTCCTGGGTGGTGAGGATCCTTGATGATTGCTGCTCTTCTCCGATGGCAGCATTCTGTGTAGATTTTCTCAATAGTGGGGAGATGTTTTGCCTGTGATGTACTAGGCTGTGTCAACTACCTTTCCACTCAGGTTTTCATGGCCCTATACCATCCCTGATCTAGCCAATCAGCTCATCTGTGGGAAGTTCACCAAGTTTTCTGATGTCATACCAAACTTCTGCAAACTCCTAGGGAAGTAGTTAGCAAATTTAAGAATGGTGGTGTTGTCATATCAAGGTACATAGTCACAGGTCTAAAGCAAGTAGATCAGGGGCTCAATATGCAATACTGTGGTGATCTGGTGCTGATGGAGATTGTGGAGGAGATGTTCTTGCTAAACTGTACTGATAGGAGTCTGGAAGTGAGGAAATCCAAGTCCAATAACAAAGTGGGGTATTGAGGTCCAGTTCTTAGAGTTTGCTGATTGACTTTGAGGGGATGATGGTGTTGAATGTCAAACTGTCTTCAATAAAGAGGATCCTGAGGTGTACATCTTTGCTGTCTATATGTTCTAGGATTTTTTGTTGAGCCAGTGAGTTGGCACCTGCCATAGGCCTGATGATCCTGTAGACAAATTGGAACAGATGCATATTACCGCTCAGGCAGGAGCTGATATGCTTCAACACCAGCCTCTCAAAATGCTTCATCACTGTGGATGTGAGTGCCATTGGTACATACATAGAATTTATTCCATGGCACATTCAGATGTTAATGTTGATTGACAACCTGTTTTATCATGGTTTTGTGCATCTCAAATCACTGGAAATTACCTCAGAACCCAACCTCCATTGTGCAGCCTTATAGCATTCAGATGATTTCTCAGTCTTGGTTTTAGATGAACAAGTCAAACTAGCACTTTATATGTTCAAATAAAAATGATTAGAATAACTCAAGTAGGATCATGTGCTGTTTGACTTATTCTTAACTTCTTTAACACATCTTCTGATCTATTCTGAATGACAATCTACTCCTTCGCAGTGCTGTCTAAATCTTAAAACAATAAATAAAAGAAAATAATCAAATGATATTTTATATTGATTCACCAAAAACTATATCATGTTCAATTGCCATGTTTACAGCTATCATATTCATGAATTAACCTCACAACACTATTATCATGGTGCCCTTGCTTGGTGATCCTTTTCATGGTAAACCTATACTCTGTAAACTGTGCTCTTTACACAGCTGTATGAATTTTAAATGTTAGTATGTTCACAGAAGAACCCTTCTCAACGTGCTTGTGACAAATAAACAAAATCTTATCATCCAAGTCTTCCTCATCCTTAGTGTAATCTACGTATTTCACTTTGAGTCCTCTCCTGCACCCTTCATCCACCTCCTCACCATATCTACGTTGAGCCTAGAATATGTTTGCCCTTCCACCTGCGGAAAATCATACTAAAATAGCTTTAATCTGAAACTTCATTTACCTAGATTGTGAATGGGTTACCATCTTGAAATGCAGCAAAGAGCAAAGGCAATTTATAAAAAGTGTCTATTGTTCTTGCTAACTTGAATAATATTATTTTCTCAGCAATCGAATACTCTAAATTTTGGACATTGCTGCAGGTTTAGCATGTATAATTTACTTCACAATGAGGTCACAGTTGGTGCAGATTTCTATTGTTGATAAAAAACAATAGTTCACGTCATTTGTGACACTGCCCATTAAGTATATATACTATGGTATTATGCCATTGTTATGAAGAAAATAATGTACAATGATATGTTGGTGAACACACATATTGTTAACTATACTGATAATTAAAAAGCATGTGATAAGAAGAGAGATTTTGCAAAAGACCTTCTTAAAATAACTCTAAATCAATAAGAAAAAAAAATTATACACTGTATCTGTCCTGACACATTGCTGAAAAGGTACAGACTGTTGGCATCGCACTGTTTTTTTTAATACTTTTATGCCAGAGGGGATTAAATAATAGGGGCTGAAACTACACAACTTGAATTTATATGGCATTTTAGAATAGAAATGTAGCTCAAGGTCTTTCAGAGTGGATCGTGACACAAAAGTTGATGGTAATTCACTGAAATGTTATTTTCTCAAATGATCAAACACTTAAACAAAGAAGTAGCATTCTTAAGGGAGAAACGAGATATAACATTGGAGTTTATTGTCAGGCACATTAAGTACAAATTAAAATTATTGAAAAATGTACAGACAGTATGGAATTCTTATTTTCTGCAGCCCACACGGTATATAATACACCAACAATTATAGAAATTAAATGACCATGTTGCACCACGAGACAGATAAAGAAATAACAAATTAAAGGATAAATAACAAATATTCACAGCTGCAGTTAGTTCAAGAAGTGATGTTTCAATAGATCTGTTGGTAGTCCCAGAGTAGTTTATCATTAGCGTAGTTCAAAGAGATTCAAGAGACTGATAGCTTATGGGGAGAAAAGAAAAGCTCTTCTTGATGATTGAGATGCTGGACTTCACTATTGTGTACCTTCTGCCAGAAGGTAACAATGAGAAATGATTGAGACCACGTAATGGAGATCCTTTATCATGCTGGCTGTCTTCTTAATAGATGCCCTTGATGAATAGAACATCTGTGCCTGTGATGGACAGCTATGTTTTCCACTTTCTGCAGCTTCCTGCATTCCTCTGCACTCTGCATTCAAACCAGGTCATGATGGAAACAGTCAGTATACTTTCCCAAAACACCTGTAGAAGTTTGATATACAACAACATGCTAAATTCCCCTCAAACTTCTCAGAAAGTAGAGTCATTAGTGTGCCTCCATCATGGTTGCCTTCAGGGGTGCGTTGACCCGCCCACTGCTGTCCCTCTGCCTCTGCTTCACAAAGTTGACAATAAGCTCCTTAGTCTTGCTGCTTTTGGGAGCAAGAGTGTTGTTCTGACTCCATGCAACTAGCTGTATGGGCAGATTCAGAACCTACCACTTTGTTAGGTCAATGTATAGTTGATAATGAAAATTTTCAGATATAGGACATCTGAGTTGTTGGAAAATCACCATGGATTTTTTTTTAACACATGAAATGTTGGAATATTGCATTATTGCTTCTTCTTTCACAACTATTCAGTATTTCTTGACTTCAGAGCCAATAAAGTACAATCACGGAAATGCAGTCTGACAAAAACCACTAAGTTAAATGCTTAAGCACTTTAACGACATTGGTTTTAGATGAAACATTGACCAGTTTCCTGCAGAATTTCCATGTTCTTCAAATAGTACTTAAAGATCTCCACATGTGGAGATTGATGGAATCCCCGCTTAACTAAATATCAGCACCAATGAGCAACATTCGCTCAGAAAAGTACTGAAATGTCAGTTTAAATTATTTGCTCTTGGATGAGTTTGAATCCAAAAGCTTCAGATCTAAAGGTGATGATAATAATGCAAAGACCAGGCTGATGCCTTAAGGCTATTGAAATGTAAATGAGATGCAATAAAGGCTGCTTTCTTTGTATTGATTCATTATGCCTGATGTCAGTCTGTAAATTCTGAATTTGGATACCAAATATGTGAATTTACCTCACAAAATCAGTGAAATTATGCCTGATGTCAGTCTGTAAATTCTGAATTTGGATACCAAATATGTGAATTTACCTCACAAAATCAGTGAAATCTGACAATTATTTTTTTAGTGTGGTGTAAGTTATTTAAATTCAGACAAGCAGGAACTGGCAGCCAAATGATTTTAAAAGGGTTGGGTATATTTTTAGATACCAGAAGTATATTATTCCATTGTTCAGAAAATAATGCTTTCTCCTGACAATTATTTCTTATTGCGCAAATTCAATTACATAATACTTCATATTTTTGCTTAAGTGGAACCTCATTTATTCAACCTGGGTTTTGTATCTGATCCTTGTGGTTTGCAGTTGATTTCTGAGCTGTGAGCTTGAATGAGGAGATGCTTTATGGTCAGCAATGCAACATTTTGTAGGGCACTACCAGTAACCACAGAGACGAACTGAGGAAACAATAGGCTTTAATGCAGAGAAGAACCTTGCTGGCCCGGATCCCAGGATAGGAATGGCGGCAAGGGAAAGGTGGCTCGACCTTTATGGCCCAGGACCACTGGTGAGGGCGTCATCCGTGGGTGGGCCAGCTCCATATATACAACTGAAAATTATAACTATATACAATGGAGGAAATATATCACCACATCTTTCAGCTGAAACAAGGAGCCATAAAGATTCTTTGAAAAGCACCATGACATTACTTGAAGTGAAATAAGAGGGTGATCTCAATGTCCTGGTTAACAAGTTTAAATAAGTGTAAAATTTTTGAAGCTTAATTGATTCAAATGTTTTGGGAGTGTCTGAACTTAAACTTTAATCAATGATTTTTAAGACTAAATTAGAACCATGTCCATCGATTGCTTTATTTAGTTTTTGTCTAGAAGAGGATATATCTCTGTCCTCAATTCAGAAGAGAATTTTAGCTTTTGCTTCGTTGATAGTCAGACAAGCAATTTTGATGAAGTGGAAAGAAATTGATTCATATTCAATGATTACATGATATTATGTCTTATTTAAGTTTGGAAAAAAAAATTAGATGTAATATTAAAGATGCAAAGTCTGAATTAGATAAGATGTGGGGCCTATTCGTTATTATCATAATCTGAAGATTTAAGTGGTGTGGATACTCCAGGGTTTCCCTGTCTGGTGTCTGGGGGCCGTTATTCGATTCATATTTACTATATATACAGATAACTTGTTTAGAGGGAGGGGTAGATTAGTAGGGAGACTTTTTTTCCTTTTTTTTTCTTTTTATTATTAAGATAAATAAGTAAAGGGGGTTTAACTACAGATTATGGATCATATCACAGAACAACATTATCACATTAGAGAAGTTCAAGGGAATTTTATGTGTATTATGTTATGTATATGATATGATTTGATTTATGTTATCATTAGTATACCTTGTTTTTGTTAAACTCAAAAATATTTTTGAAAAGAAAAACAAATTTAATTGTTCGCCTTTCCTGTTTTCTAATCAGGACAGGAAAAGCTGTGTTTCCCTAGATCACCACCTAAACCTACCCATCTTCCTCAGTCTTTCCTTGGCTGTAAAGTGTCTTGGAATGTCCCAAGGTTATGGAGAATATATTAATGCAATACTAAAATTATGACAAAATAAATCCCTTATGAATATCAATTACGATAGTTTGAGACAAGGTCAGTCAAATTTCTCCAAAAGATCCAAGGTCCAAGATCCAATTTATTGTCATGGATGCAAGATGCATAAAAATCTTTCTTTATTTAAAATGCACTTTTTGATGAGATAAATACTTAATTGTTTAATCTCTTTGCTTACAATTAATGTTCAATTTGTTTACTTGCATGAATATGCCAGAAAATTATTGTATTCTCTGCTATGGCAAAAAGACAAAAGAGAATGTTTCTATTTTTTGACTGCAATTGGCTTGTTGGTTGCACTTGGGCAGCTCCTTCACTCCATCATTTTGCCTCTTTGCAAAACAACCAATGATGAGATGGTAATTTTGACTTTCCTGAATTCAATAAAAGAGGATATTTTTGAAACATTGCTGTAAATGGTAGAGTGGTGGGTGTTCTAAAAGTCTCAGGTACATGCTAAGAGATCCATGTCAGTTTAGCAGAATACCTGTTGAGAAACCTTTTTGCACTTGGAATGGAAAAATGAACCACACCTTTATATTTATCTTTCAATTCAATCCAATTACATCCAAAATGCACTTTCATCCATTTGGATTTAACGAGGAGGTTTTTTCACCATTCATTTTTTTTCCCTTAATTTTGATGTTCTTTCTCCTTCACGTTTATGTGCAATAGTCAATAATTTTCAATTTCAAAGGGAAGTTAATCACAATTGACATTTTTTACTTGATTTCAGCAGAAATGAGAGAACTGAGAAAGGAAATGGAGTGAAATAAAATGCCTTTGGAGACCAGTTTATGAGACCTTAGAGCACAATAAAGTATATTTTAATGGGTATCAAATGACCAGAATAAATACAAGTATTTAATTGGAGATGATAGAAAACATGCTCAAGGCCAGAGGAGCAGAAGATGAAAGAAGCATTCTTCATGTCATCTCTAATGGAGTAGAAACAGCAGTTTAAATTTCTCCCATTGTTTTTAACTCACTTATCCTTGATTATTAGCTTTGGGATCAATTTGTAGGCTCTCCCAAATGTAATAAAGAACCAATAATAATGATCTTTGTAAAAAAACTTGAAATTCTGTGCAATTCTGGTCTCCCCAATAGAGGAGGCTTTGAATGTACCCAGGATGCTAAAACACAGAAATGCTGGAGGAACTCACCCAGTTCGTAGTGTCCATTAGAGGAAAGGATATATTATGATGCTTTGGGCTTGAGCCCTCCCTCAAGATAAGGAGGAAATGCTCAGGCCTGAACCATCAGTAATTTCCCTTTACCTCCTTTGGACGCTGCCAGATTGGCTGAGTTCCTCCAGGATTTCTGTGGTTTGATTACAATCACAGTGTCTGCAGGCTTTTGTGTTCCCTTGTACCAGGATGCTGTCTGGATGAGAGCTATAAGGAGAAGTTGGTTGAATATGGATTCCTTTCTCCGGAAGGAGGCTGAGGGGAGTCCTGAGAGAAGTTGATAAAATTAAGAAGGTCATCCATAGGGTAGACAGAAATATTTTCCCAAGGGAAAAATATCTATTACTAGAGGCCATGTATTTTAGGTGAAGGAGTGAAAAGTTTAAAGGCAATGTGTGAGGTGAGCTTTTTTTAAACACAGAGAGTGCTAGGTACTTGGAACAGGCTGTCACCTGTAGTGGATGAAGCAGATACAATAGCAGCATTTAAGAAGCTGGTAGATGGATGAGGTGGAACTTTATGGAAGTTTATTAAGTTTATGTTCGCACAGAAGAGATTTAGTTTAATTTGCCATCATGTGATAATTTAAACATCATGGCCAAGGATTTGTTCCTGTGCTGTATTTTTTTTACATTTTCGGTTGAGGTATCTCATGCTGTCCTGTAACTAAAGATCTTAACCGCCATGTGTGACATCAGTGTCATTTAAGAATTGCATCATGTGGCCTCTGCATAGAATATTTTTTATAATGTAGAAAACAATAGATTCTGTGAATTCTGCTCCTATGATTATCCCTTTAATACTTCAGGATGCAAATTTTCAGGTGCAGGGATTCATTAGCTTTTAGTGCCACGAGCTTTTCTCAGTGCTATTTTCTTCCTTACGTAAATTTCATTTTTTTTTCTTCAACATTTCCAGGTGTTTACAGACACCTTCTGTGAGGCTACATTCTCTTAATGGCTCTCGTAACATTGGTTAAGGAGATCAAAACTGCACACAATGTTCTTGCCAATGTTCTGTCCAATTCTTGGAAACCTAAGAAAGTGCAGCTGCTGTCTATCTGAACTAATAACAAAAATTCTGAAAACAAAATAGACTCACCACATTAAACACATCTATGGAAAGAAAAAAAAATACAATCATTATTTCAGGTCTGTAACCCTTCATCATGAGAAAAAGTGAGATGCAAGCCAATTTTCAAGTGGAGAGAAGGCGGGGAAAGGATGAGTACTAAAAAGACAGTATTTGTGAAGAGGAATCAAAATGGCTTAATGGGTCAGTTATCTGGTAGGTCTCTAATGTAGTGGGATGTGCCTGCCAAGCTAGACTTATGCATGCAGGGTAAGAAAAAAAAAATGGATACTGGGAAAACTAAGCAGGTCAGGCAGCATCCGTGGAAAGAGAAGCAGTTAATGTTTTGGATGAAACCCTTCATCGGACTTGAGAACAAGAGAAGTGAATTTGACTGGGAGCAGTAAAATATGGATGAAACCATGGAAATATCGCTGATCAAGTGAACATGTGACTGGTAGGATAAGGCTAAGCTGATGCGCAATTTGTGTCTGTTACAGTTCTGGCATGCTGGAACACGTTTAGGAAACCAGATTACATTCACAGAGGACAAGTATGGTTGTTCGTAATCTGGCCTGCACTCCCTAATGCATGGAAATGCTTCTGAAACAGACAGGAAGAATTGAGCATGTTACCTTGTGATAGTACAGATTCTATCACCAATGTGTATATGTACAGATGGTAGTGTAGGATGACTGTGATTGGCTGAGAGTGTAGCCACACCTACTGGCAGGTCTTAAAGGATTGCTCCTAGCCAGACCAGGTCATTCTGGACTGGTCGACCTACTTGTGATATGCTCCACTCTTTTAGTTAATAAAAGCCTTGTTTGGATCAACAAGTCTTTGGTTCTTTCGATGTGCATTACATACCTTAAGTCAGTGTTAAGTCTGAAAGGTTGCAACGTGCCCAGATGGAAGATGAGTTATTCTTTCTTGACCTTCCATTGGTAAGAAGGCCAGAGTCTGGGTGAAATGGTGATCCGTGCATATTGAGCATAGGTGCCTCACATTATCCAGTGTGCATTTGATTTCACCAATGTAGAAGTGACCACATTATGAGCACTGATTGCAATATACAGATAATAAGAATAGCAAGTGATTTGTTGCTTCATTGGAAACTGTTTAGGTTCCTGGGATAGTGGGAATAAAAGTAGTAAAAAAACAGGTACAGAATCTCCTGTACATACCACAGGGAGTGATGGGCAAGGAGAGAAGAGCAGACAGGGAAATCACAAATTGAGTGATGCCTGCAAAATGCCGAAATGTAACATTTTAAATTCATTTTTTTAAAATTTAGACATACAGCACGGTAACTGGCCATTTCAACCCACGAGTCTGAGCCACCTGATTTACATCCAATTAATCAACAACCCTGGAACGTTTTGAAGGGTGAGAGGAAACTGGAGCCCGCAGGGAAAACCCATGTAAACATGGGGAGAACAGTGCAGGATTCGAATCCCAGCCCCATTTACTGATGCTATGAAGGCATTGTTTTAACTATTATGCCAACCATGCATCCCCGAGGAGGAGGGTGTGAATATATGTCAAGTGATGGAATATCTTTGGAGTTGGCAGAATATGAGGTAAAGATAGCAGAGCTGGGACTTTTCTTTTGGAGAGTGGAAGGGTGAGAGGAGACGGAATAGAAGATGACAAGATATGAGAGGCAAAGATAGCAGAGCTGGGACTTTTCTTTTGGAGAGTTGGTGAGAGGAGACTTAATAGAGCACTACAAGGTATATGAGAGGCATAGATAGGGTGGACAGCCAGCACCTGTTTCCCAGGGCAGAATGGAAAACATAGGAGGACATCTGCAAAAAGTGAAGGGAGGTAAGTTTAGGGGAGACATAAAAGGTAGGGTTTTTACAGAGTTTTAGTTGCCTAGAATGCCTTGCCTGGGATGATGGTGGAGGTTAAAACATTAGAGGCATTTAAGAGAATTTTAGACCTGCATATGGATGAAGGAAAAATAGACGGTTACAGGGTCAGGTAGATTTAGCACTTTTTTTTAGGGATATTATGGATTGGCACAACATCGAAGGCCAAAGGGCCTTTACTGAGCTGTGGTGTTCTATTTGTTTAATTCTCTATTATTTCTCTGCACCCTATTATGTCAGTCCTTCCTGAGAGAATATGGGACTTGCACTTGATTTCACAAATCTTTATAACTGTTTGGAGAAGCTTTCATAGTCTACCTTGATGTTCCCTTAGAACTCTATTTCTATTTGCTAGGGCACAGTGGTTCAGTTTGGGGAGCCTGCTGCCTCACAGTAATCCAATTCTGATCTTGGGTGCTTTAACCATATATATAACCATATAACCATTTACGGAGCGGAAACAGGCCATGTTGACCTTTCGAGTCCACACCGGTTCACTGATTTTGTGCGCCCTCTTCAGGCATTTGTGATTTTAAGTGTAGTGTAGCTTTGAGAATTTTAACATCTATCCATAGGTTCTCTGTACTTTGGATGTGAAATCTCATATTAAAATATTCAAAAACATTGGCTGTGTGGGAGAAGCCAGTGAGTGGCCGTGGACAATAGCTTCTCAGACTGGAGGCCTGTGACTCATGGTGTGGTGCAGGGATCAGTGCTGGGACCAGCGTAGCTTGTCATCTAGATCCACAATCTGGACAACAATGTGGTGATTGGATCAGCAAGTTTGCAGACAACTGTATGAATTTCTTCTCCTTGCGACCCCATGGATTTCTCCTAAGTGTTCTGTTTTTCTTCCTTATCCCAAAAGATGTGCAGATTGGCCATTCCAAATTGTTGTCATGTGTAGGCCAGTGGTAGATGTTGGAGAATGCTGGGAGCATAGGTTGCAAGGAAAATTAATGGGAAGAAATGATTGCTCTGTGAACTGGAATAAAGTTGATGAGTTATATAATAGTCTCCAATGCCGAAAGCAAATATGGCAATTTCTTTGACATTCATTGCTGAAATCTTTGTTGTTGCCAATCACCTGGTTTTCTACTTTGTGCGGGAATTCTTTGCTCCTTTTGTTTTTAGATCTTTAACTTCTTTTTGAGAGCCACGATTGATCACTTTTGATTTTTTATACTCGACAGGATTGCATAAATTTTCAAGTTCCCACATTTGTTCCAAAGGTTGGCATATTCTTATGTGCAGGACTTCATCCTAGATCCTTTGTGTATCACCAATGATCCCTTGTGACTTGCTTATTAAGACCATCTACTGTATGAATGATACCATTGGAGAAGCTTATTAATGAAAGTTCTTGGTGGAGTGACATCTCTTCTTTATCTTTTGGTGTATTAGATACAGTATATGGTTTAAAATGTTAACCTTACCATAACCTTTTGTTTGATATCATTTTGTTTGAATAGCCAGTCTGTTTATATTAGCAAAAAGCTACTTCATGCAGCATCTCATCCATTTCATTCGCCACCAGACAGAGGGTTCAGTGGTGCTACTTTATCACAATAAGAGACTTCAGAAGTTCCCCATGATTAACCCTGCAATATTGTGAATGGGGATTGAGGTCTGGTTTGGTCTATTCCAATTTTGAAAATTTAGTTCTTAATGTGTGGCATGGTGTGTGAATATTTAATCTGATAAAGATGGAAAAAGATCTAAAATTTAAAATGCTTTTGAATGCAACATAAATTCATTGGCGATGTGGCTTTCTTTTAATAGAACATCATTACAATCATTATAATTCACTGCATCTGCTGTTGATTTTAATATTATGGATCATTTATCAAATAAACTTCAACATATTACAAATAACTTCATGTTACTTTCTATAAATGCTTCATAATTGTGTCTTAAAGCAGTCTAATTTTAAAAACATCTTCTTTGATAAGTTTGATCTCTGTTGCTAATGGCAACATAATTGCATATTTTAATCTTCTGTAAATAATAGCTCCAACAAAAAAATATAAATTGCATGATTGCTGAGTTTTATATACTCCATTGCATAAAGATACAAAGCCTGCAAGCCATTAAAACTGTCAATTTAAAAATCTACAGTATGTATGTACATATATCTCTATCTAAGACACACACACACACCCACACACACACACACCCACACACCCACACACACACACATACACACACACACACACACACACACACACCCACACACACCCACACACACACACACACACCCACACACACACACACCCACACACACACACACACACACACACACCCACACACACACACCTGGTGAACTATTATAGTTATAGAGGAAAATTAGAATGTATGAAATAGGAGCAGCATAATGGTATTTCGCTCTTCAAGCCTACTCTGCCATTCATCAAGATCCTGAATCATCTTCCACTTCTGCACCATTTTCCGCAACCATCCCATATCCCTTGATATCCTTAATTTTCAGAAATCTTAACTATTGCATTTGGAATGAACCCAGTAAGTGGGAACCTCCACCTCCTAGTGGAGAGAATTTCACAGTCATCACCCTCTGGTCAAAGAAATGTTGCCTCATCTCACTCCCATATTAATCTTGGATGGTCATTCCTGTTTCTCGACACCTTAGTTGGAGAAATACCCTCCCTGCATCTGTAAGAATTTTGTGGATTTCCATGAGATGATAAAAAATATGAATTTTGGCCACTAAATTGCCTCTAGTTTATAGGTAAGCTGTAAAATATACAGTGGAGATGTTGAGAATGTCGAAAGAATAAAATGGATTAGGCCAGGATTAGTATAATAATGAATGCTTGATAGTTGGGGCAAACCCAGCAGGTTAAAGGAGCTGTTTCCATCTCTATTACCCTTTCTCTCATTCTTCTAAATGCAGACCTTGTCCATTCAATTTCTCCTCGTGCAACGACACCATCCATTGATTTAGATGAGAAAACAGTTGCATTTATTTGATGGGAAGCATGTTTTCATTTTTTTAGGTAAGGGGATACAACTCTAATGGTCCAGATGTAGACACAAAAACCATTTGATGATGAATAAAAACAAAAATCCGCACTAAAACATTTTTAGGTCAATTGAACTAACGCAAATGTGTCAGGATTATTATGCAGTTCAACGTGCTAAATTCAATAAAAGTTAATTTCATGTTTCTCCAAATTCCTACGTGATGCAGTAAATCTGAAATTGTCTTCGTGTTCAACTTATTGTCTATCATGAACCCCATTTTTTTTCAGAAAGCAAACCTTTTAAAAACAAATGTTGTCCAGTACATTTATATCAGTGGTGCAATTAAAACCTTTAATATCCTATTGCTGCAATTGCAAAATTGGAGTGAACAAAACATATTGTGAAATCTAATCTGCAGATATTGTTTCATCAGGCATCACTTCATTAATCTTGCATGCTTTTTTTTTACTGCCTTTAACTCTAGATGTATTTGTATATAGCTTTACTTATAAGTGTTCAGCAAAAACCTTGTGACCTCATGAGATTTCCATGGCTTTAATATTTCTTGAGATGTGTTGAATTAACAATGTGTCAGGCAAAGATTGGTTCAAATTTTAATTGAGTTCAATTATTATAACACTGCTCTACATAATAATAGGGATATCTTGTAATTTTGTACTTTATCCTACTGTTTTCGGGAACAAACTCATATTTTTCAAACCTCCAGTATTTTGGATTCATTTAGTCCTGCAGTTCAAAATCAAGAATCTTTAGATATCTGTACCCACTTCCTTTTAAATAGCTGAATTTTATATTTATCGATGTTAACATTGCAACACATGCTGCTAATGTCCCAAGACCAAGTGTCAAATGTGGCCACAGTATTTTAATCAATAGTACATATCTTACGTTTTTGTTATTAATTTTCTGTCAAAATGCATTTTGCAAAGACTTTGTTACCTCTTTTATGTGGAAATGATCATCCCTAACTGGTTTAATAAATGAGGTGAGAAGGTAAAATTGTGATATTGTGACCTTAAGTTGATGGAGTTACCTGAGTGTTTGTAGTTATTAGGACACAGATATAGGTGGTGATATCTGAGTGTTTGAAGGTAAAAGGACACATCTATAGATTGGCTCTGCTGACAATTGTCACAATGGTGGGTATTCTTTTAAGTTACTCTTGAAAGAGAGAACATGTATAGAGTGGTACCTCTGAGAAGTCCAATTGCTCCACCCCATTCCCCATAGTGCTTCATTCTGTCCCTTCCATTGATCTACATGAAAGCAGATTCATGAAAGTGTTCCTTGTATTTCAAAACTAGGATTTCTTTGTGGCCATGATTGAGTGTTCACCAAAGCTGCAAAATGTGTAAATATGGTTCATGTTACTGCCCTGTGACTGTTATTCCCTTGGAGATAACTTTAGTCTCCAAAGGTCTGGAGAGCATCTATCGTGTGAAAAATAATGCCACACTGTCTGAAAGCAAACTCATCTATTGTGGAGACAAGGCAATTATTAGAGGTGCACGAGCAGGTGAGCAATGCTCATTGAAGGTGATTTTGGCAATGCAGGAATGAACAGCTGGACTCAATTTTTCTTATGGAATAATTAAACCTCTTTCTCTATTGTAACCAGGTGCTGATGACACTGTAATTTTCTGCTTCTTTTATTTTGTCCCGCCTTATTTTGACTTTAAGAACAGATTCTCAGGACCAATAATCATGTCTTAAGCCCTTAACATCTGCATTTATTCAAGGTAACTATTGAGGTCCATCTTTGGTTTATCCAAGTATATGCACGACTATAGTTCCAAATGTTTCCATATTTTTCTGGATTTTGAGCTGCATGTTCCAGATGAAAAGCATTTCCCTAGATCATAGAGCATACACAATAAAGAGCACATGATAATCACAGACACACACACACACACACACACACACACACACACACACACACACACATATATATATATATACATATATATATATATATATATATACATATATATATATATATATACATATATATATATATATATACATATATATATATATATATATATATATACATATATATATATATAAATATTTCGGAATGATTTACTTGGTTACAGGATCATGTTCCTTAATCTCACAGTTTGCAGGAAGAAGCTATTTCCCAGACTGGCAGTCCTGTACTTTTTTCTTGATAGTAGTAGATCAAAGATAATGAGTGCTGGATCGAAAGGGTCTTAAATAATTCGTTGAGCCCTATTTAAGCAAGACTTTCAGTGAATGTTTTTCAATAGAGGAAAGGGAGATCCTACTGATCTTCTCTGAAATTTTGATAATTCTCTGTATAGACTTCTGGTTCAAAAACTTTGCAGACATCATAACCAGAAAATGATGGAGTCCGAGAGAATATTCTTTATGCTCCTGTAAAATATTGTCAAGACAGGGACCAGGAGCATTGTCCTCCTCAACCTCCTTAGCAGGTGCAAGCACTGCTGTGACATCTTGACTAATGGGGAGATGGTGTGGGACCAGGATAGATCGTTCTTTATATACACGCACCTAGAAACTTGGTGTTTCCTACATCAGAGGCATTGATGTGTAATGCAGAATGGGCGACCTTCATCCTCCTCAAGTCCACAATCATATCCTTTGTCTTGTCCGTGTTGAGATTCAGGTGGTTGTTCTTGCAGCATTTTACAATCCTCCTGACCTCCTCTTTGTAAATGGACTCATCGTCATGTTGAAGAGACATACTACTATTGTACCATCTGCAAACTTGATTCGGTTTGAACTGAATCTGGCAGTGCAGCAATGTGAATTTTAAAGAATTTTAAAGTAAAATAAAATTATTTTCCTAGTTCTGCACGTACATAGCTAAATGTTAGGTATTGCTTTTTGCTTAGAGCGTTGACAGAGCAGTGGATTTTTTAAGACTATTTCCTTTTATGTTTCTCCTTTAGCTTTAGTCTAATATATTGAGGTCTAACTCCTCTCAGAACCAGTTAAGTCTATTTTATGTTTGGTATCTTGGTGCTAAATAGTCATAAATTCATAACGTCTGCTTTATATTATGTTTTAGCTTTGTAAGAGCAACATGATGTCATATTACGATTTCAGTAATTTTACTGCCTTATTTTATCTGAGCATTATTCTCTGAATCCCTGAACTGCAGCGCTGTGCTCTTTACTGCAAAACCTATTGAGTTAGGCATCTCACTATTAGTATTTTTAAAAAAAATCTCTATTATCTATCCAAGATTCTCAGAAGGAAAATGAAACAAAATGTCTGCAACTGTTCTGTAACAATCTTATCAGATGGTTAACCAATTTTTCCAGTGTTTCGCTGTAAATTAAATGAGTGAAAGAAGTATTGCAGACAAAAGGCAATCTGCTTGATTCCTCTTTATCTTAGTAGTTTTCTTTTGAATGATCACAATATCCTATCTTGAAAATATTGATGTTCCTGTAATAAACAATGCAACCATCTTTATCTACAGGGTAAATGGTATGAATAATGATTTGTATTCCAGGATTTATTCTTTAGGGATGAGTGCAATTATATGAAAAATCTTAGAAATTGTTCACCCTTATTTTGTATGGCATTAGCTGTTCTGGCCACCCTTTGAAAAATCCTGTGAATGAAATGTGAAAAGTTGTGCTAAGCTGGTTTGAGCATGAATTCCTGTTGTCAAACAGGACCTCAGCAGTTTCTTTTTGGGCCTTTATGCAAAGTTCGCAGCTGACCTGTTATTAATGCATTGCCCTGCAACTCTCTCCATGGCAACTACATTACACTTGGTGTCACGAAGGGGAGGTAAAACAGAGGGGATGGGAAATATGGGATAGGGGCATAGGAGACATGGTAGGTGGGCACAATGTTTTCCAGTGTGTCCACCTTACACTTTCTCACTGCAATAAAATAAACCAATTGACTCCTGTTCTGCAAATGGTTTCAAGCCATTAGGTACCATAGGCTGATTGATAGGCCAGTGATCACCGCATTATTGTTAAAATGGAAGGCTGCACAATAAAAGGAGCTCCAGTGAACCATGTAACTTTTGAAAGGTGAGTAGAGAGCTACTGTTTGCTGGACAACTATGTAAAAATTTATGCCTTTTACTTGTTGTCTCATTCCCAATTATTCCATAATATAACTGTTTCTCTACAGATAATTTAATTTAGACATTCTGTAATGCCCTATTGACCCACGAGGCTGTGCTGCCCAAATACACCCGATTGGCCTAGGACCCTGTATATTTTTTTGAAGGGTGGGAGGAAACTGGAGCACCCAAAGGAAACCCACGCAGGAAGAATGTACAAACTCCTTACAGACGCTGGCACTGTGACAGTGTTGTGCTAACTGCTTGTAGGATTCCTCTGAGTTCCAGACCAGATTAAAAATATACTGTCCTAGTTAATGTTAGTTCTCAGCCATCAGAAGTTAAAACTGACTCAGATTTTTTTAAAAATTAATTGAAAGGGACACCCCCCCCCCCCCCAGATTTCAAGCAAATTAGCTGATCTCTCCAAAGATAATAAACTGTGGATAAACTCAGTCAGTCATGCAACATCTGTGGAGGCAAAAGGGATGTGTTAATGTTTACAGATGAGACAAGGACAAGGAAACAAGACCTCACATGGGCAATCAAGTAAGATAGGTCGAACCACACAAAGCAATAAGAATGGTGGGAATGTGGAAACAATCAGGGAAATGGGTGGAATGGAGAAATGAACAAAGGAAGTGAGAACCTGGGAGAACTGATGGGAGCAAGAATCTGGGAGAATTGATGGGAGCAATAAAGGAACACATTGGTGTGGGTTACATGAAATTGGATGTTCATACCAATGGGTTGTAAGCTCCTCCAGTGGAATATGAGGTGTTGTTCTTCTAGTTTACATTTGGCCTTACTGAGGCAGTGGAGAAGACCAAGTAGAGACGGATTGGTATGGGAATGGAATGGGGAGTTGCAATGACATTCATCCGGAACCTCTGAATGACCATTGGGAATAATTGTGAACCATTTGAGGAACTATGTTTTCAATGCTAACCAAGTTTGAGACATTGAAGATATAAATGGAAGTTTAAAGCACTCACAAAAATGGTCAGGAATGCCAAGATAATGGATTCCTTTTAAGTCTATATTTTTGTGGGTTCTCGAGATATTTTTGGCGTAATGTGTGTTTTTAGTTAATTACATCCTATAGGAACCTAGATCCTTCAGCAATTGTGCTAATATGGCTGTGCCAACCATATAAAGAGCAGGAAAAGTTTACTTTTGCCACCCAACAAGATCACAATTTATCTGACCATAATAATAATCTATTCCCCATTCATCTTGTTGCTTATAAGAATCTCCTAGCTCTATTAATGATAATGAAGCATTCTGCTTCCACTGCTGTTTGAGGATGAGTTCTAAGAGTTAATAATTCTCAGACAAATATATTTTATTCTGTCTTAAATGGCTAACTTCTTATTTTTAAAATCCCTCTATCTAAATTTTACAAGAGAAAGAATTTTATCCACATTCACCCTGCCAGTTATCTCGTTAGTCACTTCTTTTGGGTCTCTGGAGTGGTATCCTTTATGGCCCAGAGATTTGTCATCCTCAGCTCCAACAATTGGCTTAGTGCCATTTCCCTTGTGATTGCAATGTCCTCCGTTCCTGCGGCCCTTCCTACTCCTCATTAACAGTTATATCTAGGACATTGCTTGTGTAGTCTATAGTGTAGTAATTCAACTCATTTTTTTTTAGAACCTGTGTTTCTTTCCTAAGTTTAAGCATTCATTGCATGTTTTAATATTGAATCCAATATTATGATCTGCCAGCAGTCTTTGCAGTTATGTGTTCACTTAAAATGTGATAGCTCTTTCACTGTTTTAGTGAACCACAGATAGTTACACCATCCTTTGGAATTCATATATATTGTATTTCACTGTCTTGTAGAAGAGAGCATCAATTCCTTCATTTACCTGGAGGATGCATCACCAAATAAACCTTAACTTATGCAGGTTTACCAGCAATGATCTAGACTTGTATAAGGTGAAGGACATTTTGACATTAATTTCCTCAGCAAATGTGATGCTCCACATAGATGAGACGAGTGCCTGTGGAACAGCTGACAGAACAAGCTAGTGCCCTCATTTTTTAACAGTCAGTCCTGAAATATCGGTCATGGTGAGTATGGGAACTTGTGAGTGGAATGTTTGCCCTACGGATACTGCTTCCTTCTCCAGGCCACCTGTTTTTTTTAATTTTATTTGTTACCACTCAGGAGTAGAAACAGCAAAAAAAAAGACAATTTCATTTCTCAATTAAAGGCAATTGTTCTCTGGATTTATAGATGACAAGGCATCAATACTTCCTGGAGCAGCCAATTTGTGACTGCTTCCTGGTGCTGTGCAGGTTTCAACTAGCAATAGTAAATCAAAGATGGATAAAAATAGTTCACATCTGTTGCAAATCCTACTACAATAAGAAAGATCTTTCCTTACCTATAGATTGTGAAATGCTTCAAAAAAATTGTTGACAAAATCATTGATGAGGAATCTGTCAGCATTTTCATTTCTGAGGATCTGCTTTGAATCTAAAACAACTAGTCATTAAAAGTTTCATGAGAATTCCACAGAAGTTAGCTTTGTAATCTGGATGTAGTCAAGGTCTCCCAGTGGCCAGATTATGGACTTGTTTACATACCAATTTTTCATCCATCTCCCAAACAAGAATTTCCAATAACATTATAAAATGCAGAACTGTGGCTTCAATAGAATATCATTTGCATGTTTATAATTTTGTAGACAATGTGGAGATTATTCTATCCATGTCCTTGACTTTCACCATGAAATTTCTCACATAATGATGTCTTCTAGTTTGCTTTCCTCCACAAATAATTGTTCAATGCCACCCTTTACAATTTTTTCAAAAGAGACCCACACTGATCAAACATTTTTGTTATATGCCTTCTTTCATATTCCTGTATTATTACTTATAACTCATCCCTGTACCTTTTTCCTTTATGATATATTTTATTGGCTTAATTTTCTTTTTTTTAATAACTTAGCAACCAAAACTGTTGCTTTGTGTTCAGTCTCATAGGACTGTTGCTATGTGTTCTATTTCGTGTGTTCTTATCATGATGTAACTTTTGGCATTGATGCATTTTAATTTTTAAGAATACGAATGTTCCTTTGTTCCTTGACCCCAAGTGAATTCGCACATTACAAGTAATAAGGGACCTCTCTATTACTTTGAATCAAAATGTACAACAGAAAAACCTTGGTATCTAAAATTCAAGCAACTGGCAGCCTCAAGCAATCAGCAAAAATTATTGCAGAAAATAAATAAAAAAACGAATAAGTATAAAATAATAGGAAAAAGTTATGTAAGTTTAATATTGTAAAAGTGAACTTTCTCTGAATTAATACATAAAACTTTGGTGAGGATGGGAGCAAATATTCCACCAGCAGAGTGACTGGTCGTACTTTGCTCGTAGCAGCTGTTTGAGTAAAATTGTGTGAAATAGCAATGGAGTCACCCAGGATGAAGAGCTGGTTGACACTGCTCGACGTTGGGGTGATTCTCTTTCTCTTTCAATATTTGCTATTAGTTTCATCATATAAATGTACATAGGTACATGAGAATAATATAGAATATAAACAAATCTTATAGAATAATAGAGATGGTATTGTAACCTCTGTTGCATTAAAAAGAAATGGGGTAAAAACTCATTAAACTACTATTCTACTTATTTAACCCCAGCCTGCAGAGGCTATTGGCATAACATGGACAGTGGGATTAGTGTGGTGACTGATAGCAGGCTGTCAGGAGACGGTAGGGCAGTGGGATCAGTGTGGGGATTTATAGTGGGTGGGCTGTCAAGAGAGGGCAGGGCAGTGAGATCAGTGTTGGGACTGATAGCGGGGTGTGGGTAGAGCGCGGGGTAGTGGGATCCATGTAGAGGCACTCTACTTTCGGAAACCTGTACCCTGTATCAGCTGTTAAATAGAAACAACAAACATTGATGCCACAAATGGAAAATTCGCATGAAAATAATGTTTTGTACTTACCAAAAACCAGCGTCATATCAGCGCTCAAAAAGTTTCGGATTCTGGAACATTTCAGATGAGGGATACCGGACTTGTAGTATCTTCGTTCCACTGATGATACTATAGCCTTTCCCCTCCACTCCTTCCCGTCACACAGGGAAAATGACATCATATACACCAGGCTGCTGTTCATTGACTGAAGTTCGATGTTTAATATAATCATATGCCAAAGGCTAGTGGAGAAGCAGCCCTCACTGGGACTCAATAGTCCTCTCTATTATAGGATTCTGGACTTCTTATAGAAAGTCAGTGGTTTGTCTGAGTCGACAACAGAACATCAAGCACGGTCATGCTCAGCACTGGCACACCTCAGGCCTGTGTGCACAGCCCATTCCTGTGTACGCTACTGACCCATGACTGCATTACCAGATCCAGCTCCAACCGAGTCATAAAGTTTGCAGACGGTGCAGCTAAAGTTGACGTCATCAGCAGCCACAATGAGTTGGACTACGGAGAAGAGGTGGATATACAGCATGGTAACAGGCCAGTTTGGACCACAAGTCAGTGCCACCAATTCACACCCATTAACCTACACCCCAGTACGCTTTGAATGGTGGGAGGAAACTGGAGCATCTGGGGAAAGCCCATGCTAGCACAGGGAGAATGTACAAACTTCTTACAGACAGCACGGGATTCAAACCCCGATCCAGTCCTGATTGCCGGAGCTGTAAAGGTGTTGCGCTAACTGCTACGCCATCCATGACGCCCTTGTGAATCTTGTGGAATGGTATGAGAATAACAGTCTGAGTCTCAACAAAACCAAGAGATGATTGTGAAATTCAGGAGCACCGTGGACAACCATCCTGTACTAGACGTTTTTGCCTCAGTGATGGAGAGAGTGGAGAGCAACAAGTTCCTCGGAGTTCACTTAAGAAATTACTTAACCTTGGTACACATAGCCTTACTTGTCAGGAATGCACATCAGTGACTGCACTTCCGGAGAAGACTGAGGCAGGTGTCCTGTCAACTTTCTACTGAAGTTCTAATGAGAGTGTCCTGCCCGCTGCATCACAGTGTGGTATGGTTGCTGGAGAGCATCAGACTGACGTCAATCCACAGAACCATAAGAGCTGTAGAGAGGATCACTGGCATCTCCCTCACCCTCATCGACGTGGTTTACCAGGATACTGTCTGAAGAGAGCTCTCAAATTCAGTGAGGACCCTTACCACCCTGCACACCTCTTCCAGCTATTTCCTTCAGGAAAGAGATTACAGCAGATTCAGATCCAGAACCACTCAGCTGAGTAACAGCTTCTTCCCACTGAATGACTGAGGAACTGCTCATACAAACCTTTGGTAACTCTACTTTCTATTTAACAAATAGCATTTATTTATTTTAATATGTGTATATATGTACTGTGGATATGTATGTGTGTTATATCTTTATGTGTGTTTACATTATTTTGCACTGAGGACCGGAGAATGCTGTTTGATTAGGTTTAACTTGTCTAATCGGATGATGAATAAACTTGAATTGAAACTTGAAATTGAACTTTCCTCTGCAATCTTTGGATGGACAGAGCTTGTCCCTTCAACTTCCTTCCCTCCAGGGATGTAAATGGCTCTTCTATATGAGGTAGAAATCAGCATATTCTTCCTCTTACATGGTCTAAGGTATTTAATCTTGTTGATGCTCCCCCTCTGCATAAGCAAGATCAGGGATATATTAGGTAACCATTTAAAGGAGCACCTGCACTCTTCCAAATAAATTAACCATTCACCGTGGAACAACTGCAGCATTGCCTCTAATGCCTGATTGTTAATGGTAAGCTTTCACACATTTACAACAGCACTGATTTACCACAGCTTACAAACTAATAGAGAATACTTTTTTCGTTTCTTTCAGCATATCATGAAGTTAACTGTCTTTATTATTCACTAGATGTAACACCTTAATTCTTCAACTCCCTAAACACCACCCAGCTAAACTCCTATGACTTTCTCATTGGTTAAGTGCCACATGGGTGATCCTAACACTCTCACTCTCCTCCTCTCTTGCATCTGATGGCTAATTCACCTGTGATTGTACGCTATTGCTTCTGCGTGTCGCTTCGCTTACGCCATCAGCAGCAGGCACTGCTTCTGATCGAGGTAAATATGTGACAGCGACACATTTTCATTTGGCTCTGGCACAACAGTTTAATGGGCAGCCAGCTTTTGATCGAGGAACTCTCACTCTCAGTGTCAGGGTGTTCCAGATGGGATTAGATATATGTTAAGCCGTGGGTTTGTAAAAATTACATTCAGCGATTATGGTGGAAGATTTGGCTTCTCCCCATGTGCACATTCTTCTTGATGAAGATCAGCCTAAATAAAAGATCTCTGTGGTGAACCAAGTTCAACAACAAAAAACACCCAGAAGTTGCCTGTGATAAATGCAAATAATTTTATAAAATAAATATTACCTCTGTTTCATTATTAATTAAAGCTCAAATAATTAACATTAGCAAGTGTAAGAATTCCCCTCCACAGCCTAAAATCATTTTGTGAATAGCATGGCAACAATATAAAGTTTTGTGCACCAAATATACATACTTTTTTAAAAGTATGTTCTTACCAATAGGGTGCAGCTTGATATAGAAATCCCCATCTATGATTTATTTCCTCACTTAATTGGGAAGCGAACCTCTTTCATTAAAATGCTCAATATTTTCACTTTCTGAATATTTTATGAATTGATCCTAAGGAGAGAATCAGAAGAGTGACCAGGTCTAGAATATAAATACATTTTGGTGCTTCTTAATTCATAAATACTGTAGTTTTTGGTTTGATCATTAGTGTATCTACTGTTCAAAATGAAAATAATGGTAACTAATTTACTATCAATTAACACAATACAAAATTGTTATTCATGAGCCACTTGGAAATTTTCCACACAAAATTCATTAATAATGGGTGACTTAAAACCACTGATATGAAGTTTTATTTCACTGAGGTTTATTTAAGTTCAAGTTTATTAGAATCCAATTGTACTAGTACAATGCAAGGAAACAGCATCCTCTCGATTTTGGTGCAATTCAAACACACATCCAGACATAATATACATGCAGACAAATAATCCTCTCTGCTGCTCATGGTCCTGCGGATGAACTGCCAATCCAATGCTCTATAGCAACCTTATCACACTGTGATGCATCTAGCTCTTTATACAACTCCTGTAGAAAGTTGACAGGATGGTAGCCGATAGTATTGCCTGTCTTAGTCTTCTCAGGAAGTCAGTCACTGTTGTGCCTTTCTAACAAATGAGATGTTGTTTTTCCAGGATAGGTCACTTCTTGAGGACATGGTGTACTCCACTCTGTCCAGTACCAAGCAATTAATGTGTGGTTGACATCCCTGGTCCTCTTGAAATCCAAAATCATCTCCTTTGTCTTATAGTAAATACTTAACAGATATTTACAGGTATGATGTTGCATTCAAATGAACTTGATAACTTGAGGAATGATGGAATGGTTCTGACAGTCAGGTATACATTTTTAATTAATTAATTTAAAAATTTTGCCACAAGTCACAATGGGGTAACTGATCTTGAAGTGCAGATGATTGTTTAGTTCATGGATATGCTGCCATCATCTGAAGCTTTTGCTTTAATATTTTCCTGATTATTTGTGCTCCTTTATTTTGTGTTCTTACTTTTCCCAGATGTTTCACAAATTATTTTGATTGTTCTTTTGTGTGGTAATATTTGAAATTTTAATTTGAAAAGAGTTCAGCCTTGATAAGGTCCCATAAGTGGAGATTATGTGCACATTACCTTATAATGGAGCAAAATGCATTAATGCATTTTGTGATGCAGATTTTAAACATGTGTCCTTTTGACAACCTTTGTAACTTCATGCTAACCCTGACCCCGCACCCCACACCAGCCCCACCCCCCGCCGCTATCACCACCCCTCCATACTCTCACACTTCCTGCTTGAATAAAACACTGTTTCAGATTTCACCACACTCACCTCTATTTCCCTCCTTGCTCGTCCCCTTTCCCCCTTTTGATGAACTTCAAGGTAGGCTTCACATTCCATGTGCTTGTTTATGTAACATCTGCTCTGTATAAAAGAAAACCTCCTAACCTGCGCTTTCTGTGCTTAATCTATCCCTCCAATGCAATCTGCTGCACTTTATTATACTACTGCTTGTCAGCAGTTAGTGTTAAAATGGGGGGGAAAACTCTATCTGGCCCATCCTTTGACACTTTATCATAAACCCCAATATCAAACTTAACAAAAATCATAACTTTCCTTTCTTTAATTACTGCTTCAACTCCTCTTGTTTCTTCCCTGTGGAACCTATGAACATCTGGTTTGTCCAATACAGCACCCTTCACCATTCCCACTTCTGTAACATTGCTAACATGGCTTTCCAGCGAATGTAAATTGCCTCAATTTCTTTTTTATTTTCCATGACAGTTTTAAATACTCAGGCAATGGATGTTTCTATATCCAGTTCTTCCTTTCAATGTGTGCTCCCACATCCTAAACTCAGACACCAGAACTCACGGTGAAGTTTTCAACCACTATAGTTTTCCCTCTCACAGAGGAATGTGAGTATATTCCTATGCTAATTACGTTATAGGACCAGTAACCCAGAAATCTTCATCAATGATTTATGAACATGAGTTTAGAATTTTTTTTACAAATCTGAAAATCAACAGTCAGTTCACAGCAAACAACCACAAAATAATTCATGTAGTTAAACAAAAAACACAGAGGAAAATAACTTTTTGCATGGGTGCAGCCCAAACCAATGTGATTGACTCTTAACTGCCATCCAAGTAGTCCTGAAAGCGACATAATTGTGTGAAATCACAACAGGGCACAAACCTGTTAGAGAAACTATTTCAGGCGACCCAGGGTATTTTATCAGATTTTTCAGCAACTTCTGTACTCGAAGTAAAAGATAAAAATGTAGCATTGACTGATAGGATTCGAGACTTCATTTATTAATTTAGAGGACCTCCCACTATCTTTTTTCTGCTTCTGGCAGATGAATTATAATTAATTCACTGGTGCCCAGTTCAAAATGAATTAATTAATTTTCTGTTGTGCTTGTGGCTTATTATTAATTCACGACAGCTTGGATTTTCATTTAACTTATTGATTTATTGATGAATGTTGTTCTTTTAATATATTAATTTACTGCTGCACGGTGTTTTTTTTATTTATTGTATTTCTGGGACTTGCACTGTATTCAATCAGTGGTTCCAATGAAACCATTAATACCTTTGTGTATCCAAGGTTGTAGAATTTAATAGTGGTGTTCTATTAAAATAGTATTTCTCATAAATACACCCCATGGTATTAATTTATTAATCTGCTGCCACTGCTGTGTTCTTTTAAAAATGGATCGATTCCATCATGAAGTACAGCACTAACTTTTAAATTCATTGCATATTCATTTCTTCATTCTTGAAAAATGGAGATTAATGATTATATCTAGAGCTCTTTTTGCCATACCTCGATTGGCCCAATGGGTTTCTGCTGGGTCACTTTCTTCACTTTCTGAACTATAGAGGTTGGATACAACTGTGTTTCTTGCTGATACTGTGTTAGTGTAAGACTGAGGCACAAAAGTAAGGGCAGAGTCTGATCGAGGGTTTTGTTTTGCTTCCTTTGCCATTGAACCAATTCCTTGCTCTGTGCAGCCCAAGTGGTATCTGGGGTGCAATGATTACACTTAATTAAAAGAAGTCAAACATCCTGTGGAAGAACCAGAACTTGAACAATAAATGGGCAATGGAGGGGTTGCTGGAAGTTCAGCCACTCACTGACATCCAGGACAGAAGGTGCTTCAGGTCCACAAAAAAAAATCTCAGGCCCACTGCCAAAGGATCTACTCCAGTGAGAGACAGAAATGGAGGTGACTTCATTTGGGCCAGAGAGAGATTCAGCATTCACTGGAAGACCTTCTCAACCATTACTCTGTCCTTGATATGTGAGGCATCCCATACTAACCCAGTAGGCTAACTTTGCCACCATTCTACACATATAAGAATATGAGAATGTCACATATGAGCTCAAAATAATAAAGCCTTGTGTACAATGGCAAACTGTTAAAATATAGAATTGGCATTGAAGAATTTCAGTCACAAATCCATAGCTTTGATTCTCAAACTGGAAAGGGAAGGATATTCCAAGGGACATCTGTGAAGTAATTGTCAATAAATGTCTGATTTTAGTTATTACACAAAGTGGTTTTTCCTGATGTCTGCCACTGGGAAAGTCATGTGCAGCATTCTCCTCCCTGTGTTGAAGAGCTGCGTTCCAAATTACAGAGTGGATTCTGTTTAGCCAGAGCCACAGTGAACATGACATTTACAGGTATGATATCTCCAAGCAAATAAGACGTGAGCAGCAGTTGTAATAAGTGTCTTTTTTAAAAAAAATCAAACTTAAGTCTTTGGCTCCAATTAGGAGGGACCATTGAACATCCTCATCAAATTTGGATGCCCAGAGAGGTTCTCATCCATTTTATACTTACTTTACAACAGCATTCAAACCACTATATTAATCAACAAAATCTACATCAGGACCATTCTCCATCCAACAAGGCTGCGTCGCTGCTGCAAAGCTTTTCTTCTCTTCCTTGCCTTGCTCTTTCATCTTATCTCCAACTCCTGAGAGGAGTGCTGCTCATATTCAAAAATAATGAGAAGCTCTGAAACCTTTGCATAACCATGAAGAGTCTGGAGCAGTCTACAGAAGATGCTTAAGTTTCCGCATACTCAGAGCATGAGCTCTAAACCATCTTCAGCAATATCATTGAAGCATGTGAGAAATCTATCATTCATTTGGCCAATGAAGAACATGAACATTTGAAAATTAAGTCTTCAAACCTGAAATAAAATTCATGGTCCACTAAGCATTAGTGATCCCTCTTTTCCCACGTTTCTGTGATCCTGAATATCCATCACAGGTATCCCATGCATTAGAATAATGCCACTAGTCCTATCTGCATAAAACCCTCCAAATTAATTGGAAGAAGTACTGAATCAATTTTTATCTCCTCAACCTGCCAATATCCCTCTATTGAATTCATATTATTTCATCAGAAGTGGTCGTACAGCCTATTTATTCTGCTGGCTCTCATTGCAACATGATCAATCATTTTTCACCATGTTCTTTATGACTTATTGTCACACTTACATGGCCATTAAAGGCACTCTGATTCTCTTGCCATACCTAAATGAATATTTAAATTGAGCCATCACCATGTCTTCAGAACATGGGGAAAAAAATCAAAGCATTGAGGAAACAATTCATGTAGTCACAGGTAAAATTACAATATCTCCATTAATCCCTTTGGGCCACAATCTCCCAAAGTGCAAAAGGAGCATTTTCAAAAATATATAGAATCCTAACCTCATGAATTAGGAGCACAAAGAAGACTAGCAAACGTTGTGGAAGGAATAGACTACCTCACAGTCTTCTCACCTACACACTCCCTCCATCAATCACCACCTGCTCCAGCTCTGGAAGAACTTGCAATTCCCAAATAGGGGCTCATCGACTGCCATCTTAGATCCACAGGGTCCACCAAAGAAGAAGGTGCAAGACAAAACAAGAGTCATATTTTGACTGAATCAGAGAGGGACCATTAATTTATTTCTCCAATAGTTTTTTTTGACACTTCAACAGCTGATGATATAATTTAAATGCTTATACTTCCTGGGTGAGATTGAAATTAACTTCTTTTGATTCTGGTCCAGATTTGAGATTATTAGTTTAGCTATACAGTACTACTTTGCTGTGTTTCATTATTTATCTTTGATGATTCTGGGTAAATGCTTTCACTTGTCATTTCTGTCATTTGAGTTTTCTTGTGTTACTATTGAACAAAACATTCGAACATGTTGCTATATTTTAACCCCTCTATTTTATTCCATTAACTTTTAATCTTCATGACATTTTTGTTGCAGCTTCTGTCACTTCCTGCTTTTGTTTGCACTCTCATTGTATTCCTTCAGTTCACAAAGATAATGCTTTTGAAGATTATACCAGTCTTGACTTCCCACTGTGCAGTACTACCAGTGATTGGTATGCTATTATTAAAGATCTTGCATACATGCCAAAATTCAGGGTGATAAATTGTGCTTCTTTTCAAGGTGTTTGATAAATCTTTGAAGTATCCATTACCTGGGTTGAATCATCCTTGAATTTGCCTGCTGCTGAGATTTATCCTCATGTCCAAGCTAACTGGCGTGGGTGTAAGAATATTTCTCATGGGTCTTTTCAGGATGAGGCAATAATCATATCTATGCCTCAGGCATTGCCTCTTGAGAATCCAACTTCAGGATGTTTTGACTGATTTTGGTATCTCATCACTATTAAAGCCTTTCAAAAAGATTTAATTTTGAGAGAGACATTAAAAACTATTGTTACATCACAGATCAGTAGTAATAGAAATTCACCAAGACAAAATTATTTTTAAAATGATATATTTATTAATAATTACTAATAAAATCTTACTTAAATCCACCCCATATGCGAATATCCATGTGTGTGTTATGTGTGTGTAGAATACCGTTACAGTTCATTCCCAAAGTTCAGTCTTAGAAATCTTTATGTTGAAACTCAGATGTTTAAACTGATGCTCAGAAGTAATTACGAAGGAGGTGAGAGAGTGAGTGACAGACTTCCGAAAACTCGTGAATACTTGTTGAGTTTCTTGCTGAAAAATGTCCTTTCATACGAATGGTTGTTCCAACTCCCCTCTTCCTTAAATAGGGCAAATGAAATGTGTGACTTCCACAATACTTCCAAAATCCAGGCACGGGTCAGTTAAAATGACCATCACAATGGTTACAGTGTTTCAATAATATCCCTGACAGGGAGAATCATCCAAATTGTCCATTTACAAAGTCACTCCGCCTCTGAGTTTTCAATGGCTGGTTGGTCAATACTGAAATACTGTTTCTTTAAATGTCCCAGTCATGTGACTCATAATCAAATGACCATCTCTCACCATCTGTTTTTCTTGAATAAACAACCATTGTTCTTGATCATTGTTCTTGATCTTAGTTGAGAGCATCTGTAAATGTGAAAATTGAATGTTTGAAGTCTGCATTAATACCCCAAAGTGAACCAGGAGCTTGTAATATTATGATTATTTAAACAATTAAAACACTAAAAATTTTAAAATACAAAGGTATATCAGAATTTATTGTCATGAACAAGTCACAAAATTCAAAGTTTTGCAGCAGCGTCATGTTGCAAACATTCATTTTATAAACCATCCTACAATAGTAAATATAAAAGAAATTATGTCTGAAAAGTAAGGTAGTGTCTTTGGTTCATTGATTATACAGGAATCTGATGGCGGAGGGGAAGAACCTGTCCTTGTGCCTCTGAGTGCTCGTCTTTAGGCTCCTGTACCTTTTTCCCCCGAAGGCAGTAGAGTGAAGAGGGCATGGCCTGGGTGGTTGGGGGCCTTTGAGGATAGAGGTTGATTTTTAAAGATACCAACTCATGTAGATGTCCTCAATGGAATGAAGTCTATTACCTGTGATGTCACATGCCAAGTTAACAATCCACTGGAGATTTTTCTTGTGTTGAAAGTTGGTGCCTCCATACAGTGATGTAATCAGCCATTCAAATATTAACAAATAATTATAAACAGAAAAACAATGTTGGATAATTTAAAAAATTAACCTTTACTACAGGGCGGCTATCACACTCAAAGGAATGTCACCCAAGTGGTGGGACCAGATGGGTAGTTTTAGATTTATTGTTTATTGTCACATATTCTGAGGTGCAGCAATAAGCTTAGTTTTGCTTGCTATCCAGGTTTCACAAGAATTGTCATGCTCTGGTGCCATTTTGTATTAAAACATTAGAGAAAACAGCAGATTTCAGATTTATTCATACATACATGACTTCACATAGAAACCTGAGGATTTTTTTTCCTGCAGTGGATATCAGTAGTGCAAAAAAAATCTGACTCGACTTAAACATGCAAACAAATAAAGGAATATAAATAATACAGAAAGAGAGAGAAAAAAATCAATGAAGTGCAAAATTAAGAGTCCTTAAATAAGTCCCTGATTGAGTTTGGAGTTGAGGCGTCTGACGGTGGAGGGGTAGATGTGGCTCCTGAACCTCGTGGTGCAAGTACTGTTTCACCTATACCTCTTTCCCGATGGTGGTAACAAGAGCAGAATGTGTGCTGGGACTCTTGATGATTCGTGCTGCTCTCGGATGGCAGCATTCCCTGTAGATGTTCACAGTGTGGGGAGGGTTTTACCCATGATGTCCTGGGCTGTGTCCACTACCTTTTGCAGGAGATTACTCTCAGGGACATTGGTGTCCCCATTGGTAGCTGGTCAACACTCTTTCCATCACACATTTGTAGAAATTTGTCAGGGTTTTCAATGTCATGCAAAACATCCACCAAACTCCTGCAGCCAGTTGTGAATCGAGTCCAGGAAAGGTCCTCCGTTAGTGACTTTTCCAAGAACTTAAATTTGCTCACTCTCTCCATCTCTGATCCCACAAAGATCACTGGATTATACACCTCTATTTTTCCCTTCCTGAAGTCAACAATCAACTCCCTGGTTTTGGTGAAACTGAATGTGAAATTGGTTCACTTTTCAGCCAAGTTTTCAATCTCTCTCCTGTATGTGGATTCATTACCCTTTATATACAACCCACTACCATGGTATAGCCAGTGAATTTGTAAAATGTGTTGTTACACAGAGCCACACAGCCATAGGTGTATAGCAAGTAATGCAGGAGGCAAATAATGCTTTCTATTCTCTTGTATCTGTTTGATTTAGCCTTCAGGTTGTCAGAAAAAAGAAAGACAGCGAAAAGGCTTAGCTTGTATATTACATGATGGAAAATGTTATAGGGCAAAGAAAATTGCTGCATATTAAATGCCAGGGCTGTCTATACAATGGAGTATGAGATCAGAGATACCAGAAGAATTCTGTGAGGAATGTGATAATTGAAGATATTGGGACTTATCTAGTACTATCACCATGGTAACCTAGTCGTTACTAGAACAAAATGATACTTTAGGCATGAGACCACCAAGTTAGCATTCTGTGTGCGTAAGATAATGATGCAGAGATCATGTCAATAGGAAATGACCATACACATTTTAGTCCTAGTCAAGAAATGATAATAGAGATCTGTATATTAGTCAAGCTGTTTAACTTTATTCATAAATTTGTATGAAAATACCATGCTTCATGGATTGAGAATATTCGTGTGTGTGTGTGTGTGTGTGTGTGTGTGTGCGATATCATTAAGGTCATATGTCTCTTTCTCCCTCCCATCAAATAGGTGTATTCTTGACCTGAGAAGATTAAATTGCATAACTCAGTCTCTTACTCCATAATTAATGCAGTCAGCGGGATCTTCCTGTTGAACTAAAACATAGTTGATTTGCAGCATCACTTAATTGAGTTTATTGTAAGTGTTACCCATACGTTTGATGTACATCTTTTTACCTTTGCCTGCTGGGTGCGAGATCTTTACCTCAAAATGGTGTAATGACTCAACGTCACCAAAAACAAAGAGATGATAGTGGACATCAGGAGGAAGTCGGGGAACATGACCCAGTCCTCACTGAGGGGTCAGTAGTGGAAAGGGTCAAGAACTTTAAATTTCTGGGTATTAACATCTCCAAGGATCTGTCCTGGAGCATCCACATTGATGCAATCACAAAGGCAATTAAAGATCTTGTAATATTGCACTTTATAACATGATAATTGAATTTTGATGAAGATCTACTGGGACCAATGCCTGAAGAGGGTGCACAAAATCAGTGAACCAGTGCGGACTTGAAAGGCCAACATGGCCTGTTTCCGCTCCGTAAATGGTTATACGGTTATATGGCTTGTCAACGGCTACACTTTGTGAGGTGTTTTAGGAGATTCAGTAAGTCACCAAAGACTCTCATAACCTTCTACAGGTGTCCCATGGAAAGTATTCTGGCTAGTTTCATCACTGCTTGGTAAGAAGACGCAAACTCTCAGGACAAGAATAAACACCAGAGGGTTGTTAACTTGGCTTGCAACATCACAGGCACCAGACTTCACTCCATCTAGAACATCTACATGAGGCAGTGTCCTTAAAAAAAACCTCTATCCTCAAAGACCCCCATCACCCAGGCCTTGCCGTCTTCACTCTGCTACCATCAGGGAAAAGGTACAGGAGCCTGAAGACGAGCACTCAACAGTACAAGGACAGCTTCTTCCCCGCTGCCATCAGATTCCTGAATAATTCATTGAACCAAAGACACTTCTTTACTTTTCATGCATTATTATAGTTATTATTTTTATTTTTTTATAGTCATGTCATAAGATGGTTATAATATGTATGTTTGCTCTAAGATGCTGCCATGAAACAGCAAATTTCATGAGAGTAAATCCTAATTCTGATTCTGGAAGTCCATGATGTAAAGAGATGTTGACCTGAATAGCATGGAAAGTATATGTTCAGCATGGTTACTGACTCCTGGGTTAGACATAACCAATGAGCTGGATAGAATGCTCCAAATAAAACAACAATGAGAAACACAAGAACTGCAAATACTGGAATCTCTGAGTAAATATTGAGAAGCTGGAGGGTCAGTCTCAAATAAGGGTCCTGATGTCATACATTGGCTGACCATTTCTCTTCACGATGCTGTCTGACCCATTAAGTCCCTCCAGCTTCTCACTTTTTTTCAGAGAGTGGGCTAAACCCAAGCTGTGATACTGTCCGAGACCAGAAAGAATGGAGGGGTGAATGCAGGGAGTATTTTTAATAAAATGATACATGATGTTCTTAGATAGGATGAAATCAATGTTAACTTGCCTAATTTGAAACAAATCCCTAGAAATGTTAGCTTCCAGCAGAAGTGAGAAGAAATTATGGGAATCCATAATGTTAACATAGTTAATAGACTGATGGACAGTCAAATACACTTTATGTGAAAGTGCATTTGAGTGTTTGATTGCTTCTCTGATAGCATTTCCGCAACTTGAGAAAGGGAAACTATTTACCCTATGTAGCCTATCTTTTAGTTGATTTCTCTGAGTATATAAATCAAATCTTAGAAATAATCTTGAACTAAACACTAAAGATTAATGTTATAATTGTAGATATTGGCATGTCATAGGTTAACAAATATAATTTTTGACTGCTCTAGAGAAATGGAGATAACAAATTGCCTTGAGAGAAAATTCAGTTAAGGTGCCTGGTTCTGTTAATTAAGCTTTTGAAAATGGTTTTTAATTCTGTTACTCTATGAATTTCTTTCTTTTTCATCCCGAATGAATAGACATCACATGAGCTTTTAAAAGACAAAAATAATATTTTGTTTAATGTCATACTCACTCTTCATTACTTGAAATGCAGCCATTGTGCTTAAATGTAGAGAACTTAGGCCTTTCCACTAACAGCTCTTTCATTCTGTATTCCAGAAGTTGATATTTTAATTGGCAAAATGTGGATGAACTTTGATAAAGCTTATTGATATCTCCTAGTTTAAAAATTTTTAAAAAACTCGCATGCAATTAGGATTAATTTCACCAAAGGATATTGTGCTGATTTAAAAGTTTAAATAAGGAAACGTGGTTAGGAGTAGGTGCAAAGTATTTTTGATACAAAAAGTTTGTAATGTAGACAAGAACATTCAAGGGTAGCTTGCATTGGATGTCACTTGTGGTGCAATGCTATGATGTCACAATTGGTGTATTGATGTGATTGGTTGCAAGGGATGACCATGGAAACACATGATAAACATACAACAAAGGATAGGTTTCAATCATGCTCAGTTATATAACAAAAAGTAACATAATATTTAATATGGCAAGAGAGAAAATGGTTTGAATCATGAAGGCAATATGAGAATATTCAGACCAATAACATTTGGAGCAGAGAAATATAGATTCTATATGGGAACAATTGTGAAGAGATGAGGTCTATAACTGATAACTCATAGAATGAAACTGTTAAAGAGGAAACTCTTTTAAGTTCTTTGCTGCGATATGCAAGTTCAAGTCTGGTAAGTGAGAATTTGAACCAGAAATGGTTCATTTCCATTCTATTTTTATTGTAGTAACATAGATAAATAATGTAAATATATTGGCCAAGGAAGCAATCATCCCATGAAAAGTCCTTGCAATGTTGCCTCTGTATTTCTGCTTATGAAGTCTTTTGTAGACAGTATTCATTGACGTATCCACACCTGCCTTCTGAAGAGGGGTTCTAAACTGTCGGACATATGTTCTGGGGATTTTTTTTCTTCATCATGATGAGAATTCTTCTGTCATCAGCAGTGGAGATCTTCCTTGCAATACCAGTCCCTTTTCAATTACTGAGCTCACCAGTATGCCCTTCCTTCTTAATAAAGTTCCAAACAGTTAATCTTTGTAATCCTAAGGTTTGGTCGATGTCTCTTCCAATTTTATTTTTGTTTATCATCCTCATAATAGTTTCTTTCTAGCCTTCATTTTGAAAAACGGCAACTGCAGACATCAAAGGTGGCCAAAAGCTTAGAAGCGTTTACTTCTCTTACACCTACACAATGAAGCAATTAAACGTACCTGAGTCCTCACAAACACCTGTGAGGCCAAATGCCCCAAACATTTTGGTGCCCTGAAATGAGGGAATGATGCATAAAAAGTATTGCAATTTCTAGATGGTCACACCAAAATGATTACAAATGACCTTGAAGAAAATCTGGAATGTGCACTTTAACTACATATAAATTGATTAATTAGAAATTTAAAACTGTGGCACACAGAATCAAATAAAGGAAAAAAAAGTGTCTTTGTCCCAAACATTATGGAGGGCGCTGTAGATGTTGGGAAAGTGTTCTTTCTCAACTTTGGACTCCTCTGCTGTCAGGAAAGACAATGTTATGAGGGGAGTTTTTCAAAGTGGTGTAAATGGTATGAATTGGTGACAATGGAAGATTAACAAGCTGCCTTGTGCAGCTTCAATTCACCACAGAAGAAATTGTTCCAGAGATGATGTTCTTGCCTTGCCCCTTTACTCCACCCTGACTCATCTGGTGAATGGCACCTCATACGCCAGGCTGCTATTCATCATCTTCAGCTTGGCGTTTAATACGATCATTCCCCAGAGGCTGGTGGAGAAGCTAACCTCGCTGGAACTCGACAGCCCCTCTCAGTAACTGGATTCTGGATTTCCTTACAAAGAGACCATAATCTGTTGGGGTCAGTAGCAGAATGCCAGCACTGTCACTCTTGAGCTCTGCGCACCTCAGGTGTATGTCCTCAGCCTGCTTCTGTTCAGAATCAGAATTTATTGTCATGAGCACATCACAAAATTTGTTATTGATGAAATTGTTTGTGCCACTGTCTCACGACTGCATAGCTAGATCTAGCTCCAAAAGTGTCATCAAGTTTGCAGATGACACAGCAGTAGTCAGCCTCATCAATAACAATGATGAGTTGCACTATAGAGAAGAGGTGGAAAATCTTGTATTATGTTACGAGAGTAACAGCCTGAGTCTCAACGCTGACAAGGTGAAAGAGATGATTGTGGACTTCAGAAGGACCAGGAATGTCCACCTTCCTCTCCATATCAATAACTGCAATAGAGAGAGTGGATAGCACCAGGTCCTTGGGGATCACTTAACCATAACCTATTGAGGACAAACAACATCTCCTTGTCAAGAAGACACAACAGCGAATGCACTTCCTGTGAAGACTAAAGGTGGCAAGGCTTCTGGCCACCATTATGTCAACTGTCTACAGAAACTCTATCGAGAGCATCCTGGCTGGCTGCATCACAGGGTGGTACTGTTGCTGCAGAGAAATGGATCAGAAGTCAATCCACAGGATCATAAGTGTGGCAGAGAGGATCACTGGAATCTCCCTGTTCATATTGATATGATTTACAGGGATCATTGACTGAAGAGGGCATGCAAAATCATTGAGGACCCCTTCCACCCTGCACGCAGCATCTTTCCGCTGCTCCCATTGGGAAAGAGATACAGGAGTATCAGAGCCAGCACCACCAGGCTGATAAACAACAAAACCTATGAGAATGCTGAATGACCAAAGGAATGGCTGGTAGCCATGCAAGACTCTCATATTTGGAAAGCAAAAATTATTTAATTATTTATTTGTCTATTTGAATACTAGTCCGTGTTATGTATTGCCTGTCTGTATGTGCATTATGTCTGATTGTATGTCTGTGTGTTTTGCACCAAGGACCAGGATGTACTTGTGCAATCAAAGTACAATAATCCTGACTTCAAAAAGGCTGTGTTGTTATGTTGGAGATCAGTCCTTCTGATTTATAACTGATCCTTGCCATTATAGGGGCGACAAAGAAGATGGTGATACCACTCAGTTGTTATATGGTGGAATGAACTATTAGGTAAATCAGTCTATCTTTTCACATACAGTAGAAGCACAAATAGTACATGTTCATACTACCGCTGAGTGTGAGCCGCAAGATAACCTTTTGATGCAGTGAAGGAGCTGAACTTGCAAAACATACCCCTGGAGCCACCCATCCCTCATCTCCCAAAAGGAAATTACAGGCTCATCAAGAAATACCACGATTTTGAAAAAGAAGCAATAGAAATAGGAAGATTGCTGAGAGTCGAAATATGGAGCTGCCAATTATTAGATAATAGTCCATCTGGGGATCCGAATGTTTTTCAGTCTCAGACCAAGTATTATCGGCATTACAGGTGTAAGATGATGAGAATTATATATAAAACAGCTTTGAAGGAAGATATAGAAAAATGCATTAATTAAAAAAAATTTAATAGCAATGTCTGGAGCACCGAAGCACTCTAATCTACTGAATAGACTGAGGGTTCAGGATAGTTGAGATTTAGTTGTTGCTTCTGGGGCAGGTTAGCCAAGGGGCAGAGAGTGAGGTGAGAGAGGTAATGGGAGTGGGGAGTGGGTTGAAGTTTCAGACACGGACATAAACTCACTGGTTAATTTGTACCTTATATTAAGAAGCATGTTGTTGGACCAGGGACATACCTAAATGTTAAATCAATCATATGTGGAGTACAAGATAAGGGAAGCTAGAAAATACTGATGGAGTCACCAGCCTAATGCTGAATTATAACAGTAATAACAAAGATTTAACTGAACAAAGGGATAATTTACAATTGAGACCACCTGACTAGGGATCTATCTTATACATGATGTTAGAGAAAGTAAGTCTGTTATTTGGCATGAATGGTTCACCTTACTTCCAAATGCTTTGAACAATCAGAAGCCTCTCTTAAACTACAACACCTGGCTAACCCTCCTGGCTGACGTCACCGGAATAAGTGGGTTGGCCATTTTTGTTTTCAAATCACCTGTGGACGTGACCCAGGTAAGTTTACCTGGGTTCCCTGACTTCCTCTGAGATAGGTCAGGGACCTGGTTGGATTCTGACGGGGTTGACTGGGTGAGACCTTTTCTAACTGCCACCTAACTGGGGCGCAAACTGGGCAAATTTCCCGGATAACCCCATTTTACATGGCAGTTTGAAAGGGCCTAGAGAGTGTGTGTAACCCACACTAGTAGGGTGAACAGACCCCTCTCTCTCTCTTCAAAGTAAATGCATTTCTGTTTTCAGAAGAATGGACTGTGTGAGTGATTACTTGCTTAAACGATTAAAATAATGACCATATTAACATATACAGTTAGATTTTTATGTAAACATTTATATTTATTATGCTTAGTTTAATATATCTTGATGCCATTGTAGCTATCCCTTCCTCCCCTTCCAATGACTGCTCTAACTACTTCTGTGATTGTATGATGTTTGCTTCAGTCTATACTCCATTCAGTTCTGAACTTTCCATTTACTGATTCTCCATACAGAAACTGTTTTTAACCTGTTTGCTTAGCCTGTTTGTTTCCTGGTGGAGCTTGGACCCTCTTCAATTCCATTTCAGTTTGGATTCAGATTGACAAACACTCTTGTAATCTTCCATTACCTTTATTCTGAACACATTCAGAACAATGTTTGTTCTCTATGTCCCATAGTACAGGCATGACTTGAGTTATTAATTAAATGATGAATTGAAGTACTTTTTTCTGAACTATCTTCTCTGCTTGTTTGTCCATGCAAACCACATGTCACAACTGCGTAACATCTTTCACAAATGAACATCCTGACCACTGAACTTTTCCACATCAGTTAACACTTCTTTTAAAAACACAGACAAATAAGCTTTCTCAAACCCTGCCCTGTTATATTTTTCAAATTCTTTACAATGCAATTATATTCTAAATAGTTACATTTTGGTCAATTCTCAACTGAATAAAATGATAATTTCCACAGATCACTGTTCCTTTCAAAAATGTACCTTTCAGCATGGAAGCAGGCCATTTTGGCCCATGAGTTTGTGCCAACCAATTTGCACTCAATTAATCTACACCCTGGTTTGTTTTGAGCAGTGCGAGGAAACCGGATCCCCTGGGGAAAACCCATGCGGACATGGAGAGAACGTACAAACTCCCTACAAAAAGTGCAGGATTTGAACCACGATCCCGATTGCTGACGCTATAAAGGGGTTGTGACAACTGTGCCACCCCCTACACCTTCAAAAAGAAGCAACAACAAAATATATTTGCAGGAATTGGAAAACTAAAAGAAGAAAACCATTTCGGGATTGGTAAGAATAAATGACAAAGGACATGTTCTCCAAGAAGCATCCTAGTGACTGTCAAGATAAATTAAAAGTCTGATGAAGCAGAAATATTAACAACAGAAGACGTTCATCCTCCTTGGGTATCATCCTTGCTGAAGGAGTTAGTCAAAACAAGCTGGGAATCTATTTGTTCCATCTGACCTTAATAAGACAGCAGAGAATGGATTATAGACATTGCTGTTATCGATTAACTAAAATCAAAAGGATGCAATTTAATTACTTTTAATTATGAGCAAACTGAAGAGGGAGATAAAGAAAGCATGCAAAAAGGACAACATTACAATAGTCATGGGACATTTCAATATGCAGACTGATTAGGAAAACCAGGTTGGTACTGGATCCAAAGAGAAAGAAGTGATCAAATTTATCAATGGCTTCCAAGAATGGCTTGTGAACGGGAAATGACAATTCTGGATTGGGTATTGAATAATAAACCAGGGAGCTGAAAGTAAAGGAAACTTAACAGGCAGTGATCATAATATGGTAGAATTCACCCTGCAGTTTGAGAGGGAGACACTAAAATCTGATGTGTTAGAATACCAGTGGAATAAAGGGGACTATAGAGGTATGAAAGAGGAACTGCCAAAGCTAATTGGAAAAGCACACTAGCAGGGAAGACAGCAATGCGCCAATGGCTGGAGTTTCTGCAAGAAATAAGGGAAGTGCAAGACAGATATATTCCAAAGCAAAAAAAAATGGAATGGGCAAATGACACAAGTGTGGCTGACAAGTAAAATCAAAGCCAAAGTGAAAGTTTTAAAAAAAGGTATACAAGGAAGGAACCATTAATGGGAAGATAGAGGACTGGGAAGCTTTAAAAATACTTCTTTGTCTACTTCTTAGTATCTTAGGTGACTAAATACTTTTGAAATGAAGCTTGCAAATAATATCGAAAAAGATAGAAAACACTTAAATATATTAAGAATTTAAAAAGAGGCAAAAGTAGATATAGAACTGATAGAAAATGATGCTGGAGAAATTAAAATAGGAGACCAGGAAATAGCAGAGGAATTGAATTAGTATTTTGCATCACTGTGCAAGATATTAGCAATCTACCAGACTTTCAACAGTGTCAGGGAAGAAAGGGAAATACAGTTATGATTGCCAGACAGAAAGGCCTAAGGGTGGATAAGTCTCTTGGACCAGATAGAATGAATCCTCAGGTTCTGAAAGAAGTAGCTATAGAGATTGTGGAGGCATTAGTAATGATCTTCCAAGGTATCAATAGATTCTGGCATGGTTCTAGAGTACTTGAAAATTGCAAAAGTCACACCACCATTTAAAAACAGAGGGAAGCAGTAGAAAGGAAATTAAAGACCTGTTAGCCCAACGTCAGTGGTTGAGAAGTTGTGAGAGTCAATTGTCAAGCATGAGAATATGGAATACCTTTAGGTGCATGACAAAATAGGCCAAAGACGGCATGGTTTATTTAAGGGAGAATCTTGCCTGATAAACCTACTGCAATTTTTGATGAAACCACAAGCAGGCTGAGATGCAGGAGATGTTGTATACTTGGACTTACAAAATGCTTTTGACAAAGTGCTGCATATGAGGCTGCTTAACAAGATGAGAACCCATGGAATTTCAGTAAAGATACTAGCATGGGTAGAGCTTTGGCTGGTTGACAGGAAACAGCGAGTGGGAATAAAAGGACTCTATTCTGGATGGCTACCAGTTACCAGTGGTGTTCAGCAGAGGTCAGTGTTGGGGCCAGTTCTTTTTATGTTGTATGTTAATAATTTGGATTGTGGAATAAATGTCTTTGTGGCTAAGTTTGCAGATGACAGAGTGGGCTATTGCAGGAGCGCAGAAAGCTTTAAAAAGCTGTGGTGGAGGTAGTTGCTCATTTAAATTTCTCCATTGGCTAATTAGCTGTAGCCACTAAAAAGAGGGGAAACTCAAGATGAACAGCCAGTGTAGGAGTGGGGATTTAGAGGCTTTGGCGAGGAGAGGTTGCAAACATACTTCTTACAGGTAAGATAAGGTCTGGTAAGATCCTGCATATTAATAAGAATAGGTAATGGAGACAGCACCAGGGCAATGGAATGATCTGAATGCATGATATGGGAAATCTGGGAGAGAACAATTGTCCTAATGACTACTCCTGCAAGAGGTGCATTCAGCTGCAGCTCCTTACAGACTGAGTTAAGGAACTGGATTCAGAGTGAGATGAACTCTGAATCATTGGAGAGTTAGAGGAGAGGATAGGAGCTTCAGGGTCAAAAGTCAGGAGGCAGGTAGCTGAGTAACTGTTAAGAGAGGGAATGGGAAGAGTTTAAACTAGCACAGAGCCTTTGTTCCACTCAGCAACAAGTATTCTGTTTTGGATACTGTTGGGGGCAATGATCTACCAGGGACAAGATGTAGCGATCAGGTCTCTGGAACAGAGTCTGGCCCTTTGGCTTAGAAGGGAAGAGGAGAGGAAGAGGTGAGCAATAGTGATTGGAGATTCAATAGTTAAGCGAACAGATAGGAGATTCTGTGAATGAGATCAAGATTTCCGGATGGTATGTTGCCTCCCAGGTGCTAGAGGCAGGGACTTATCTGATCAAACCCAAAATATTCTCAAACCGGAGGATAATCAGACAGATGTCATAGTCAATGTTGGTACTAATAACATAGATAGGAGTAGGAATGAGTTCCTGAAGGATGAATACAGGGAGCTAGTAAGGAAGATGAAAAGCAGGACCTCAAGCGTGGTAATATCAGGATTGCTGCGTGGGTCACACACCAGAGAAGATTGGAATAGGAAGTTGTGGCAGATTAATGTGTGGCTGAAGATTTGGTGCAGGGGGGAGGGGTTCAGATTTGTGTATCATTAGGATCTCTTCCGGAGAAGGTCTAACCTGTACAAAAAGGATGGGCTTCACTTGAACTGGAGAATAACCAATATCCTAGTGGGCAGGTTTGCTGGAGATGTTGGGGAGAGTTTAAACAAGTTTGGCAGGAGATGGGAACCAGAATATGAGAACAGAGAATAAGGTAGAAGGTAAAATGGATGATGCATTGTGTTGTGAGTTTGTGAGGAAGGAAAGGAAGTGGAGGAAGCATAAATGTAGTCAGTTTGAGGGTTTGAAATGTGTCTATAGCAATGCAAGGAGTATGAGGAATAAAGGAGATGAACAGAGCATGGAATTATGATGTTGTTGGCATTATATTGTTGATAGAAGGACAGGATTGGCTGATGCAAATACTTGGGTTTTGGAGTTTTAAAAGAAATTGAATGGGAGGTAAAGAGAGGGGTTGGTGGTGAGTGGCATTACTGGCAGGGATAGTATCATGGCTGTAGAAAGGGAGGATGCTGCTGTGGGATTGTCTTCTGAGATAGTGTGGGTGGAAGTCAGAAATGAGAAGGGAGCAATCACTGTAATGGGAGTGGTCTGTAGGCCCCCAAATAGGCCTCGGGATTCTGAGCAACAAATAAGTAGGCAAATTTTGAAATGGTGCAGTAATTACAGAGTTGTTGTTATGGGAGACTTCAACTTACCTAATATTGATTGATACCTCCTGATTGCAAGAGGAGTACATGGGGCAGAATTTGTCAGGTGTGATCAAGAAGGATTCTTGGCACAGTATGTGAACCAAGTAAAAACACACCAAAATGCTGGAGGAACTCTACCGGTCTTTTCAGCATCTATAAAAAGCAAAGATATAATGCCAATGTTTTGTGCCTGCACCTCTTGAAGGAATAAGCAGAATGGGCCAAAAGCAGGAAATCTCAGAATTTAGACAATATTGGTTGGGGGAGGAATCCAGACCAACAAAAGGTGTTGCGGTCGCATACTTGCCTTTGTGGGAACGGTGTCATTACAGTAGTGTTAATTGTATATGATAAGTTCTACTGGTCCAGTCCTTTCCCACCTACATCCAGAATATTTCATATGGTCTCCATCACTTCAACAACTTACAGTTCCATGAACTCGATCGCCTCATGTTTATCGTGGACATCTGATCCCTCTACACCTCTATTCCCTATACTGAAGACCTCAGTATAAGCAGTGTCTTTGGTTTATTAATTATTCAGGAATCTGATGGCAGCAGAAAATAAGCTGTTGTTGAGTTCTTGTCTTTAGGCTCCTGTACCTTTTTCCCAGTGGTAGCAGAGTGAAGAGGGTGTGGCCTGGGTGGTGCGGGTCTTTGAGGATGGAGGCTGCTTTTAAAGCCACCGCCTCATGTAGATGTCCTCGATGGAGTGAAGTCTGGCAGCTGTGATATAGTAGGCCGAGTTAATAACCCTCTGGAGTTTATTCTTGTCATGAGAGTTGGTGCTTCCATATCAGGCAGTGATGCAACTAGTCAAAATGCTCTCCATGGTACACCTGTAGAAGTTTTTGAGAGTTTTCAGTGACACACCAAATTTCCTCAGATGCCTTCCAAAGTTTAGCTGCTGGCGAGCTTTCTTTGTGATTGTACCAACGTGAAGACTCCAGGACATGAGCCTAATTGAATTTTTTTAAGGTGGTTAGGAAAAAAATTGATGAAGGTAGAGTGGCAGATGTGGTATATGTGGATTTTAGTAAGGTATTTGACAAGGTCCCCCATGAGAGGCTTGTTCGGGAAGTAATGAGCCTTGGGATCCATTGAACCTTGGTTGTGTGGATTAAAAATTGGCTTGCTTGTAGAAAGCAGAGAACAGTAGTGGATGGAAAGTATTCTGCTTGTAGGTCAGTAACTAGAGGTGTTCTGCTGAGATCTGTTCTGGAACCCTTGCTCTTTGTGATTTTTATAAATAACCAAGATGAAGAAGCGGAAGAATGGATCAGTAGGTATGTAGGTGATACGAAGGTTAGAAGAGTTTTGGATGTTTTTGAAGATTGTTGTAGATTACAAAGGATATAGACAGGATGCAAAGTTGAACATAAAAATGCAGATAGAATTCAATCCAGATAAGTGTGAGGTGATGCATTTTGGAAGGCCAAACCTGAAGGTTGAGTTCAGGGTTAATGGTCAGATACTTAACAGTGTGGAAGAATAGAGGGACCTTGGGATCAAAATCCATATAAGGTTGTCATGCAGGCTAATAGGATAGTAAAGAATATAGTTATAAGAAGGATGTACAAGCTATAGAAAGTGTGCAGAGGTGATTTACCAGGATGCTCTTTGGGGAAAAGAAGGATGATAGGTGACTTAATCAAAGTCCACAAGATTCTGAGAGGCATAGATAGGGTAGGCACCCAGCACCTGTTTCTCAGGGCAGAAGTAGCTAATACCAGAGAACATGTGTACCTGTTCAAAGTGAAGGGAGAAATACTTAGGGGTAAGATTTTCGTACAGAGAGTTGTGGGTGCCTGGAATCCCTTGCCAGGGGTGATGGTGGAGTCTGAAACATTAGGGGCATTTAAGAGAGGCACATGAATGAAATAAAAATAGAAGGTTAGGAGGTAGGAAAGGTTGAGTAATTTTTTGATAGGAATATATAGGTTAGCACAACATCAAGGGCCATGTTCTATGTTCTATATACAAAAATAGGTGGAGGGTCAGGTAGTGAATAAAAATTGAGAAGCTTAGCTAGATAAGGAGAATGGGCAAAAAAGTAGCAAAGGAAATATAATTTGGGAAAGTGTACATTCATGCATTTTGGTAGAAGGAATAAAAGGGCAGACGATTATTTGGATGGGAAGAAAATTAAAAATTCAGAGATGCAAAGCTCTGGGAGTTTTCATGTAGGATACTTTGAGTCTAAAGCATAGATTCTCATGGTGAGGCATGGAGCTTAATATTTTAGTGGGGTGCGGGAATATTTTGGGAAATAATTTAAAAAGTTAGTTTGAAAAAATAAACTCATTATGTTGGTGTGAAAATGTGTCTTGGCAACACTGTCAGTACAGCACAATTGTGGTAACTTTCAAGTGAAATCACTTTGTTCTTTTTATTTTCATATCGTGTTTTTTCCTCTTCCGATGTTTCTCCATTGTTTCTCTTATTTTAACTGTTGTTATCCTTGGTTAACATTATAAATATATTTTTTTTCTGACTGGTCTTATTATCATCCATTCCAATTTATCTCATTGGTGATGAAAATTCCAAATTATCTTAACGTCTCTGTCCATACCCCTTTACTTTTTTAGTTCAGTAGTGAGTTAGACCAGTATCTGTATGTATCTTTGCCCACTAGCGTATTCATGGGAGGGTGGGCGAAGTGGGGGCGGTCCTCCCCAGGTGCCAGCCTGAGAGGGACACCAAAATCATGAAAAAATATAGAGGCCCCAGATAGTAAAGCACAAGGCTAGCTCAATTTTGCTGCACTCTCTGCGAGGGGAAAAAAAATCAGAAACCGCGCTTTTCAGGTTTTTTTTTAGGGTCAGTATTCTTCCTTTGATTCGATTATTACTTTTATTACATTTTTCAATTCTAAGACATAGTAAAATATTGATTAATCTGTTTTCGGGAGCTTGCATTGTGGTATATTCAAAATGAGCAGACCAAGCAAGCAAAAGGTTCATCAATATTCAGAGGTTCTCGAAGTTTTGGTTTATACCTGCTGTACACAATGAACACGCACCTTTTTGCCTATTAAACCAACAGGCTTTGTCAAATGAATCAATGAAAGCAGGCCGTCTTGAAGCTCATTTGAGGGTAAAACATATTAACCATGTCAATTTGAAATTAGAATATTTAAAATCTCTGAAAGAGAAGTTTAAAAATAAATCAAGAATCACTTCATTCTTCGCTGAGCAAACTACAGCCCTGAAATGTACCCTTCAAGCTAGCTATGAAATTTCTTTGCTGATAGCAAAACATGAGTAGAATCACATGATTGGGGAGGAAGTGATTAAACTTACAATATCATTGTTTCTCAAAACTGGTTTGCAAAAGGATGGCAAAGATGTCCGAGCAACGTCATTGAGTAATAGTACTGTCTGCAACTGAATAGATGACATGGGTCAAGATGTTGAAAATCTGCTTATTGAGAAGTTGAAATCATGAAAGTTCTCAATACAACTGGATGAATTTACCGTATGGGACAGTAAGGTTCAGTTATTGGCATACCTGAGGTATATTGATCAGGAAGAGTTTCAAGAAGAGATGTTGTTTTGTGAATCATTAAAACAACCAGTACTGCAGTTGATAGCTACAGCAAGCTCAAAAATTATTTGGATGAAAATGAAATACCAAAAGGAAACATTGTATCTTGTACTGCAGATGGTGCACCTGCTCCGATGGGTTAATAAAAACAGGATGTTTAAAATTAATGAAGGATTAAAATCCAAACCTGTTGCTTGTACATTGTGTTATCCACAGAGAAAACTTAGTTGCCAAGAAAGTTTACCCGTTCTACACGAGATACTGCATTCTGTGATCAAGCTTATCAATGCCATCAAAGCTAATGCCAAATATGCAGAGCATGTAAGAATATTGCTTCACACTGAAGTAAGGTGGTTGTCAAAGGGAAACTGTTTCAAAAGATCTATTGCCTCAGCAAGTTTTTGAAGGACAAAATTGCTAACAACAGATGGCAAAGCTTATGTGAGTTACTTGACAAAAATTTTTGAGAAACTAAGTACATTGAACAAACAACTCCATAGCAACTATGATGCTCATTGATACAAAAACAAAGATATTTGGATTTATGACACTTCTAGAATATGCCAAAGGAATATTTCTGCAAGAAATTTCAGTCAAATCTATTGGTTGAATAACTGTGAGGTAACTAATGCTGCTACAAATATCATTATTGACCATTGGACAATGTTGGTTACTGACTTCAATGATAGATTTTATGATTTAATGGCAATGGAATTCCCCTCTTGGTTAACTCAGCCATTGCTGGTGGACTTACCTGAAGTTCCAGTGCAATACCAAGAGGAGTTATCTGAGTTGCAACATTATGAATCTGAAAACTCTGTTTAAAGTGAAAGGAACCATGATGTGGCTGTCTAATGAAATCGAAAAGAAATATCCAAACTCGACTACTTTAGCAGGGGAACTATTGATAAATTTTCCATCGTCTAATTTAGTAGAATATGGTTTCAGTGCTTTTAGTGATTTGCTACTAGCTAAGAGAAACTAATTGGAAATTACAAAACGTGGAGATTTAAGGTTGAAACTAACAAAATTCAATCAAATTTTAAAAAAATCTGCAGCCAGTTTCAGAGACAAGGTTCCCACTGAAGTGGTGACAATTGTTCAATGTGTGTTTGAGATTGTTGACATATTGAAGTAGTAGTTGAATATGAAATGTGTGTTCCAGTGTATTTCTAACCTTAATTGCATTGAAATACACTTTCAGTAAATGATTTAATTAAAACTTTTTTGAATATATAACTTTTTCTCACTAATGGTGGGGCATACGTTTTTTTAAAAAAAAATTAAATTGGGGCCTAGAGCAAAAAAGGTTGAGAACCACTGGTCTAAAGGTAACATTCAGGTTGAGTCGGTGGTGATAAGGTGGATGCAACTTTGGCATTCATGTATAGAGGAAGAGGATATAAGAGCAGGGATGTGATGTTGAGGCGTTATAAGGCACTGGTGAGGTCTCGCTTAGATTGTGGGGTTCAGTTTACGCCTCCTTTTTTAAGAAAGGATGTGCTAGCATTGGAGAGGGGAGAGGGTTCGGAGAAGATTTCCAAGAATAATTCCTGGAATGAAGAAATGAGCATATGAGGAAGATTTGACAGCTCTTAGATTGCAATCCTTGGAGTTCAGAAGAATGAGGGGGACCTCATAGAAGCATTTTGAATGTTGAAAGGCCTGGTCAGTGTAGATGTGGGAAATTATTTCCTATTGTAGAAGAGTCTAGGACAAAAGAGCACAACTTCAGGATTGAAGGGTACCCATTTAAAACAGAGATGCAGAGGAATTCCTTTAGTTCGAGAATTGAGAACCTCTGGATTTTATACCATGGGCAACTTTTGAGGCCAAGTTGTTGGGTTTTTTTTAAAAAAGCAGAGAATGATAGCTATTCAAATACTCATGTATCAAAGGTTATGGGGAGAAGGCAAGGGAGTGGCACTGCATTGGACAATGGATCAGCTCATGATGGAATGGGAGTTTTGGACTCAACGGGCCAAGTGGCCTACTTCTGCTTCTGTATCTTATGGGCTTATGATCTTTTTCTCAAGCTTCTGATTCTTTCACATGCTGTTAAGCCACAAGATATATTAAATCAATATCTCTACTTCTATTTCATTAATTTACCAGCTGCCTGAACTGTCAGAATTGAAGGAAGCCTTATATTATTAACCTGTCCTCAAGGAAAACAACACCTTAGTCTCTGCATTCTTTTCTCTCTTATCTTCAGTCACCATCTCCTACTGTTACCTATCCTTCCCTGCATTTCTGATTTTCATTTCTCAGAGTATATGGTACATTTTCATTCTATCTAATAGATCCTCCCCAAAAAACATTATTGCATAAAAATACCACCACATTATTGTGTAATATGCAATTCAACTTTATTGAAAAATGATGTGGGGAAAAAAGATCTTGGACACACTGAATTCTATAAAATCTGTAATATTATCTGTACCTGAAACAATATGCACTAGCATATAATGCACATCTGGACTCTTCCAATATGTGATATCCTATGAATATTAAGTCTGGTGATTATTCATCCTGCTTTAGCATTAATTTAAAAACTCTCTTGAATAAAGTCTGAATTTCCACCTAAGATTTAGGTTTAGAGCTATACTCACTGTATAAGTCTATCCCACAGCTTGCTGCCCCGGTAGTCCTTTACCAACCTTCACACTAACCATTAGAGTATTATCGTCACAGTATTTTAAAAGAAAATTACTCTGTAAAGGTTTAAATTTTATGAACATAGTTATTTTAACATAAACCACTGTCGGCTCCTTTAACAGGCCATTTAAAGCAGAACTGGGCGGAGCGTCCGCGCAGATGAATGCTGAGACTTCACTGTTAAGGTTTGGATTTTATAGTGGGCACAGAGGGAGCACTGAGATTTTGCTGTTAAGATTTGGATTTTATTCTTGGCGTATAAGTCAACCCCTGATTTTGGGGTGGCATTTTTAATGTTCAGTGCCGTCTTATACGCTGGCATATACAGTATGTCTCCTTTACGTTGCCAACTGATCCCCTGATGCTCATCTATACAATACTCTGGGCCCCTGAGTTAAACGATTTTGTGATGAAAATGTGCATGGAATTAAGACCTTTGTCTCCCCAAGACCTGCTCAGCCCCACATACTGATTTGGACTTCATATGCTACTAAATTTTGCAGTTCGAGCCCTTGAACAAAACATATGTTATGAACTTCATGTTACCGTCCTTGACCTCCTTTATTGTGACTTTTGAGTTTCTGGATCTGCTTCCTTCTGTTCAATGTTAACAGAAAAATTAAATTATTTCCATGTAATGAAAAGAGTTGGGATATTTACTGAATAACTTGCAAATTATACTCAGTATCATGCCGTTTTCGCATGCTATATGTAATCCTTGAGTTAGCTTTAATAATATAATTAACACCCCTCTATCAGGTAATTAAAATTTAAAGTCTAACATTTTGTGTACCCACTCTTGTCAATTTCTCACAAACTATTACCAATGAAAGTGTGACCTCTTAAATATCACACATAGAAATTTAACATTCCTTAACGCTGAATATGCTTTGTGTAAAAATAAATGACAATAGCTGAGGGAAGCAATTTTTTAAACTTGACATTTTCATATCAGTGAGATTTGGTGAATAAGAACCAATATATAGTTTATCAATATTCAAATAATTTGTTTACTTTCCAGTGTTATCAATTCACAAATGGTTAAAACTCTAACAAATTGAGGAACTGTACTCCTTTCAAAATTAAAGTCAAAATAATTCACCTGGTGAAAAATTACACCTGAATCAGAAGCTTGCATATTCTAATTTGTTTATCACTCAGCATTTTGGAATACTTCAAAAGTTAATGTTCAGATCAAATTCCCATCTGACCTCCCAAAGGTATAAGGAATTATTATTATTATACAGTATTAGTTGAAGTGCTCATGAAGTCTGAGCTAATATTTCTTCCTGGACAATGGTAGCTGAATATCTGATAAATTACTGGGTTTAACCATCTTGTTTTTGAGATAATATTTCATAGAACATTCCAACACAGTACAGGCCCTTAGGCCCACGAAATTGTGTCAACCTTTAATAACAATCGAAACCTTCCCTTCCTCATACCAAAAATCCTTTATTTTTCTTGCATTCATGTGCCTGCCTGAGTGTTTTAATTATCCCTATTGTACCAGCCTCCACCTTCACCCCTGGCAATGCATCCAGGCACCCACTACTCCTGACATCTCCCCAAATCTTTCCTCCCTTCAAGTTAAGCAGATGCCCTCTGGTATTTGCTACTGTCGCCCTGGGAAAAGGGTGCTAGCTATGCACCTTATCTCTGCCTCTCATAATCTATTAAGTCACCTCTCATCCATCTTTGCTCCAAAGAGAAAAGCCGTAGCTGTGTAACCTTGCCTCATGAAACATGCTCTCCAATCCAGGCAACATCCTGGTAAATCTCCTTTGCACCCTCTCCGAAGTTTCCACAACCTTCCTGTAATTTTAGGTGACCAGAACTAAAAGCAATTTGGAACAAAATCTTTAGCAGTAAAATAGTAAAATATTGGAAATACTCAACACGTCAAGCAAAATCTGGATAAGCAAACATCAACATTTGAGAAAATATAGAAATTAAAGAAGTTTAAAGGAGGAGAGAAAGGAAGGGTGGGTGCACAGAGGGAACAAAAGGAAGATTTGTAATAAACTGGAGATAGAAATTAAATAACCAAAAAAAGACAAAAGACCAAGGTAAAAGAATGTGGTAAAGACAAATAGGTTGGTCAAGAAAATGTTTGAACAAGAGGGCCAGAAAGTAACAAATTAAAATTTAAATCAAATCTCGGATACAAATGAAAACTGTTGGAAATATTAATTATCTGAACATTTTCAACTTAGTTTTGAGTTCTGAAGACTAATTACTTGGCAAGTCAAAAGGTGAATTGTCTTTCCTCAAGTTTACAGGAATGCCAACTATCAGGATGTGGAATGAAAAAGCAAAAAGCAATCCATTGGAGGAGCCTTGTGGAGCAAACAGCATCCACCAACATAGATACTGCTTAACCCACTGAGTTCTTCTAGATTTCAGCATCTGCTACCTTTTGTGCCTGCAGAATTAAAGAGGTAGTTAGCTGAAAACTGAGAGAATGCATGGCATGGTCTGCTGTGGAGCACTGCCACGATCTGTCCTCTGTTCTCGTGGTGCAAATCTTGAACGGAATGAAGCATATCATAATCACTGTTTACCCCAGGAAAAGAATTTTGGGTCCTGAACAATGAGTGGGCTGGCAGCCATATATGTGTCTGATATCCTAAGGTTGAATGGTAAACATTCTCATTCTTCTTTCTTTTCTTTGGCTTGGCTTCGCAGACGAAGATTTATGGAGGGGTATGTCCACGTCTGCTGCAGGCTCGTTGGTTACTGACAAGTCCGATGTGGGACAGGCAGGCACGGTTGCAGTGGTTGCAAGGGAAAATTGGTTGCTTTGGGTTGGGTGTTGGGTTTTTCAACCTTTGCCTTTTGTCAGTGAGGTGGGCTCTGCGGTCTTCTTCAAAGGAGGTTGCTGCCCACTGAACTGTGAGGCGCCAAGATGCACGGTTGGAGGCGATATCAGCCCACTGGCGGTGGTCAATGTGGCAGGCACCAAGAGATTTCTTTAAGCATTCCTCGTACCTCTTCTTTGGTGAACCTCTGTCTCGGTGGCCAGTGGAGAGCTCGCCATACAACACGATCTTGGGAAGGTAATGGTCCTCCATTCTGGAGACATGACCCACGCAGCGCAGTTGGGTCTTCAGCAGCATGGATTCGATGCTTGCGGACTCTGCCAGCTCGAGTACTTCGATGTTGGTGATGAAGTCATTCCAATGAATATTGAGGATGGAGCGGAGACAGCGCTGATGGAAGCGTTCTAGGAGCTGTAGGTGATGCCGGTAGAGGACCCATAATTCGGAGCCGAACAGGAGCGTGGGTATGACAATGGCTCTGTACATGCTGATCTTTGTGTGTTTCTTCAGGTGGTTGTTTTTCCAGACTCTTTTGTGTAGTCTTCCAAAAGTGTTATTTGCCTTAGTGAGTCTGTTATCTATCTCTTTGTCGATCTTTACATCAGATGAAATGGTGCAGCCGAGGTAGGTAAACTGGTTGATTGTTTTGAGTTCAGTGTGCCCGATGGAGATGTGGGGGGGCTGGTGGTCATGGTGGGAAGCTGGCTGATGGAGGACCTCAGTTTTCTTCAGGCTGACTTCCAGGCCAAACATTTTGGCAGTTTCTGCAAAACAGGACGTCATGCACTGGAGAGCTGGCTCTGAATGGGCAACTAAAGCGGCATTGTCTGCAAAGAGTAGTTCACGGACAAGTTGCTCTTGTGTCTTGGTGTGAGCTTGCAGGCGCCTCAGATTGAAGAGACTGCCTTCCGTGCGGTACCGGGTGTAAACACCGTCTACATTGTTGAGTTCTTTATTGGCTTGTTTCAGCCAATAAAGAGGGTTGGTGTGAGGACGCAGCCTTGCTTCACGCCGTTGTCAATGGAGAAGGGTTCGGAGAGCTCATTGCTGTATCTGACCTGACCTTGTTGGTTTTCGTGCAGTTGGATAACCATGTTGAGGAACTTGGGTGGGGCATCTAAGGCGCTCTAGTATTTGCCAAAGCCCTTTCCTGCTCACGGTGTCAAAGACTTTGATGAGGTCAACAAAGGTGATGTAGAGTCCTTTGTTTTGTTTTCTGCACTTTTCTTGGAGCTGTTTGAGGGCAAAGACCATGTCAGTAGTTCCTCTGTTTGCGCGAAAGCCACACTGTGATTCTGGGAGGACATTTTTGGCGACATTAGGTATTAGTCTATTAAGGAGAATCGTAGCGAAGATTTTGCCTGCAATGGAGAGCAGCGTGATTCCCCTGTAGTTTGAACAGTCTGATTTCTCGCCTTTGTTTTTGTACAGGGTGATGATGATGGGATCACGAAGGTCCTGAGGCAGCTTTCCTTGGTCCCAGCAGAGCATGAAAAACTCATGCAGTTTGGTATGCAGAGCTTTGCCGCCAGCCTTCCAGACCTCTGGGGGGGATTCCATCCATACCTGCTGCTTTGCCACTTTTCAGTTGTCCAATTGCCTTATATGTCTCTTCCCGGGTAATGGCCTCATCCAGCTCTAGCCTCAAGGGTTGTTGAGGGAGCTGGAGCAGGGCAGATTCTTGGACTGAGCGGTTGGCATTGAAAAGGGATTGGAAGTGTTCTGACCATCGATTGAGGATGGAGATCTTGTCGCTGAGGAGGACTTCACCATCTGAGCTGTGCAGAGGGCTTTGGAATTGGGGTGAGGGGCCGTACACAGCCTTTAGAGCCTCGTAAAAACCCCTGAAGTCGCCAATGTCGGCGCTAAGCTGGGTTCGTTTGGCGAGGCTAGTCCACCACTCATTTTGGATCTCCCGGAGTTTGTGCTGAAGGTGGCTGCATGCGAGACGGAAGGCTCTTTTTTTCTCTGGCCAGGAAGGCTTTGCAAGGTGAGCCTGGTGGGCAGATCGCTTCTTTGCCAGCAGCTCCTGGATTATTCAAATTGTCACAGAAGTTGTGTCTTTGGAATCCTAAAGTGGGGGAGGGGAAAGAGGAAGGCACATTTTGAGGTTAACAGTGAATTTAGAAACTTGCAGGTTGATAGAAAAATTCCTAAGTATTTTCACAAACTTAGGGAAAAAAAATTCTTGCTTAAAACTTAAAATCCTGCTTCGGGAAAACAAGAAAGAAATAAAAATTTTAATGTGCATTAAAGTCTGCGTGCCGTTTGGGTTCTCTAGCTTGCATTTAAGCACAGGGGGATTAGTAATTCACTTACTGAAAAGCCTGTACATTATAAGCAAGACAGCACATTTAGCTTAGCGATTAATGCAACACTATTTCAATCCACCACTGTCTGTAAGGAGTTTGTGCATGGGTTTTCTCCAGGTGCACTGATTTCCTCCAACTAATTAAGCTGCTTGGGTTTCATGGTCTGAAAGGGCCTTCCACCAGGTATCATTAAAATATAAACAATGGTTAAAAATATTTGATGCATTAAAGCACATGTCCACTTTTTATTTGCTTAATTTATTTCTCAAAATGCAACTTTTTCCAAGGTCATTCTGGAAAATTAAATTCCCAAAAGAATTGTCATCAATGTCTTCATTATAATTTGCATTTAGTAAAACCTCCATGTTTTGAAGTCCAGTGTAGTTTTATGCCCATATGACATGATCTACCCTTAACCCTAACTAGAACCTCCATAAGGCAGTGGGACCGGATAACATACCTGGTCAGCTACTAAGGGACTGACAGAGGTCCTGATATTTCAGGAGTCCATCATCCCCTTGGATTTCAAGAAAGCCACCAGCTACAAAGAGGGTGACAGTAACAGGCCTCAAATGATGACCGCCCATGGCACTGACCTCCACCATTATGAAATACTTCAAGCATCTAGTGATAGAACGCATCAAAGCGCATCTTCCAGAGACATTAGGCCCATTTCAATTCACCTACAGACCGAACATTTCCTCTGAAGATTCAATAGCCTTGTCACTCCCATCTGTCCTGACCTACATTATCTAGGCTGGTATTCATTGACTTCAGCTCGGTATTTAAGATGATAATTCCCCAGAGACTGGTGGAGAAGCTGTCCTCATTGGGGCTCAACACCCCTCTCTGTAAATGGATTCTGGACTTCCTAGCAGACGGACCACAGTCTGTCTTGGCCAGTAGTAGAATGTCGAGCACCTTACATGCTGAGCACTGGTGCACCTCGGGGGTGTATGTTTAGCCCACTCAGGCGACTCACCCATGACTGCAATGCCAGGTCCAACAGAGTCATGAAGATTGCAAATGGCACAACAGTAGTTGGCTTCATCAGCAACAACATTGAGTTTCAATGCAGAGAAGAGTAGAAAATTTTGTGAAATGATGCAAGTATAACAATGTGAGTCTCAATATGGACAAGACCAAGGAGATTATTGTGGCCTTCAGGAGGACTAGGAATAACCATCTTTCACTACACATCAATAACTCTGTAGTGGAGAGAGATCAGACCACCATGTTCCTTGGAGTCCACTTAAGTAGTGACCTATCCTGAACACACATCTCTGGCAATCATTCCTGTCAACTTTCTACAAGAGCTCTATTAAGATTGACCTAGGTAGGTGCATCATGTGTACTGTAGAGCTGTATTGCTGTAGAGCATTAGATAGGAAGTCAATACACAGGATCATAAGAGCGGCGGAGAGGATCACTGGGGTCTCCCTTCAGCCCCTCCACACACCCACCCCCATTGAAATGATCTACTGGAATCATTGTCTGAAGAGGGCTTTTAAAATGGTTAAGGACCCCATCACCCCGCACACAGCATCTCCCAGCTAGTCCTGTCGAGAAAGAGATACTGAAGTATCAGAAATAGAACAACTGTTTGAGAAGCAGCTTCTTCCCGTGGGCAGTGAAACTGCTGAATGACTGATGAAGTGCTCATACAATCCCTCTGAGACTCATACTATTTATTTAACATTTATATATATAGATATAGATATATCTATATCTATATATATCTATAGATATATCTATATATCTATATCTATATATATCTATAGATATATCTATAGATATATATAGATATATATTTATATATATTGCCTTTAAATCATTTGCAAGTATGTGTTTGCATGTTTTTACACTGAGGACCAAAGAAACATGTTTTGTCCTGTTGTACTTGTACAGTTGTATGGAAAAAATAAACTTGAACTTGAAACTCTCTGCTATGTTGCAACTTCAGTGCAACTTGACCTATGCACCTGACTGGTCTGCCCCACTATTATTTATTTGTGGCTTAATAATATAATAGCACACGGAGACGTGATGCTTCTTTCATGGTTTAATACAAGCTGAAGATGATTCCCCCGCACCACACATTATATAAGTGATAGTGTCATCCTGCAGGGCTGATGATGTCATATGCACACAGGCTTATATCTTCTTTCTTTGGCTTGGCTTCGCGGACGAAGATTTATGGAGGGGGTAAAAAGTCCACGTCAGCTGCAGGCTCGTTTGTGGCTGACAAGTCCGATGCGGGACAGGCAGACACGGTTGCAGCGGTTGCAGGGGAAAATTGGTTGGTTGGGGTTGGGTGTTGGGTTTTTCCTCCTTTGCCTTTTGTCAGTGAGGTGGGCTCTGCCATCTTCTTCAAAAGGAGGTTGCTGCCCGCCAAACTGTGAGGCGCCAAGATGCACGGTTTGAGGCGTTATCAGCCCACTGGCGGTGGTCAATGTGGCAGGCACCAAGAGATTTCTTTAGGCAGTCCTTGTACCTTTTCTTTGGTGCACCTCTGTCACGGTGGCCAGTGGAGAGCTCGCCATATAGCACGATCTTGGGAAGGCGATGGTCCTCCATTCTGGAGAGGTGACCCATCCAGCGCAGCTGGATCTTCAGCAGCGTGGACTCGATGCTGTCGACCTCTGCCATCTCGAGTACTTCGACGTTAGGGATGAAAGTGCTCCAATGGATGTTGAGGATGGAGCGGAGACAACGCTGGTGGAAGCGTTCTAGGAGCCGTAGGTGGTGCCGGTAGAGGACCCATGATTCGGAGCCGAACAGGAGTGTGGGTATGACAACGGCTCTGTATACGCTTATCTTTGTGAGGTTTTTCAGTTGGTTGTTTTTCCATACTCTTTTGTGTAGTCTTCCAAAGGCGCTATTTGCCTTGGCGAGTCTGTTGTCTATCTCATTGTCGATCCTTGCATCTGATGAAATGGTGCAGCCGAGATAGGTAAACTGGTTGACCGTTTTGAGTTTTGTGTGCCCGATGGAGATGTGGGGGGGCTGGTAGTCATGGTGGGGAGCTGGCTGATGGAGGACCTCAGTTTTCTTCAGGCTGACTTCCAGGCCAAACATTTTGGCAGTTTCCGCAAAGCAGGACGTCAAGCGCTGAAGAGCTGGCTCTGAATGGGCAACTAAAGCGGCATCATCTGCAAAGAGTAGTTCACGGACAAGTTTCTCTTGTGTCTTGGTGTGAGCTTGCAGGCGCCTCAGATTGAAGAGACTGCCATCCGTGCAAATACTAGAGCGCATCGGATGTCCCCCAAAGTTCCTCAACATGATTATCCAACTGCACGAAAACCAACAAGGTCGGGTCAGATACAGCAATGAGCTCTCTGAACCCTTCTCCATTAACAATGATGTGAAGCAAGGCTGTGTTCTCGCACCAACCCTCTTTTCAATCTTCTTCAGCATGATGCTGAACCAACAGGCTTATATACATAACACTCTTCTCCCCATCCCCTACCAGCCCCTGCAAAATAAATGCTCTGTGAAAATAACATATAGGCAGCCCTTAAACTAAACCACCATATCTATGTGGGTCCCCCAGATTAATACTGAGGATCACAATTACAGTATAACTTAATTATGAGATGATAAACCCACAGGTCACTAGACATAGTCTTTCAGTCGTTCCGCAGGATGTTTCTCCCTTTTGGATCATCTCAGAGAGGTAGAATCTCTTGGGATACTTACCAACTTTTCTGGGCTCTTTGCCTTCTGGGGTAGTTCCTCATTGGCTGGCAAGGACTGTGCACTTTGTCTTTGGCGAACCCCATTGGGATTTTGCATAGGACTGCGCTATTGGGCCATGGGGCTGCTTGGCTGAGCAGTCAACAATGAAGGGAACACACTTTCCGAAGATATTTTTGGAATGTCGACGGTAGAATGAGGCCATGGAATCTTGTCTGGAATCTCTTCAGGGTTGTGAGCAGTGGGCGTGGCCATGGCATCATCCACCGCTCTCAACTGGTCCATGTGCTGTTTCCATATTTTAGTTCCCTCCAGTTTAGTGTAAGAACAGGGACTTAGTATTTTTTTAAGAATAGTGCCTCTCACCCATGGCTCCCTTTTGTCCTGGAAGTCCCATACCAGTACTCATTATCCCACTTCCAGAGATCTTGTAGATTTATTTGGAGACGTGGATTGCTCCAGGCGAAGGTCAATGTTTGGGTGCACTGTGGAAAGTGTTGTTCTTAAATTACTCCCAAACAATAATTCAGCCAGTGTTTGTTTGACTGTAGAGTGTAGTAATGTTTCTATATCTTAACAGGATGTGCTCCATGATGTTTTTAGATCAGTGCTTCTCAAACTTTTTCTTTCCACTCACATACCACTTTCAGTATTCCCTCTGCCGTAGGTGCTCTGTGATTAGTAAGGGATTGTTTAAGGTGGTATGTGGGGGGAAAAAAAAAAGTTTGAAAACCACTGTTTTGATCGTCCCTAATTCACTCGTTATGTGCACGGTTTCATAACTTCGAAGGAATTGGGCCAATGACAATTTTTCTCAAGCAAAATATTTCAGTAATAATTAGGTCTGGAGCAGTGATTCTCAACCTTCCCTTCCCACTCGTATACCACCTTAAGCAATCCCTTACTAATCACAGAGCACCAATGGCATAGGGATTACTTAAAGTGGTATGTGAATGGAAAGATAAAAATGGTTGAGAACCACTGGTTTAGGGATTTCTTAGTTTTCATGGCCTTTTTGAAAGTCTGTACAAAACGTTCTGTGCTTGGGTGGTAGGGTGCTGATATGTCATATACTGTTATTGCATAGGAATTCCTTAAAGGCATCTGATACAGACTGAGGCCCATTATCAGAAATTAGTTGAATAGGCAATCCATACAATGCAAATATACTTGCAGTTTTTCAATTCTGTTGTTCTTCTCATGTGTGATGCTACTGGTCATTTAGAATGTGTACCTATATCAATAAGGAAGTTTTCTCCCATAAAAGGACCAGTGAAATCAATGTGAATCCTACTCCGTGGTCGAAATGGCCATTTCCAAGGGTTAGCTTTGGCTTCAGGAGCTTTTTGTTGCCTATCTTGACAAGTGGCACATCTTCTTACTGTCTCTTCAATATCAATGTCTATTAAAGGCTGCCAGATATGCATACGTGGTGATGCTTTCATTCAAACCATTCCTGGATGGTTGTTGTGGAGCTCTGAATACATGGCCATCCGCCATTTGGCAAGAGTAATCATTCTTGTCCCCCACAATAAACAGCCTTCTTCAACTGATATCTCATGGCATCATGTATAATAAGGTTTCAGTTCCGCAGAAACAGCTTCATCCTTGGGCCACCCATTTATTGTGAAGAAGAGAATTTTTGACAGTGTAGTTTCTTTTCGTTCTTTTTTGCTGATTATCTTTGCTGTAATTTGTAAGTGATGAAGCTGTTCTTGATTATTTCATCCTACTGCTCAGTTTCCAGTAGGGGTAAGTGAGATAGAGCATTAGCATGGTTGTTTTGGGTTGCTGGTTTATGTTTCAAATTGTAATCATATGCGGCCAGCTGCATGGCCCACCTTTAAATTCTTGTAGCCAGCACTGGTATTCCTTTTTAGGGCCTAGAATCAAACTCTGTGGTTTGTTGTCTGTTACTAAGGCAAACGTTCTACCATGTAAGTATTGGTGGAACAGTTTGACACCATATATTATGGCAAGCCCTTCTTTTTCCAGTTGGGCATAATTACGTTCACAAGTCATCAAAGGCTGGAGGCATAGGCCACCAGTTGTTCCCTTCTTCCCATTACCTGTGACAACACCACTCCTAATCCTACTGGCGAAGCATCCACTGCAAGGGTTACTTCTTTATCTGGGTCATAATGGATGAGAACATTGTCACTGAACATTAGTAGTTCTTTCCACTGCATTTCTAGTCTCTTCACTCCAGCACCATTTCTGGTCTTTTCTCAACAATAAATTTAGCGGGTTGCCGAGTGTTGACATATTTGGAATGTGCTTTTGATAATGGTTAACTAAACCCAAGAATGACTGTAATTCGGCTTTATTTGTTGGGTATGGTGCTCTGTTGTCAGCTTCCATACTAGTGGTGTCCATTCAGACTCCTTCACTGTTAATTGTAAAGGCAAAATATGTCACAGAGCGTACCATAAATATATATTTGTCCTGTGACAGATGGACATTAGCTTGTTGCAATCGAGTTAGGACCTTTTCTAGTTGAATATGTGCTCAGTCATCCTGACCTGTAATTATGATGTATCAAGGTAACATCCTACATTGATGCCATGTAATAATTTGTCCATGGCCACTTGAAACATTGCCGGGGCTGCATTCGGGTATAGGTGAATAACCTAAGTGAGTATTGGTTGCCACATATTTCTTCGAGTCTTCATCCAGTTCTATTTGTTGGTATGCTTGTGATAAATCCAGTTTCTGTTTCATTGCTTGTAGTCATTGTTGAGTATTTGTATTTAGTAATATATTAGCACACAAAGACGTGATGCTTCATGGTTTAATACAAGTTGAAGATGGTTCCCCCAGCACACATTATATAAGTGACAGTGTCATCTGATGACATCATATGCATGTTGGCATATATACATAACACCCACAATCTTGTATTTTCTGTTAAAGTGCCTGACCTTGAATCTATCTCAGGCTCTCTCTCTGTACCATTCAATGGGTTTAAAGGAGTCTATAATAAATATAAGATTATATTACAGTAATATATACTATAAAGGCACAGGCTGCTGGTTAGAATATTAGGAAAATGTTATTGAGTGACAGAATTACAATGAGATTAAGAACTCTCAGACGGTTGAATTGTTTCAGTCGTATGCCCATTACTTTTCAACCTGTGCTGCTTTGTAAAGTTGAAAGCAGATTCTGAACAGATGTTGTTAATATCTCGGAAACCATGGCTGAAAGGTGTGCTCAAGAAATCGGCTGTAGTTCTCTATGATTTACTTGAACATGTTTAATGTTCAACTGCATAATGTCATATTTCTGCCCTGTGGTCCAGCAAAGATTGTGAATTCAGTTGAAATACCTCTTTCTTTCAGGGTCAAGGATTATTTCCTTCCATATTCTGTGATAAAGGATAAGGTCAATGATCCTGTCAGAAGAGGGGCAAGAGATGGTTAATAGGACAAGGAAATTAGTAGTTTGGAATACGGCATGTCCCTTCTGCCATTTACGCTGGACTTCTATGTGCTTCCTCCAAATAGGCATGATGATCAGCTTCCAAAAATGCATGGACTGAAGTGTCGTTGGTGACCTGCTGTTCAATGACTGGGGTAAGAGTGGTCTTCTTTCAGGAGTGAAAGCAATAGAGATTGAACAGTGGATAGCTTGCTTGTGACAAAAAGGACTGAAAATGTACTTGGGCAATGACATAGCCTTGCTTGACACTCTCTTCCATCTTTACAGAGAATAGGTCAGTTGCAGACCCTTTGGCAGCTAGATATGAGAGAAATTTTTCACAGTCCCTCTTGATTGACAAATTCAAGGACTTTATGTTGCTTTTCCATCTTTGTTAAGAAGCAAGAATCAATCGCCCAGTCCACTCTGGTCAAACAGAAATATATTTATCTTTCATCTTGAGGAGCAAGGGATGGAGAAAGGGGAAGAGAGAAAGACCCATACACCTTACACACACTCTTTGATTATACAAAGATTACACACTTACAGATGATTTGGAGCAGTGGTTCCCAACCTTTTTCTTTCCACTCACATACCATTTTAAGTTAATCCCTATGCCATCGGTGCTCTGTGATTAGTAAGGGATTGCTTAAGGTGGTACATGAGTGGGAAGGGAAGATTGAGAATCACTGCTCTAGACCCAATTGTTACTGAAATATTTTGCTTAGAATTGTCATTGGCCCATTTCCTTTGGAGTGATGAAACTGTGCACATAGCGAGTCAATTAAGTACGATTAAAATAGTGGTTTTCAAACTTTTTTTTCCACCCACATATCACTGATTTAGAGCATCATCATCAAAATATATTCAGCTGTCAATCATTAATCAAGAGGATGCACGATGGTTGCTTCTGGCATCATTTTCTTTGCATGATCATCATTTGCCTTGTAAAACACTGTCGAGGTCTGGTGGTCTCTTAAAGGATGAATTCAGTAACCATTTACATCAAGATGAAAAAGATTAGAACAATTGTTTCCTTTTTCATTACTGTACAAATTTATCACTCATCATGGAATGCAAATTTATTTTCCAAATATCTCAATTAGTGACCTGTCAACTTAATCCTCAATCAGATTTGAAATACTCGCGGAAAGGTATATACATCCTCTTGCAACAAGCATTCCTGCATGAGAATTAATTTAATTATCATCCAAATACCCACTTACTGTAGTTTTAGATTCTTCAACTGTTTGTTATGCCTATTCTGTTCAGGGTTACCAACAGCCAGTGTGTTTAAATCTGATGAAGTCCATTTGCTGGAAAAGCAAGAACCTAATCTAACAATCTGATGACCAGCAATGTTGCATTGAAACCAAAATTAAAATAATTAACTGTTTAACTGTCTATTATACAGGATTATGTATCTCACATTTGAACAACAATTTAATTGCATTTTGTTGCTCATAGATGTACATTCAGAAAAAGACCACAGAAAATGGTGATTCCAAATATTGCATTTATACACCAAGAGCAGTTTATAGTAAAGAAAAGATGTTTCCCCATCTGAGGCAGAAAATGATGATTCCAAATATTGCATTTATATACCAAGAGCGTTATTATAGTAAAGAAAAGATATCTCCCCATCTGAGGCAGAAAATGATGATTCCAAATATTGCATTTATATACCAAGAGCATTATTATAGTAAAGAAAAGATATCTCCCCATCTGAGGCAGAAAATGATGATTCCAAATATTGCATTTATGTACCAAGAGCATTTTTATAGTAAAGAAAAGATGTTTCCCCATCTGAGGCAGAAAATGATGATTCCAAATATTGCATTTATATACCAAGAGCGTTATTATAGTAAAGAAAAGATATCTCCCCATCTGAGGCAGAAAATGATGATTCCAAATATTGCATTTATATACCAAGAGCATTTTTATAGTAAAGAAGATGTTTCTCCATCTGAGGCAGAAAATGATGATTCCAAATATTGCATTTATACACCAAGAGCATTATTATAGTAAAGAAAAGATATCTCCCCATCTGAGGCAGAAAATGATGATTCCAAATATTGCATTTATACACCAAGAGGATTATTATAGTAAAGAAAAGATATCTCCCCATCTGAGGCAGAAAAGAGAAAAATAATTTCCAGTAAATTAGCATCATAATAAAATCAAATATGTATTAATGAGATTCTTTTTCAAGGATTTTTTTGAGACATCATTTATACATCATAAACTTATCATATTTTTGTTACAATATGTATTATGTGAGAATGAAATGCAATTGATAATTTCTCTTCATTTGTCAAAAAAAGAGTGTAAAATAATTGAAAAATTATTTTTACTCAGTTTTTTTGAGTAGCTCTGAAATGTACCTGAAATTTTCTATTTAAGAACATTTTTGAGACATTCTTAGAAATTGTATTATCAGCCATTTTATGTTTATATAACTATCACTGTTCTTCAGTACTCAAATGCTGTTTAAAACAGTACTGTCAATTTGATTGAATCTGAAAACAAAATACAATTGTAAAATAATTATAAATGTCTTGCATCCAAAAGAATAATTGCTATTGAATTGTTTACTGGTGATGTGGTAGACCAGTATATATAGTATTTGAATATGCTCAATATCAAGACAAATGAATGATCTGTGACCTTAAGGATGTTGAAAATGGTTTGTCACCTGCATTAACCACCAATGTAGGCAATAATTTCCAAACTGAAAATGTCAAAGTTTTGTATGATGTTATTGTCTTGAGTGGTATATTTCTGTAATATGCGCTTCCACCAGCGTTGTCTCCGCTCCATCCTCAACATCCATTGGAGCGCTCACACCCCTAACGTCGAGGTACTCGAGATGGCAGAGGTCGACAGCATCGAGTCCACGCTGCTGAAGATCCAGCTGCGCTGGATGGGTCACGTCTCCAGAATGGAGGACCATCGCCTTCCCAAGATCGTATTATATGGCGAGCTCTCCACTGGCCACCGTGACAGAGGTGCACCAAAGAAAAGGTACAAGGACTGCCTAAAGAAATCTCTTGGTGCCTGCCACATTGACCACCGCCAGTGGGCTTATAACGCCTCAAACCGTGCATCTTGGCGCCTCACAGTTTGGCGGGCAGCAGCCTCCTTTGAAGAAGACCGCAGAGCCCACCTCACTGACAAAAGGCAAAGGAGGAAAAACCCAACACCCAACCCCAACCAACCAATTTTCCCTTGCAACCGCTGCAATCGTGTCTGCCTGTCCCGCATCGGACTGGTCAGCCACAAACGAGCCTGCAGCTGACGTGGACTTTTTACCCCCTCCATAAATCTTCGTCCGCGAAGCCAAGCCAAAGAAAAAAACTAAGTAACATTAATCTGATGAGAATCATGATTATATCTCTTTGCTTTACAACAGCAATTAGGATATCAAATACATTGAAAATGGATGCAGTATTTTCAGAATGATCTCTGACACTTCTAATTTGAAAAAATTGAACTATATGTGATTTGGAAAAGGATCATCTAGCATAGTAATTTCTTGATTGTTCGGCACTTTGTGGGAATTTATTCTTTATCTTGAGAAATCACTGGATTGTAAAGAGACACATATCCTCCACTCTTACCTTTCAGATCTGGCCGTTTAATCATGTGATTTTGTAGGAACTCCACCTTCAGGTGCTTGAAGTATGTGTACTTTTCTGGTTGCCACACTACTGGGAGGTGGAGGCCTGTTGTTATCAGGAGAGATTGGATAGGCTAAGTTGTTTTTTTTCATTGGAATGTTAGAGGTTGAGAGTAACCTTGAAAAGGTTTATAATCTTAGGAAGATTGTCGATAATCAGTCTTTTTGCCAGGACACGGGTATCTAGAACAAGAGGACTGGAATATTGCGAGAGGGCGTAATTTTTAAGGACCTGAGAGGTGAGGTTTATGCAGAAGGGGATGATTATCTGGAATGAGCTGCTAGAAGCAGGTACAATTACAATGTTTAAAAAACAAAAGACCAGATACTCAGAGAGAAAAGGAGTGGAGTGATGTCGGGATAATATAGACAAATGAGATGAATACAGATAGGTTGGTAGGGGCCAGGCAGGCCAAAAGGTCCCATTTCTTTGATGTATAATTCGATGACAGTGAATATATTTTCAGAAATCGATAAAACAAATAAATTCATTCAATGGAAACATTTAGCAGGCCAGGCAGATCTGGGAAGGGAAATAGAGTTAATGTTTCATGTTGAAGAGCCTTTGTCAGACCTTTTGACCTGCAAAGAGTTTCCAGCATTTATTGTTTTTGTTTCAGATTTACAGCATAAATTATAACTAATTTAAGAATTTAACCCATTCCAGAAATTGTCAATTACTTTTACTTACCTAGGTCATTCCCAGCTGTTAGTCTCCATTCAAATGGATGGGCTAACTGGGGAACAGCTCCTCCTAATGACATGAAAGTAAACTAACCTCTGTCAGGATAATGCCACAGTATTGGGGCACTATTTACACAAAGCAAACTGTTATGGTCAATCCAAACTTGCCTGGGCATGCACTGCACTCAGTGCAGGTTTGAAGATCTGATGGTAAAGCTGAAGAAAATAGCAAATAAGGCATTTAAGGATGTTGCTGAGAATTTTCTTGGCAACTACAGAGCAACAAACTACATCCATCTGATTGACAACCTGCTTCAAGCATGAAGTGCAACATCTCATTGAAAATTCATTTTTCTTTTGCATTTGCACTTGGACTTGTTACCTGCTGATCTAGGTGCAAACATGGTGAAAGATTTCACCAGGACATTGTGACTATGGAAAAGTAGTATTAGAGGAACTGGTATCCACCAATGCTGGCCAACTATTGTTTGGACACTGACATGAGAGGCATCAGATGCTGAGTACAAATGAAAATTGGCGGCAAAATATTTCTAGGTCAGTTGAACTGGCACAATGTTTCAGCATCATAAATTCAATAACAGTTAATTTAATGTTTCTCAGACTTCCAACTTTGTGTTCAGCTTGAAGTTGTCTATCATAATTTCCTATTTCTTTTAGGAAGCAAACATTTTTTTAAAATGTTGTCCGGAGTTTTCTGGCAGCCAAAAGAAAAGCTACATAGATGTGGTCAAAACCTTCTTAAAAAAATACAATATCTGAACTGACTCCTGGGAATCCATGACCATTCAGAGTGAAGAGATGATATTGAGAATCAAGAACCCATACACTGAAAGCAGACAGAAGTACAGTGTAAAAGTTGGAGGAAATGTTCCACCTTCAAACTACCCACCCAAGCAAATTAAGCACTTTTTGCCCTATTTGTGGAAGATAATGCGGTTCCCACCTTGTCCTTCTCTGCCACTGTTGAACCCATAAAGTTGGAGTGGGAAAAGGTCACCCTTGCTTCCAAAGGATTTCCTAAGTGGAAAAGGATGAAGATGATGTGAGGAGTCCAATGCCAGAATTCAGCTGAAACATATTCAGGACTTCAGCTCAGCCCTGGTTTCCTAAGCTTGATGACACTAATGCTGAGAAATGTCATCAATTCAGTGCAATACTGCCAGCAATACTCAGCAAATTCCATCATCTTGGTTCCATTTTAAATTCTATGGAAATACAGTTGGGTAATGTTCAGCGTGAACAATCATCACTTAAAGGTGGACACTTCACATGCTGTGTCAAACAATGCCTTGGAAAAGATGGTTCATCTCGATACTGGAGGGAATCTTCAAAACTATATCAAATGCTGTGCTGAGGAAAGTCTTGCAGACTCAATCACAGTTTATCAATGGCTGAAGATCTGAGAAGGGCCGGTTTGCTGGTTTTGTACTAAGTGAAATCATAATTGTGGAAACTTTTGAATTTAATGGTGTGGAAAACAGATTTAATAATATGATAGATTTTATGCTGCAGTTTTCATTCAGCATGAAAGAAAAATGTAACTAGTCCTCAGAACATATTAATGGCTTTATGGGATGCTTGTCAAGGTGAGTAAATTCATATTAGTATAGACAGAAACTAAAGTACTGAATATGTTGATTTAAATTGAAAATAAATCCCTTGAAGGATATGTACTCTTTTCCTGATAAAGATGATTTTGACATAATTCTATCAAAAAGATCATCTCCAAAATATGATTTAGTATTTTGCAGATATCAGTTTGAATGTTCTTTTAATTTTGTTTAGCAGTATCTTTACAATACAATTTAATAGTGCTCTACTTTATTATTTTCTATGCTTTGAAATGTCCACATAACTTGTAAAGTGATATTCCAGATCGCAGAACCTGACCAGAATTTCACCATCTGGAGATCAAAAGATATTATTTTATAGGTTGAATGATTTCTTCAGAAAGGAAAGTGAAATCCAATTTGGTCTTTTGAAAGAGTAAGTAAAAGGGGAGTTTGGAGATGTGGGTTGTGGAGGTAGGATGGAGGAGGGGGAAGTTGGGGTGATTCCAATATGTCAGTTGGTAGATGGAGAAGAATCTAGCTAAAATAATACTAGTAAGACCCAATTCCAATCATACAAATATTTCCACAGAGTTGCTCTCCCTGTGTTAATTTTAGGATCACCGTGGGCAATTTTCAGCAAAATTCTCTTGTGAAAAAATGATGAGATAAAAAGAGGAGTGAGAATGGATCCTAGTCTAGAAAGTCCGAGTGTAAAGAAATTTAAAAAACACAAGTTGGAGTCATTTCTAAATCCCTTTTATATGTACACAATGGAATGAATGCCCCCTACATTGTAAGTTTCTATGATTCTCTATTAAGAAATAACAGTTAAATGCAATAATGGATATCAGGAGTTTAATATATTTTGGACAAACTAAATTAGTAAAAACAACTTGGAAGAATAGTTTTTTGGAAGAGAGTTTTCCAGATCACCTTTTTGAGAAAACATAGAAGCATAACTAGGTGAAAAATAGTTTGGTCTCTGAAACATGTTAAATCTAGTACGATGTTAAAGGTATTTGGTGATAAATAATCTGTGATAAAGGATTTATTTAGATTATCATATATTAGGTTGACTACTGTTAGGTCTGCTTTGTTCATGAATGAGTGAGACAAACACCAGGCTGAGTCGAAATCAGGGTTCTTTGTTCTTTATTACCGGATTGTAACACTTGCGACTAAACATGTTAGTCGGAGAATGCTGCCGTTATCAGCAAAATGGTGATTTTTTTATACCCTTGGATATGTGCTTAGAACATCATCATATCATTACTTGTCCAATGACTAAAACTGTTGCTATCCTTTCCCTGCTAGCTTCCTGCCTCTCAATCCATCAATGTCTCTCTTATCTTGTAAGTACAAGGATGCATTCACATCTTGTTACAGCCCTGCACATTCCCATCTCATGATGTTTTACCTAACAGGAGTACAAGGACACCTCCCCTTCTTGTTACAGCCCTGTACAGGGTAACTCCCTACACATTCCCATCTCATGATGTTTTACCTTACACTACCCCTTATCCAAAATGTTTGGAACGAGATGTTTTTCGGTTTTTTTTTGTTTTTTTTGGATTTTGGAACAATGGAACTAAGCAATGCAGTAACATCAGCAGAATACTTGGATCAGCAGTTAAACAGCAACAACGAACATGAAATATTGTTAAGTGTTTACCAAAATAAAACGATCTTTGCTTACAAAAGAAAACCATCTCCCTGACCACCTCCCCACCACCGCTGCTGGTCCTGTCTCCTCCCCACCACCGCCACTCCCAGTCCCCAACACGTCACCGCCGCCACTGCTGGTCCTGACACCTCCCTACTGCCACCGCCGGTCCCCGCTCCTGCCCGGGCCTGCAAGGAAGCCCAAGGTGACATCTATGATGTGGACGGCACCGCACCTGATGTTGAGAATGGAGTTGCCGACTTTGGCTTTAGCCGATGCTGAAAATTTGGATCCAGCTCCGTTTGGTATTTTCCTGGCTAAAAGCAAAGATTTTGTTTTTTTTTTAGTTATTGTAATCAAACTCGTGCGAACAGAGCATCAAAACCTCATTTGGGCAAGTCAGTTGTTGAATTTTATTTTCCCCACTTGTGATGTCATGTCGGCGCTAAAAAAAAATTGATCTTTGGATCTTTTCTGTTTTTGGATCTTCGGTTAAGGGATACCCGACCTGTAGTAGAATTTCAGATCATGTTGAATCGAGAACTTTTGATATAAACAAGGCTAATTAAGGAATGATTAGGGATGAGGTGGCTGAAGAGTATTGGAATGCTAGAGTAGCGATAGTAAAGTTTATATTTTTAAAAATTGTGGTTCACAAATAGTGAAAACCCCAAATTGAATTGAACATGTATTAATTTGCTTAATAAAAAAATGCTTAAGTTACTGCACAATGAGTACTGTAATAAACCCGGAGAATGAGGGAGTTTATTTCAGAATCTGTTAATTTTATGGACATCATTGACGTAGAATAGGAAATGGAAATAAATGAATGAAAATAAAATTGTCACTTTCCAAAAGGATATGGGAAGAATCATAGAACCTAACAAGGAATGATGTGGTCACTGTTTGCATGCTAGAAAATATTAAAACATTAAGTAGTGGAGAGCTGGCAGTTTAATATGAATTATCTTTTCTTTCTTCTTCTTCTTCTTTGGCTTGGCTTCGCGGACGAAGATTTATGGAGGGGGTAAAAAGTCCACGTCAGCTGCAGGCTCGTTTGTGGCTGACAAGTCCGATGCGGGACAGGCAGACACGGTTGCAGCGGCTGCAGGGGAAAATTGGTGGGTTGGGGTTGGGTGTTGGGTTTTTCCTCCTTTGCCTTTTGTCAGTGAGGTGGGCTCTGCGGTCTTCTTCAAAGGAGGTTGCTGCCCGCCAAACTGTGAGGCGCCAAGATGCACGGTTTGAGGCGTTATCAGCCCACTGGCGGTGGTCAATGTGGCAGGCACCAAGAGATTTCTTTAGGCAGTCCTTGTACCTTTTCTTTGGTGCACCTCTGTCACGGTGGCCAGTGGAGAGCTCGCCATATAATACGATCTTGGGAAGGCGATGGTCCTCCATTCTGGAGACGTGACCCATCCAGCGCAGCTGGATCTTCATAAGCGTGGACTCGATGCTGTCGACCTCTGCCATCTCAAGTACTTCGACGTTAGGGGTGTAAGCGCTCCAATGGATGTTGAGAATGGAGCGGAGACAACGCTGGTGGAAGCGTGCTAGGAGCCGTAGGTGGTGCCGGTAGAGGACCCATGATTCGGAGCCGAACAGGAGTGTGGGTATGACAACGGCTCTGTATACACTTATCTTTGTGAGGTTTTTCAGTTGGTTGTTTTTCCAGACTCTTTTGTGTAGTCTTCCAAAGGCGCTATTTGCCTTGGCGAGTCTGTTGTCTATCTCATTGTCGATCCTTGCATCTGATGAAATGGTGCAGCCGAGATAGGTAAATTGGTTGACCGTTTTGAGTTTTGTGTGCCCGATGGAGATGTGGGGGGGCTGGTAGTCATGGTGGGGAGCTGGCTGATGGAGGACCTCAGTTTTCTTCAGGCTGACTTCCAGGCCAAACATTTTGGCAGTTTCCGCAAAGCAGGACGTCAAGCGCTGAAGAGCTGGCTCTGAATGGGCAACTAAAGCGGCATCATCTGCAAAGAGTAGTTCACGGACAAGTTTCTCTTGTGTCTTGGTGTGAGCTTGCAGGCGCCTCAGATTGAAGAGACCGCCATCCGTGCGGTACCGGATGTAAACAGCGTCTTCATTGTTGGGGTCTTTCATGGCTTGGTTCAGTATCATGCTGAAGAAGATTGAAAAGAGGGTTGGTGCCAGAACACAGCCTTGCTTCACGCCATTGTTAATGTTGGAAAACTGCAGTCAGACGAAGCGAGAGGAAACTTCCAGGCAAACCTCAAAGCAAAGCTCGACGTTGCAACCCGCCTCACGGACCCGTCCCCTGAAACCCTCTGGGATCAGTTGAAGACTACCATACTGCAATCCACTGAAGAGGTACTGGGCCTCTCCTCCAGGAAAAACAAGGACTGGTTTGACGAAAACAGCCAGGAAATCCAGGAGCTGCTGGCAAAGAAGCGAGCTGCCCACCAGGCTCACCTTACAAAGCTGTCCTGTCCAGAGAAGAAACAAGCCTTCCGTCGTGCATGCAGCCATCTTCAGCGCAAACTCCGGGAGATCCAAAATGAGTGGTGGACTAGCCTCGCCAAACGAACACAGCTCAGCGCGGACATTGGCGACTTCAGGGGTTTCTACGAGGCTCTAAAGGCTGTGTACGGCCCCTCACCCCAAGTCTAAAGCCCGCTGCGCAGCTCAGACGGCAAAGTCCTCCTCAGCGACAAGATCTCCATCCTCAACCGATGGTCAGAACACTTCCAATCTCTTTTCAGTGCCAACCGCTCAGTCCAAGATTCCACCCTGCTCCAGCTCCCTCAACAGCCCCTAAGGCTAGAGCTGGATGAGGTTCCCACCCTGGATGAGACATATAAGGCAATTGAACAATTGAAAAGTGGCAAAGCAGCAGGTATGGATGGAATCCCCCCAGAAGTCTGGAAGGCTGGCGGCAAAACTCTGCATGCCAAACTGCATGAGTTTTTCAAGCTTTGTTGGGACCAAGGTAAACTGCCTCAGGATCTTCGTGATGCCACCATCATCACCCTGTACAAAAACAAAGGCGAGAAATCAGACTGTTCAAACTACAGGGGAATCACGTTGCTCTCCATTGCAGGCAAAATCTTCGCTAGGATTCTACTAAATAGAATAATACCTAGTGTCGCCGAGAATATTCTCCCAGAATCACAGTGCGGCTTTCGCGCAAACAGAGGAACCACTGACATGGTCTTTGCCCTCAGACAGCTCCAAGAAAAGTGCAGAGAACAAAACAAAGGACTCTACATCACCTTTGTTGACCTCACCAAAGCCTTCGACACCGTGAGCAGGAAAGGGCTTTGGCAAATACTAGAGCGCATCGGATATCCCCCAAAGTTCCTCAACAATATGAATTATAAATTTGAAGTAATTACTGTCAGTAAATTAAACATACTTCAAAAGTGATTGTGACTAAAGTGTAACATATATTCTGGAACTAATGTTCTACAGGTTCAGATCTTTGGAGAGGATGTTGGAAATATAACGTCGATAATAGTTTCAATATTACACATCCTTTAGATTCAAGAAAAATCATTCCTTAAAAGACAATGAAATCAATCTTTTCAAGAAATGGGATGAGGAGATTACAGCGAATTTTAGGATCGGTTAAACCCAACAATAAATGTCACAAAATTCCTACAATCTACTATTGGGGATACGATCTTCTTCTTTCTTTGGCTTGGCTTCGCGGATGAAGATTTATGGAGGGGGTAAAAGTCCACGTCAGCTGCAGGCTCGTTTGTGGCTGACAAGTCCGATGAGGGACAGGCAGACACGGTTGCAGGGGAAAATTGGTGGGTTGGGTGTTGGGTTTTTCCTCCTTTGCCTTTTGTCAGTGAGGTGGGCTCTGCGGTCTTCTTCAAAGGAGGTTGCTGCCCGCCGAACTGTGAGGCGCCAAGATGCACGGTTGGAGGCGAGATCAGCCCACTGGCGGTGGTCAATGGGGCAGGCACCAAGAGATTTCTTTAGGCAGTCCTTGTACCTCTTCTTTGGTGCACCTCGGTCACGGTGGCCAGTGGAGAGCTCGCCATAGAACACGATCTTGGGAAGGCGAGGGTCCTCCATTCTGGAGACGTGACCTACCCAGCGCAGTTAATATCACAATATAATTGGACTGAAATAATGCAGATTTATGAAAGGAAGCAGTGTTTGACGAACATTAGAGATATTTAATGCTGTAACTAATGTGGTGAATAAAGGAGGACAAATTAATATATTGCTTATTGATGTTCAGAAGGAATTTAACACTGGGCTACACAGGAGGTTCTACAGGAGAAATGCTTGCAAATGAAGAGGAATACATTTGCAGGGATTGTCAATTATTTTATGATTAGAAAACATATTAGAATAAATACTCTTGGTTGCCAAGTAGAATTACTCAGTAACTTACTCTTTGAAGTATCTATCAATATCCTTGGTGATGGACTGAGTTTCATGCATTCGAATTTGCTGATGCAAATCTTGTGAAAATGAGCCGAGAGGAAAATAGAAAGATATTTCAAGGAGGTGAAGAAAGTAATCAGATTATCTTCTGGAGACTAGAGATCACTAAGTAGCAACACTCACGTAGGATGGAACATTCTCATACGTGATGTTGCAGGCAAACACATCAAAGAATTAAGAAGGAAATGCATCTTATGTTTTACTGCGAGAAGCGTGTGAACCTGATGGCCAGGTGCTATCGTATCCTGCTTTCGATTGCGTGTAGTTTTTTTTTCTCTGCAGGACGCAGGTCTGTTAAGACTGTGACTCTTAATGAAAAGGTGCTACTCTATGCATTGCGTGGGCATGCTGAAATTACACAGCAGCTTGTGATGTGGCTCCTTGGTCAATAGTCACAGCAACAGATTAGATGTCAGTGATGCAACTGTCAATCCCATATACAATGTTTGGCCAGTGGAAGAAACTCTCAAATACAGTCTTTAAATAAATAATCAATTATTTTAACTGCACTGATTTGTTTTGAAGTATTTGTGATGATTAGTAGATTCGGTCAACGTTTTTGAAATCTGTAGGGAGGTTGAGGCAGAGGCATTTTTTTCCCTGACTTCTAGCTTTCAACGAAATCATGCTTACCTTTGTGTTCATCAAGACAATAAGAATAATATTTATTTTCTATATTTTATATATTTATTGAAATACAACACAGCATGTAGCTCTGTATGTGCTACTGTCCCATGATAGAATCAATAATAAGATTTGGTGGCCTTAAAATTAGGATTAGAGAGTTAGCGAGGGCAAATATGCAAACGGTAAGGCAAGATAAATTTATATTTCAAGTTCCAGGGCTGTTATGGAGCAGAATGAGAGCAAAAGAATGAGGGAATACTTTTTTTTCCTCTACATTGTGATGACTTCTCAGCTATTATTTGGTGGAGTGAAAGAAAGAAAAATTGGCTCTATGATCTAAATGATTAAGAGTTCAGGACATTTTGTTCTCACTTTCTTCCTGGCTGTTAGTTGAATTAGTCAGATCCGGGGAACATTGTCTTATTCAGATAATTTAGTGAGGCATACAAGATGCTTTGAGCTGATAATATTGACAGGGACATATGCCAAAGAATTGCAGCTATAATTGCAAAATGACAGGTAAGCTCAGGTCTTTGAGACTGCAGTTGCTTATACTCCCTGGACCCGATGCTGGTTTGTACAAATACTGACAGCATTTATGATGTTACAGTATTTCTAAGCCTGGATAAATATGAAATGTAAATCTTTGAGAAGATGACAGGAGATCCTTGGCAAGAAGTAATGAAAGAAAGGCTGCTGAGAAATGGAGAAATACAGACTTGTCAGTATCTAGCAAAGATTAAAGGCAGCCTTATTTAAAACAGAAGTGTCAGTGTTCATGAAGAAAGACAGCTGTTGATTGGAGCAAGCAAATGACAGTTTAAGTTCACTGCAAGTTGTGGAACTATCTTCCAGAAGCACTGAAGCTCTGATTGCCCTGGGCACTTTTATACTGATTATAAATGAATGCGTAACTAGAAACTAATTGAAAGTTCATTTAATTTTTATATAAATATTTGACTTGAAATTAAATACAGGTTTTCAAACAAAATGGACACTGAAAGTTTAAAGAACACAAAAGTTTCAATTATAAATAATGTTTTTCTCTAAATTAAAAAATGAACATATTGTTAAATGTTGTAAATGATGTTATAGGAATAGAGTGCTCAATTACATAGCCTAATAATTACTACATCTACATTTTGTAAATCTCATACCAAAAATTTGCATTTGTGCAAATCTAGCATTTGCTAGCTGCATAACCTAAAGATTCAAATATCATCGGAGGAAAAATCCTCACAAGGTCTGTGCGAACAGAATTGTAAATCATCGTGTTGAGAGAGCAGAAATCACATTGGAAAAAGCAAAATGGACTGATGATTAAAGATTGGAATTCACAATTCACTTGACTGATGTCAGATGCACAAGTATACTGCCGGTAACATTTCAGTTACCACATACAGTAGCTCCATAAAACCATAATTCAGCAGAAATATCATTGAATTATACATTTCTTTCAGACAAGTCACATTGAATAGAAATGACATAAAGATGGAGCAGAGATTATTCATTGGCCATTGCTTTTGAATAGTATTGTTGGGGCAGGACGGATTTCAGCAATGAAGGTAATGTAACCTATGCATCAGCTGAGAATGCTTGGCTCAATATAAATAGTAGAAATGTTCCAAACATTTTCACAGCACTCTCTACAAAAGAAAGAATAATCACAAGTCATTGCAAAAGGGAACAGAAATGTACATTTGTAATTGAGGTATTGCGTAGGTACATACTGTAGCCAACCATTCATTCCTCTTGAAATGAAAAGGTCGGAAATAATAAGAGACCTGCTTCCAAAAGTATTCAACAATTTTGGCTAGAACTGCATATATTTTATCTAGGGAAAAGACAAAATCAGGGGTGCCCACAACTTCCAATGAATAAAACATTTACAAGTATTCAACATACAGAAATACTGGAGAAAGTCAGCAGGTCATGAAGGCCTGAGCCCTTCTTCAGGTATGCTAAGAAGTAGGCAGATGCCCGAATAAGAAGGTAGGGAGCAAGAGGAAAGGGGTGGACTACAGGCTGGCAGATGATAGGTGGATACAGGTGGGAGGGAGAAGAAGAAAAAGAAACTGCAAAAGCTAGGACAACCTGGTGGCCAGCCTTTCAAATTCACACCCTTTGGCCCCATTGACATTCTTTTCCATGGCCTTGTATACTTCCAGGTTGAGGCCACACTTAAATTGGAGGGTCAAGGCTTCATATTCCCCCTCAGTAGTCTCCACCCAGGTGGCATCAATGTTGAATTTCTGGTTTCCCCCCTCACCCTGTTCTGCTGCTTTCCCTCATCCTTCTGACTCCCTCACGCTCCTGAGCCCATTCCTTTCCTTTCTTCTAGCAGAGTGCACCCTTTCTCAATCTTTTACCTCGATCTCTCAGCTCCTTTCTCTTATTCCTCTTCATACCTGTATCGACCTGCTAGTCTGTGTTTCTCCCCCTTCCCCTGTCCTCACATTCAGGGGTCTGCCTAATTTTTTTTTAGCATACCCAAAGAAAGGCTCAGGCCCAATACTTTCTAATAGATGTTGCATGACCTGAATTTCTTTGGCACATTTCTGCATCTGCAGACTTCTTGTTTACTACCAGTATTCACTGTCAAGATTCACATAGAAAGAGCAACACCCAGGTACAAAATGATGATTAACACTCCAAGGTCTCTTCTGTGACATGAAGTGATCAACAGGTTTGGAAGAAGAAAGGTTTAAAAAAAAAATGACAAAAAACAGATAGGAAAAACTGGAAGTTGTTATACACAAGGTCTGGGAACTAGAAGAAATAGCATAACAATCTTTGTGGTAAGAGAGAATACATCTTCACTAACAATTGTAAGTCCATCCTAAATTATTAGACAGGTATTATCATCATTGAACAAAAGTATTACTGAAATTAAGGACTTTTAGCAAGTAAACGTAAGAGAACAAACTAAGAAAATGCTTTGTTATTGTATGTGCATGCCAGATAAGAAAGGGTGATAATTTTACAATCCTTGTGGCTGCTAATGGTCACATATTAGAGATGAAAGAAGAAAGCAGGTGTCACTTCATTTTATGGAAGGTTGTTAAACAAAATATTATTCAATTTGGTGCAAAAGTCCTCTCACAAGAATAGAATAATGCAATTGGTTCACTGTTTGTAGATCAGATCAGACCAATTTTTTTCTTAAATATTTGACAATTTAAATGTTTAGTATGAAGAAGTTCAGTGACGTAGTATTATATAAGCTTTTCAAAAGCAGTCAGTGCATTTAATAATAGTAAATAGATGTATGGCACAATCAACTGTGATGAAAGAGGACAAACAAATCAAACTTTATATGCTATAACAATGGAGAGAAAGTTTGTTTTGTAATTGAATTCCCATGGCAGCAATGGAACATATTCTAACAAAGGAAGAGATAAAAGTCTATTGTAATTATACATTATAGGATCTTGATACTGCTTAAAGAAAATAAAGTGACTTATAGAATATTAGCATGGGTCCATTATAAAATGTCTTGGTATTGAATTGTTCAGTTTTTGAGAATTAGAGAACATATTTGTTCTTGCTTCACAGAGATTTAAAGCTAGAGATTGGCATTCCAAATTATAAAAATATCACAGCAAAGCAGTATCATTTCATTTCTTAAAATGAAAAGATTCCAGCCTTAGGTTTGACACAAGAGCATAAAGAAATAGGAGGAGGTCCCTATAATCTTTCTCTGCCTTTCAATAATATTATGGCTTATCAGGTTCAATGCCTTATTCCACTTAATTCCTTTACTTTTTAATAACATATGTCAGGAATGCCAAAAAATTACAAGCTTCAAAGTATCTCACCATTCTAATTTCAAAAATAAGGCACTTAATCTGAAACTGTGTCACCAAATACAATTTAACCATTCATGCGAAAAGTCTCTCAGCATCATTTTCATCAGTCCATTAATAGTTCTCTTTATGTCAGTGAGATTACAGCTCATCCATCTGAAATCTTTAGTTAAGAAAAGGTGCAGTATCTCTCATTGGTTAAGTAAACATCCATAGAAACTGCTAAGACATGGCACTTGTGCTGAGGAGACATAGCTGTCAATTCTTTTTGAAACTTCTAAAATAATAAAGCAGTCCTTGTTGACATGCATAAAGACATGAATAATGTTAAGGCTTCAGTTAATGAGCGATATTTGAACAAAACAACAAAATCAATAACTGCATTTGTTAAGAGAGCCAAGTCACCTTTTCTTAGGAGGTGATGTTGGATGCATTAATTTAAACAGTTCCTTTACTGCCTTCACTTTAGTAGATTATGAGTACAATTTATACTGAGTTTTTCAGCAACACTCCTAAAATCACCACTATCTCGAACAGTGGTTCCCAACCTTTTTCTTCCCACTCACATACCACTTTAATTATTCTCTATGTCATCGGTGCTCTGTGATTAGTAAGGGATTGCTTAAGGTGGTATGTGAGTGGGAAGGGAAGGTTGAGAACCACTGTTCTAGACCCAATTGTTACTGAAATATTTTGCTTGAGAATTGTCATTGGCCCATTTCCCTTGGAGGATGAAACCGTGCACATAACGAGTCAATCAGGTACGATTAAAACAGTGGTTTTCAAATTTATTTATTTCCACCCACATCCCACCTTAAGCAATCCCTTACTAATCACAAAGCACCTCTGGCATAGGGAATACTTAAAGTGGTATGTGAATTGGAAGAAAAAGGTTGGGAACCACTGAGGTAGAAGGATAAGAACAGCAGGTTCATGGGAATACTACAAATTTCCATGTTTGCATTGTTTATCCCTCTTTCTAATGGGTCAAATTTCATAAATTCCTTCCCTGAAAACACCATTGGTATATTGCAATTTAATATCTATAGGGCCTCAAGATCATAGGGATACCTTACCAGAAATACACAAATTTAGTAGCCAAAGAAGACCTAAGAGAATGCCAAGCGTGATATAATCATGGCTCTATATATCGCTGAAAAATGTGTGGAACTAAATTGGTTACTGCTGGAAAAAAAGTATTTGGATTGTGAAGTATGATGAACCTAAACCCACATGACCTGGTGCAGAATACACTCGAAATGTATCCTGTGATTTCATTATCTGGAATTCAAACATAATCTCACACAAAACTAGACGAACTTGGTTTTGATTTCCACAGATGCTGCTTAATCTCCTGTTTTTTTCCCCCCAGCATTTTCTATTTTTAAGTTACATGGACCTTAGCATCTCGGGATAACTGTGGTCCAAAAAATCCCAATTGCTCAATCAGCCCAAATACAATTGCCCCATTATTGGCACCCATGATTTTGGTTTATTTCCTTCTTCGTGATGATCTTTGAAAGCCATCTCTTTAGCCAAACCTTTGGTCATCTGCCTTCTTTGGCTTGGCTTCGCGGACGAAGATTTATGGAGGGGTAAATGTCCACGTCAGCTGCAGGCTCGTTTGTGGCTGACAAGTCCGATGCGGGACAGGCAGTCATGGTTGCAGCGGTTGCAGGGGAAAATTTGTTGGTTGGGGTTGGGTGTTGGGTTTTTCCTTAATTTCTAGTTATATGGCATGTCAATATATTTTGGTATCTCATTGAGATAGACAACAGACTCGCCAAGGCAAATAGCGCCTTTGGAAGACTACACAAAAGAGTCTGGAAAAACAACCAACTGGAAAACCTCACAAAGATAAGCGTATACAGAGCCGTTGTCATACCCACACTCCTGTTCGGCTCCGAATCATGGATCCTCTACCGGCACCACCTACGGCTCCTAGAACGCTTCCACCAGCGTTGTCTCCGCTCCATCCTCAACATCCATTGGAGCGCTTACATCCCTAACGTCAAAGTACTCGAGATGGCAGAGGTCGACAGCATCGAGTCCACGCTGCTGAAGATCCAGCTGCGCTGGATGGGTCACGTCTCCAGAATGGAGGACCATCGCCTTCCCAAGGTCGTGTTATATGGCGAGCTCTCCACTGGCCACCGTGACAGAGGTGCACCAAAGAAAAGGTACAAGGACTGCCTAAAGAAATCTCTTGGTGCCTGCCACATTGACCACCGCCAGTGGGCTGATATCGCCTCAAACCGTGCATCTTGGCGCCTCACAGTTTGGCGGGCAGCAACCTCCTTTGAAGAAGACCACAGAGCCTACCTCACTGACAAAAGGCAAAGGAGGAAAAACCCAACACCCATCCCCAACCAACCAATTTTCCCCTGCAACCGCTGCAATCGTGTCTGCCTGTCCCGCATCGGACTTGTCAGCCACAAACGAGTCTGCAGCTGACGTGGACTTTTTACCCCCTCCATAAATCTTCGTCCGCGAAGCCAAGCCAAAGAAAAAAATATTTTGGTATGTATTATGTAAAGCATCCTGAGTTGTCTTGTTATTAAAGGCCTGACATAAATATGAGTTGAAATTGAATTTACATCAACATTTCATTCTGGTCATCTCCTTGCCATGTTCAATGGAAAAAGTGGTATTCTAGTCCTGCTTATTAGATGTTTTGTGGGGTTCTTTTTGGGGGGGGGGGTGTAAAGAGTTTAAAAGGAAGGCACAAACATTCTTCCAGGACATGCAAAATTCCTAATATGTGCAATGGATAAAGAATTATTTTGAGAAAATTGTATTGATTCAAATTGTTGCTATATTGTTGCAATTACAGAAAGCACAATAAATAATTAGTTTTATATTTGGATTTCATGGATGTGGTGATGGTGAAATTATTCATGTTCTATGATTCCTCCAAATGCTGCAATGTTTTATCGGCTTTCCCTGCATAAATGACAGCAATCAGTATGGATATGAAGTTATTTATGAAATAATCTCTACAAAAGCTACTTTGAATATATACATGTTTTCACATGAAGTACAATATGTAATTTTCTTTTCAGATCACTCCCTGGTACTCTGAATCAAATTTTATAGTTGTGGATTTCAATTTCCTTTGGTCTAATAATGATCAAACATACACCATGAATGTTAGAGTCCTGAGGAGAATTGAGGAACAGAGGAACTCTTGTGTTCAAGTCATTGGATCCCTAAAGGTGGTCACATAGGTGATAAAGAAGGCATACAATTAGGCTTTCATTAGTCAAGTTGTAAAATATAAGAGCACAGAGGTCATGGTAAAACTTTATAAAACTTTGGTCATGGCCAAAGGTGCTCTGTGATTAGGGATTACTTAAGGTGATATATGAGTTGAAAAAAAGTGGTTGAGAACCACTGCTTCCAAGGTGGATGAAGATGCATTGGAGAAAGTGCAGTGATGATTCATCAGTATGTTATCTGGGATAGATAGTTTCAGCATGAGGAAAGACTAGGAATCTTGAGAAGGACCTGGCAGAGATATATATACTAAATTATAAGTGGCATAGGAAGAATTTTTTTTCTTTATTAGTACACATCTAGGACACATTGTTGTCATATATATTAATGATCTAGATGACCAAAGGTTTGGCTAAAGATATGGCTTTCAAAGATCATCACGAAGAAGGAAATAAGCCAAAATCATGGGTGCCAATAATGGTGGTAAATTGGATTAGTAAGAGTGCAGATGATATGCAGATTGCTGGTGTTGTGGACAGTGAAGAAGGTTATCGAAGCTTGCAGTGGGATATAGGCCAGTTAGCAGAGTGGGCTGAAAGATGGCAGATGGAGTTTAATACTGATAAATATGAGGTGCAACATTTTGGTAGGACTAATCAGCAAAAGTCATACACTTTAAATGGTGGGCAATTGAGGAGAGCAGTAGAACAAAGGGATTTAGGAATTCTAGTACATAACTCTCTGAAAGTTGAGTCAATATATGTAGGGTGGTGAAGAAAGCATTTGGCATGTTGGCCTTAATAAATCAGAGTATTGAGTACAGGAGTTGGGATATCATGTTGAAGTTGTATAAAGCATTGGTGAGACCGAATTTGGAATATTGTGTGCTGTTTTGGTCGCCGAATTATAGAAAGGAATAGAGAGAGTGCAGAGGAGATTTACAAAAATGTTGCCTGATTTTCAGGGTTTGAGTTACAGGGATAGGTTGAGCAGGCTGGGACTTTATTCCCTGGTTGATGGGTGATTTGATAGATATATTTAAAATTATGAGGGGAATGGATAGAATTAATGTGAACAGGCTTTTTCCATTGAGAGTGGGGGAAATTCAAACAAGAGGACAAGGATTGAGATTAAAGGGGGAAAAGTTTAGGGGAAACATGAAAGGGAATTTCTTCACTCAGAAGGTGATGGGAGTGTGGAATGAGCTTCCGGCTGAAGTGGTAAATGTGGGTTTGGTTTTAATATTTAAGGAAAAGTTGGAAAGGTATGTGAATGAGAGAGGTTGGAGGGTTATGGGCCGGGTATCAGGTCAATGGGACTAGGTGGGAGAAGGTATTCAGCATGGACTAGAAGGGCTGAACTGGCCTGTTTCTGTGCTGTATTTGTTATATGGTTATATATAGAATGAGAGAGCGTATTTCAGTTGAATATTAAGCAGATAAGAGGGAATCTTAGGATTTTCTCCAGAACACAGACAAAGCAGTTCCTCAGAAAACATTTTAAAATACTTGAATCATTAAGGTATAGAACAAAATGCTACAGAGCAAGTGTTAGTAAATGGGATTGGTATGAATGGGTACTAAGTAGTCAGCATGGACATGGCTCAAAATCCTTCTAAACATAATGCATTTTGGACTAATGTTTGCTTTTTGTTTAAATATTTTTTTTATTTTGGTGTCACCTTCATGTTACATTTATGTTTCAATCTTTATTTCTCACTCTAAAAGAAGTCTTTTTTGACTGGGCTTCGCAGACGAAGATTTATGGAGGGGTAAATGTCCATGTCAGCTGCAGGCTCGTTTGTGGCTGACAAGTCCGATGCGGGACAGGCAGACACGGTTGCAGCGGTTGCAGGGGAAAATTGGTTGGTTGGGGTTGGGTGTTGGGTTTTTCCTCCTTTGTCTTTTGTCAGTGAGGTGGCCTCTGCGGTCTTCTTCAAAGGAGGTTGCTGCCCGCCGAACTGTGAGGCGCCAAGATGCACGGTTTGAGGCGATATCAGCCCACTGGCGGTGGTCAATGTGGCAGGCACCAAGAGATTTCTTTAGGCAGTCCTTGTACCTCTTCTTTGGTGCACCTCTGTCTCGGTGGCCAGTGGAGAGCTCGCCATATAACACGATCTTGGGAAGGCGATGGTCCTCCATTCTGGAGACGTGACCTACCCAGCGTGGTTGGATCTTCAGCAGCGTGGATTCGATGCTGTCGGTCTCTGCCATCTCGAGTACTTCGATGTTAGGGATGAAGTCGCTCCAATGAATGTTGAGGATGGAGCGGAGACAATGCTGGTGGAAGCGTTCTAGGATCCGTAGGTGATGCTGGTAGAGGACCCATGTTCGAAGCTGAACAGGAGTGTGGGTATGACAACGGCTCTGTATACGCTAATCTTTGTGAAGTTTTTCAGTTGGTTGTTTTTCCAGACTCTTTTGTGTAGTCTTCCAAAGGCGCTATTTGTCTTGGCGAGTCTGTTGTCTATCTCGTTGTCGATCCTTGCATCCGATGAAATGGTGCAGCTGAGATAGGTAAACCGGTTGACCACTTTGTGCCCGATGGAGATGTGGGGGGGCTGGTAGTCATGGTGGGAAGCTGGCTGATGGAGGACCTCAATTTTCTTCAGGCTGACTTCCAGGCCAAAACAGGACGTCTAAAAATATTTAAAAATCATGTTTTGTTCCCCTTTTGCTATCAACAAAAAAATCATTCAAGTGAATCCTGTTCTTTTTTATTTGCTCCTGGCATGCAGTGAATCTGGAGTATAATTAGGAGTCAGTTCAACATTCATTGTTTGCACTTCAGAACCAAGATCATACCAATTTCAGTCATCACATTACAGTATGAAGATGTCAGTTTGGTGCACAATCAGATTTCAAGCAAACTATTAAGGTTTTCTTCATTGATGTGTTTAAGAAGGAGGATCTTACATTAAACATCTGGAAGATGAATGTGGTTCATCAACCATAACGGTCCCAAAAATTGAAATCCATGATGATCCCCTGGCCATTGCCAGTTTTTTTCCCCATATTTCAAGAGCATCGTCTTGTCAATGTCAAAATCCAATATAATCTTTAAAATTCCAATACATCCTTGACTTGTTTGACTTGTGAGAAAACCTTAGATCTGACTCGAGCATCATGGTCAATGTGTGGAGATGTGGACAACTGATGGCAGGCATTTCAAAGCCTTGAATAGGCTTTACCAATAGTTTTTCTACATAAACCTTGGGATAAACTGGCAGTGTAGCTGAATCAATGTTATTATCATCATGCTCTCCTGGTGCCAACATCCCCAGCACTGAGTTTCTGATTCTGCTCATGATTGACAGGTCACAATTTCTGCATTACTCCATGCTCCATCAGTGGAGGAAGCTATCAAGAGAATTTCGGATGAACCTGGGCATTTCCTGCAGCTCTGCATTTTACAGTTTTTCCTTATTGATTTTTTTTTCTGACTGTTCTCAAACATCTCAACCAAGTGGCCTCATTATCCGTTTATCACAATAATCCTGGCCTTACCATGTCAAATATTCACTTTGTCCTCACCAGCACTTCCTTGCTCCTCTCTGCAAGTTAATGCTAATTTGCTTCCTCTCGTTACTACCTGATGAATACCGTCCAGCCTGAAATGTTATCTCAGTTCTTCTAGCTGAGATGTTGCATGATTTGCTGCTTGATTCCTGTACTTTCTATTTGTTTTTTCTCAATTTGTCCGATTCACTATTGTCAGCCATAAATTTGACATGAAAATAAAGTGCTGTTTTACTCATCAACTTCTATGTATTAGGCATGTATGTATTCGTGTACTTTTATGCATTTATGTTGTGTTTTAAGGAAAGTACTGAATTATTGGGGGTTGCCATCATGTAAATTGGTTATCTTTACAGATTTTGGTGATTCAAGTGTACGCTAAGGATTAGAATATGCTCTCTTACCCATCCGTTTTTCTTCTGTTTTGCCAAAGTAAAATCATTTGACTGAATTACCCATTAATTAATTGATATATGTAGGAGCTAAAAGAACATGAAACCCATCCTCTATCATTTGCACCAAATAAACACACTGTCCAGTTGCATCAATGTGTTGCACTTGGCCTCTGTAATTCCTGTCATTGACTTTGATTCCAACGTGACAATCCAGTCCATTTCACATTACCTCCTGGAAATGAACTAATAGGCTCTTGTATCCATGGGTTTTTTTTATGCTACTTTTGCCTATTTACAGTCACTACATTTTGAGAAATTAATTCCATATCAAATGTTTTGAGATGTGCATGGAGATTGGATGAATTGAAATTAAAATGTGAGTTCCTACAGAATCTATGGCACAATTAAGTCATTCTGATGTAAAATGTGAAAGCAGTAGCAGATGGGCATTCCTCTGAATGTTGTAAACATTGGCGCGAGTCCTAAATGTATTCCTGAAACACAAGCACTGGGGCCATTGGATCTCAGGTGGTATATTGTCTTTTAAAGCTGTTTTACTATTGAATTGACAAATGAGTGTCTGCAGGCCTGCAGATGTGACTGTTCAATGACCTTTTAATAAACCTGAATCAGAAGGGCTGCTGGAAAATATCCCATAAAGGAGGCTGTATCCTTTCAGTGCTGAGGTCTTTCCACCAGAACAAACAATAGCAAAATAGCCAGTACTGAGCAAGTTAATATAACTTCAACTGTACAGGAAGCAGATGAAGAAAATTGCTGTCTCAATAAACTTGTCCACGGTGAGTTCAATTTGTTTCAATATCTCTTGCTTGCTTAGTTGCCATTTAAACGAAGTATTCACAAAATGATCAGACAAGTATTTTGTTAATGTTTAGATTTCTTGTACTTTACTAAGGTCACCATGCTATTGTCAGACAAGAGTGTGTATCATGTAATCCATTGTGTATGATAGCTCAACAAACCAAGACAGATCATGTTTGCATTTCATACTTAATGTGGCTTGTGGCAAGAGCAGCTGGTAGCATTTAGTCTTCAGATTACTTTTCAAAAGTATCCACCTGCCTGCCAACATCATCTTAGAAAAGTTGGAGAGCATCTAAAGTTTAACCCTATTGCTGTATTGAACCTATGCATCTTTATCTTTCAAAATCAATGTTGTCTTGTTTCAAAGAAGACATTTGGGATCATTAAGAAACCAGCTGAAGGAAAGAGCACTTAAAGCAAATATATTTTCAATGGGATCTTCTGAATGTTGTAAGACTAGTACTGCTTCTCATTTGCAGAAGTGATTTAGATTCAGGTGTCTAATCAAAGTTGAGATCGTCTAAGCTGGAAAGGACAATGAAATTAAAGGAAGAATCTCTTGAAATCTAGCATGCAAGTGTTAATGTATTAAAATTAATAGCATTTAACATAGAAATAAAAATGAAATAATTTAGGGATAAATTTTCAACCTCACAAAGAAACAAAGAAAACTTAAGACTCAGCAAATCCAAGCAGAATATGGTTCAACAGGCATTTAAGCAGATCTTGAGGAATAAATTCCACTTCAGGTAGTCATCCTCTATCACCAGGACAAAATGCCTATTTTCCTAAAAGCACAAGATAGGAAATCAAAAACATTAAAAAAAAAACTCAACAATTCAGTGCATCACCTTTCTCTTTCATTACAATTATCTTGACAAATACTCATGGATGACAGGTTGGTGGGTGTGGAATTTATAATGTGTGTTGAAGAACATTAAGCGAGGAATCACAAAGTAAAGCACCTGATGCTGGAAATGAAGAAGGAATCAGTATGACTTTTGAGTCTTCGTTCAGAGAATGGGAAATGGGAAATGGCAGAGTCCTGCAGAGAGAGAGAGAGAGAAACCTAGGAATACAGGTTTTATGAAGGTAGCAACTCAGGCACATAAGGTATGAAGGAGGTACTTCGCTCCCTTGCCTTCATTGGGCAGGATATTGAGTACAAAAGTTGGGACATTGTGATATGGCTGTACAAGTTGCTAGTGATGCAACACTTGGATTATTTTGGAAAGAGCGCCAAGACTTGATGCTTGAGTTAGAGGGAAAGATCAAAGAGGCAGATTTTTGTTGCCTGTTGCAATGAGTAACTTTAGATATCCTTCTTGTTTGTTTTTACTTAGCAAGGCAACTGCAAACCCACATTCAGCATGGTGTAGTTATGTTGCATTATATACGACAGACTAGAATTAATTTGAAGTTGTGAAAGACCATTAACCTAAAATGTAATTCTGTTTTGCTGCTTGCAGATATTGAACTATTCTTGAAAATTTCTATCATTTTCTGCTTTTGTTTCACATTCCTAACATCTATCAATGTTTTGCCGTTGTATTTTATTTTGTTGCTGATATTGCAAGAATGGATTTATCCAGGTTACTACTTGAATAAAATGTACACTGCAAAGTTGCATCCTACTGAGAATCGTATGCTACAAATATGCTTGGGTTGCTTGATATCTCTGATCTTCTACAGCAGCAAGCCACTGACTTCTCATCATGAATGGATTTTATACTGTACATCATCCATTCTAATCTACTACTCAGTGGTCTCCTCTTCACATCTCCCACTGTCTGTTCAATGCTGTATCACCTTATCCCCTCCCCAGTATCTTTAATATAGTTGATATCTCTCTACTGTTGTCTCAATCAAGGCTCTCAACTCAAACCATTTATTTCTGCTCCACTGCCTTAGAGCAAATCGCGATTAAATGCAGACCCTTCTATCTGCCCCGAGAGCTCTCATCAGTGATTCTCTCTGGATTTTATATCCCTTGATTACAAACAGGTACTTGCAAGAGCTGCATGATTTGGTCAGTAAACAACAGGATTTACTAACGATTAGTAGAATTTCTGACTGGCCCACAGGAAAAAGAATCTCAGGGTTGTATGTACTCTGACAATAAACATAAACTTTGAACTTTGACTGTGGATATTGCCTGACCTGCTGATTTCCTCACCAACTCATTGAATGCTTAAGATTTCATCATCTGCAGTTTTTGGTATCTGAATGTTGTTTTCTTCATGAATACTGTCAAATATTTACAATGCATTGCACTTCAAGGTCCAATTCTGTTCTCAGGGTCAGATTCTTTAAAGAAGCATCCTTTGTCTTTAGGCAGATACATAATGTAAGTACATTTGGAACTAGTTTGCTGACATTAAGTCCAATCTCAAAGTAACTTGAGTGATCTCATCTACATAGCCATTCAGCCTCAACCATGTAGATGGGGTTAAAATCCTCTCAGTCATCCATTGGTGTTCTAAGCTATAGTTTTGCAATGAGACTGTTCTTAAACCATTGAGAAAATTCCTTTCTGAGTTATTTGTTAGGGTGAGAATTAGGAGAAAACATTCCATATTGAACTTTATGCCATCAGGTGTTCTGAGTTTCCAGTCTTGGGTGACAGTGAAGAGAAACACTGTGGCTGTTTAAAATGACTGTATCAGTGTAAACTTTATTGCAGTATTGTGTGGGGCAATTTTCAGCACAGATGGGGAAAATTACAGCCTACAATCTGTGAAGTTCCATTGGAAGATCAACACTTCTGATAATATTGGAAGAGAGAAAAATAGCTGCAGCTCAATGATGAATGTGGTGGTGTGTGTTTATAAAAGTAGTTGTATCAAACTGACTACAATGTCAGTCTGAACCACTTGCCTACAGTGATACATTTATTGTTGAGATTTTTCAATAAGATTCGATGTGCACAGCATTCACAATGTTTGAGGAAACAATCAGCACCATTTAAATTGATACAACCACATCTTGATGGTGCTCATTAAAACTTCATTAGTTTGGTATATTATTACCAAGAAATGTCCTAATCTTGTTAATAAATTAGTAACTAAGCCACTTTATAGCTCATCAAAAATTCTAGGAGCTTTGAGTGAACTAATGCATGCTTTCCCATGAATAAGGACATCCTGTAGCATGTGTAGTTTGCAGGAAGTAGTTATTTTCAAAATAGCACTGGAAGTGAGGTTGTTCCAAATTTGAATGGAAGTGTTCTTGCAGAATATTGTACTGTTTGCAAATGTTTTGCAGCACAGCTTGTAAATTATGCATCATTGGTAGTAAAAAATATGCCATAGTCCAAATCTATTCCATTTTACATTCACACTTGTGAAACGTTTCCATTTTTTTTTTCAACCTTATCCAAATGTGGTTTTCATATCCCTTGGTAAAATCTGTATAATTTTGTTAAATGATAGAAAGAACATTTACAAGGATATTCATTGAAATTTAATTTTGCCTTTGAACCAATAAAATGTGGTATGTTATTCTTTGGATGTTGATCAGTTTAGAATCCTTAGAATATGTCCTGTTCCTCTTGGGATGCTATTATTTTATGGGCCTGTTTTCTTAATTAGAACATCATACTGTCGCTTCAGCAAATCTGCAAATAACATGCTGTATTATTTGCAGTGATATAAAAAATAATCTTTTTGGAATTTAACTCCTGGATTCATAGTGATTTAAGATCTTAGCCAATAGCTGTATTCTCTTAATCTGCCTTTTAGTCTCAATTTTTTTTTACACTCATTTCAATGTTAATTGTGTAGTACTAAAATATTTGAAAACTTTGACAGGTTATGACTATGGATGAATTAAAAAAATATTACATTCAAAGTGTAGAATGTTAAATTATAGTAGCTATATTTCATTACCTGCAAGTAAGTATAATTTGCACATTTTCAACAGCTTCCAGTTGATACATTTTTCTTTTAGTCCTTTGGTTCATCTTCAAAAATAAAGTCAAAAACACTCTGTATGATGTTGATCAGTGGGTTTTCAAACTTTTTCTTTCCACTCGCATATCACCTTGTATTCCCTTACTGATCACAGAGCACCTATGGCATAGGGATTACTTAGAGTGGTATGTGAGTGGAAAGAAAATCACTGATGTAGATCATAGGAAATATCAAACCTTTTGTTTTCAAATTAAAGTTCAACTGCCAGGAATATAGAACAAGGTAGCCAATATCATAAAGGGCCTCCATCGCCCTGGTGACAATCTCTTCTTCCTGCCATCTTCAGTTGGAAGAAGCCAATAGTTTCAAAAACAGTTTTATCTTCCCAACAGCGATCAACCTCTGATAACTCAGTTGTTAGAGCACTGGTCTTGTAATCTAGGGGTCGTGCGTTTGTTCCTTGTTGGGGACAAAGTGGCAACTCTCTGTTTAAGAGAAAGTTAAAGAATTTCATATATTTTACATTCTAAATGTAATATTACATGACATTAATGGAACCTTTACCTTTTGAACCTCCCTATACTACCCTAACCGTAACCATAAATTACTCTGGGACCAAGATTTGTCTGCACAACTGAAATGTCATTTTTTTTCTTGCACTAACTGCAACTGTGAAAATGTATTTATCTATCATAATTATTAACTCATTTACTGTCTTTGCATATTTTGTCTTTTTTTTATACTATTGAACTTGCTAAAGTAAAGGTTCCCTTATTGTCACTCAATACTACATTTAGAATGTAACATACATGAAATTCTTTAACTTTGTCTACCGTAAGTAAGACAGAGAATCGCCACTTTGTCTAGCGCCCCTCACAGAAATGAGGCCCCAGTGAGGGATGAACTCATAAGCCCTGGTTTACAAGATCAGTGCTCTAATGACTGAATTATCGGAGCCTCTTGATGTATCTTACATACCTGTTTGGTTGCACCAGGTAAGAATTTTGGAGCGTCTGTACTTTGTATTTGTGTGTATGATAATAGCATCATAAAATTGCAGGAAGATTATAAACTAAATCTAACTGAGGTTTAAATGTAAATTGAATGTTGACAAGGATATATTGGTCCATATAGTTGTTTCACTCTTTAATATTTTAATTCGTTGTTTAACAATAGAGGCACCCAGTTAATGCTGGTTGACTACTTGTATCAAATTTTCATTTTTGACTCCTGCTGTTAGACCAGCATTGGATTTGCTATCATAATGTTGGTTTATATTCAAGTTTACATGGTTGATTCTCCCCTAATTCAGAAACCTGTTCTATTTTCTGAATAAATCTGATCAAATGCTTCCCACCCCAGCTGGTTATGCATTCCAAAAATAACTAGCCTTTCGTAAAATTTATTGACCTTCTTTTCATTTCTACTTCAATAATTTGTAATTGTGAAATTATTTTCTCACATTACATGTTAAATATTTACAGATATTTTTAAAAAATCTTGTTTGAAGCAATGTTCTGTCTCATGAAACTGTGCAGTCAAAAAGGTTAGGGGCGAATTAAGGAACAAAAATTAGGGCACCTTACTTTGAGCTACCAGGTTGTTGCAGGTTTGAATGGAATGGAAAACTCAAGGAGCTACGATGAGCTAATATACATGGCTGGAATACAGGTTTACAGACTATAGCTAGTTGATTTAATTAAAGGAATAATAAATCTGAAATCTCTTTACACAGGGAATTAATGATATATGGATTGAGCTTTATAACTGAGTTGGCAAAAGCAAAGCATTGGAGACAACAGATAATGAATGGATGCCATCTTAGAATACTTATGAAAAGATGAATTAAGATAAATGTTTCATTTTTATTAGCAATTTAACAATAAATAGTTGTTATTATTATGGTTTGAATGCAGAATAATTTTTTTTTAAAAACTGAGTTTGTGTGATCTTGTTCAAGAGAGTATAGTCTGAATAATTTTTGGGTAAGACCTTAAATATAATCATCAATTTTTCAAAACATTTATTTTAAAAACTCCAGAAATATGTTATTACAATTCAAGATACAGATGTAAAGATCAGCTTTCTGTTTTAGGGTGAATACGATGCTAATATGTTCAACACTACTGTCCAGTTCTTCTCTCTGGTCCTGACTGTGTGGAGTTAGAATTTATGACTTGTGACCAAGTAGGTTTCCTATGTGTGCTCTGCCTTTCTCCAAATCCCAAAGACATGCTTTTTGGTAAGTCAATTTGCCACTATAAATTTCTCCTGGTGTAAATGGGAAGCAGGAGAATTGGAGAGAATGGCGATGTGAAAGGTTAAAAAAAGTAAGATGAGTATAGGTGGGTGTTGATGGTCAGTGGGCATGTAATGTATTGAAGGATCTGATTCCCTGCTGCATGAATCCATAGTTCTCAACATTGAGGTGTTTGCTGTCTGACCATGAATCACTTGGTGAGTGGATACCTCTTCTCCATTAGTGGACATAAACTGGCAGTTGTCTAATATATATATATATATATATATATATATAGTTGTGGCCTTCTCCTATGCAGGTTTCTTACCCGGGCTGGAGGGGCCTGCCTCCCCTCCTAGGTCCTATCTCGTTGTTCAGGTCTATCTCGGCTGCACCATTTCATCGGATGCAAGGATCGACAATGAGATAGACAACAGACTCGCCAAGGCAAATAGCGCCTTTGGAAGACTACACAAAAGAGTCTGGAAAAACAACCAACTGAAAAACCTCACAAAGATTAGCGTATACAGAGCCGTTGTCATACCCACACTCCTGTTCGGCTCCGAATCATGGGTCCTCTACCGGCATCACCTACGGCTCCTAGAACGCTTCCACCAGCGTTGTCTCCGCTCCATCCTCAACATTCATTGGAGCAACTTCATCGCCCACATCGAAGTACTCGAGATGGCAGAGGCCGACAGCATCGAATCCATGCTGCTGAAGATCAAACTGCGCTGGGTAGGTCACGTCTCCAGAATGGAGGACCATCGCCTTCCCAAGATCGTGTTATATGGCGAGCTCTCCACTGGCCACCGAGACAGAGGTGCACCAAAGAAGAGGTACAAGAACTGCCTAAAGAAATCTCTTGGTGACTGCCACATTGACCACCGCCAGTGGGCTGATATCGCCTCAAACCGTGCATCTTGGCGCCTCACAGTTCGGCAGGCAGCAACCTCCTTTGAAGAAGACCGCAGAGCCCACCTCACTGACAAAAGACAAAGGAGGAAAAACCCAACACCCAACCCCAACCAACCATTTTTCCTTTGCAACCGCTGCAACCGTGTCTGCCTGTCCCGCATCGGACTTGTCAGCCACAAACGAGCCTGCAGCTGACATGGACATTACCCCTCCATAAATCTTTTCCGCGAAGCCAAGCCAAAGAAAAGATATATAGTTGTGTGGTGAACCGCACCATTCCATTGTCAAACCAGCATCTGTAGCCGTGGGACCCCGCAGGATCAGGAGTTCCCAATGGCCGGGGGGCACAAAGGACTCTGGGAGGTGTGTGACTTCAGAGGTCAGGTGATTGTGATAGCACGCCAACTGTAAAAAAAAATAAACTCCTGTGAAGGTTCCATTAAACAGTTCTGTTGGTTCAGCTGACAGACAACTTCTGTTGTGCTTTATTCATTGCACCACTCACTACAATATTTTATATTTTTGTCATAACATAGAAGGAGGCCATGTCACCTGTGCCCAACCTTGAAACCAAAACACCTGGGGAAAAATCCATACAGTCACTGAGAATGTGCAGATTCCAGCACCCAAGGCCTGGAATGAACTCACATTGCTGGACTTGTGCCGTGACAGCATTGTCTGCTGCAACACTGTGTTATTTTTGTGCAGCTATTCCACGCAATCACCTCTATCCTTTCTTGCCCACAGTTTAAACTTTACTTTCAGGTTTAGAAAGGGAAATCATCTATTCTTTTTCACTATACTTGGAGAATATCTGGTTGAGATTGACTTCTACAAGTCAGAATCGGAATTTATTGTTATGAACAAGTCACAAATTTCTTTGTTTTGCGTCAGCATTACAGTGCAAACAGTCAGATCAACAGCCTAGCAAATATAAAAAATGGTTACAAAAAGTCAAAATAAGGCAGTCTTTGGTTCATTGATCATTCAAGAACTTGATGACTGTGGAGAAGAAACTGTCCTTGTGCCACTGAGTGGTCATTTTTAGGCTCCTGTACCTTCTTCCTGATGGTAGCAGAGTGAAGAGTGCCTAGATAGTGAGGTCCTTGAAGAGAGAGGCTGCTTTCCTTAGATACCGCCTCTTGTAGATGTCCTTGATGTCTGATGCCTGTAACGTTGTAGGATGACTTAACAACCTTCTGGAGTTTTTTCTTGTCCTGAGTATTGGCATCTCCATAGCAGGCAGTGATGCAACCAGCCAGAATGCTCTCCACAGTACACCTGTAGAAGATTTTGCAAGTCTTTAGTTGCATACCGCATCTCCTCAAACACCTCACAAAGTATTGTCGTTGGCGAGCCTTCTTTGTGAATACATTGATGTGGAGACTTCAAGACAGATCCTTGGAGATGTTGACGCCCAGGAATATGAATTTCTTGACCCTCTCCACTACAGAGCCCTCAGTGAGGACTGGTTCATGTTCTCCTGACTCCCTCCTGAAGTCCACAATCATCTTCTTGGTTTTACTAACATTGAATGAAAGGTTGTTGGTGTTACACCACTCAATGAGATGATCCATCTCCTTCCTATATGCTTCCTCCTTGCCATTTGTGATTCTGCCAACAACCATGGAGTCATTGGAAAATTTGTAGATGGCAATGGAATTATGTCTGGCCACCCAGTCATGGGTATATAGTGAGTTGAGCAGTAGGCTAAGCATGCATCCTGAGATGCACCTGTGTTGATAGTGAGGAGGAGACATTGTTTCCAATTTGTACTAACTGTAGTCTTGTCTTCCAATGATGAAGTCGAGGATCAGGGTTGCTGAGGCCCAGGGTTTGGAGCTTCTTGACTAGCACTAAGGGAATAATGGTTTTGAAGGCTGAGCTATGGTCTATGAAGAACAGATGTATATATGAGTTACTGTTTTTGAGGTAATCCAGAGCTGAGTGGAGAGCCAGTGATGTTGTGTCTACTGTGGAGACACTTATGTCTCATAAGCATTGTCTAATGACCATCTACAACAAGGGAAGAGTAACCATCTTCCCTTGACTTTCAACATCATTCGCACCATCACCATCCTGGGGATCATTATTGATGAGAAATTTAACTATTATCCACAACAAAAGCAAACAGAATCTGGGTATTCTGCACTGAATAACTCATCACCACACTTCTCAAAGACTTCCACCATCTGAAAGACACATGTGAGTGGTACTATGGAATACTCTGAATTTACCTGAATGCATTCAGACCCAGCAATACTTGCAAACATTGTCATCTTCTGGAACAAAACACTGCATTTGATCGACTACCTTGCACATTCATTCAATCCCCACATTGCTGCTGCACTGTGCCTGCAGTATTCACTGTCTACCACACACTGTGGCAACTTTGCAGGTCTGCTTCACTATCTTTTCACAAACACCAACTTTCATCACCTAGAGCAGCAAAGACAGTTGATACATGGAAACATCATCACATCTTGGAGATCCTCAAGTCATCCAATCTACTGATTTAGAAATGTCACCTTTCACTATTACTTGATCAAAATCGCAGAATTCCCTACATGAGACATTGCTGGAAAACCATTACAACAAGGATGGTTGCTGTTCAAAAAGAATCTTAGCACTGATCACACTTTTGGGAGTAATTATGGATCATCAATAAACATTTGTCCTCAGTGTAACATGTGTTCCATGAATGAATAACTAACACTGCATTGAAATGTCATCACAGATTACATGTACAAGTCTCTAAGAAGCGATTGTCTGACCCAAAGACAAGAGTGCTATCATTGAGCTGAGACTGACACTCTCGGTTGGTTTAGTTAACAGTGAACTGCATCCTGCCCATTAAGAAGTGTACTAAGCTCAAACAGAACTCGTATCTCAACCCCTGCAGAAGAATGCACTTCTCCCAATCGTAGGTCACTTTTTATTTTGAGGACTGACCTAATATTTCCCAGTATTGTTCTAAAGTTATTGGGAATGGCAGCTCATATTAATATGTAGTGAAGCGATACAACACAAATATAAAAGAAATCGAACATAAAAAATAATTTTAATGAAAGCAGATGATTTGGCTTTTATTATTCTTTTCACCTTTTAGACAAACTTAGCTTGAAATCAATCAGACTTCTATTTGTTAGGTCAGATAATTACTGCTCTAGTAGAAAATGAAATTAATAATATGATGAGAGTTTGAATTTTTAGCACTGAGGCAGTTTTTTAAAAACTAAAAGATGTTAAAATGATCCTCGCATTATTGCTAGTTCCAAAACTGGTCAAGTTTATGAATATCAGCCCCAATCTCCTGTGTGCCAGTTGATGTGGAAAGCACTGCAAAGAAACTGAAAAATAAGAGGCCACAAAAAATACAGCATGCTTAAGATTCAATGCCTTAATTGGAAAGCAGTTTCAGTCACTGGTGTGATGTTGCACTTAGTGAAACCTGCGTATGTGAAAAATAATTTTGAGTCTGGTGAAAGATGCTCGTCGTTACTTAATTGAAAGCAAACAACACTAGAAGATGAAGAAGTAGCTTAATAAAATGTTCCACAAATATTAGTGTGAGATGAATTTCAAACTGGATTCACCACTTATGTTCAGCAACATACTTAAACTGTGGGCATCAATTTTCCAATGATGTGGCACATTTTCAAATACATAGCAATGCAGAATGAACTGAACTTACTGTTGAATTGCTACAACTGTGTCTTTTTTTGCAACTTTTTAAAGAGGTAATTTTGGTATTTCATTGTTTGGAGATATTTTGAAAATATTTCAAATTAATATTTGGTATTACTTAGCAATGCATTCAACAATTTAGTTGCCATTTTGTATATCAAAATTATATGGGAAGTTTGTTTACTACATTTAATTTATTGATTCCTGACGAGGCTAATCCAAATGGATGATAGAAAGGACCATTTTTAATTATTGATTAATTATCTGAGTATTCCAGCTCTGTGATTGAAAATTAGGTCACACTTCTCTAGTCCATTCACTAAATGGAAGCCTAATAGCCCGAATGTGCCTGAGATAGTCTGATCTCTGAAGCTAAGCAGGCGCGGACCTGGTCAGTACTTGGAGGGGACACCGCTGAAGAACACCAGGTGCTGTAGGTTTCTGTGAGGAGTGCTGGACAAAGTGATGACACCTTACAGTGGACAAAAGTTAAATAATTTCATGTATGTTACTTTTAAATGTAGTTTTACATGACTATCTTTACCTTTAAACTCTGGTGTCAGTAAGTTAAACAAAGGAACATAGAAGTTACATTGTGCAAAACAACATGTTTTCTGGTGCTTTTCATTTGAGACAGTCTTTGGAGACTGCTACACATATGAGTATCAGTTGGTCACATGGTAACCAATCTTCCCTCTTTTAATGAAAAAAATAAATAACTCGTAAGACCTTTGCTGTGCTGCCTCCAAGACAAAAATGTCCTTGAGTAAAGAAGGAGACAAGTACCATATTTGATGGCATATAGGACCCCCCCCCACCCATTTTCCCCCCAAAAAATTCACCTCAAAAGCCACCTCAGGTCTTATACATGAAGGTGACATTTTGGAGCCGCCATTTTGGGAACTATAGTGGAGGCTTTCATTCACAAGATGGTGACAGGAGGAAAGCGCTCAAGCTACACTATTGCATACAAACTAAAAGTTATAACATATGCTAAGGAGCACGGTAATAGAGCGGCAGCTAAAGTTTCTGGAGCACAGCCAACAGCAAAAATGGTGCGTGCATGGAGAAAGCAAGAAAAATGGCTTGTAGCTGCTAAAAAAGGGTAAATATGACCTTCGTTGTCCAGCCGAATATTGGCCCAACTTGAGGAGGAGTTAAAAAAAAACTGGGTGCTTAATGAAAGAGAAGCAGGTAAATCCATTTCTACTAAGATGATAATGTATAAAGCTAGGAGCTCAGGAGAAGAACAAAAGCCTAAGGATTTTACTGGAATAGAAGGTTGGTGTAACTGGATCAAGAAATGGCATGGTTTATCAATGTGTACTAAAATATCAAATGCACAGAAAATTCCAGTGAATTATGAAGACAAAATATTAGAATTGCATAAGAATGTAATATATGCACGAAAAATAACTTGTTTTGAACTGAGCCAAATAGGGAACATGGATGAAGTTCAGATATTATTCAATGTACCATCCAACAAAACTGTTAAAGGAACTAAAACCGTCATAGTAAAAACCATTAGTCTTGAAAAGACACACTATACAGGAATTCTGGCCTGTTTGCCACCGTTTGTAATATTTTAAAGTAAGGCTCACCCCAAAGAAAAAAATACTATGCAGCGTGTTTGTTCATGTTCATCCAAAAGGCTGGATGGCAAAGCTGGAATCAAATTATGGTTGCAGAAAATCTGGCGAAGGCATCCCGGGGGACTCTTTTTAAAAAAAATCCTGCACTTCTGGTCTGGGATCAGTTCAGGGCACACGGAACTGAAGCCGTTTAAAAAAAAAAAGGCATGCAAACTGGAAATCCAGATGGCTGTTATTCCTGGTGGTCTAATAAGCCAATTGTAGCCTTTAGATGTGTGCATATTCAAGCCCTTTAACAATGGCATGAGGGAACTCTGGAATGAATGGATTGGGGAAAAGGACCATACACTAACACGAGCAGGAAGAATGAAATGTCCCACCATTACACAGGTGTGTGAATGGCTGAAGACTTCTTGGGACACTATAAGAGCTGAATTTATTGCTAAGGCTTTTAAGAAGTGTGGAATTAGTAATGCCCTTGATGGCACTGAGGACAAGGCATGATTTGAGGACAGTGACACCAGCAGTAGTGATGCTGAGATTTTGGACTTCGGCAGTGATGAAAGCTGATGAATGTTCAGGCAGTGAAGATGATTAACGTCTTTGTTATAGAACATTAATGTTTTATTGTGTTTTTGTTTATGATAGTTACTTGTTTTAATGTTCTCTTATTAAAGGTTTTCTATTGTTAATTACTGAAATATTATTATTAAAACAAGTTTTTCTGATGTCCTAGTTGCATGTTCTGTCCAAGTTTTACCCTAAAATTTCAAGCTAAAAATGGAAGGGTCTTATATGCAATTGGGCCCTATATGCCATCAAATATGGTATTCTTTTGCATTGTGAACTGTACCAGCATGATAATTGTGCTTCTTGTCATGTCAAGTCAAGTCACCTTTATTTATCGTTCATATCATGCTCATATGGTAAAGATGAGATAGGGTTTCTCCAGGACCATGGAGCATTATTTCAATAAATATAAGTTAGAATAGAAGTTAAAAACATTAAAATATTAAGACATATAGAGTAACAGTCCACAAATATTTTGGGAATTCAGGAGTCTGATGGCTTGGCGGAAAAAAAAACTGTTGCCCAATCTGAATGTAAGAGCCCAAGTGCTGCAGTACCTCCTACCAGATGGCAGAAGGGAGAACAGTTTACTTGAGGCATGTGTGGAGTTCTTCACAATGTTTATTGCATTTTGCATCGAGTGTTGTAGATGTCCTTCACGGTAGGAAGAGAGCCCCCAGTGATCTTTTCCGCTGACTTCACTATCCTCGGCAGTGACTTGGGGTCCGAAGAGGTTCAGCTTCCAAGCCAGATGGTGATGCAGTTGCATAGGATGCTCTTGATACATCCTCTGTAGATGGAGGGTGGGAGATGAACTTTCCTCAGACATCGCAGGAAGTAGAGGCACCGCTGGGCTATCTTGGCTACGGAGCTGCTGTTGAAGGACCGGGTGAAATTCTCCACCAAGTGCACTCCAAGGAATTTGATACACTTGATGATCTCAATGGTGGAGCCATAATGCTCAATGGAGTGTGGTCCCACAGAGCCAACCTGAAGTCAACAGCCATCTCTTTTGTTTTTTTAAATGTTCAGATACAGGAGATACTCAGGATACTCAGATGTTGAAATTTAATAGTCCTAGGTCATTCAAATAATAGTAATAAATTCAACTGTCAAATTTTCTCCTTCTGCACAATTGTGATGTTTTATTATTTCCTACATCTGTTACCGTACAGTCTCCGAGTGACAATCATCAATTGATACCTTATTAGAAATAGCTTTTTAACAAATGTCTGAGAATGGAGCTGTCCAAAATTCACTGTGTATAGACTCCTCATACCAAGTTGTCAAATTATCTTTATCCAGGTTATTGTCGGAAGTCAGGTATTGAATGAATGAATGAGAGTTTATTGTCATCTACACAAGTTCTCAGATACATTGAGTCTTATTTGCTGCAGCTTGCCAGTTACATAAAATGCACCAACAACAATGTAATTATAATTAAGAACCTATGAAGAAGAAAAAAGGCAGTTTTAAAAAAAGGGCCTGATAGTCATAGCAATAAACAGTTTTAAACCAAAGTGTGATGAACTGCAGGGATCTGTTCCTTCTGCCTGAACAGAGCATTGAGAAGAGAGCATGGCCAGGGTGATAGGAGTCTTTTGTGGCGGTGTCTGCCTTCTCATGGCAGTGCCGCACATCAGTGTCTTGGATGGCCTGTGATGGATGTGGCTGTGTCTGCCACTTCGGTCACCCTTCCTCATTCCTGGGTATTTAGGTTTCCAAACCAGGTCAGGATTCAACCAGTCAGTATAATTTCCACAGTACACCTGCAGAAGTTTGAAAGTGGAGGTGGTGTTGTGCCTTCTTCATGCTTGTCTTGACGTGCTCTCTCCAGGAGATGTTCTCTGCTATGTGGACTCCCAGGAACTTAAAGGTACTAACTTCACTACTGTAGATTAAATGGTTAAATTTGATCTGCCTGTTTACCAATTCTCACTCTCATAAATAATAATAAAAATAAAACAATAAATCATAAAATTATAGATAATTCTAGTTATAAAATGAAGTACAGTACTAATCATATGCTACTGTACCAACTATTTTCCAAATTTTGCATCATGTATCGATGTTATCTATAAACAAACCATTTTTTTTCTATGTTTAACAGCAATGATCGAGGTATATTTCTAATCTGCAAAAGAAATGGATGCTTAACTTACTTCTTTGCATTAACTCTGCTTAACAATGAACCACACAGAATACATGCTATGATTCCTAAATCAGGTCATGCCAGTTTCTTAAGCTGAAGTTATAAGCATCAATAGGTTATTGTTTAATCAATTAAATGATCATTGGGGCAGCATGGACGGGGTAGTGGTTAGCGTGTTGCCTTTACAGCGCCAGCAATCGGGACTAGACAGGTTCGAATCCCGCATTGGCTGTAATGAGTTTGAACATTCTCCCCATGTCTGCATGGGTTTTCCCTGGGGGCTCCGGCTTCCTCCCACCATGCAGAAAAACCGTACTGGGGATGTCGATTAATCTGGAATAAATTGGAAGGCACGGACTCATGGGTTGAAATGGCTTGTTACCGTGCTTATGTCCAAATAATTTTTTTTTATATCACAGCTGAATCTCTCCTCCTGTGAATCCAGATTCTCTAACCAGTGTCTCAAATATAGACATTTCTGACTAACCATTTCTTCTTTTCTTCTGGGAATGGCATACCAAAGCAAATTAAATTACTCTGTCACCTTCCTGGTATATGTCGCTCCAATTTAAGAGAAGGTTGGATATGTACATGGAGGTGAGGGGGTTGGAGGGTTATGGGCGGAGAGCGGGAGAGTTGTCCTAGTGGAGTTGTTCAAGTGAACCAGTGCAGACTCGAAGGACCGACATGGCCTGTTTCTGCGCCATATGGTTATAAGTAGTGACTTCATTCATTTAGCCATTGTTGGAGTTGGCACTTCTTACATCTAATTGGTATTGTCAAGAAATGAACAAACTCATAAGGTTAAAAAAAATGGAAGTGTCATTCTCAGCATTTTGACTCATTGCAGAAGTGTCAAAAAGTATGATTTTTATCATATATTCTGAATCTGCAGAAATTATGGCATACCATTTTTAATATTCGTTTTTGTTCTTGGAGGTTATTGTATTAAAATATTTAGACCTATGTAAAGATATTTATGTCAGTATTTTTAATACATCTGCAAAAACACTGAGTTTATTTTCAACCATTTTCTCTGTCCAAATATTCCTTCTGTGCCAAGCCTCTTCTTGACAAATCTGATTTGTCCTCATCTATTAGGTTTCCACATACCACCAAGTTTTGTGAGTACAACTAAGTTTTCAACATCGCAAAGATTTCAGTTTATAATAGCTGCTTGTTCATGTAGAGCATGCTCTATCCCTGTCATTTGGTAGATTTCATACTTTGTCTGAGAATAGCATCTGTTAATATGATGTAAGTAAGACTGTTAGACTGCAGCTTTGAAATTCTTTCCCTGGATGGTGATTGAACACCTCCAAAACATCATTAATAATATAGAGCAGGATCTCCCTGGGGAAGAGTATGAGTGATTTGGTTCCAGTTGGAGGAATGTCTGCTACTGTGCAGTTTTCTGGGCTGTCAGTTGTTTGCTACATCACAGTGATGGGCAGCTTGTACAATGAATGCTCCTTTAAGTTTCAATATATGTTTTAATCTTTTGGACATCAACATAAATTTGTCTCCATTATAGTGAATCAGGAAATAAAACAATTTGAAATTGCAAGGTTTGTTTACAAATATCCCAATCTCGCTTGGTAAGAGCTTCCAGTCATGCAAACCTCCCAGATTTTTTGCACTTCCTTTTCTGGACTCTTACATATCCTTTGTATTAATTGTTCTCCAAAACTTTGTAATCATCTTTGAATATTTCTCTCTCCTTTGAAGGTTCTCTTTAAAATCTAACCATTTAAACAAACTCTAGCCAAATATCTTAAATGGCTCATTTATTTTAAAAAAGGTATTTTCTAATTTAATGCTCTTCCTAGACAAAGGTGCTTCTTGAGTGCAAGTTGCCTAGGATCCCATGCCCAAAGGAAGTTGTATCTTCATAAGCCACAATTGTTCACGCTTGAACCACAATCTCATGTTGGGCAATTATGCTAACAGCTAGGCATGCCCAAGTTATTGCCTATGGTGGAATTGTCCTAGCAACCACTGATGAGTGAATAGTGTTGCTAAGTTTCTGTTTTAATGTTCTTCCTAGACAAAGGTGCTTCTTGAGTGCAAGTTGCCTAGGATCCCATGTCCACAGGAAGTCGTAACTTCATAAGCCACAATTGTTCATGCTTGAACCACAATCTCATGTTGGGCAATTATGCTAACAGCTAGGCATGCCCAAGTTATTGCCCATGGTGGAATTGTCCTAGCAACTACTGATGAGTGAATGGTGTTGCTATGGTGCAATGATCTGACTTTTGAAGAATGAAACATTGATTACAATTAATACTTGTTTGTTTTATGTATTTTAATGCACATGTACTACAAAGGAATAAGGTAATCCATCTACAGATAAATCAGGTCTATTAGGATTTTATTTTGTTGGCCACGGCTTGTCAGTTTTCATTACCTGTGGTGCGTTTATGTTCTATTCTACCCAATTACTCAACTCTTCTGCTCATTGTTGTTTATTCACTGACAGAGTGTTTTTCATTATCCTCCCCTGGGATATTTTGGCTGCAGGCTTAAAAACAAGTCAGTGACAATGGTTTTAAAACTGAAGCGAACATCATTATTGTTAATCTATTTTTAACCTTCATGAGAGATTGTTTCCTGATTGGTTTTATTCGTTAAAGTTCTGGTTCTTTTTTACTGTGTTTTGCAAAATACAGCGTGGTAACAGAAAAGAACGGATTACTTCATTTTGAAATCACAATAGCGTGGGTTTTTTAAAAAATTTCTTATTTTGGATACATTTGCAATACTATATATCTTTATTCAGAATGCTTTTTTAAAAAATCTCAGTTTCAAGAGGTAATTCAAAGAGTTACAGGATGAAAAACTTATTCAGTCCAGCCATCTTTGAAATATCTCTTTGTGTTAGATTGCACATTTATATGTACTACCATTGTTTCAGGCAGCTTGCTGAATTTTGAATTTGAAAATGAAATAAACATGAATTGATTCAGTAAATGATGTGAGCAGACAGCTTTGGATGAGCTAGAAATTATAGAGGGCATATTGGTATTGGAAAAAAGAACACGAGCGGCCTGGTTGGTGTAGTGGTTAGCGCATTGGCATTACAGCATCAGCGATCGGGACTGGGGTTCAAATCCTATGGTGTCTGTGAAGAGTTTTTGCGTTCTCCCTGTGTCTGTGTGATTTTTTTTTGCCTGGGGAGTCCAGTTTCCTCCCTCCCTTGGAAACGTACCAGGGGTGTAGGTCAATTGGATAGAAATTTGGCGGCATGGACACGTGGATCGAAACAGCCTGTTAACGTTCTGTATGCCTAAATTGAATGACATTAAATTTAAAAATAAATTGAGATTCAGATTGATGACGGCAAGCCAACGTTGCTATGAACCTATTGAACCGAGTACCAATCTCATATCATAATACTGCCTGTAGTATCTGCAAATCCCATGAAGAACGAGGTCCTTTTTTTTGTGAGAGTTCCTTCATTGTCTACAAAGATTTCCGTCCCTCATATTAACTTGAAAGTTTTCAGAAAAGAAAGGGACCCAAAATATTATGGCAGCAGCTCTGTTCTTGAGCAGTGACGTGGAAAGTACACTATCACTATTGAATTTTGTTGTCAAATACTGATGTGTGTTTGTATCCTCAAATACTCACAGATATGTGTGATTTAATCATGTTATGCAGAAAGGCCATGTGGATAGCATGACTGAGTTGTGGAATATTCATTCTGATATAACAGGTGATGTTGATCTTGAGAGGAATTAGTGGAGAAAGGTGAGCAGATTTTAGATTTAACTGAATAACCTTAGAGGTTGTAAAAAGTGAGGCTGCAGTTGATCAATCTGTCACTTAATCGATTGGGCATCCTCCAGAGGCTGAAATACTGGCTGATGCTTGTAACAGGTGCAGTTTTCTGTAGAAGTGGCTAATGGACAAATGCTGTCAGAATCTTAGCATTATTGTTTTATTTTCTGCAACGAAATAAACAAAACACAAATAAAAAGAATTGTTGCAAACTAAGCTGTTTAAAAAGTGTCATTGTGAATAAAACATCAACAATGCCCTCAATATGGTGAGTTATCATTGATTTCTATTACCTCTTCATTTTTATTTCCACCATTCAGATGCCTTGTCATTTCTACCAAGTTCAAATGGGGAGATCCATTTTGAAAACAATTAAAATGGGACCTCGATGTGGGATCAATTTGGGTTGAAATAATGATCTTCAGGGGAAGCAAAGCAAGGATGGACGTTATCTCTAGACCCCCAAAATGAGACCTATCAATATGTCAGGACAGAAATGAGGAAAAATCAAGCGTACGTTTGGAGAGAACTGAAATTTTTATGGGAGATTTTGCATATTGATTGGAACAACCAAGTTGGCAAGGGCACAGTAGAAGAAGCTGTTGTATTAGAGTTTGCACTTTAGATCAGTACATCATGACATCTACCCAAGAACAGGCAATTTTAGATTTACTCTTATGTAATGAGGATGGGTGCATAAGGAACCTTGTGTTTATTGATCCCCTGGTGATCACAATACTTGAGAATTCCAAATAACGTATGAAGATAGAAACATAGAAGATAGGAGCAGGAGTAGGTCATTCGACCCTTCGAGCCTGCTCCGCCATTCAACGAGATCATGGCTGATCTTAAAGTTCAGTAACCCGTCCCCGCCTTCTCTCCGTAACCTTTAATACCCTTATACTGAAGAAATATATCTAATTCTCTCTTAAATATATTTAATGAACCTGCCTCCACTGCCCTCTGTGGCAATGAATTCCACAGATTCACCACCCTCTGGGTAAAGAAATTCCTCCTCATCTCGGTCCTAAATGGTTTGCCTATTATCCTCAAACCATGGCCCCGGGTTCTGGATTTTCCCATCATTGGAAACATCCCATCTGCATCCACTCTGTCCAGTCCTGCCAGAATTTTATATGTCTCTATGAGATCTCCTCTCAATCTTCTAAACTCCAGGGAGTACAATCCCAATTTGCGCAATCTTTCCTCATAAGTCATTCCTGCCATTCCAGGTATCAGCCTGGTGAATCGCCTCTGCACTCCCTCCATTGCAAGAACATCCTTCCTTAGATAAGGTGACCAAAACTGCACACAATACTCCAGGTGTGGTCTCACCAAGGCCCTGTACAGCTGCAGTAAGGTATCCTTGTTCCTATACTCAAACCCGCTTGATATGAAGGCCAACATACCATTTGCCTTTTTAACCACCTGCTGTACCTGCATGCTCGCCTTCAGAAGTACCCCTAGGTCTCTCTGCACTTCCCCATCTCTTAATCTATTGCCATTCAAATAGTAATCTGCCCTCCGGTTTGTATTACCAAAGTGGATAACCTCACATTTATCCACATTGTAGTGCATTTGCCATGTATCTGCCCAGTCCCTCAATTTATCCAAATCACACTGGAGCTTCCTGACCCCCTCTTCCGTGCACACAACCCCTCCTAGCTTAGTGTCATCTGCAAATTTGGAGATATTACATCCAATCCCCTCATCCAGATCATTAATGTAAATTGTGAACAGCTGGGGTCCCAGTACAGATCCCTGTGGTACCCCACTGGTCACGGCCTGCCACTCAGAAAATGAACCATTTATCCCAACTCTCTGTCTTCTACCTGCCTGCCAGTTCTCAATCCACATCAATACTTTGCCCCCAATCCCATGAGCCTTGATTTTGGAAGCCAGTTGTTTATGCGGGACCTTATCGAAGGCCTTTTGGAAGTCCAGGTACACCACATCCACTGGCTCTCCCCCATCTATTTTACCTGTCACCATCTCAAAGATTTGTCAAGCACGATTTACCTTTTGTAAATCCATGTTGACTCCGTCATAAGTCCATAACCAACATCTTCATTTTAAATAAAGTAAATTATAATGGAATGAGAGAGGAGTTGACTCAGGTGGGTTCGTAAACCAACTGAGACAGGTCAGCATTGGAACAAATATTCAGCTCGGCAAGATTTAATCCAATGAAAAAAAAAGACACTGGTTATGGGTTTCTGTTGAAAAAGACAATCCTTAGTTAACAAAGAATATCTGAGGATTGGGAAATTATTGGGATCAGTAACAGAAGACTAAATAGCTCTTAAGAAGGAATAAAATAAGTTTTCAGAGGAAACTTGTAGTATGATAACAGACTAAGTTTCTATGAATATCTAATTGGGAAGACATTTCCTAAGGTAAAGGTGTGGCCTGTAGAAAATGAGGCTGCTGAGTAAATAACATCAAGCAAACAAATGGGAGATATGAGGAATATGTTATTTGTATCAATCTTCACTATTGTAGACAGTGATAATATTTGTAAAATACAAGATGGGCTAATCTCAAATTACATTGCTGAATTTAGAAAAATCCAAATTATAAGAGGCAAAATATTAGAGAAACTCAGGTGGACAAGTTGCCAGGACCCACTGGACAACAGGCTAACGATTTGAAACAAGCGGCTGCACAGATAGTGAACTTAAGGTGGAAATGTTTCATAACCATTAAATTCCAGGAGGATGAAAAGGTGATCAATGTCACACTCTTGTTCTAAAAATGAAAGGGAAAATATCTAAATAGATAGTTCAATTCCTATTATTGGCAAATAACTAGAATCAATAATCAAAGAGAAAATAGCCCAACACTTAAGAAAGTTGAATGAAAGTGAATCTCATTAACTTGGTTTTACATAAGGTTTATCACATTTGACAAATGTGTTTAAATTCCTAGATTTTTTAAATTACAGGGAAAGTTGATAAAGGAGAATCATGGATTTAGATTTCCAAAAGGCATTTGACAAGGTGCCATATTGAGGAAGGTGCAAACATTAAAAGCTCATGGGACAGGAAAAATGTGTTAGAATGCATTGAAAGCAGGGTTTCTCAGTGAAAATATAAAATTGGAATAAATTAGTGTTTTTCACACTGGAAAGGGGTAACCATTGGAATATGAGAGGGACCTCTTCTTGATTACAGTTGTTCCAGTTGGAGGAAGAAACAGTATTGAGGTTTCCAATAACGTTGACGTGAAATTAAGTGGAAGTGCACGTTGTGATGAGGATACTGTGGTTTTGCAATGGAATGTAGATAAATTGAGTGGATAGGTAAAAGATTGGAAAATGGAGTTTAATATGGAGAATGTGAAATCATAAAATAAATCAAAAGGCAGATTATTCCAAAATGAACACAGACTGCAAGTGAGTGAAGTAGAGAGGAATTTTGGTGTTTTAAAGCAGCCGTTCTTAATTGGGGCCCTATGGCACCCTTAGGGGCCACAGCACATTGAAATAAAAGCCTTGTATCCTTTTCACCTTGTGTAACATAAATGCTTTTCTGCAGTCGGTAGGAGAAAAGTACAGATGAAACCAAAGTTTGACTGCTTCACAGGGAAGGGCGCCCATAAACTTTGAGCAGAGTCCTAAGGGGGCCATAGCCAAAATAATAAAAAGGTTTGGAATGGCTGTTCTAGTGCAGAGATGGTATCTAGCGGCAGTCCAACACTGTTAAAAAGGATAATGTCATTTTGTCCTTTGAATATAGGTTTTTGATGAGCCCTAACTAGGACAGAATTTCTTGATTCTTACTTTTCACCCCACCAGCCTTTGTAACTAGCACATCATTCTTTGACCCTTCCATCAACTGCAGTATAATCTCATGACCAGCCACATCTTCCCCTCCTATTTTTTCCTCTACTGTTCTCACTGCAACTGTTTGAGTTATGAGACGTTGCTACACATCATCCCTCATCTCCATCTAGGGGTTAATGACGAAGGGTCAGTGGAAGGCACAGTCTATTTCATGAAATAGAAATAATTCTTTTGAATATATAAGACAGATTTCTACAGCAAAAAGTAATATTCAGTTTTTTTCAACATTCATTTGGCCAGGGCACCTGCTCTTACCATGCTTCTGATGGAAACAGCCTATTGGAGCACTTATAGGGCTAAAAATACAGTAGGATTTGATGTAGAATTGTAGTCACCTCAAAAATGACTGCTAAAAGTAATTGGGCCTTCTATGCATTACATCACCATCCTCCATAGCTTTGCACATGGAGGACATCAAAATGCACATTCAACCAGAAAAGTTTTCTCCATTCTGTATCAATTAAGCCTTGTGGTCACCCATTATATACCCTTACAGTGACAGCAACAACAAGAGAGTACAAAGGGCTGCTCTTTAGATTTATGAAATCACATCTTCCGTGTTTGAAATGAATAAAACCTATGTCTTCATGCACATTGTGTAAAAGCATTTAAAGTTTTAGGATGAAATCCAAAACACATAACTGCCAAAACATCCCAAAAATAGTCAAATTTCAAAAAATTGGTCGTAATAACCAGAATAATTTTGAAAACTAAGCACATATAATCTTCTAGCTGATTAAAGTAAGAAAATGAACAAGTAGTTTTTTTTTAGAAGATAGTAATATGTACTGCACATGGCTAAACTGGTACAGTATATGTTGTAGATAATGAACAATGTATATTGATATTAGTAATAAATTTTCCTCTGATTTGCGACATTATGAAGAATTGGTTTGTTAAAATGTAGACTGATAGATGCTAGATAGATTAATTTTGCACGAGCTATCAACTTTATTGGTGACATTTCAAATCTGATTGCCTCTACAATAACCTTGTAGATTATGTCACCTTGCCTTCCAGAACCGGCATAATGTTCATACCATTGAAATAAATGGAATAAAATCAGACCACAGGAAAGCAATCTACTCTATCAAGCTGCAGCCAGAGGGTGGGCTTTAGAATTACCCCACTTAATCAGCGTGTACAACTGATTAATATTCCAATAATAATTGTAAGTGCTTTCAAATTAAAAATAGATTCAAAATGTCAAATTAGCACACTGAAGTTGACAATAATTCCATTAATTTGTGTGACTAATATTTTAATAAATTCAACTGCATTCAAATGAAAAATACAATTAAATTGTCAAGTTAGCAAATTAATATTGAAAGTATTTCAGTCAGTTAAATTTTGCTGAGGAGGTGTCATCTGAAGGCAAGGGAATGAATTAAAAAAAGATTGTAATGCAGTTATAAGAATGTGTAAATACTAGAATGGATGTGATTAATTTAGTTAGCAATAAGCATAGTAAATAACCCAAGCTGATACTTGTTTATCAGGAGAGCAAAAAAGTATGGAGAATCTTGTCAATCGTCGAACAGTTCTTCCAATACGATGAGACAACACTGTTCTCATAACTCAGTGTAATTGCTGCACTAATTGTTTGACATTTATTACATTTGGCACCTGCTGCTTTACAGAAAGAAAATAGTTTTGATGTGATATTTGAATTAATGTGCTGGTTTCTTGGACTTTTACAACATAATAATGAGCCAGTTTCATTTTTTTGTTCTGTTCTTTCAGGTTTAATTATCGTTTATCGATATAATTCTTTTTCTTCGGTGGGACTTTTTTTTCAAGTTCCACATACAATATCTTTATTGCATTTGTCATCAAGCAAAAAAGTCAATTGGTGGTTAAGGAAATTGGGAAAATGTAGAGTTGTGAATAATCAGAGATGAGTAACACAATAAAGTAACTTTAATTACATAGTTTTTCTAATAACTTAGAATATGGCAGTTAATCAGAAGGAATTTTTTCATGTAATTTGTATCCTGATCATCGGGTTATATTGTATGGAACCTTCCAGTGCCTTTCATTGTCAGTGCATGGCTCTGGCATGGTTGGCATAGTGGTTAGTGTAACGCCATTACAGTCCCAGCAGTCGGGAACAGGGTTCAAATCCCATGTTGTCTGTAAGGTGTTTGTACAGTATGTTCTCCCCGTCTCTGTGTGGGTTTTCCATGAGGGCTCCAGTTTCCTTCCAAAAACATACCGGGGGCATGTAGGCCATTTGGGTGTAATTGGGCAGCATGGGTTCATGGGCTGAAAGGGCCTGTTACCATACTATATATGTAAATTTAATTAAATAAACAAAAGATGTGGCAGATTATGTTATATTTTATATTGTATATAGATGTGTTTTTGGAAGATAGATTGTGGTTTTTTTAATTTTGTCACACACAGATATAAACATTTCAAAACAGATCTAATTTAAAATGCAAGAGCTTGACTCAAGCCAGACAATCCAGGCTCTGAGTGCCTTTGCAAAAACTTTGAAGAATGCCGACAGAGGCTAAAGTTTGCTGTTTTAAGAAGGTCATGTGGTTTTGCAAGCAGAGAGAGAGTCAAACAGGTTTTTTTCCCCTACATGTGACAGAAAGAGAGAGAGAGAGAGAGGAGAGAGACTGCTGGTTTTCTGCAGTGGCTTTTGGAAGCTTGTTTGAAACCCCATTTTGAAGACTGGTTATGAGTTCTTAGTTCAGCCTATTCAAAGCCCTCGTGATCCATACAAGATGAGGTGGTGGGCTGTATAATGTTTCACCTGAGATGAGAAAAACAGAAAAGGAACTCTTTGGTGACCTTAAATAAAGATGTTATCATCTGGAAAACCCTGATGGGGCAAGTTTCTTTGGCAAGACACTGAAGTAGTCGATCGAAAGGAATCAGTTTGTGTATGTGTCCAATGAGCAACAAATCTCTCTGAAAACCAAGAACCTTCCTGAGTGGTAACCATTTACCTTTCAAGCACCAAAGCCTGGTAAAGATTTATAAAGGTTAAATTCTGTGCACAGTGTAAGAATTGCCTGATACTATATGGTTATATGGTTATGAATTACTATTGATGCTGTGTTTTGTGTCCTCTGGGCCCACCACAAAGAAAATATATGATACCTTTTCATAAGTCTTATTACTATCCCTGCATTGAACAGCTGGCTTGTATGGTTGTAAAGGGTAGAGGTACGTCAAAGGATCTTTTTCTAATGATTTTGCGAGACAAAAAAAAAAGAAATGCTTGATAGACCAGCCAGTATCTGTGGAGATGGGAAATGGACTTTGCAAAGTGATGAACATTCATCAGAAAGCAGTTCAGAGTTCAGTTTCAGAAATTCATTGATGACACGTGGGCTTGAAATTGATGCAACATGCAGGCTTTAGATGATTGAGACACACAGGCCTTAGATGAATGTGACACACAGGCTTTAAGATGGATGAGGTACGTAGGCCTTAAGATGAAGTTAGCAGTTCTTGAAGTGGGTGAAAGAGACAGGGGTGGGTGCGGGGTGGGTGTGCCGGGGTGGGGGGGGGTAAGGGGGGTGGGTAACAGAACGGTAGTTACTCATGACACCCTTGCTAAAGTGATTCAGAGAAATGTCCTTTTTAGGCGAGTGCCTTCTTCTGCAGTTAGAACCCTTATCGTGGGTCAATCAAGAAGAGTGCTGTATTTCTTCTGGAGTTTTAAAACCCCTTTTGTGACTCAGTCGAAGTGGCCACTCATCCCTCTGTAAGCAAAAGGAGGAAATCTGACATTCTGTTTATAACCACACAATGAGGCCATGGGTTTCACATTCCCACAAAAGAATTCGAAGAGCTGCTTCCATAAAATGGCCACTTGAACAAATGATGGACTGACTTTTTAAGAAACGGGTCACATGGTCTTTGCACATACCTTCTCCAGAGCTTCGGTGTTGATTCTACAAATATATCCAGTAAAAGGAACATGATGTCTTTGAAGCCTGCTGCTAGTTTACAGTCACTTTCGAAAACCTGCAAGGTTTGTTAAATTTGTTCTCTTAAAGAGACAGTCCCACACAATAAAATGAATTGAAAAATGGGAAAAATGTCACAAAAGAAATAATTTTTCCTACAGATTGATTTTCTTCACCTCATCTTTTTTTAAAATCCTGATTTGCAATTGGCTGTATTATTGAGCTACCTGTCTTTGGATATGGACAGTTTAAAGAGGATCAAGAAAATATGAATGTATTTATTATTTTCCTACCCCTGGAGCACTGCACTCCCACTGCTGAGATGAAATAAATCAGCATTAAACAGAAAATTATCCTTTGACCTGCTGTCACAACAAATAATGTGCCCAGATTTGGAGTGGGTTTCACAAAAGTATGAACAGAGCATTAATGCCAAGAAAAATGAAGGTAGCTTAAGCACTACCACAATTTCATCATATCCAGTTTTCAGGGAAGTGCGGATAGTAAGGGATATTCATCTAGACCCCCCCCCCCAAAAAAATAAAATGATAACTTCAAGTGCAGAAAAGCTAGCTTGTGACATCTTGAATTTACTGTCATTAACATGTCTTAGAAACCACCTTACAACAATAAATTTGAAAAAAAAAATAGTGCACAAAAAGTAAGGCAGTGTCTTTGGCTCATTGATTATTCAGGAATCTGATGGCAGTGGGGAAGAACCTGTCCTTGTGCTGCCGAGTCCTCATCTTACGGCACCTGAATCTTTTTCCTGATGGAAGCAGAGTGAAGAGGCCGTGGCCTGGGTGGTTGGGGTCTTTGAGGATAGAGGCTGCTTTTTTTAGGACACCACCATTAATTCTTAAATTAATATCAGTGTCTGTTCTCGCCATACGAACAAGAACACGAAAAGATTCTAAGGCAATAAATTCTGCTAACAGTCAGGTATTATTGCTGGTGTATCGTACCGCAACCTACTCTGCAGGCCGACACAGGAAATGGCCGTCGAACGCGGCGATCAAACAGACGACATGTGAGCTGAGTGGCCTGCTACCATAGGCTGCAACAGCAGAGGCTAACCAAGCCATTCATCATCAGTAGATCACAGGAGGTCCAGCGGATCACAAAGTGACCAATTCACGGTTGGCAGATCACAAGCCATGCCCATGGTGATGAGGCAGTCACTTATAAAAGGCATAGAATATAGTCGAATAAACTCATTGTCGACTGGATTCTCTCTGTGTGAGCCTCTTTTTTTCGAGCAATAACTCTGAGCTATAACTGTAGCAGTGTGCTGCACTGGAAACATTTTGTACTTCCTATTGAGCCTTATTCTTGTAAACAGTGCAATGAAGAAGAGGATATAGTCTGATCATTTCTGAGATTGAATTCCAGCCACACTCATTAGATCACCCTGACAGTTGGAGAAAGTTTATCAGCGAGCATGTGTGTGGAGTGATGACTGGTTGACTTGTGTTATCACACTTATCCAACTCCGAACTCAATATGTAAAAGTAAATATAGTGAAATATAATTAATACAAGTCCAATGGAATGATAGTGCTTTGAATTTCAAATTAAGATTAATTTAGAATGAAAACACTTTGAGAACATTTTTGGGGCTTCAAGAACTGTAGAGAATCTGACTCCTGTTTTCCTAACGCTGTTTATCTCTAAAACCATGGTTATTAAGGGAGACTTTATCTACATTTCCTTCAGCCCACAAGAGCAAGTAGACTGGTCTTAAATATTTGCTGAATGTGGCCTTCCCCCATAAACAATCATTTAGTGAGTCCAGACACCTCTTTAGCAATAGCCCCGTTGCTTCCCCATTGACCTTATTTCCTGTAGGTATTATTCCTTACCAGTAAAATTAAGGTCCCCCTGAATCCTGTGGGTATCTTCCTACTACCTTCCATCATTGCAGCAACTATTCCTTTGATAGGAACAGTTCCTTACCATTAACATCAGTAAGTAAGTTGAACCAATTTGAATCCATTGTGTCCACAGAGGAAATTTGTAGTGACAAAGTCATTTTGGAAGTCCTAGCAATGGCAATGATGTTCTTCTTCCTATTGTTAGAAAGACAGAAACCAAGGCAAGTTGCACTCAGTGATGCCCCATGCAGGAAAGGGTTTCAAATGCAAGGACAGTACATTAGATTTTTTTCAGGAATGTGGCCATCTCTTCTCAACATGCTGTGGAACTTGTTTAATGCATTGCAGTGGGTAATGGGCAACTGATATGGCATCACCTCCAATTTGAAAGCCAAACAAGGGACCATATACATTGTCTATTCTGTCCAAAAGACTCCAATTCTTCTCATCTCAATTTGCCTTTTATTGATTGTCCTGTTTCTCCAGCCTTGGCTAAGACTAGTTTTGGATCAGGTCAAATTTACAATTAATATATGACATTGCAGTGGCAAAATTACCAGCAAATCCACTGACATCTCCTGTTAACAATGGTGAGAGTGTCAATATCCCCTTATCTTAAAAGACATGCTATAGTCAGCAAAGTGAAAACAAAATCCTTTCAATCAGCTTGCTGAGATTTGGTTGTCCCCATTGTGAACTACGTTGGAATTGAACCCATCACCATTAATTTAATGTTTAACTAATTTTCATTAAAAACGGTCTCATCCTCAGAACTACCAAGTTTAATCAAGTTATTCAACCTACTTAGAAGATCAAAGATCCTGTGTAATCCTATAGGAGTCCTTAATAATTCTTTAAGCCCTATTGAAGCAATGCTCCTAGTGCATGTCATCAGTAGAGGAAAGGGAGACCCCAAACTTCCTATGAGTCATCTGACTAAATAATCAAATGCGATGAAGAACCATGGCAGACAACAAACTGACAGGTAAAAGGCACAATGTTTAACTAATTTTTCAAGGCATGAAGATTGGAAAACCGAAACTAGATGAGGCCAGAATCTGAAATACTATAAACTAAAAGAAAGTTTAAACCCGTCATCCTTTGAATAACTCATTTGTAGGAATTAGATTTCTGGCATGCACAATTAGTTTTAAGCCAATGGATGCTGTAAAGAAGTTATAATTTAGTGTAATGATAAAACCTCACCTGCACCTCATAATAAAACAGAATTTCTAGTGTAGATCATAATAGATAGTGTTTAAATTCTTGAAAATTTTGTCTGGAAAAATCAATTGAAATCTGGAGTTCTCTATCTAGAGTTGCAAGGACATTACTCACAACATCTGTATTTTTACATTTAAGCATATGTGAGCATATTCAGCAATTCCTGTCCACAATTCAGTGCATTCATAATTATCACTATTCCTTTTCCATCACTGTGTGTCTGAAATTCAAGTTCAAATTACTTCTTTGAACCATTATTTCTTTGAGCATTTAGACTAGAAGGGATGTGAAGCATAATCATCTGCACGAGAGCAAAATATGCAGAATAAAATTCATTTTAATTTCTGTGGTATCTTTTTACTCCCTTAAGAACAAATTTATGATGCCATGTCTCAGAGGATTCTGAGGACAAAGTTAATTTGCATAAGATAATTTCAGATACAAGCTTCACAATCTTGTTAGTTATTCATTGAATACTTTTAAAACTGTAGCACAACTGAGATAAAATTGAGTGGATAATAAATATGGTCAGATCTCTGAGTGTGTGCAAATGCAATTGGTCAAATTCAAGGTTTTGTAATAATGGTCTATAGCAATGATTCTGGACATAGATTCAGGCACATAAATTTTAATATCTGCAGTGAACTGGGATTCACTTGAAGTGTGCTGTACCAACGACTGGTCCCGCCTCATGGCTCCTCCCCTGGAGGCCCGTATATAACCCTGGTTTCCTGCCTAAACCCAGAACCCCTCTGAAGCCTGTTCATGAACCCTTCCTGTGTTCTAAGCTAATAAAAGTGTTAGTTCTCCCCCCAGTTGAGTGTTAGCTTTTATCTACACTACAAAACCACAGTGGAGTTAAAGGTCCTTTCTACTTCTCCCAGATATATGGTAAATACAGACTTTACTTACACATAGCACTGGGAGTAACTCAGTGGGATGTGAGATATGATTATGTATAGCCATACTCTTTGCCTCAATGTGCTTCAGAGCTTCACTGGTCATTGGCTTTGTGGAAGCTAAGCCAACATTTTCCAGCATACCCTTTCCAATAACATCCTTGCTCATCTGCTACTGTAATCCGCAGTTGGGTGTCACCATTTCCTGCCAGAGAAGGTAGGGGAGAGGAAGTTTAATGAGAGTGTTGCATTCCATGTTCATGATATACCTTCAATGAGTGAACAGCTGGAAGTATGTGTGAAATAGGAAATGTTTATGGGAATACAGGATTTATAATGAATGATTTAAAAATAAACAATGCTGAAGAAACTCAGTAGGTCAAACAGTGTAATTTATATAGCAAAGATAAAGATACATAACCAAAGTTTCAGGCTTGAGCCCTTCATCAAGGTAGATGTATTAGCTTAGTAGTACATTTGGTTATAAATGCCCTTGGCATTTATAAACTTTTGCTGTGATCAGATGTTTGTGACATCGCCATAGCCATTCATCTCCATGGCCATTCATCTCCATGGCCATTCATCTCCATGGCCATTCATTGCCATGGCCATTCATCGCCATGGCCATTCATCGCCATGGCCATTCATCGCCATGGCCATTCATGTCTATGGCCTCTATTCATTGCCATTTCATGCTAGTACTTGGTAGATTTCTGGCTCACAATTCCAACTGCTAGGCTAGGATAACTAACAGAATCTAATAAAAGGGCAATATGTAGTTGTACCTTCATTGCCATCCTTCTTGTCAGCACTGCTTAAACTGGATGAAGCAGGGCATTGGGTTCAGTGGTCACTTCTCTTTAAATTCGCACAATTTAGTTTCAGATCCTGAAAATATACTGTTTAATTAATGATAATAAAAAAAGACAACTCAAGGGCCCTCCCAAATGTTGAAGGCCTTCAGCACATGAGATCTTCATGTACCAATCCAACTTTGTGTAGGTCTCCAGTGCAACACCATTTTAACACATGCTTTTGTTGATGATTGAGTTTTTACCCTAAAAGTTCATTTTATAAGATTCAGTACTGCAATATGATATTCCATAGAATCTAGAAGAGGATATTAACATCCTTGTGGTATTTGTTCAGAGAAGTTATTAGTGAATGTTGGTATAAAAATATTTAATAAAACCATAATATTGGAGTAACAACTTTAAATTTAGATCATTTGTGACAGAAATGGACTTACTTTGGACTTTGGTAAATTGAAAAACCTCTCATCTTTATTTTGTACTTTGTTAACTTGATTGATAAGAATTATGTAGTCATCAAGATTCCTATTTTTTAAAATTTTGATTAAATCACCATCTGTATCATAAGGAATCTGAATCGAAAGCTGTGGTCAAACAATTAATCTTAACTATAAGGAACAGCCATGACTTTATTTTGACCATTGCAGATTTATTACTAGAAACTATTTTTACATCATAGCTTATGCTTAAATTCATTGTAGTTCGTGCCATGAATCAGGGAACATCTTGTGGGCTTGATGAGTGATCAAAGTTAAACTTTGACTTCAATTTGTTAGTAACTACCCAACACAATAGTTGTTTCTGACTGCTGTTTTAACAAATCCTTTTTCTCATCTTACCATCTCATTTTCTGCAACGGCTAGATGCCTTACCTGGTAAAACTATAAATCTTAATTTTGCTCTCCAAACAAGATATTAAAAAATAATTTATTCAATTTAATCTGATTTAGGCATAGAGCATAGTAACAAGATCATGCCACCCAATTACTCCCAATTAACCAAAACCCTGGTATGTTTAGAAGGGTGGAAAGAAACTGGAGTACCCGGGGAAAGCCCACATAGACAAGGGGAGACTGTACAAACTCCTTACAGACAGCACCAGATTAGAAATCCGGTCGCGAGCATTGTGACAGTGTTACACTAACCGCTACACTAACTGTGGCACCTAAATATCTTGTGGAATTTGAAATATCCTTGCCTTACGACATTTCACACAAAAAAATTGCAGCAGAAAACAACATCTGGATGAGTTTTGATCCTTCATTTACTTTCTCAAATATCTAAACTTCATCCAACAGAATGTAAGTTCACTTCGTTCTCATCTGGATGGGAAGGTATTGCGAGGGTAGCAGTAATGCAGTTTCATCATTATTGCCAGATGGAAAATGCAATTTGCACTGAAAGAAAAATTCCTGGCAATATATTTTTTAGTAGAAGGTACAGAACATCTGACAGAAAATAAGATTTAAGCTTATTTGTTGCTTGGCAACCTAAGAACATTATTTTCAGCAATCATTTAATAGCGTGCCTCATTTTCTCTATGCTCACTCAATTATCTCACTACTTGCAACCTACCACAATGAAGTATCACTAATTATCTTTCAGCAAAATACAGAGTATATTATGTCTTCCATTGAATTCTATTTCATGGCCCAAGCCCTGATTTTATCCAAGGTCTTTCTGCTCTAACTAAAATCGTGTTTTGCATAAAACAAGAGAGTGGTGTGGGTTAAGGACAGAAATTTATCTGTAGAAGTTTGTGTTCACCACACAGTGTATCAGTGGCTTCCCAATGTACTCCACTCAGAAAATTCAGATACTGGACCATACTAGACCACATTTTAGGAGCAAGAGCACATTAGAAGGCTTTATTATATTGCATATTTAACAAATATGCACCACCGTGACAGAGGTGCACCAAAGAAAAGGTACAAGGACTGCCTAAAGAAATCTCTTGGTGCCTGCCACATTGACCACCGCCAGTGGGCAGATATCGCCTCAAACCGTGCATCTTGGCGCCTCACAGTTTGGCGGGCAGCAACCTCCTTTGAAGAAGACCGCAGAGCCCACCTCACTGACAAAAGGCAAAGGAGGAAAAACCCAACACCCAACCCCAACCAACCAATTTTCCCCTGCAGCCGCTGCAACCGTGCCTGCCTGTCCCGCATCGGACTTGTCAGCCACAAACGAGCCTGCAGCTGACGTGGACTTTTACCCCCTCCATAAATCTTCGTCCGCGAAGCCAAGCCAAAGAAGAAGATTTAACAAAGGCTACCAAGAATTAAAATGTGTTAAAGATGTTTATCTATATTCAGCTAATTGCATATGGAAATGCTGGTTGTCTGTCTTGTAGCTTGGCTCCAGGAAAATTTCCTAATTGCTTTTGACAATAAACACAAGTTATCCATTGAAAATTCAGTTATTCTGTTACTGCATTATCTTTTGCTAATTTCAAAATGTCAACTATCTAATTTAATATCTTGAAAATTTAAAGCAAAAATATCCACAGCTGATTTAGAGAAGTGTGATTGTATTTTAGTAGGATTATTTCAGATCACAGGTTTTGTCTGTCAAGGAATTGTTCTGAGAAAGTACTTCACTATTCCCCATACCATTTGCACGCTGCTCAATTTAACAGCCACAGAGTACTCTCCATAAACATAGAAAATTTAACTGACATTTATAACCTCATGAAAATCAACTTTTAGACTATTTTACATTAAAAAAGCCTCACTAGAAAATACTTTTCCATATAATATATACATTTTATCCTTTCACAAAGCAGTTTCTAAAAAAAAATGTGGCATTTTAATTGCCGCTCTATCTTTGAGGGTTTTTTTTAGCTGTGGAATATGAACAAAGCGATTCCAGCGAGGTTTGTGTGCACAACAGAAAGGAAAAGTCACACCCACGTTATTCTCAAAAGCTGCTGCCTTACCCTGTCAATTGTCGTCACTGCATAAGGTTCGCCAGGGAGTCCAGGCTGAAATTGTGCCATCTGCTATAGTTGAAATCAAGGTCACAACTATCTTCAACCCTTACGACTGTGTGTTTGTCCAGGATGCCATAAGAGATATCTCAGTGTTCATCATTCAGCAATAAACACTGCCTTTTAATTAGTTTTTTTCCCAAGTGATGGTACATTTTTTAAGATCTAGACTGCTAGTTCTATTCCTTTCTGCTACGTTAACACTGGCATTTCACAATCCCAAAATCACAGCTATTTCTATTTTCTCTCCAACTTGTCAATAATTGCTTAATTCCCATTTCCACTGATGTGGCTGACTTTCTACTCCCTTCATCCCATTTCTAAGCATGCTTGATGAGATACTAACTGGTATTTTTTACCCACCATCATGGCAATTTTTAATCCTTCTTATTAGTTATTATCTCATTTATACTGTTTAGGTAGCTGCCTACATTTTGTTCATACCTTAATGAAGTTCACTGTTTGACCTGCTAAGTTTCTCTAGCATTTTTTTGCTTCAATCAGGGTGTTTGCAGACTTTCTTGTTTTACTCTATCTTTGTCAGGTTCTTCAAACATGTCCCTTTCAGAGTAAATATCTTTCTGCATCTCTCCCTTTGTCTTCGGGTTTACTCATTCTCTGTCTATTGTTCAGTGGCTGGTTTTCCACTTGCTTCTTTGATACATTTTTATATATTGCAAGGCCTTGTTACTACATTCATTTTAGATAATCTTTCAGTGGAAATAAGGTATCTTCCATGTCCTTATGAAACAACAAAAGATAGGTCTCTATTTACTTCAGCCATATTTAAGGGTGTGGCTAAGTTTCAATCAGCAGTAACCAAAAGAAACACATTTCCACTGATTATTGACTTCGGGAAAGGAAAGATTCAATCTTGATTTTATTAGCAGAAATATTAAACAAAAAAATAGAAAAATCCAAAATCTGTCAGCACATATTGAGCTGGTTAAAAGATGGAGTCTGTAAGAAAAAAAATCAAACTTATTTCAGGGTCCATTTTGACATGAATGTACTCATGCCAATACACACCAATGTGCTTACATCAACACACACACACCAAAGAATCTTGATAATGCATGAAGTTTTGTATTTTTATTCAGATGGAGCAAATCATTTAGAGAGTGGAATGAAACAGTGACAGAATGCTAAACACCTGCTGCTGTTTGACAAGTCACCTTAAGCTTTTATGAGAATTTCCATTTATTCAAATAGAAAGGAGACAAACTCACAACAGATCCTTTGCATGACAAGTTCTGCATTTGGATCATCTGGTATTTCTGACAAGCTGTGGCATTTTATTTTTAAACATTTTGATGTGAAGAGATTGTTTATATCTGTTGTTGTCACTATATACTGTCTTGTGTTTCCACAAAAAAGTGAGAAATTGAGATGAAAAGAATATTGTGAAGTTTCACTCCTTGACTTGGAACATAAATGTGTCTGTACATTATTAGATCTGCTGATCATACACAGTTCTTATGTGCAGTGGTGCAGCCTACTTTCTTTGGCTTGGCTTCGCGGACGAAGATTTATGGAGGGGTAATGTCCACGTCAGCTGCAGGCTCGTTTGTGGCTGACAAGTCCGATGCGGGACAGGCAGACACGGTTGCAGCGGTTGCAAGGGAAAATTGGTGGGTTGGGTTTGGGTGTTGGGTTTTTCCTCCTTTGTCTTTTGTCAGTGAGGTGGGCAACCTACTATTCACCTGTGATAAACACTGAATTCTTGCTTATATACTTGCAGGATCATCCATAGTTCTTAATCAATATTGGGTAACAATTTGAAATGATGTTGAAACTGTCAACATTATCAAACTTGTTTTGTTAAGTTGATAGTAAAATTTGGCTCATGCATCTCAAAATGGAAATCCCAAAGCTAGGTCTCCACAAACTGCTAAATTGAAGACTTCACAAAGGAAATCAACACAACAAAGGAAGGGGAGGAGTCAGCATTCAGGATGGGGATTGAAAACTTGGCTGATTGGTGCTCTAACAACAACCTTGCCCTCAATGTCACCAAAACTAAGGAACTGATTATTGACTTCAGGAAAGGAAAGCCTGAGGTATACAATCCTGCGATCATTGTGGGGGTTAGAGGTGGAGAGGGTGAGCAAATTTAAGTTCTGGGGAGTCACTATCTCAAAAGTTCTTTCCTGGACCAAACACACTAATGGCATTGTGACAAAAGAACACCAGCATCTCTACATCCTCAGGAGTCTGTGGAGGTTTGGTATGACACCAGAAACCCTGACAAATTTCTACAGAAGTGTAGTGGAAAATGTGCTGTCTGCCTGCATCACGTTCTGGTATGGGAACACCAATACCCCTGAATGTAAAGCCCTCCAAAAGGTAGTGGACACAATCCAGAACATCACAGGCAAAACCCTCCCCACTATTGAGTGCACCTACAGCGAATGCTGTTTACATGTTTATGCTGTGTACAGTTTTTTTTTGCACTACCAATTAGTGGTAATTCAGCCACGCCTGAAGGAAAAAGGAATCTTAAGGTTGTATGTGATGTCATGTATGTACTCTGACAAAAAATCTGAATCAGAATCAAAAGATCTATGGTGTAATGTGAACTTTGACTTGTGTCAGACTATTTTTTTTTGTTTTTTTAAATATTTCATTTTTCACACTATGAACCATATTAACCAAAATACACCAAACATTTCCCTCTTGAATATACACAGTGTCATTTTCTCCCCTTTTACCTTCCTCCCTTCCCTCCCTCCTCCCTTCCCTCCCTCCTTCCCACCTTCCTCCAAACCCATTAAACGTTCAACATATACAATAAAATAAACCCATTAAACAATGTCATCACACAATGAAAATAAACAAGGAAATTGTGTCAACTACTTTTACACACTGGATCAGGTCATTTTGTCTTCTCATTCTATCATTTTAGGGGGTGGAGTTCTGCGGTAGGCCCTCTCTGTTGTGTTCCATGTTCGGTTCCCAAATTTGTTTGAATACTGTTTTTTAATTATATTTTACTTTTTCCAATGGAATACATTTATTCATTTCCATGTACCATTGCTGTACTCTCAGGCTCTCTTCTGATTTCCAGGTTGACATTATACATTTTTTTGCTACAGCTAAAGGTATCATAATACATTTTTTTTGTGCTTCATCCAATTTGAGGCGTAGTTATTTACTTCTTATATTACTTAGAAGAAAGATCTCTGGATTTTTTGGTATGTTGCTTTTTGTGATTTTATTTAATACCTGATTTAGATCTTCCCAAAACAAAAGTGGGAACAAGATCTAAACATAAAGATAAAAAATGAAAAATGGGAAAAGCTATGCTCCAGAACTATGAGAAATACAATAAACATGAGGTTACGCATGATACAGTATAATTGGTTACACAGGCTATATATCACGCCCCAAAAATTAAATAAATGGGACCCAACAGGATCAGATAGATGTTTTCGCTGTAAGAAGAAAACGGGAATAACAGTACATGCAATTTGGGTGTGTCACACTATTCTTACCTGCAGAAATAAAGAAAAAATATTCCTTGTTTAAAAAAATGTCATAACTAAATTTTTAATATGATAATTGGAAATAATTGCTGCTGGAAAAGTTTTTTTGATCAGGCCTCAGCTGTGCCCAAGAAAAGTTTAATAACCTGTCTAAAAGATGATGGACCAGTGCCACATGGATCCACAGTGCTAAAGTGTTTTGAAAGGCTGGTGGTGAAACATATCAGCTCCTGCTGGAGTGGTGACACGGATCCATTCAAATTTGCCTACTGTAGCAACAGATCTACGGCAGATGCCATCTCACTGGCTATACACAAAGCCCTGGAATATCCTGGACAGCAACAATGGAAACAACAGAATCAAAATCACAATCAGTTTGTTTACATTTCTTTATCTGTTTACATGTACACATACCTTCTGAGTACAATTTTTTGCACTACCAATAAGTGGCCATTCTGATTGCCTCACAGGAAAAATAATTTTAGGAAATAGTCATGTGATGTCATATATGTATTTTGACAATAATTCTGAACTTTGATCCCAACATCTCATCTTACAAGGGTCAATTTTCAGTTCCTCAAATAATATTTAAACCTATGGGCTCATAAATAATAATGTTTTCTACAATATTTTCACTTTTATGTTGCTAATCTACCTTAATATTTCAGACTTTATTTTGCACTGAATAAGATATTTGAAAATGAACAAAGATCATGGATTAGCTTTTCGATCATGGGTATTTTGGTTTGATTTGGTATGTTATTCTGTGTTAATTATACATTGGATGTGATCAGCTCCTGTTACAGTAGTGTAGAGGAATTTTGACTTTGCCCTCTGATTGACCATTGTTATTCACCATGTTTCAGTAACACAATGTTGGATTGAACAAGATGAGCACCATGCATTCTCTCAATGGGCCACACTATATCCTTCATTCGCAACCAACCAAGCTTGCTCCTGAGGCCCAAGGATCCAGGTAACCATCTTCCAAATCTTTGATACTGAAATCTTTGACCAAACAATCCTGAGATTCTCCCAATTATCCAAATCATCAAAGCTCCTGATTCCCAGTCTTCCTCCAAAGGAAACCAAAATCTTCACCATCACAGAGCCACTTCATTGATTTTGCAACTGACTGCAAACCCTTTTTCTACCCATCTGTACTAAGAGGGAAAAAATGTGAGAAATAATGGAAAACATTGTAGATAAAACCCCAAGGACGATCGCTCTCTATCCCAAGATTCTAAGGAAAACAAGAATAGAGATTGCTAGGGCTCTAACAGAAGTTTTTGCATCTCTGTTAGACATGGGTGAGATGCCAGAAGACTGGAGGGTTACTTATGATGTCCAATTATTGAAAATGGGCAATAGATACATCTCTCTATAGCAGGCCCGGGAGTCTAATATCAGTTGTTGGAGGGGGAAGATTCAGGAACTGATTGAGAGGCATCAGCATAGCTTTGTGCAGGGGAGTTCATGCTCACAAATTTGACTTTATTGATATATTGAAATTGATGAAGGCAGCACTGGTGGATATGGAGTTCAGTTAGTCTTTTGACATGATCCTTCATGGTGACTGGTCCAGAATAGTAAGGCACAGTGGATCCAAAGTGTGTTGACAAACTGTCAAAATAAAATAGGCTGGGTAATAGGGGAGGCAGGGAATTGTGGTGCGTGGGTGTTTTATCTTGCTGGATATCTGTAACAAGTGGCATACTGCAAATGCAAGAGTTGGGATCTTTGTTATTTGTAATTTATATGAATGACTTGAATGAGAATGCAGGTAGGTCTGATTAGTATGTTTGCAGATGATACAAAAATTGGTAGCATAGTTTATAGTGAAGAAGATTGCCAAAGAAGATTGCCAAAGGGACTTAGTGTGAATATCTGGAACAAGCTGGACAAAGCAGACAGGTGTGAGATGAAGTACTTTGGGAATCAAGTTCTGGTAGTTCTTTAAAATATCTCAATAATTAGGGCAAAGTGTTACATTCAACCAGATTTTAGGGTGTATAATATTTTGTGTCACTTTATAAAACATCATCGCAACATTAATGCACTGTGATTTGGGGATGTTTTATATTCTTTCTTTGGCTTGGCTTCGCGGACGAAGATTTATGGAGGGGTAATGTCCACGTCAGCTGCAGGCTCGTTTGTGCCTGACAAGTCCGATGCGGGACAGGCAGACACGGTTGTAGCGGTCGCAAGGGAAAATTGGTGGGTTGGGGTTGGGTGTTGGGTTTTTCCTCCTTTGTCTTTTGTCAGTGAGGTGGGCTCTGCGGTCTTCTTCAAAGGAGGTTGCTGCCGGCCAAACTGAGAGGCGCCAAGATGCACGGTTTGAGGCGATATCGGCCCACTGGCGGTGGTCAATGTGGAAGGCACCAAGAGATTTCTTTAGGCAGTCCTTGTACCTCTTCTTTGGTGCACCTCTGTCTCGGTGGCCAGTGGAGAGCTCGCCATATAACACGATCTTGGGAAGGCGATGGTCCTCTTGTAAAACCTTTGTCAAAGTTCTGATTCTTTCTGATTATTAATTATTTGAAAATAATAGGTAAAATGAGTGTTGATCAAATGTCACATTGGAGATGACAAGTTTTGATGGTGATTATGAAGTGAGATGCAATATCATCTTGTTATAATTTTTTGAAGCCTGCCATCCAATGAGAAGTTTATTTAAATGACAACCTTGTGAAATTAAATGTAATTATCATAGAATATCTGCTTATTGTGAAATACAGGATGAAGTGATATTAAACTAAATACCCTGAAAATTAAACGTGAACAAATACGTCTCATGAAGTTCGTATACTCTAATAAACCACTGCTTTGTGCAGAATCAGTATTCATGCTCAAGGTCTACAGGTAGATTTGTGAAGAGGAACATTGCATTCTCCACTTACTAATAGCTCTTGATAAATTGTGCTGTGAAGAATTTTTTTGTATGTGTATGATTCAGCATGGTTTCAAGGCATGGTACATAAATATTTAAGTGTATTGAAATATTCTGGGAAATTTAACTCCAGTATAAATTATAGAATTCTTAAGCCATCTAAAAAGTTTGCAGATAAATCGCTAGTGATGATACTTGTAGTTCATCTGCTTGAGAGCAAATGCATCATAACTTTAAATCTGACACATGCAATGCATATATTCAGCTCCTCATTATATGCTAGACAAAATTCAGAAGGGAGCTGGCAAGTGCAATGCTCTCTCACGCCCGAATTATGCAGAAAAGCAGATCATGTTGTCAATCTGATATGATGTCAGAAGGGCCAAAATATATGCCTCATCCCAGGCACCAAGCAGGAAATGAGGATCCTCTGTTTAACAGAGGAAGGATTCTTCCACCTGAACTATTTAATGAATTATAATGAACAATATCTGCCCATTCATAACAAATTTACCCTTAGGATTATTATATAAAGCTTTAACCCAATATATAAATACCAGTCCCATCCCAAATCTCTCAAACAGCTTAAACAAAAAAATCCCATTCTATCTATGATTATCCATTGAGAATGGAATAAGTAGATTTTGTATTAAAGGCATTTTAGGCAGAATAGTTCCCCTCATTCCAACTTTGTTATTTACTTTATTTCACACTTAAATCTCCCCTCTTTTGTGCTAAATGTATTATACTAAGTAATCTAGTTACATTATCTGAAGATTTTCTCTTTTCCCAAATTCTGTCTGATCCATATTTAGAAATTTTGGTAAAATTTATTAGCAAAGATTATTGCAATTATCTTGTAGTCTACATTTATAGGGATGATGGTTTTAGAAGATCTGTCTTTTCTTGGTATTACCATTATTATCGCAGTCGAGAAAGTTTCCGGGAGTGCATGTGTTACCATCACCTGTCTTAATATGCCCATAAAAGGAGGAATTAAGACTAAATTTTTTATAAAATTCAGGAGGGAATCCATCCTATCCCACAGATTATTTGCTTTAGAATAAGTTCAATGCTTCCTCCACCTCCATTGATGTGAAAGGGCCATCCAATTTTCTTTGATCTTGTAAAGTTAACATCGGTATCCTTGTTTGTGAGAGAAAAAAACTTCTATTTTATTATCATCTCTCTGCGACTCAGGTTTATATAATTGAGAATAAAATTGTTTAAAAGTTTCATTAATTTCATAATGAAATTATGAGCTGAAGCTGCAGAAAACCATTAAACGAGCTAAAACTCTGGAAGTAGCCCTCCACAACATGAACTCTTTCTTGACCGATAATGCAGCAGCCACGTGGGGAACGCGAACACCGACATCTCGGGATGTGGGATCACAGGCCGCCCCCATGTCCCAACTTGACTATGGCTGCTGCTGCCGGCTGGCATCCAGTGCTACTTCTGCGGCCAGCAGAAGTACCCCAGGAGGTGCTGCCTGGTGAAGGACATGGTCTGCTTTGGCTGTGGGAAGAAGGCACACTATGCGAAGGCAAGCAAATCCAAGCAACCTTCTAACCCAAGCAGCACTGCGTGCAGGCAGTGGGGGCTACCGCCACCACTTCCAACAAACAATAAGAGCATTGGGTGCCACTGTGGGGGCCGCCATCTTGGACGCTGCCATCTTACCAGACCACGAGCCAATGTAGTGGATCAGACAGCAACCCTACTCTGGCTTCAGTCATGCTCAACCAAAGTAGCCCTCATTAGCTCGTCAGATCGATGATGGACATAGAGTTAAATGGGTGCAAGACAAGTTGGCTGCTCGATAGAAGGAGCACGGAGAGCTTCATCCACCCTGACACGGTGCAGTTTTACTCCCTCATGCTGAGACCAGTGAGTTACATGGTCTCCATGGCGTCTGAGTTCCACTCAGCAGAGATCCGCGGCAGCTGCTTAGTGCGTGGTGCAGTGTAAAAAATGTTAAACTTGTTATGCCACAGCACTGCCCACCTGTTCTACTGGGGTTGCACTTTCAGTGCCACCTTAAGGGCATCTCCATGGAATATGATGGGCCCCATCCCCCCCATAATGATCTCTAACCAATGGTTTTTAAACCACCTGCCCTCCCTTCTAAACGCATCTAACCAACCACCCATGATCCACTCACTGCATGCAACCTGCGGGCTCTCCACCCTCCAGATTTCCCTCCTACTTCTGTTCTCCAACCTCACCCCCGACTATAAGCCCATTGCCACCAAGAGCAGGTGATACAGCGCTGGGGACAGGGCTGTATCAAATCAGAGGTGAGATGGCTCCTGAATGAAGGGATCATTGAACCCAGTACCAGCCCCTACAGTGCTTAGGTAGTGGTGGTTAAGAGTGGTGAAAAACACCAAATGGTTATCAACTACAGTTAGACCATTAGCAGGTTTACGCAACTGGACGTATACCCCTCCTCCACATAGCGGATATGATAAACCAAATTGCCCAATATCGGGCATTTTCCACCATTGACAAAATCAGCATACCACCACCTCCCTATCTGCCCAAAGGACCGCCAGTACATTGCTTTCAAGTCAGATGGCCACCTCTACCATTTTCTGAGGGTCCTCTTTGGGGTCACCGATGGACTGTCTTCCAGTGGGAGATGGACCAAATAGTGGATGAGCACAGGCTGCTGGATATACCCCGATCTTGACAATATCACTATCTCCAGCCCTGATCTGTAGGACCATGATGCCAACCTTCAGAAATTCTTCTAGACAGCCAAAAGCTTTAACCTCACTTACAATATAGATGAATGTATATTCCGCACATCACACCTGGCTGTACTCGGCTGCATCGTGGAGGATAGAGATATTGGCCCCGATCCCAACCACGTGCCCACTGTTGGAGCTCCCACTTCCCCACAACCTCAAGACCTGAAAAGGTGTCTGGGTATTTTCACCTGTTATACCCCTTGGGTCCCTAATTCTGTGGATAAGGCCTAGCCTCTTGTAAACACCACCTCCTTTCCCCTGTCGGCAGAGGCCCGTGAGCCCTTCAGCCACATCAAAGGTGATATTGCCAATGCCACAATGCACACGGTGGATGAATCCATTCCATTCCATTCCCTGCTCACTACATTTCACCAAGCTGGTAGACCCTTAACAGTGCTCAAGATCCAAAGCATGCCACCTTTGCCATGGTTGGCATCTTGCAGTGTAGCCTCTGTATTTCTGTTCATGAAGTATTCTGCGAAAACCTGCCTCTCAAAGAGTGTTTCTGATCTGCAGGGCATTAGTTCAGGGATTTTGAGGGACCAAATCCAAAGATCTCTGAAGGTGGCAGCATGGAGAAAGAAAATATAGGATATTGCCATCAAGGCATTGGGGTATATTTAGATGAGGATCTGAAGTGGCAGGGCTTGGACAGAGTTTTGCAAAGTGGGATTAGTGTATGCACAGACAAGATGAGACAAATGTCCTGTTGCAATCCTCTGTGACTCAGAATCCAGGGCATTCATGCCCAGTGACATTCCCCGCAGCTGCTATTTTTAAGCTCACCACTAAGGTAGCAGTATCTGTGCCATTGTAGTTGTGAATGTCATGTTAACTGATGGGTAAAGCTAACAGAGAATGCTGGATGTACTCTTCAGGCCAGGAGGCATCTGTGTAGAGGGAAAAAACAGAGTTAATGATTCATGCCAAGACCCCTTGTAGAAATTGATGAGATGTTTCCTTTTTCACTTTCATGCTGAAAATCTCCTGGCTGTGGAAATGTTGGTGGAATTGTGCCAACTCGAGGATGAAGACAATGTAAGAAGTGAACATGTCCCTCTTCTGCAGTTTAAAAAGATTTAGTAGTTATGGGATGAATATGGTGAGATTTTTGAAGGAAGTTCTAATGAAAGGTCTTTGACCTTTGATGCAGGCTTTTTTTCTCCCTCCAACTGCCCATATGACTCGCTGAGTGATTCCAATGTTTTCTGTTTCTGCCTGTTTAAAAAGGAAGGTGAGGTATCAGGATATTGATCTTCCATGGACTTAATCTTGCTGCTAGCAATGGCATTAATCTTAATTTAGAAATAGCACACAGCAATGCACCCTTCTGGCCCATGAGCCTGTGCTGTCCAAATACATCCATGTGACCAATTAACCTACTAACCCTGAACATCTTTGGAATGTCAGAGGAAACCAGAGCACCTGGCGAACACCCACATAGACATGGGGAAAACATACGAAAGCACTATTTCTTTCAGTGATAAGCTACAGTGGTGAAATTTGAGATTTATGATGATTTCCAATGTGACTATTAAGTCCTGGTCTTGATGTTTAATGTAAATTCTCTTCCATCAATAAGTATTTGGTCTTTATTTCCTGTCTGATTTATTATGATACTATGCTGCATAGCAGATATTTAGAGTACAATTCTTTGTACCCTGCTGAACGGGACAAGGTAACCAAACCACTTTAACTGGCATGCTTTGGAATGAGTTATGACATTTTCCTCTGTTACTCTCTGGGAGACCTCATGCTTCTATAACCTTCACTGTTGATTCCATACTTCATTCTGACATCCCATTTAATATTATCTCAATAGTTTGCATCACCAAACATTGCTGTCTTAATAATATTCATCCATCTTTGAAACTCGTAAACTTTGTCAAATCAAAGGAACCCAAGTTCTTGGCACAAATTTTTTTAAAATTAATTTGCAACGAAAGAAAGTCTTACCGCTGTTTTGCATCAATGCAAAGTGAATTGAGTTGCCCATCAAGGCCCGACCATTGATATAATTTAGAAATCAGACCAGGAAGTATGAGATGCTTTTTCACATTACTTCTGATTTGTACATCATGCCTCAATACCCGAAGACCTGGGCCTCATTACCCCACCGTAATTGGATTCTGGATTTCCTCTACTCTAGACCCCAATCAGTGCGGATTGGTAAGAATATATTCTCCACAATCTACATCAGCACTGGAGCACCACCAGACTGCGTAGATAGCGGCCTGCTCTACTCAATTTATATCTATGAGTGTGTGGCTCAGTACAACAACAGCAACATCATTTACAAATTTGCTGTTGATACCACAGTTGTGGGTTGTATAAGAAGAAGTGAGTCGGCAAACAGGAGGGAGACTGAAAGCTAGCCTGAATGGTGTACTAACAACAACCTCTCACTCAATGTCACCTAAACCAAGGAGATAATTGTAGACTTTAGGAAGGGAAAACTTGGGACTTCAGGTTGGCGGAAGCATGAAGTAACAGCAGCACTCTGATGCTCCTGCTTACTTTACATTTTTTTCCATTTATTGGCTTCTTTATTTTACAACCAAAGTGTTTCATATCACTTGTCATTTCTTTCTTCTACCTATATTTGCATTAAAATGGCTACAAGAAGTGGCAAATCATGGACGAAATAAGAAATGCCAACTAATCTGACTAAGGAGGCTATTACTAATTTACTGGATCTGCACAGACAGTCATTAGCTGACAATTTTAAAGATATCTTGGGCCAGATGAATACTAATCTTGACCAAGTACAAGACTAGCTGAGGAACATGGTGAACATATGTCATCTGTTGAGCAAGAATTGGACCGTTTACGAGACCTGTCAATGAAGTGGAAAATGTATGCTCCAAATTAAGCAACAATAATTTAAAGCTAATCGCAAAAGTTGTTGACCTAGAAAGCAGGAGCAGATGACAAAATCTGGGCTTGGCTGAATCTACAGAAAGTGAGCAACTTACGAAGTATTTTTCAGAGTTAATTTGTGAGGCTGTTAGGAAGGAGCTGCTTCCATCTCTGCCAGAGCTTGGTAGAGCTCATGCTCTTTAATTCCCAAGCCAGCTTCTGAGCAGTTATTCTTCGGCAATATCATTATCAAATAAAGGATTCTTTGATTCATAAAGCTTGTTGAAGACACTTGTCGAGTACATTAGGCTTGTAAAAGTTTACTGTCCTGAAGTTCTAAAACAATGTGCCAAATATAGAGAAATAATGACTGAGTTGTACAAACGTGGTTCCAAGCTTTTTTTGCTATATCCTGTGCGTTTCCATGTTACATTTTCTCATAGTCAGAAAAAGTGGTTGTGCCACATTGCAGAGGATTGAACCTACATAGAAGATCTCACCACTATATCATGCCCAGTGTGAATATTTACATGATAACTGAAGAAGATTGACAATTATTATTACTTTTAAAGTTTTTAACATTTGTTATATATTATTTGTTGGTCGAGGACTGATGGTTTTCTTTGCCATGCAATGTTTTAAAAATTTTCTGGGGTAATAAACTCACTAGGGTTGTATTGATGTAAGTGTTTTTTTTCTTTGTATTAAATACATTGCACTGGTAAATTTTTACAAGAGGAATGCTCAGAAATATATATTATTTCTGTTTTGGTAATATTGGCTCTAATTTTTTACTTTAGTATTTCTCTTTATACCAATTCATTAAGCTATTATACTTTTATGAGAAGAATTGCATGAGAAATTTTAAAGAAATCCTCCCTTTGGTTGCAGTCATGGTATAATTAATTTTTGTTTGGAAGAGCTGATTATATGTACATTAACAGTAAGGAAGCTAGTGATAACAGGACTAGCAGAGTTATTTGGGTGCAAGATGGTTTGTTTTGTTAAGCCTGCTGTTGAATCTTTAGCAGCTGGCTGGTTTTGGGGAGGGGGGGGATATGAGATTTTTTTAAGGTTTTTATTGGCTTTAGAAATATGTGCAAGATCTGACTGTGTAACACCAGTTTCATACTTTTGCCTCAAGGCTGACACCAAGAGGCTGGATATTATTTGGACTTATCAACTCACATCATTTATGGAAAATTATGGATAATTCTATTAATTTCCTTAGTTGGAACATAAAGGGTTGTAATCATCAAGTTCAAGCAAAAAATGTTTCACATATTAAACAACTTAAAGCTAATATTGTATTCTTACAAAAAACACAGATTCAAAAGATTGCTTTGTCAGCAGCAAGAAAATATATAGCAGTAACATGGAAATCGGATGCCCTCCTGGGTATGGAGTAGAGGAATTCAGAGATGCATAGCTGCATTCCTTTGGAGAAGATTACATAATCTGATAAATAACTATGATATATTTTTGAAAATTTGGCACCTGTATTTACAAATTGAGGAAATTAATTTATTGATCATTTCCTTAAGCTTTGAGCCTCATCAACCTCCTTTAGACATATTAAAAGATACAAATGATTGATGCTGTGTGGTGAGGTGGTCCTCCCGCAGCCAGGTTTCTATTCTTCTTTCACTACTTTTATTTCTTTTTTTCTATGCATTTTTTATTTGATTTCTTTTTGTTCTTTTATTTCTTGGTTTAGGTGGTATTGGGTTTTATATCATCATGTTCTGGATTTGATATTATTTTAAAAAAATATTTGATTTAAATTTTTAATCTCATCAAAAATACATATATATAAGTATATTGATATCACATTACACGAGAGTATTTTCAACCCTCCCTCTTTCTCACCCAACTTGACTCCATAACCCTCCCCCTTACTAAACTAATTATATTTTATATCTGGCTAAGATTACATTTATAGAAAACTTAAAATAACATTTTTAAAAAAGAAACACATATTCATAGTTGTGATAATTCCAGCATTTTCATTTTTCCTTCCAGGCTAAAGCCGGCGGGGTGGGGGGTGGGTGTGTGTCTTGATTCTTATGAATCTAAATATTCTCTTTGTTTGCCACAGTGTCATGTCAGATACATATGGTTGCTATGTCATTGTTTCAAGGAAATTTTATAATAAAATTGTAGTTTTTGCTAATATTTATGCACCTAATGCAGATTAAAAAAAATTAAAAACTTTTTTTCTTCCTTACTGGACCTCAGCTTATATTCTCTAGTACTTGATGAGGATTTTAATTGTTAGTTAAACCCTTCTTTTTCATCTCTTATGTAAATGTGCTTCATTAATTCATTATTTATTATCAGATTATGGTATTTGGTTTGGTGTTTTCTTTATCCAAATTGGAGAGAGCATTCTTTCTTTTCACACATTCATCGAACTTATTCATGAATTCACTATTTTTTTTATCAATAATCAACTGATTCCACTGACTTGCTTTTGTAATTATCAGAATATAGTATTATCAGATCATGCCCCTGTTATATTATCTATGGCTCTTGCTGCTTCCCTCAGATAAAAAGACATTGGCATTTCAATTTGCGTTTATTATCAGATAATGACAGTGGAATTTATGGAGGAGAAGTTAACTTTTTTCTTTGATACAAACACTTTATCAGAAATATCTAGTTCGATTGTTTGGGATGCTTTGAAAGCTTTTCTAAGGGGGCCAATTATACCTTATACCGTGAATATAAAAAAGGAAGGCCAATAAAGAAAGATTCAAATTAATTAATTAAATTAAACAAATAAATCAACTATATAAATAAATAAATATATATATATATTTATATATATATATATATATATATATATTTATATATATATATATATATATATATATATATTATAAAAGGCAAGTTGAATTTCAAACTAAATTTGATCTCCTTTCAACATATCCGATTTAATGTCAACCATTGAAGATAAGAGTCAGTTTTATATTCATGGTGATAAATCTGGTAAGCTCTTAGCTAAATCAGTTGAGAGGTTTTGAAGCCAAACAGCAAATTACAAAGATTCAAAAGGAGGGTGGTAACATTACTATAAATCATTCTGAGATAAATGACACATTCAGGAAATTTTATTCCTGACTTTATACTTCTGAATTCACAAAGGATAGCTGTTCGATGGAAAGTTTCCAGGGTTGCTTAAATAGTACTACGCTTTCTTCAGATGACCAAGTGAAATTAGATGAGCCTATATCACAGGAGGAAATAATTGCTGCTATTTCTTCACTACATTGTGAAAGAGCTCTGGGACCTGACAGGTTTCTTGTAGAGTTTATCAATTTTTTTTCTCATTTGCTGTCACCCCAATTAAGTTCTGTGCTATTGAATTTGTTTAGGCATGGTAATTCCTCGACAACATTTTACAAAGTGTGTATATCTCTCAAAGTAAAGATGTTCCTCCTACAGGTCAATTTTTTTATTAAATGTTGATGTAAAAATTTGCCCTGTAGATTGGTAAATATTTTACCATCTATCATTTCTGAAGATCAGACTGGTTTTATTAAAAATCGCTACTCTTACTTAATATACATCTCTTATTGAATTTTTTTTATTTACCTTCCAGCTTAACTCCTGTATAAGTTCTCTCCCTTGACACAGAGAAAGCATTTGATCAAGTTGAATGGATGTATTTATTCACAATTTTAGAAAAATTCAGTTTTTGATCAGGCTTTATTACATGGATTATTGTATTTATCCCCAATGGCTTAAATTCTTACTAATTTTCAACAGTCACAAGCTTTTAATCTCCAACAGGAAACCTGTCAATGCTGTCCTCTAAGTCCATTACTCTTTGATTTGGCCATGAATCTAATAGCAATTGCATTCTGAGAGTGTGTGGATATTTCAGGCATTTGTAGGAAGGGAATTGAATATAAAGTTTCCCTTTATGCAGATGATCTTCTGCTTTTCTTATCAACTCCTGACACTTCATTTCCATCCATGTTGTCAATACTTTCTAAATTTAGTAAGTTTTTAGTATATAGATTAAATCCGCATAAAAGTTAACTTTTTTCCTTTGAATACAGTTGCATCAGTGTACACTAATCTTTCATTTAAGATTGTGTAAAATCAATTTAACTATCTCAGTATTGCAGTTACAAAGAATTATATATACCTTTTTAAAGAAAATGTTCTTACCTTATTAAAGCACGTAAAACATTCTTTAACAGAATGGTTGCCCCTTTCTATAACTCTAGTTGGTTGTATTAATTCAATTAAAAAGAATACATTACTTACATTTATATATCTTTTCCAGTCTATCCCAATTTTCATTTCCAAATTGTTTTTTGATTCACTTGATTTGATTATATCGTCTTAAATATGGAAGAGTAAGCACCTTCATCTCAATAAGGTTTATCTTCAAAGTTCTAAAAGGAAAGGAGGCATAGCACTACCTAATTTTAGATTTTATTATTGGGTGGTCAATATATACAACCTTAGCTATTGGTTACGTTTTCATAACCAAGTGGACCATCCAGAATAGGTAGCAATAGAGCTGAATTCTGCTAAATACTTTTCCATTCCAGCACTCTTGGATCCTCACTTCCCTTCTCTTTAAATAAATCAATTGATAATCCTGTTGTTAGGCAGACTGTAAGAGTGTGGGTGCAGTTCAGACAACACTTTGGACTTCATGGTTTTTCTCTTCCAAGCTCTATTTTATTCAATCATCCTTTGCATCATCTTATTTCTCATGAATGATTTACATTTGGCATTGAATGTTTCAAGGATCTTTTTATTGATATTAGCTTTGTGTCATTTGAACAGCTTTCTGGAAAGTTCAATTTACCAAATACTCACTTTTTTAGATATCTGGAAATCAGCATTTTCTTCAATCTCAGATACCTGATTTTCATCGGGCACTGGATGCAAGCATTGTTAATGTAATTTTTAGTTTACAACATTCTGACAAAGGTTTAATATCCTTTATTTATGATAGTTTGGTGGGTTTGAGACATGCCCTTCTAGTTAAAATTTTTAAAATGCCTGGGAACAGGATTTAAACCTTTCATTATTAGACAAAGTTTGGGATTTAATTTTTAAGCTGGTTAATACTACATCCCGATGTGTCCGCCATTGTTTATTACAATTTAAAGTTTTTTCGGGCCCATATCTCTAAAGTCAAACTATTTCGTATCTATTCAGTTGGAAATTCTTGTTGTGATCAATGCAAGAGATGAGAGGCTTCTCTAATTTATATGTTCTGGATGTGTCCTAGCCTTAAAAAATATTGGAGGGATGTGTTTCAAACTTTTTCTTTAATTCTCAATGCAAATCTAGAGCCCAATTCTTTGGTTGCTCTTTTTCATACAACTGGAAAGGATGATATTCTTTTAGCTCCAACTGAATGTCGTACTCCATCTTTTGTCTCTCTCTTGGCTAGATGTCCGATATTGTTTAGACAGAAGGATACTGCCCTGCCCACTCATGCTCAATGGCTAAGGGACATTATGTCATGCTTAAATTTAGAAAAAGACTCGTTACTCAATTATTAAATCAAATATAAGGTTTCAGATGCTGTTGGGTCCATTCCTGAAATATTTTCATAACCTTTAGACAAAATATTAATTCCAAATTTTAATACTTGCTTTTTATTTCAATCTTGGCTTGAGGATGAGGGTCAGAGTCATACTTTATGTGATAAAATTTTATTTTTGATGCATTTTTATATTTATGTTATGAATGCACTATATGCTTTATAGTCTGTTGAGTTATATAATCTGTCTTTATTATTATGTATTCCACAAATGTTTTATACATGTATGTTTATTTGTGAAAAATCAATAATCATTTTAAAAGAGGAAGGGAAAACTTGAGGTGTACAATCCAGTGATCATTGGAGACAGTGAGCAAATTTAAATGCCTGGAAATCACTTTCTTGGAGGATTATTCCTGGACCCAACAATGTCATTGTGAAGAAAGCACATCAGCGCCTCTACTTCCTCAGGAGTTTGCAAAGGTTCAAATTGTCATCAGAAACCTTGGCAAACTTCTGCAGATGTGTGGTCGAAAGTGTTCTGACTGGCTGCATCACAATCTAGTATCGGGGTACAAATACTTCTGAGTGGAAAGCCTTGCAAAACGTAGTGACTACGGCCTAGTACAGTAAAACCTCGTCAGAAGGCAGTCGTTGGGGTCCAAGATTTCATACAGCGTTACAGCTGAGTTGTGGAACGGATGCATATATATGGATGATGTGACTTCCAGCACTAGGGCTTTATATAGTGATTCTTGATCATTCTTGCAGTTAAATTGCAGTTAAATTTTCACAAGTTGAGCCAAACAAAAGAACCTAATTAATGCGGCACTATTTTTGATCAAGTGCAGTGTTAAATAGGTGAGAAGTAAATCGACTCGCAGATTAACACCTTCAAAGAAACTAAATTGAAGCTGTAAATATACAAAATATCAGTCAAGCACATCTATTAAAAATAAGTTAAGTATTTAATTTATAATTTCAGTTGGTTCCCTTTGTCATCTTCATCAAAGAAATAGATTTTGAGGGCAAAATGCATATCAATAATCTGTCAAACCCATCCTTTTTTCCATCCATCTATCTTTCAAAATTTGCAAAGTTTGGGATCCACGGACACCTGCGCTATAAGCGATTCCGTGGTTTAATGAATTGCATTCTAACAAATCATCAAAGATCCATACTGCCCAGAATATGCTGCCATCAGGAAAGAGGTATAGGTGCCACAAGACTTTTATACCACTAGGTTCAGGAACAGCTGCTACCCCTCCCCATAAGACTCCTGCATAACAGACTGAATAAGAGATTCATTTGAAGATTCATACTTTGCACTTTATTTATTACTGAATATTAACTTCTCTGAATTGCAGTCAGTTTGTTTACATTTCTTTTTTTGTTTAAATTTCTCTCATTTGTGTACATATCTTTTTTGGAGTACAGTTTAAAGTTACTGATAAGTCGAAATTCCACCTTGCCCACAGGTTAAAGAATCTCAGGGCTGTATGTGATATTATGTGCGTACTCTGGCAATAAATTTGAACGTTGAACTTTCTGAAAGTGAAAGACAGCATTGGCAGTTGGGTCTAGCATAATGCACAAAAGTTCTGGAGAAACTCAGCAGGTCATGCTGCATCAACATTCCTGACGAGGGCTCAGGCCTAAAACTTTGATTGCCTTTTACTTTCTAAGGATGCTACATGACATGCTAACCTTTCCCAGTACTAATGAACATTGGAAATATGTATTTGTCAAAATGGTCATTCTTCCTATTATTCATTTCTGAGTAGAAGGGACCGTTGTCAGTGCTGCTCAATTGCTCAGCAAAAGGAGGTGGATGGTTTTTACAAGCAGATTCTACAGATTGGAATTTATGGTTGTAAAACTAAAAACACTGGGCAGATGAACCTGCTGATCACTGGTCAGTGTTACCCATTCAGTGTGGACACAGCAATTGAAGAAGGCAACGGGAAACCACTTCAGTATTTTTCCTTGTATAATCATCAACTCAACATTGACTACGGTCTCAGCTCAAAGATGGAGCCTTCACTGAAGGAGAACAGGGGAGGCAACAGGTACAATTCAGAGGTTGTGACGGATGGAGAGACATAGTCGCCCACACCAAATGGCAAGGCACCTGAGTGATGATGAGTAGAAGGGAGAAGGTGCTGCAAATTTGTACATGCAGCTGCTAAATTGAATGGCAGAGCAGGAACTGTTGAAGATAGATAAATCTCCCAGACTGGACAAGGTACACCTGCGGATTTTGAAAGAGGTGGCTTTGGAGATTGTAGATCCAATGGTGGCAATCTTCCAGAAATCAATAGTCTCTGGCGTGGTTCCAGGGGATTGGAAGGTTGCAAATGTGATTCCGTTGTACAAGAAAGGTGTGAAACAGAAAAAAGGAAACTATAGACCTATAAATCTGACATCAGTGGTTGGGAAGATATTAGAGTCAATCCTCAAGGAAGAAGTTATGAAATACCTGGAAATGCATGACAGGATTGGACCTAGTCAGCATGGTTTTTTAAAGGGTCGATCACGCCTGACTAACCTATTAGATTTTTTTAAAGAAATCTCAGGTAGGATAGACAAAGGGGAAGCTAAGAATGTTATATATTTGGATTTTCAAAAGGTTTTCGATAAGGTGCCGCATGTTAGGCTGATAAATAATATAAAGATCCATGGTATTACAGGGATGCTATTAGACTGGATAGAAAATTGGCTGATAGGCAGAAAGCAAAAGGTTGATATTAAGAGATCCTATTCAGGATGGCTGTCTGTAACAATTGATGTTCCACAGGGTTCGACTTTAGGGGCGCTACTGTTTATAGTTTATATTAATGATTTGGATTGTAGAATTAATGGTTTTGTGGCCAAATTTGCAGGTGACACTAAGATAGGTGGCGGAGCAGAAACTGTTGAAGAAACCGTAAAATTGCAGAAAGATATAGAGAGATTGGGAGACTGAGCAAAAATATGGCAGATGAAGTACAATGTTGAGAAGTGTTCGGTTCTACATTTTGGCAGCGGAAATAAACAGGTAGTGTACTATTTGGATGGGAAGAAAATTCAGTCCTCAGAGGTGCAAAGAGACCTGGGCATCCTAGTGCAGAGTAATCGAAAAGTTAATGCCAAGGTGGGATGGTAGTGAAAAAGGTGAATGCTATGCTAGCATTCATTTCAAGAGGCATAGTGTAGAGAGGTGTTAATGAGACTCTATGGGGCACTGGCATGACCCCATTTAGAGTACTGTGTACAGTTTTGGGCTCCCTATCTTAGAAAAGATGTGATGTTGTTGGAGATGAGTGCAGAGGAGATTTACTGGGATTATTCCTGGAATGCAGGGGTTGGCCTATGGGGAGCGTTTGACATCTCTTGGATTGTATTCTTTGGAGTATAAGGAGAATGAGGGGGGATCTCATAGAGACATTTTGAATATTGAAAGGTTTTGACAGAGTGAATGCAGATGTTTCCTTTGATGGTTGAATTGAGGACAAGGGGTCATAGTCTTAAAATTAGTTATCCAATTAAAACAGAGAGGAGGAAGAACTTCTTTAGTCATAGATCTGTGGAATTCTCTGCCCCACAAAGCAGTGGAGGCCAGGTCACTGGGAGAATTTAAGCAGGAAATGGATAAGTATCTCATTAGTAAGGATATCAAGAGATATGGGGAAAAGGCTGGAAATTGGAACTAGGTGTGAGCATAATTTAACAGTGCCACGGAACAGACTTAATGGGCTTGTGGCCTGCTTCTGCTCCTTTAACTTGTGATCTTGAAGACCCATAAGCTAACAACTAGAATAATATAACTGTATGTCTCTGAAGAGTCTGGCAAAGATGCAGCCATCTCCTGAAGCAAGATGTGAAGCCCGCTGCCACAGTTAGCACATTATTATTTCTTATGGTTCGTAACGACAAAGTTGTACTTTTTTACCTTTAGTTATTCCAAGGTGCCAAAGAGGAGTGATGCGCAGTAAATAACTCGAGAGGCTGAGACTGAGTCCCTGATCTACAGGCTGTTATTCACAACGGTCAAGGTCCTCAACCTGTGCTGTGACCCAGGCTTTCTGGGGAAGAGTCAAGGTGTTGGAGGCTTTATACTAGGTCAAAAGAGGAAGGGGCCACAGGTACAGTCACAGGACAGGGCAGAACCAGGTAATACAGTAGTTCAGGGGTCTGCAGTTTCTGGAGATGATTCCTGTTTACAAATCACAGCCAACTGGCAGCAGCAGTGTTAGATTATGGTTGATGCCACTCTGTAGCTCCCTTCATGTGAGATGTGTAGGATGCTGGAAAGGCCAGCATTTAACACCCATACCCAACAACCTTTGAGAAAATGGTCGTGACCTGACTTCATGAACCATTACAAGATTTGTGGTGAAACTAATCCCACACTATTTTTATGGGGAGAGTTCAAGGATGGTGGGACATGGAGCAAAACTTGTTTGAGATTAAATATCTGCATACATTCGCACAGCAGAGAATCACAATTGGAAAATGGGTCACACAAAAACATTGGTGATTTGCTACAGTGTATGCTGTAAACAGTTATCACCTCTCCACAGTGTCATGATAGAGAGTGTGTTTGTGTTTTGGATGGTGCTAATCAAGTAGTCATTGATGGTGTTATACTTCATAAGTGTTGTTGGAGCTAACCTCATCCAGGCAAATAATGAGCAATCTGACACTTTGGTTGCTTGTGTCATGTAAATGATGGAAAGTTTAAAATGTGAGTCATTTGGTGCAGGATACACAACTTCTGATCTATTCTTGGAACCACAGAAAGTGTCCGGCAGATTTTGTTAAGCCCATGATCAATGATAGTTCACAAGATGTTGATAGTGAGGAATGTGTATTGATGTTGATCCCATTACATGTCCAGGTGAATTGGTTGGGCTATGACTATTCAAAGCTGAATATTGTCCACGTTTTGCTTGGTGCCGGATGAATTACAAGGTTTATTGATAAATCTGCAACTCACCAGTAAGAGCGTGGCTGTGTTGTTGATTACTGCCTTGACATTTTCTCTGTGTAAAATCTCCATCCATCTTCTGTGCCTTTGTAGAACAATTCAGAGATTGGCCCCTGAGACAGAGGATCTTATTTACATACAACTAAACTATTACCTGCCTCAGTCATGGGTTTTACTTTTGCTCAGAAGGCTGACAGCCTGATTCCCCTCAGAAGTGTGTATACATTCTCTGCCTCCCACAGGTCTGCCTGTTGTTTGGAAAGCAAAGAAAGACACTTTGCCAGTCTAATTAACTTTTGTCAGTTTTGTGTTTGATTATTTTCTTGCTACTGTCTTCCAAACAGAGATAGCTAAGTCATGCTAATTCATCCCATTATCCAGCCTTAACCTTAAGAGCTCCTTGGGCCCTCTCCAGGCATATACTAATATGGCAACAAGGTGAAACATGATAGGCTGCAGATGCTGTGATTGTAGTAAAAACACCAAATCGCTGGAGGAACTCAGCTGGTCTTTTCAGCATCTATAGGAGACAACAATATGTTGCCGACATTTTGGGCCTGAGCCCTTTTTCAAAGAAAAATCAGAAAAGGATAATATCAGAAATTCTCAGAATTCAAACAATGGAAGAGGAATCCAGACCAACGAAAGATGTTAATTGGATATGATAAGAGACTAGGTAGAATTTATCATGTCTGTGAGAAAGGAAACAGGGAATGGAGAGATAACAGGGGAGGTTGTGGGTGGGGGGTTTAACATAAGCCAGAGAAGTCGATATTAACGCCATCCAGTTGGAGGGTGCCCTGTCGGAAGATGAGGTATTGTTCCTCAAATTTAAGGGTGGTCTCAGTCTGGCAGTGCATGAGACCATGGACAGAGATATCGGCAAGGGAATGGAGCGGGGAATTAAAAGGGGTGGCCACTGAGTGATCCACGCTATTGCGGAGGACAGAGCCAAGGTGATCAATAAAGCAATCTCCTGGTTTGCATCCATTCTCTCCGATGTACAGGATACCACAATGGGAGCACCGGATGCAGTAGATAACCCCTGCAGATTCACAAGTGAAATATTGTTTCACTTGGAAGGACTGTTTGGGCCCCAGAATGGTGCTAAGGAAGGAGGTGTGGGAGTAAGTGGAGCATCTCCTGCAGTCACAGGGGTAGGACCAAAGGGGACAATTGATGGGAAGGGAGGAGTGGACAAGGGAGTCACGAAGGATGCAGTCCATGCGACAATCCATGCAACAAGCTTACACAGGCATGTCCCCTCAACTCTTCCTCCACTACTTTGATGACTACTTTGGTGCTGCCCCATGTACCCATGATGAGCTCAATGACTTCATCCACTTTGCTGCCATCTTCCACCCTGACCTCAAATTAATTTGGTCCATCTCTAGCAACACTCTCCCTTTCCTCAATCTCTCTGACTCCATCTCAGGAGACAAACTATCGACAGAAATCTTCTATAAACCCACAGCTACCTCAACTACACACTTCCCCTGTCCCCTGTAAGGATACCTTTCCATTCTCTCAATTCCTCCAGATCCATTGCATCTGGACACAGGATAAGGACATATGCCAGAACATCAATGATGTCCTCCCTCTTCAAACAATGTAGCTTTCCCTCTACCACTATCAACTTGGCACTCACCTGCATGTCCTCCAATACCCACACATCAGCTCTGTTCCCCTCCACCCCCATGTCCAATAAGGACAAGATCCCCACCAGCATCCGTATTCAACACATCCACCTTCACCATTTCTGCCACCTCCGATGTGATCCTGCTACTAAACAAATATTCCCCTCTCTGCCTTCCGCGGGGACCGCTCCCTCCGTGACTCCTTTGTCCATTCCTCCCACCCCATCAATCGTCCCCTTTAGACCTACCCCTGTGACCACAGGGGATGCTTCATTTACTCTCACACCTCCTCCCTCGGGAACATTTGGGGTCCCAAACAGTCCTTTCGAGTGAAGCAACATTTCATTTGTGAATCTGCAAGGGTTATCTACTGCATCCAGTACTCCAGCTGTGGTCTCCTCTACATTGGAGAGATTGGATGCAGACTGGAAGATCACTTTGTTGAGCACCTCAACTCTGTCTGCAGCAATAGCATGGATCTCTCAGTGGCCACCCATTTCAATTCTCCATCCCATCTCCTTGCTGACGTGTCTGTCTATGGTCTCTATGGCCACTCATAAATTGGAGGAACAACACATCATCTTCCAACTGGGCACTCTCCAACCAGATGGCATCAATATCAACCTCTGGATTTCATTAACCACCCCCTGCTTCCCCCATCATCTCTCCATTCCCTGGCTTCTTTCGCACAGACATGATAAATTTTACCTAGTCCCTTATCACATCCAATTAACACCTTTTGTTGGTCTGGATTTCTCCTCTATTGTTTGAATTCTGAGACTTTCTGATATATCCTCGCTCTGCCTTTTCTGATTTCTCCTTGAAGAAGGGGACAGCCCTGAAACATCAGCAATATATCTTTATCTTCTGAAAAGACCATCTGAGTTCATCCTGCATTTTGGTGTTTTTATAACATGGGAACAATAAGAAATGTGAGAACTTGTTGCAAGATAAAGAAGTTTTCACCCCTTTCAAGCCTTTAAAAGCATTACAAAGAGGCAGCATTGAGCACAAAGTCTTGCTTCCTGTCATCCTGAAAGTTTGTACAAAAAAACAGAATGCTGGAAACCCTCAGCAGGTCAGGCAGCCTCTGTGTCATGTTGATGACTTGCACAAACGTTTGAAATTAAGCATGTGGTAATTGCAGAGATTTCAACAACTGCATCTTTTCCTTTCCAGTATTATTAAGGCAGAATTAAATAGTTGTCATGTAATTTTTAAAACACAGGAAAACAAAAATATATAAAAATAACAAAACATCCACTTGATAAATATTAGACAAACTTTGAATAAAATATATATCATCTTTTCTTCCTACTCTACAGTCTAACAGAGCACATTGAAATCAATAGTTTGATTCTAATCTTACACAGAATCCAAGAGCTGACAGACTGTGTAAATGTTGGGGAGACTTATCAAGATAAAATTATATGTCTGAACAACATGGGAGTCTGGTGGTGGAGCATGTTGAAAGATATAGGGTCAAATATATTGTGAATGAGTTAGGGACTTCATGCATAGAAGTATTAGATTGTTAGATTTTAAGTGGGTTTTATTCTGAACAGGTAGCATTCTTTAGAAAGTCAAGGCTTTTAAAATTTCCTTTTTGCTTGCATTGGCAATATTGACATCCGATCAATAAAACCCATGGGCTTTTATTGCAGAAATAGAAAAGCACAGGAACTGGTACACATGTCTGCGCCAAATATGATTCCAAAGTTAAACTAAAATTCCACTGCTTGTGTAACGGAGTTAAAAATGGGTTTTAAATAATTGTTATTCTCAGTTCTGTATTTGTGAATTTTATCTCAAGGTAGTATTTGTATTTACTGTTATTTTAATAATGTTTTCAGTGGGAATATGTTTTGTGGTGCACACGTCTTCTGTATCCCCTAAGCTCCTCACTTCCTATTCCTCACACTGCTTCTTACTTGCTAAAGGTAAATGTGGGAGAACTTAGCTGTTGGGCTACCTTAATGTTTTCTTTGGAAAATTATTTTTATGTTATCAATCTTTATGCATATTGTTCACTATTAATATTATTATGTTTTACAGTTGGTTGTATATTGTTTTAACCATTAATGTATGGATGTTTTTACCTTCCTGGTGTCTTGACTCCATTGCTATGTGCTGGTCAGGTGATTAATGTAGCTTTTCTGAGAATTCACAGAGTAAATCCTGTTATTTTGCATGTTTAGGAGAAAAGGGGCAGGAAATGAAGAAAACTCAGAAGGCAATAGTTGTGTTATTTTGTCTTCTCAAAGGTACAGACTTGTTAAATGTATGATTTTTGCCAGTTACTTTCTCTATTGAGGTTTTTAACTCACCCACCAGGTGCAACTTTTTACTTTGTATATACACAGTTTTAAAATATAGTTTGACAGGATTTTAAAATGCAAAATGTTTTTTCTGGATAAATCTTAAAATCTATCAGAGTTGAGTACATATTGAAATGTTAAAATAAAGTATCTATATGTAGTTGAGGAAAAGAATGCTGACACTGCTTGCTGAAGGAGAAAAGGGGTTGAAAAAGAAGAAAACTCAGAACGGAGTGGTTATGTTATTTTGTCTTCTCAAAGAGAGCGAATAAATGCTGGGAAACAGTTCCGTGAATTGTCCCTTTTTCTACGCCCTATACAAACCCATTACACTTGCACATAATCCATATCCCTCTATTTCCCTCCATTCATTTGTCTATCTAGAAGTATCTTAAACACTATTATTGAATCTGTTTCCACCACTACTCTTGGAAACCCATTCCAGGCATTTATCGCGCTCTATAAAAAATCTTGTCTCACACAGTTATGACCTACTTACGAGAAGATTTCCCTTAAACTTCATCACTTGCCTGCCCCCCCCCCCAACTTAAATGGATGTCTTGTAGTACTTGACATGATTATACTGGGCCAACAAAATATGATATTCATTCTATCTATAAATGTCTATCAGCTCACCCTCACACTCTGATACTCCAGAGAAAATAATCTAAGTTTGTCCAATCTCTTCTTATAGATCATACCATAACTTAGGTTATGGTATGATCTATAAGTTAAGTTCAACAATTCTAATATGGTGACAAAATATATTTTAAACAATTTCAATAAATGTGTACAATTTTAATGTCACATTGACTTAATTTTTATTTAATCAGTCATCTACATACATTTCCAAGCAATTGATATGAGGAAAATAATCACAAAACTTTATATAATGAATGGCTTTAAAGCTCTCCTGAAAGCAATGGTAAAATTTCCCCCACAAGCATTATAATTATCACTGGGTCTTAAATCTGAAATATTTTGTGTATTTCAGTCTCTCCGAGTTATATGTTGCATCATTTAATTATTAATATTCTCAATTTTCAAATACGCTTGAGTTTGCAGTTGTTGAATATTCTGTGCTTGCTTGCCCCATTTCTTGACAATAATTATTGTCATCTATTTGAATAATAGTTTGTGACTTTTACTAAATCATTGTCCTCGCGGGAAACTACATGGGTTTTTAATTTATTTGCAGAACACAGATGATGCTGAGAAAGACAGCACTTAAATGCCCATCCATGATTTCCTTTGAAAAGATGGTGAAGGGCAGTCTTCTTAAACTGTTTTATTCTGGGTTGTAAAGGTATTCCCAAAATGCTGCAGCTTAAGCAGTTTCAGTGTTTAGATCCAACAGCGATGAACGAAAGGCAATATATTTTTAGGTCAGCTTGGCATGTAATATGTTGAGCACATTGTTTATATTACCCAGGAATGTGCTACCTTGTCTTCCAAGAGGTTGAGTCAAGTTTGGAAGATGCTGTTGAAGAATTCTGTGCAAGTTACTGTAATACATCTTATGGATCATACACATTGTAACCATAGTACATAGGTAGTAAAAGAAAAACGTTAAAATGGTGAATTGGGTTCAAATCAAGCAGATTGTTTGCACAAAGAATTTACTTGTTTATGGGATCTTTGTAATCTTCTAACATAGAAACTGCTTTATTGGTGAAAATTTAGTCAGAAGTTCGAAAATAAAACATTCATCACAGAAATCATTGCCTCAAGAATGCTTTTGTCTGCACATCTGGCTTGTTTAGTTATGACTCTGTTCAGTCGTAATCTCAAGGTTCTAGAAGATGACTTTCTGTACTGACAATGATGTTGAAAGTCAGGGAGACAAACACTCTCTTTCCAAAGATAAACATTGCCTGGCACGTGGGTGGCAATGTTGCTTATCAATACAATCCTGAAAATTGTTTAAATCTTGTCTAGTGGGGAATGGATTCCTTCATCTTTTCAGAAATGACAACTGATTTATCAGCAGCTGAAGTTACTTAGTCATTGTATGTTACTCTGAAGAATGCCCTAATATCCCAGCACAGCCTACATTGAGCAAGTAATAATTAGAAAAAAAATTCAATTATATCATTAATTACATCTTCCAATCTTTGGCTTGGCTTCGCAGACGAAGATTTATGGAGGGGTAATGTCCACGTCAGCTTCAGGCGGGACAGGCAGACACGGTTGCAGCGGTTGCAAGGGAAAATTGCTGGGTTGGGGTTGGGTGTGGGGTTTTTCCTCCTTTGTCTTTTGTCAGTGAGTTGGGCTCTGCGGTCTTCTTCGAAGGAGGTTGCTGCCCGCCGAACTGTGAGGCGCCAAGATGCACGGTTTGAGGCGAGATCAGCCCACTGGCGGTGGTCAATGTGGCAGGCACCAAGAGATTTCTTTAGGCAGTCCTTGTACCTCTTCTTTGGTGCACCTCTGTCTCAGTGGCCAGTGGAGTTAACTGTTAAACATCAGGCTCTTGGTTCAATTGGTATTCTCTGGTTTTGAGGAACAAGAGATACATGGGCAAGTTTCTGTTTTGCCCATGTAATAACATTTGTAGGAAATGGTTTTATCAGGAATCTTCATTCTAATTCACATATCGCTTATAAAATTATTTTAGTAATAGTTTAAAATAAAGAATATGTGTGCTTTGCCAACTAATGACATTAGGAGATTATGCTTTGACAAATGCAAAGTGTTTTAAATTCTATATTTGACAAAGGTATTAGCTGAGATAGGATCAACATTTATCATCATTTTTTTTGTTTGTTTTTTCTGTGTGAATTTCTAATATTAAAAGCATTGCTATATCCAACTGAGAAGTTGAAGGCAGCTTTCAAAAATCTAATAAACCATATACCTTGAAAAATGTTTACAGAGCAAAACTATCCCAAATATCAAAATCCTAAATGGTACTTGCTATATTTTATTGAGTTGTCTTTATGGATCTATCTTCCTTAAAAAAGTTACCTTGGGCATTTTATATTGTTCACATCAAATATAAGAAAATGTGCAAAGCAATTTAATGGCTACTTTTGACATGATAAATAGTTTCAAAGAAGATCAGAGAATTCTAAAGTCATGATGTTATGAGAAATGCATCCCTTCAACAATTCTATTTTATATATTTGCAGTGGAAGACTGTCTTAGAAAATTGTTAGAAGTTCTATTGTACCCACACAAACCAGTTAAAGTTACTTTGTAAATGTATTCTACAATTGTGTGGTTGTAAGTGCATAAATCTCATATTTATTTCTACTGATATTACTCTGGATAAATATTTATGAATAAATGTATTGTTTTGCTTTGTGATAATTTTCACAGTGGGACTTACAAACTGATTTATTACTGTTCCATACGCAACATTATTATTTTTAATTTAAAGCAATTATCACAGCTTGGAACAAATATATACCAGAATATTTGGATCCTATGTGAAAAATAGTAGAGTTGAACATATGTATTTGCAAATTACTGTGAGCTCCAGCTAGGGAAAAAAAATACCCAAAGATATCACAAATGAAAGCACACAAAATAAAAACCATCCATGTTTGCATCAAGAAAACACCAATATATTTTGTAAAGGGTATTTTGATAAATAACAAAAAAAAGAGGGTTGGTATCTTGCCAGATAGCCTTCATATACATGTTCATAAGTGCGTTATTTATATTGAGTCGGCGAACTTTATTTAAAGCTCACTTTCCACCTTAAGTATTCCCTATGCCAGAAGTGTTCTGTGATTGGTAAGGGATTGCTTAAGATGGTATGTGAGTGGAAAGAGAAGGTTGAGAACCACTACTCAAGACAGTTTTTACTGGAATATTTTGCATGAGAAAAATTTGTCAGTGACTCATTTCCTTTGGAGTTATTAATTCGTTCACATAACGAGTCAATTAGGTACGATTAAAACCTGTGGTTTTCAATCTTTCTTTTTCCACTCACATACCATCTTAAGCAATCCCTTATTAATCACAGCAGTTATGGCATAGGGAATACTTAAGATCAAAAGTGAGTTTTAAAAAAAGATTTCCTATCCTTGGTCTATTAGGAACTAACATATGTTAAAAATATATCAGGTCAAAAACAAAGAACAAAATACCACTCCAGGAAAAGAAAGCCTTGCCTAAATATTGAAAATATTGTTTCTATACCTTGCACAATTTCTAAAAAAAAGATGTGGAAAATTAAACAATATTTCTGATTTTACTCCTAACTCTTTCATGCGTTCAACAATCCAGAGCATGGAAGAACTCATTCAAATGCAGAGGTGTCCAATAATATGCAGCACATACTCTTGGGTGTGACCTCACAAATCTATATCCATGTACGCATGCCCTATGCTGTTTTCACGAGCTGCCGGCCTGCTCAGTGAGGTTTAGCAGATTCCAGCATGTAGTCTGGCACAAGGACTTGTCTTCACAAGCTACGTCCCATTGGTTTATTCATTTGTCAAATACGAACAAAAAATATATTGCTTTGGAACAAATTTATGCGATTATACATATTTATGCAATTAAACATATTAAACTAAACTTAAATAAATAAGAATGTGAGCAACCTAAAGCTTGATCTGCTACAACTATTCCTTTGTAGTCAAATGAATGGATTTGATGATCTTGCCCCAGGTCTAACCTCACGCAAGTTCAGCAACCAACAGCCTAATGATAGTTTTGGAGAAATGCTGTAAGTCTATACAAAGAGGCACTCTGCCAGGCCCAGTGGCGTGGGACCCAGAGGGAGACGTTTATCCTGAGCAAGCACTCGCTTCCAAGTCCTTGCCCTGGCACATGGCACCTGAAGCTCCATGGAAAATAGATCACAATTCTGTGAGGACAGAAGAGTTACAAAGCACCGTGTTCATCTTTGCTTGCAAAGGGATGGGGCATGAGAGATGAGAGTCCAAAGAGGCCAACATGGAAAAACAGCCAACATGGTCACACCTCACAAGAATTCCAAACTCAGAGACACCGAAACAGGAAGACAACAAATTTTCTGAGCAAGATGACTAGCATTTCCTACTCAATGCAAGTTTATCTAACTAATGACAAATGACCAAAATAGAAGCAGGAGTAGGTCATTGAGCCCCTCATGCCTGTCCCTCTCTTCAATAAGATTATGGCTGATCTTTTACCTCAATACCACTTTTATTGTCTGACACACATCCCTTGATTCCTTAAAAACTAAAATCAATCACTATTTATCAGATGCCAACATCCCACAGCCTTGTTTTGTTGAGAATTCCAATGAACCAATTATCCTCTGGGTGAAAATAATCTTTTTTAAAAAATAAACTCTGCCATAAGTGGCCAATTTCATATTGTGAGATTGTGACCCCCGATTCAAGTCAACACAAAAAGGGAGAACGTCAACACTGCATATACACTCGTGTCTCATTAGCATGCCATGCATTTTAATGAGATCATGTTTAGACTCTAGAAAGTATAGCCCTTTATCCTTTTATACTACAAAGTCATTTGAGAAATCAGTGTGGTGAACATTTTCTGCACTCCTAACTCAAACATATCCTTTTTGAGGAAGAAAAAAACTTGTACACAATTTTCTTCTTTGGCTTGGCTTCACGGACAAAGATTTATGGAGGGGTAATGTCCACGTCAGCTGCAGGCTCATTTGTGGCTGACAAGTCCGATGCGGGACAGGCAGACACGGTTGCAGCGGTTGCAGGGGAAAATTGGTGGGTTGGGGTTGGGTGTTGGGTTTTTCCTCCTTTGTCTTTTGTCAGTGAGGTGGGCTCTGCGGTCTTCTTCAAAGGAGATTGCTGCCTGCCGAACTGTGAGGCGCCAAGATGCACGGTTTGAGGCGAGATCAGCCCACTGGCGGTGGTCAATATTGCAGGCACCAAGAGATTTCTTTAGGCAGTCCTTATATCTCTTCTTTGGTGCACCTCTGTCACGGTGGCCAGTGCAGAGCTCGCCATATAACACGATCTTCGGGAGGCGATGTTCCTCCATTCTGGAGACGTGACCTACCCAGTCCAGTTGGATCTTCAGTAGTAAATCACGAAAATCGATAGATATCATGGTTGAAGTTAAAAACACAAAATGTTGGAGAAACTCAGCTTGTCAAACAAGTGTCCTTTATGTAGCAAAGGTCAAAATACATAGCTGATGTTTCAGGCTTGAGCCTTTCATCAAGGCATAGAAGAATGTCAACAGGCATCCGAATGAAAGGATGGGGGGGGGGGGCAAAGGCAAGAGATGATAGATGGAGAAGGGAGGGAAGGGACAGCAGCGATCAAGGGGTCGTGGATGGCTGGGTGCGTGGAGGAGGTAAAAAGGGTGAGCAGTTTAGCAGAAATTAGAGAACTCAATGTTAATGCCATCTGGCTGGAGAGTGCCCAGAAGGAAAATAAGATGTTCCTCCAATCTGCAGGTGGTCAGCCTTGGGCAGACATGTAAATATGGGAGTGTGACTCAGAATGGAAATGGTTGGCTACTGGTGGAAATGTTATGGCGGAGGTGCTCCGCAAAGCACTCTTCCAATTTGCGACCACAAAAGGAGCACCGGATGCCGTAAATCAGTCCTGTGGATGTATAAATGAAGTGTTGCTTCACTTGAAAGGCCTGTTTGGGGCCCTGGACTGTGGTGAGGAAGGAGGTGTGAATGCAATTGTTGGACCTCCTGCAGCTACAATGGAAAGTGCTGGGGCTGGGGGGGGGGGGGGTGGGGGGGGAATATGATAGGTGTGGAGAGATGAGTGCATGAGGGAATCACAAAGGGGGCAGTCCCTACACAAAGCAGAGAGGGGAGGAAAAGTGAAATTGCATCTGGTGGTGGGGTCCTGTAGTAAGTTCTGGAAATACTTGCAGATAATTTGTTGGATGCGGAGGATGGAAGATGAGGATGAGGGAGATTCTATGTTTGTTGCATCTGGGTGCAGAGGGGACCAGGGCAGATGAGTGGGAAATGGAAGAGATGTGGGTGATGGCTAAGTTAATGGTGGTGGAGAAAAAGCCATGTTTGCGGAAGAAAGCAGACATTTTGGAAGATCTTGATTGGAAGGCCTCATCTTGGGAACAGATGTGGCGGAGACAGACAAATTGAGAGAAAGGAATGGAATCTTTGCAGGGGACAGGGTGTAGGAAAGTGTAGTCAGAGTAGCTGTGGGAGTTAGAAGGTTGGCAATATATGTCTCTAGAGAGCTTGTCTCCCGAGATGGAGACAGGGAGATCCAGGAAGGGGAGAGTGTTGTTGGAGATGGTCGTGGACCAGGTGAGATTGAGATCGGAGTGAAAGTTTGCATTTTGTGTTTTTACAAGATAACAGTTGCTGTCTCACCAAACTGCTTCTACACTTTTAATCAAATCAGTATGCAATAAAAGTCAGAACACCATTTGCTTTCATAATTATTTTTAATGGCTTGTTAACAATTCTACTCAATGTCCCTGAACACTAACTTTTTTAATATCTCACCATTCAAGAAATAATTTTTATTCTTTCATGCAAAATGAATCTTCATATTTTTCCTCATCACATTCCATTTGATGTGTTTGCCCATTATCTTAATCTAACTCTATGCACTTTTGCATCCTTCTGATATCCTACACTATTGCTTCGCTTCGTATCATCAGCTAACTTATATACATTGAATGGGGACATGAATGCCCCTGAGAGTAATGCCCTGCAAATGGTAGTGGTCACAGCCCAGAGCATCACCACCATCGAAAACATATACAGGGAGCACTGCTGTCGGAGTGTATACATTGAATTAGGGATCCACCCACCAAGCACACGCTCTTTTCTCACTGCCGCCATCAGGAAAGAGATGTAAGTGCCACAAGACTCACACCACCACTTTCTAGAACAGCTTCTACCCCTCCACCACCATACTCCTCAGCAGCAAACTCAATCAGAAACTCAGTTAAGGACTCCTACTTCTGTATTTTATTGATTTTTATTTCTCCCTGTATTGCACAGTCAGTTTGTTTACATTTCTTTATTTGTTTACATGTACGTTGTATACATGGGTTTTTTTGCACTACTAATAGGGTAGTAATTCTGCAGGAAATAGAATCTCAGGGCCATAGTTATGTGATGTTATGTATGTATTCTGACAATAAATATATTCTTTGAACTTTGATCCCAACATCAAATCTTACAAAGCCTATTTACAGTTTTCTATCATGATTTGGCTTTTATGCTAATCCATTTTAATGTTCCAGTCTTTATTTTGCATTGTTTAGTGTGACCGAGTATTTTGAGGTGGCTTAGGATGAATTACTAGAGCAGCTTGCACACAAACACATTCTAAAACACAATATTTGCAAGACTTTTGCTGAGTGCTTTTTGCAAAAAGAGCAACAAAGTTGCAGGACACAGCTTGCCTGGGAGAGTATGCGATTTTTGCAGGCAGAGTCAGAGCAGTTTTGCTCTCAGAGAGGGAGGGTGTGAAACAGAGAGAGAGAAGAGACAGAAATCAGTTCCAGAAGGACAAAGCTGGCAAATTTTGGAAGACTGTCTGGTCAAAGGAGAAGACTGGCAGTCTGAAAGGTGACCTGAAAGAAAGAGGATCGATCATCTGGAGAACCTAGAAGGGTGGAAGTTTTGTCAGCAAGACTGATTAAACAGGAATCAGTTGCGGATGTCCTGGGAAAGGAATCTCTGAAAACCAACAAGAACCCTCCTGAGTGGTATCCATTTGCCTGTTAAGCACCAAAAGACTGGTGAACTTTGTTAATGCTAACTTCTGTGCACAGTACCAGAATTGCCTGCAACCAGTGAGATTGGACTGTGATCCAAAGAACTTCTCTAATCTTGTATACACATTACACACACCTGCATTGAGTATGGGTGGAGAGGGGGTGGGGGGGGGGGGGGTTAAGTAGTAGTAAGTAGGTTAAGTAAGTTGATAGTAATAAGTTAAAGTCTAATTCTGTTTTCTTGTTTTCTTGTTCAAATATAATTAAACATTACTTTTGTTTATGTAACCCTATGTTGTGGAGCATATCTATTGCTGCTGGTCTTTTGGGTCCTCTGGACTCTGTAACAATAGAGTGTTTTTTTTTAAAAAGAACTAAGAGCATACATTAGCATTTCAATTATGGGTATTTTAGTTTTGCTTCATGTTACTTTTAGTGTAAGATTTGATTTCTGTGTTAATCACACATTGGATGTGATCAGCTCCTTTTGTAGTGGTGCAGAGGAATTTTGACTTTGCCCTCTGATTGACCATTGTTATGCACCATGTTTCAAGTAACACAATGCTGGATTGAACAAGATGAGCACCATGCATACTCTCAATGCCCTGCACTGTATCCTTCATTTCCAACCAACCAAGTTTGCTCCTGAGGCCCAAGGATCCTACCTTCTGTTTTCTATTTATCATGAAATCCTAATTGGTATTTACCCTCAATGCTATGTTCTCTTTTTGCTTAATAATCCCTTGTGTGGCATCTCTAAAATTCAACTGGTTTACAGTTATCTAAAATTCCAAAAGATTTCTTCAATCATTGTTTTTTCCATAGAGAGGGGCTTAAAATGAGTCATGCTTCACAGCTCAAATCTATCATGTAAAATAGTTGTTTACTATTTCTAGAAATCCTTAATCCTTTTGAGATTTGTTCTGATAAATATGAAAAATAGATGTTTTCCAGAATTTAACTTAAATTCAAACAATTATATGGTGATTAAATCACATTGATATCATCTGAAACTCTTAAATAATTATTGTCTTTAAAATTTCCATACACCTATTGGATTCACTCAGATTCTCATTCGGTTTTCAACTATCATCCTGCGAGTTATAAGAGAGAGAAAAAATATATATATATATTTATAACACTAAGGCCAATGCATTGATTTGTTAGAGTAAAGCATCATTTACAATTTTATTTTGTTATAATTGGAAACACAAGCTGCTTAAAACTATTATTGCACATTTTTGACGACAGGAAAAAGAGGTATAAACTTCCTGCCTTAGGGGAATTTCTTGCCCCCACTGATAGCACTGATAGTATGTCAATTCTGCCAACCTCATGTGAAATTCTTTCATTTTTTTTCTCTTGCCATTACCTTGTTGTGCATACTAATGTTTAATTCCCGGAAGCTGTCATAAAGCTATCAAATGGTAGCCCAACACATAAGCATTGATAATATTGACTTTGTGTCAGGATTGAATGAGAAATATCCTTTACAGCAACATATTTTGACTATGTACAGCAGCTCCAAACAGAGGAAGAATCAAAATTTACCGAGACTGTGATACAAGTAAAAATGATAACAGACTACTTCCAAGCTATGTTACAACTGTATGTTAAGAATCAGGAGAAATCTATTCAAGCTTACCAATCCAATGTCTGCAGACTTAATGTTGCTTGCCATATTCTACACTGTTACATAGAAAAGATTAGTGCTTCTTGAAGATGGGAGAAATAACAATATTTCTGGTAAATTTAGATACCCAAAATGGATCATTTATAATATGTCTAAATCTATTTCAGTATTTCTTGCAAAAATAATATATGCCACAAGCATATTTTGCATATAAAAATATTGTGAAATATTAATTGATAATACAGGTTAAAAATATACTTGGATAATCATTTGAAATGTAAACTCTGCCAAGTTGTCTGCATGACTGCAATTCTGACAATAAATAAATCAATATTTCCAAATAAGAGGCAGAGTGAAACACAAAAGTCTGCAGACGCTGTGATTGTAGTAAAAAAAACACACACAGAAATGCTGGAGGAACTCAGCCAGTCTCACAGTGTCCATTGGAGATAAAGAAGTACTAGCGATGCTTTTGGGCTTGAGTCCTTCTTCAAAAAATAAGCAAAGAACAGGAAACTGTCAGAATAAAGAGAAGACTGGCCAAGGGAGGAGGAGTCAAGACCAACAAAAGGTGTCCATTGGATATGATAAGGGGTGGGGGGGATTTATTTTGGCTCTGTGAAAGGAGACAGAGGGAAAAAAGAAGAGAGAGGGAGAGAGGCAGACAGACAGAGTTGGAGAAAAGGAGATGGGGGAAGAAGAAGGTGGGGGGGGGGGGTTGTTTAATGGAAACCAGAGAAGTCAATGTTAATGTAATCCTATTGGAGGGTGCCCAGATGGAAGATGAGCTGTTATTCCTCCAATTTGTGGATGGTCCATCTGACAGTGCATGAAACCATGTACAGACATGTTGGCAACGGAATGGGATGGGGAATTGAAATAGGTGGCCACTGAGAGATCCAGTAATCCAAATAGGAGACAGCCTATTCAACTGATGCTCCATTCATCATTAAAAACCATCATGGCTGCAGTATCTCAAGATCTGCTTCAGTATATCACTTAGGCGTTGGTGAACTATGCATCACAAAACCTTGACCTTTAGTCCTTGGAAGAACAAGGACAGCAGGTACATGCTTAAGCCACCACATACAAGTTCTCCATTTAGTCACCCACCATTCTTCCATGGATATTTATCCCAACAAATTTGTTTATCTCCAATTCAGCAGTTTTAAAAGACAAATGGCAGTTATTTAAGAGGGTACCTCACTGTCACCTTCATACATTCAACTAGAGATTAGCAACCATTGTTGGCCTTGACATCATGTTAAAAAAAATACAATGCTTTTTCATAGCACTAATTGGCTATATGAAATTCACATACTCTGAAGTTGATATAATCTATACCATCTTTAATAAAAATGACAAAGGGCAATTTATTTTTTTACCCTAGCAATATTTCTCATGAATATGCCAACTTCCCATTTTGCGAATCTTACTTCCAATAGCTTTGATTCCCGTACTTTAATGTGTTGCTCCCCTGAGTAAGTTATGGTTCAGAGATGAATTGTAGGAAACTTGGATGACTCAACATCAATCCAATTGTTTCTAAGAGGGTTATTTCCTTGGAATTTCCCTTGTATTTTCAAGGGAAACTGAGGGGATGGAATTGAAAGCACTTTTAAGAAAACTATAGTGGCATAAAGTATTATTTCTTGGCACACTCTGCATTAAATTCATTCAGGCCACAGCCTCACTGATACTAATATTATTGCTGATAAGATAGTTTCAGTTATGTTTTGGAAGCTAACACTCTGATAGTAACTTAAGTACTAGTTCAGTGCCATGGGATGGGTGTTTTATGTGGATTGATATTCTTAACTCACAACAGCAAAGGCACTTACCTTATAGATCCATCCCTTCTGGCTATCCTTTACATGAAAGAGAAACTCATAGCAGTTGGCCATCCTCACATTATCTTACATTTTATTATATTTGAATGCAAGGAACGAAGAACTCAAAGCATGGATTTCTCCCCTACCTTTACTTAAAAATCAACAATAGTTATGATAAATCTTTACAAGCAAGTACCTGTGATATAGAGAATTTAGGTTAAAAAGACTTAAGTTAAAATGTGATGATTAATCATAAACAGGGAAGCCAGAACGGACAGAGAGTTTACTAGCAGTCAAGGACAGAAGGAGCTGCTGAATATGTTTTTTTAAACCTATCTTTTCATGGTCATAGTGAGAGACATGCAGGAGACAAAGGATTGATAAGAAGTGTGAGAAACAGAATTCAGTGAATGTAGAGTTCACAGCGTACGTAACGAACGTGATAATTAATAATGCAGTTATACTTAGAATGTTTTTGTAATACTAACCAATTAAAACAGTATTAATAAGAAGGGGAAGGGCAAATAATAAAGGTATAAAAATCAATGCACTGTATGTATCGGGGCTTAACTGGTGAGAAACCAGTTGAGTCCAACTCTGCAGACTTGTAAATAAAGCTTGTCGTGTCATCAGTTTTAAAGAGACTCATGTGTGAGAAGTTTTATTTCTGACAGTACCCAATATTATTTTTAAGTACATAGTAATTTCTGATTATTAATAAGAAGGCACTTATTTCTAACTCACATAAGTGTTCTTGCGGCATCTTTATGTCTTTAAGATAGGTTATTATCTGAGAGTTTGGCTGGAAATCAAGTGAAAAAGTGCAAAAGGACAGGGGGGATTTTATTTGGCTTTACAGAAAACTGACACATTATTTACTAGAACTAATGAAACGTGTTTCACTGGAAGTCACAATGGGAGTGGACAAGCATTCCAGTTCTCCCATTGATTTAAACTGCAGTGAAAAAGGACAATGTTTGTGGTGTCATGTCTAGAAAGGAGGCTGAGCCTAAGGAGGGAAATGTTGCTCAGCTCAATCCTGGAGCTAGCCACAATCAAGAAACTCATTCAGAAAAATTGGTGCATATTTTAAACGTTTCTTATTCTCATGGAGACTTAAGTAGTTAGTCACATCAAAAGGAGGCAGCATGGTGACAGCACCAGCGATTGTGATTCGAATCCTGCACTCTCTGTTCTCCCCCTGTCTATGTAGGTTTCCTCCAGGTGCTTCAGTTTCCTCCCACCGTTCAAAACATTCTGGGATTGTAGGTTAATTGAGTTGTAATTGGGCAGAAAGGGCCTGCAACCGTGCTGTATGTCTGAAAATTTTAAGACATGATTACATCTATTGCTTTTTTCAGTTACTTAATATTTGTGAACAAATCAATCTAATTCTAGTATCACTTAAAAGGAGAACATCTTTATTTGGCAAATTAGAGAACTGCTCATTAAGACAAGGTAGAAAGATATTGGATAGATTTTGAGCTCACTAGCTGAAAGCTTGAGTTTAAATAAATTTGATTGTCACAACATATTTAAGGCAGTGAGAAAAGATCTTCTTCAAACAGCAACAGGTTAGTGTAAGGGTCTCCAAAGTGGTCGATATCGACCACTGGGGGGGGGGGGGGGCGGTCAAAAGAGGGTTGATAAATGCTGGGGGGTTGATTGAATTTTTGGGTCGAAAGAATTGTGGAGCCCGAGGTCCCAGCTCCTGCCCAGGAGCCCAAGGTGACTTCTTCGATGCGGACGGCACCCTACCCGATGTTGAATGGAGTCACCATCGTGAATGCTGAAAACTTGGACCCAGCTCCATTTGCCATCTTCCCAGCCAGAAGCAAAAGTTTTTTTTTACTGTGATTGTATTTGCTTGTTTGGTTAATTTACAGATTTGTTGCTTGGTGACTGGGCTATTACAACAAAGTTTGTGTTGTTTCTGTGGGCCCGAGCATCATGCATATGATACAGTTTCCCTCACTAATGCATATGGAAAGTGCACGTCTCTCTATTTATTTATTTATTATTTACATGCCTGGGGGTTTATGAGGGATCAAGGATTCCATGAAGGGGTCGATGGTCTAAAAAGTTTGAAGACCCCTGGGTTAGTGCTAACATTCATGCAGCCATGTGAAGAGCACAATTTACAGAGTGTAGGATTGCAGTGACAAGGAAAATCAATTAGCACCACATAAAGGAAGCATTATAGCATTGTTATGAGGTTCATTCAGGAGCCTGATGGCTGCTGAAAAGAAACTACTTAGAGAGTATGTCCAGGGTATGATGGGTCTTTCATTTTGTTACCTGGCTTTCCAAGGCAGCAGGATATGTAGATGAAGTTAATGGAAGGGAGCGTTCTCTATTTGAGCTCTATTCACTACGTTCTTTAGCTTCACCCAATCTTTAACAGAGAAGTCTCATGCCACACTGAGATGAATCCAAAATCTATACTCTCATTGATGGACTAGTAGAAGTTGTTGAAGGACGTAAGCCACATGCCACATTTCCTTCATCTTTGAGGAAGTAGAGACGTTGACGCACTTTTTTCACTGCCATGGCAATGTGCTTGTTTCAGGTCAGGTTATTTGAGATATTGACTTAAGAACTTGAAACTATTTATTCTTTCAGTGCCATTACTGAGGACAGGGGTGTGGAGTCTGCCACACTCCTGAAGATAATGATAATTTTCATTTCATTGACACGGAGAGAGAGAGTTTGTTATCTTGGCACTGTGTCATTAGACTTTCAATCTCTTTCCTATATTCCATTTCATCATTATTTGATATCCGTCTCTTTAACTGTGATGCCGAGAGCAAATTTGAAGATGGAATTAGAATAGTAATTAGCTGTACAGTAGAGTAAGTACAGTGTAGTGTCAGTGTTGAGTATCATTGTGGAGGAGATGTAGTTACTCATCTTCACTGATTGTGATCTGCTCACAATAAGTAAAACACATTATCGGAACTACCCAGCATTCATTTTAATTGGTGACAAGAAATGACAATCTGGTGGCTTCTATAATAGACTGTGTCTCCTTAGCATGGCAATTGGGGTGGCAGTTTTAAAGTGTACCCTATAATATTCAGATTAGAACATGTCAGGTTAACCTATTCTATAATTGGTTATTGAACAGTACAGGTGCACTCCTGAATATATCTAACTTTATGCAGCATGCGTGAATAGCTAATTCAGACCTGCAGAATGCATTGGTGTAAAAGCATTTATTAGAGATCATAAGATAGAAGCAGGGGGACAATTTGTAAACTAGTGTCTTTAGCATATATTCAACACACTTTTTAAAGTCTAGTTTCTTATGTTGGATTGTCATACATAGATGACATTAATCTACTGCTAACATACAGAATGATAAGAACTGAAGACACAATTGGTTAAAATGGATCAAAAGCTTCTGAAGGCTGCAATGTTTTGTCTTGATTAAAAATACAGTTTCTCAAATCAGTGCACAGAATACTGATGAGCATGTATGCCCATTTTATGCTATGTTCAAACCTTGCTATATACATTGCATAATTCCGTTTGTGACTAAAGAGAGCAAATGTACTTGGACTAATCCACCCTGATCTCAGGCCATTAGATATTTTGTATGCAGTTATCATTTAAAAAAAAAATGATTAAGAAAGACGGTTTACATTTTGCATGCTCACATGAGTATGTAGATGACTGATAATCAGTAGAGTGTAAACATGATGTTATGATTCCAATTCTGGATCTTTGGCATATTTTTCATCAGATGCCCCAATCTATGGTAACATATTGGAGATGTAATGAACTTCAACATCATGCTCAATCTTTGCTGAGACAATTTCTAGGGTCTCATCATTGAACTGATTCTTGAGAGGGGGAGATGGGGACAGAGTTGTGTAACAGGACACAGTGGGCAGAAAAGCTTGGCCTCCAGGCTGCTTAATATGAAGCCCATGTTCTTTATGCTTTGCTAAAGCTAATGCTGATCTGCGATCTGCCTCCAAATGTGCACACATGCATCTGTCATCTGCAAATTGTAAATCAGTGACTGAGGCCGGAGTTAACTGAGGTAAACATGAGGATGGTTAAAAAGTTTGTTTTCATGCTCCAAATTAATTCCACTTTAGTAAAAATCTTTTTGAAGGAGAGAAGCTGAATTGATCTTGAAGAAATGTGCCCCTTCATAAAGAAGACATTTTCTTTATTTACAGGCTTTAAACTAGGGGTGGCCAAAATTTTAATAATTAGTTTAGACATACAGCATGGTAACAGGCCATTTCGGCCCACAAGTAAGTACCAGGGGTGTAGGTTAAGTTGGCAGCATGTTCCCGTGGGCCAAAATGGGCTGTTACAATGCTGCAAGTCTAAACCAAATATTAGAAGTTTGGCCACCCCTAGTTTAAAGCCTGTAAATAAAGAAAATTAAAAATTAAAAGGTTGGCCACCCCTGTAATTTAAACTTCATATGTTACTTATGTTATTTGATTGCTATAAATAATATTTTTACAAATATGAAGTAACCTTATGTAAGATATAATGACATGCTTGGCTGCAGAATAACATCATGCCCATGTGACATGGATTCAAAACAAAGTATCATAGAGTCACACATCATAAAAAAAGGCCCTTTGGCCCATCATGCCCACCCCAACTGCCAAAAACCTATTGATGCTAATCTCATTTAGAAGAACCTGGTTCATATCCTTCTATGTGTTGGTAATAGAAGTACCCATCTCGCTATTTCTTTAATATTTCACCTGCCTTCATGGCATCTTCAGACAGTACTGCTCAATTTCTTAATGCCTCTGGGTGGAAAATATAGCATTGTGTCATTCCATCATTCTGCCATTCCATCATTCTGTCATTACATCATCTGTCATTCCATCATTCTGCCATTGCATCATTCTGCCATTCCATCATTCTGCCATTCCATCATTCTGTCATTCCATCATTCTGTCATTGCATCATTCTGCCATTCCATCATTCTGCCATTGCATCATTCTGTCATTCCATCATTCTGCCATTGCATCATCTAACATTGCATCATCCTGTTATTCCATCATTCTGCCATTGCATCATTCTGCCATTTCATCATCTGTCATTGCATCATTCTGCCATTGCATCATTCTGCCATTGCATCACTCTGCCATTGCATCATTCTGCCATTGCATCATTCTGCCATTGCATCATTCTGCCATTGCATCATTCTGCCATTGCATCATTCTGCCATTGCATCATTCTGCCATTCCATCATTCTGCCATTCCATCATTCTGCCATTGCATCATTCTGTCATTCCATCATTCTGCCATTGCATCATTCTGCCATTGCATCATTCTGCCATTGCATTATTCTGCCATTGCATCATTCTGTCATTCCATCTTTCTGCCATTGCATCATTCTGCCATTGCATCTTTCTGCCATTGCATCATCTGTCATTCCATCATTCTGCCATTGCATCATTCTGTCATTCCATCATTCTGCCATTCCATCATTCTGCCATTGCATCATTCTGTCATTCCATCATTCTGCCATTGCATCATTCTGCCATTCCATCATTCTGCCATTCCATCATTCTGCCATTGCATCATTCTGCCATTGCATCATTCTGCCATTCCATCATTCTGCCATTCCATCACCTGTCATTCCATCATTCTGTCATTCCATCATTCTGCCATTCAATCATTCTCCCATTGCATCATTCTGCCATTGCATCATTCTGCCATTCCATCATCTGTCATTCCATCATTCTGCCATTCCATCATTCTGCCATTGCATCATTCTGCCATTCCATCATTCTGCCATTGCATCATTCTGCCATTGGATCATTCTGCCATTCCATCATTCTGCCATTGCATCATTCTACCATTCCATCATTCTGCCATTGCATCATTCTGCCATTGCATCATTCTGCCATTCCATCATCTGTCATTGCATCATTCTGCCATTGCATCATTCTGCCATTGCATTATCTGTCATTCCATCATTCTGCCATTCCATCATCTGTCATTCCATCATTTCCATTTCCATCATTTCCAATTCCTCTGCCTCACACACTTTTTTCACTGACTCAAATCAGTTAACTCATCATCAAGAAATTAATCCGGAGTCCTCCCTCCTTGTTCTTTATTTATATAAAATTCAGTATTTATACCTTCTACTAATGGCTGCACTGAATAAAGATGTTTTCACTTCCCAAGGAATTGTTTACACTGATACCTATAAATTGTTGTATATAGGAAAAGAATGGAAGAGAGACATGATTATTTGATAGACCTCTTTTAAAGCAACGGAATTCATTGTAGGCTTTGCTGGGCTAATCAAATCTGTTTGAGATTTCAGCATTAAGGAGATCAGGAGAAACCAATGCTCCACATGAAACATAAATAAACTGCTATTTTGCACTTATGGTTGACAACAGATTGAAGGGAAGTTCAGCACTGATTTTCCAGTTATTTTGTACATTGTTTTACAAGATGGTATATTTAAATAATTTGCTCACAAATAGAATCCTAATCCTTCTTGCACTCTGAAGGTATGCTGCTGCATTCAGAAAAAGGTGAGCTTGCAAAGCTCTCCATGGGGATATGCTTCATCTTCATTCTAGGCAAATGTTAAGGGTCTTATGGGTTTGGACTTTTTAACCTAATTATAGAATAGTACAGGAAATGTTGGTACAAAATATTTTATTTGAATTATGCTAAAATAGACGCAGTTATACAAAAAGAATGCATTTATAAGGTTTTATGTCTAATTATTCTTTTGTCCCTCTTGGGAACAGAGCAATTCTTGATTCCTTTCTGCTTTGGTTTATCCAAAGTTATTTAAGTTTAATTTGTAATACTGCAAAGGAGGCCTAGATACTGTAATGTATTAAAGCTGACTGCTTGATAGATTTTAAAAGAACTGTCCTTTTGTCAACATGTATTAGTGATATATTTCACTCAATTATTTTAATTATCCATTTCATATCAAAACAATAAATTATCTTAATGTAATTGTCTTCCGAGTGTTTTCATCCAAAAACTTTATTTGTACAATAGTGAAAATGTAGCAGAAGCTGCACTTCTAATGAAAGAACACACAACCAGACGGGTTGAGCTCTGAGCAGAACTGATTTATTGCAGGCTGCTGAGCTGGACTTACACTCCCAGCCTAGACCTGGCTGATAACTGCGCTGGGGGGGCGCTGATGTCACCCGGGCATCACGTGGTCCCCCAGCGCGGGCTTCTGAGCCCTGTGCTGAGAAGAAGGGGAAACCCCCAATGGTGCCATTTTGGCCGGCTGCCCCGCCGCATGGATTACAAGCGGGGCCGGTTCGCCTGCCTAGTGGTGTGCCGCCACACAGCTCCCCCTCCCCCACCAGAACCGGCGCCAATGGCTATTTTGGCTGGGCGGTTTCGCTTCTTGCGCTGAGCCACAATCACTGGTTCGGTGGGGTCGAGGTGCGCTGGCTTCAGCCTGTCCACAGTAAACAGTTCCCACCTGGCGCCGATGTCCAGTGTGAATGTAGACCCTGAATGCTGGACAAACTTGTATGGCCCCTCGTAAGGTCTCTGCAGAGGTGCTGCGGGCGGGCCCTGCTGAATAAAGACGTACTCTGCCAAAAGCAGCTCGCTGGGGACGTGAAATGGCCATGTGCCATGTCTGGGCAGCGGTGGGGGTGCGAAGGAATCCAAACGGGCCCGGAGATGGGGAAGCAGCTCGTGCAGCGACCCCTGGGGGTTGAGAGGCGTGTTGATGAACTCATCAGGAAGTGCCAACGGTGCGCCGTAGACCAGCTCAGCTGATGACGCCTGCAGATCCTCCTTGGGCGTGGAGCTCGTCCACCCAGTCAGGACTAGTGAGGCGGGCCATAAGTGCCAACTTAAGGTGGTGGTGCAGACGCTCGACCAGCCCATTGGCCTGCGGGTGACAGATCTTTGTGCGGTGTAGCTCGATCCCCAATCTGATGGCAAGCTGTGCCCAGAGCGCAGAAGTGAAATGGGCACCCAGATCGCTGGTGAGGTGATTCGGAATGCTGAACCAGGCGACCCAACCATGCAACAGCGTTTGGGAGCAGGAGTCCATGAGGGCCTCCGGCATCGGGATCGTCTCGGGCCAATGAGTGGAGCAGTCCACCACTGTGAACAGGTAATGGTTGCCCCGTGAAACAGGTAAGGGCCTGACTGTGTTCACATGAATGTGGCTGACCTATTCTCGGATCTGCTCGAACTCTTGCACGAGCGCCCTGGTGTGCTTGTGTACCTTGGATATTTGGCAATGCGTGCATGTTCTGGCCTAGCCCGCAATCTGCTTCCGCAGCCCATGCCAGACGAACCGCTCTACCACCATCCAGGCCGTGGACCTGATGGATAAGTGCGAAAGGTCGTGGATGTGATGGAAGACTTGCCTGTGCCACTGCTAGGGAACCATTGGCCGCGGGTTGCCGATGGAGACATCGTACAGGATGGTGTTTCTGCCGCTCGGAGTCAGGAGGTCTCGGAACCGCAGGCCCGTGATGGCAGTCCTGAAGGCTCGCGTTTCCTTGTCAGCCTTCTGGTCCAGGGTGAGCTGGTCGAAGTTGAGGCTGGGTGTCAGTGCGCAGATGGCTGGTTGCGAGAGTGCATCGGCGACCACATTGTCCTTCCCCGCCTTGTACTGAATGTCGGTGGTAATATGGGTAAATAGCGACTGCATGATGCGCACAGTTCCCAGGATGAATCGGTTGTAGAAGTTGACCATACCCACGAACTCCTGCAGCCCCTTGAGATTGTCCGGACGTGGGAACTCCTTGATGGCGGCAACCTTCATAGCGGCAAGTGTGGCTCCCTCGGCTGTGATGGTATGGCCCAGGAATTGCATGGACTCTTTCCCAGACTGGGACTTGGCTGGGTTGATGGTGAGGCAGAAATCTGCCAGCCGGGAGAAGAGGGTGCACAGGTGGGCCTTGTGTTGCGCCCAATCCCTGCTGGCAATGAGGATGTCATCTAAGTAAATGAAGATGAAATCCAGATCCCTGTCCACTGAGTCAATGAGGTGCAGGAAGGTCTCAGCGGCGTTCTTGAGCCCGAACAGTATGCAAAGGAATTCGAGCAAGCCGAAGGGGATGATGATGGCTGTCTTGGGTATGTCCTCGGGATGCACCGGGATTTGGTGATACCCGCACATCAGGTCAACCTTGGAAAAAACCGTCGCACCATACCTGTATGGTCCTGTATGTGAGGGATGGGGTAACGGTCAGGAACTGTTGCCTCGTGCAGCCGTCGATAGCCTCCGCAGGGGGGCCAGCCATCGGAGGCTTTCTGGACCAGGTGGAGCAGCGAGGCCCATGGGCTGTCGGACTGCCAAATGATCCCCAGATCCAACAGATGACATCACCCAGGTGTCACGTGGTCCCCCAGCGTGTGCTGAGAAGAAGGGGAAACCCCCAACGGCACCATTTTGGCCAGCTGGCCCACCACGTGGATTACAAGCGGGGCCGGTTCGCCTGCCTAATGGTGTGCCGCCACAAAATAATGTTTTATTAATAAATTATTTTTGATCTTTGATTGCTTCATGTTGTATTATTGACCAGCAATTCAGCCCACATTTGGTTACTATTGATGCATATATTATTGACATTATACATTGAATTTAATTATTTTATAATGTGCTCAGCAAAGGAATGATTATTTTGGTTCTTTGAATTTTTGTCATGTTATTATTAATTGCTTGGTAGTGTCAGAAGCACGTTCACATACAGTATCTGTACATTTCTAATATATATAAGCAGTTATAGTTATTTGTCAGTTTATTCAATGGTTTGATGTTTTCTCCTGTCCAATCTTTCTGTAAAACATCTCATTGTAAACCTTATTAATGTTTTCTGCACCAATCAACACAAATTAGAAGGTAGTCAAAAAAGACCTCTTCAGATGCTCTCAGGGAACTGTTCACAAAAGTACAAGAAATTCTACTATTATGTAGATCCTCAATTGTATTTAATTACTCCATCAACAATGAGGCCATGGTCATGGAGTTTGGGAATGTTTATTCGCACTATTGTGTTGGAGGCCAAGGTGTGTAGTTAATCAACAGTCGTCGGGCATAGATGTCCTGGCAGATCGGATGTCCCAGAGCTGAGTGTCGAGTCAGGGAGATGAAATCCATTGTCAGCATGAAAAATAAATCTCAGAAATGCAGATGTGACCTTCAGTCAGTTCAGACCAGTCCTCACATTTCTTAATGACGGCTGTAAAAAGTTGCGGGAAAGTTATGAATTGCTGTAGCCCATCTTCCAATTCAGTATCGTCCTGTGCCTGAAATAGGATTTTTAAAAAATATATATATAATAAGCTTTGAATGTAGTTAAAAAAAAACAGCCACCTTAAAAACAGAATGTCTGAGACTTTAATGTTGTGATTTCAGTAACAGCAGAAATTGCCAGCCTTTTCTCATGTGTAATGTGTAACACATTTGGTCCATCAGGAAAAAAAAACTAACCATTTGTAACTTTATTTCCCAGCCCATGACTTCGTCTTTAATGGAATCTGTTTATTCCAACTGTCTTGGCACTCATTTGTCGAGGCCAATTGCCAGTATATATTTCTTGTCTGAACATTGTTTGTGTAAATTAACTTCTTAAACGGTTATATTCCACATAAACATTAAAATATCTACTATTGTTCGGGGTCATCTTGTAAGAGACGTCTCGTGTTCAAATACATGTTCGGTGCTTTCGATGTTCCTGACCCTGCTCCCTCCCCTTCTTTCAAAACGTGTGGGCAATGTGTTGGCATGTTGAGTTGAGTCCACACTTAACAAATAGTTATTTTTGACATTTTTAAAAGTCATGATTACTTCATTACCTCAAACAATGCCACATTTAATCATGAGCTTGAAACTCTCTACTTATGTCATCTGTTGCAATCCTGCTTTGAACCATCGGCCACTTAATCAATTGTCTCTCTTATTGGCTGTGAATTGGACAATGAGCCAGTGCTCATCAATGGTCACCGGAGCTTGTGGCCGTGGTTTGTTTTTTTTTGTTTTGCAGCTCTACCGACGAGAAATAACCATGTTTTGTCTCATCAAGTGTTGTGGGCTGATCCGATGTTAGTTTTTTTCCTGATGGACCAAATGTGTTACGCATTACACAGGCTGGCAATTTCTGCTGTTACTGAAGTCACAACATTAAAGTCTGTTTTTAAGGTGGCTGGTTTGTTTTAACCCCATTCAATGCCTATTATATCTATTTAAAAGAACCCTACTTCCAAGAACGAGAGTGCGGTAACTATTAAGCAGCGGAGAGGCTTTAAGTTACTTTACAGCCGTTCCCAGCTGATTTTCTCATTGCCCCACGAAATTATAACACAGGTTTCTGATAAATTGAAAACAATGATATAAGATGGGGAAAATAGCCCGTATGGAAATTTATCAGTGGTGTCCTTGCAGCACGGTCGCAGAGATCCGTTCCGCGTTTTGTGAGAAACCTTGCTAATAGCTCCGCAATGAACATAAGCGGTCGTGGTATCTAATAAACGTACAGGGTACGGAATAGAGCCCAGAGAACCGTGAAAGAGTGCCGAGCAGTCACTCGAACCTGGTGTTGCACGGTGTCATGAGCTATTTCCCACCCGAGCCTAAAACAGCGTGGTTGATCCACTACCGTTCTGAGCAGTAAGTGAACGGACCGCACTGCCTGGTGGTGGGGAAGTAGGCAGGACAGTTTGATTTGCCGAGGTCGCCCAGAAATTAGTCTCGGCACCAGAGAGCGCAGTTCAAATTGTGGAGCACTGGGCGCGGAGAGAGCCCTCAAACGGAATGCTATTCCTTCAGGTTTTGTGCAGCAGACTGGGAATGCTAAACTTTATCATTTCATCCGCTCTTCTGTGGTTGCAAATCGCCTGTCAAGGTAAGGAAATGTCGTTGCAATACAATGGAAGGAGGAAAGGTAGCTTTGTGTGAGCCTCTTCAATGGGAGTTCTTGCTGCAGACTGAACATAGTGGGGTCTAATTAGAAACCTTTTGAACGTCATGGTTTGGCATTGCGTTAGGTGTGCATATCCCCTTTTTATTGTGGGTCATTGACCTTCGTGGTTGTTTTTGGAGTTTGGGCCAATGCAAAACTGCATTAGCCTTTCGTCATGAAATAGAGTTATAACTTCGAGAAGTTAAATGGTAGATTCCTCTTGAGGGAAAACGTTAATCCCCGCAAATCCTTTCGGTTGTAACATTTTAAAGGAGCTGTTTTCTTTTTCCCTTTTCGTTTCTCTATTAAAGACTGAACTTCTTGAAAACCCATTTTGACTTGAATTTAATCTCCTGATTACACTGGTGTAGTGTAAGCGAATAAACAGATAATTGTAGGTTAAGGGTACAATATAATTTGCCTGCAGACATTCCTATTTATGGGGTTTTGTGAATAAACTTTTAAAAAAAAATCTGAATTGGAATGAGCAGTAGGAAAACCAGTCGCTCATCAGTGGTGTCACTCGACTGCAACAGCGTGAAATGTATTATGAATGTTGAACAAATGGTTGATTTATTTATTATTTATTGGTCTGCACTAGGGCCTGGCTTCTATCGTCGTCTATCCTATAATTTAAGGAATGTGTCGTTATTTTAGAGGTGAGTGGAATAGGCGCTGGCCGTAGATAGAAAAAAAAATCAGTTAAGTCAGCGAAGAATGACCTAAGTTTAGTTGGGGAATATAATTTGTAAAACTACGTATTTTGTTTGTCTGTTAAGGGCTTTTATTCGAGATGTGATCTACTTTGTCTGGGTCTAAATGTGGTGAAACATTTTTTTTCTCTGGGATAACTAGTATTTGTTTTTCCCGGAGTTCAAGTGAACATTTTAAGGTGGGGGAAGACATGCGATTCCAAAACTGGGTCTGCAACTTAGAATAGGAGGGCCTCGGGGTACCTGCGGGATTCTATCGTAGTGAGGGACGTGGACCTGGGCAGAAACAGAATGGGGTGGGGTGCCTGAGCGAAGATGGAGGGGACCTGCGCACTTAGAGGGTGGGGGCGTTTACCTGAGCCGGTGTTCATCGGGACGAGCACTTGTCACGGCGCGTGTATTTTAAAAAAAAATGCAATAAATTTTACCTGGGCGCTTGGGCACAAGTAATAGGCGGAAAGACCACTATAGAAATACCACTTCGATGGTGGTGGTCTTTGATTCCATGTTCTTAATGGACAGGTTGAATCAACCGTACGGTCTCTCTCCATTGAAAGAGTATCTATAAAAATAAGGTTGGGGTCGTAAGGATTCTGAGGGAAGAAGTCGCCGTTGACTCAGTATATCGATGGTGTCGGGAGATACCTTTATTATGAGGACAGGGTCTATGTTGGCACTGAACGTTTGCAGAGTTCCCCAGAGATAGCTGAATTACTGTTCAACTGCATCACATGCGAGGTCCTGTCCAGTGAATTAGGGTCCCAGTTTTTTGTCTAAAATGTATGTGTGGGGGGGGGGGGGTATAAACTCTGCAATGTGGCGTTTTGCAGGGGAGCGCTACCTCGAAGGTTCAGTTGTGATGGTCAATTCATGAGAACTTGAATTCATATTAATATCTAAAGACGGAAGGCACGATATAGTTTGATGACTCGGGGCCAAGTACTTTGTATTTCTGGACATCGCATTTTTAAAAATGAATTTAAATACTTTATTGAATGAAGCTGAGAAGACTCCAGTCACAAATGTAGCAAATAAGAACGTGCACGTTTTCAAAGTGGAAAGTGGTGCATATCAGAAAATGATATCAAATTAATCCTTTTGTTCTTGAATTCCACCTTATCATTTGGCTTTGGTTTCTCGCCTGTAATTTTAAGAAACTTGTTACATGAAGCTGCTTTACTTTTGTACGTTTCAATGGAAAACTAGAAACCTTAGTTTTGCTACATAATCGTACTCTTTATACTTGAATTAAAGGTGTAGTTCGTAGGACTAGTCTTGAAGTCTTAATGGTGATAAATGTGTCGTCAGGATTTCAAACTTTTTGAGTGGTGTCAATTTGAACTCCTTTGTAGGGGAGGGGTGTGAGGACTTCGATAATGACTTTGTAAACTTAATCAGAACAATTCTGTTTTTTTTTCCCAAAAGCAAAGTACTTGTTCCTATCACAGTAATTTTTCTGCATTATCTTGTGCTTTCAGGTTTTGTGGCAAGGTTCGCATTTTGGATTGCTCTCTTTATTTGCTGTCTACGTGACTTACTTTGTACTTGGAGTGGTTGGGCCATATTTGTGCATTCAAAATCTGGAGGGAAAAAATGAAGCTAGCCATTCACTTTATTTTTTTTAAAGTTTTTTTTATATAGAGTTGAACTGAACCAAGAGATGATTGTATCAAACAATGGTTGAAAGCCTTGGTCATTCTGCACCCCAAAGTTGCTAAACTAGGAGACTTAAACCAAATATTTTAAACTTTAACTTATTTATTATACAGAAATGTTTCATTATGTATTCTTTGGGAGGTGGGGGGGGGGGGTTGTAACTAACAAATGAGGAGCATGTACAAGATGTTGTAGAACCTTGGGAATAGTCAAAACATTTGGTGAATAATTCCAAGGCTTTCTGAAATTCCTTATGCAAGTAAATAGTGGTGAAGTGGGCACACAATATTTGTTGGGTAAGGCAGAGAAGACAGGTTCAAAAATGTGGTACTATAATTTGATTAAACATTGGCTCGGCACCAGCTGGAATGTTGGTCACTTTACTTCAGGAAAATGGAATTGAACTGGTGGAGATGCAGAAGAGAATTGCCAGGATGATGCCTGGAGTGTAAGGCTTCAGTTATGGGAAGGGACTGAATGGATCATGTCTTGGCTGAGATGGGGGACCAGAAGAAGTATACAAAACATGTAAAGAATATGGATGAGATAGAAGGGAAATGTGCTTGTCCCATTGGAGAGATGTCAAAAACCAGAAGACACTGGTTTTAAATGATTAGCAAGATTATTTAGAGGATCTAAAGATTTTCTTCATTAACATTTGACAAATCAAAGGAGATGATTATAAAGTTCAGAAGCATGGACGAACATCCTCCATTTCACATTAATAGCTTGGATGTGGAGAACACCAAGTTCCACTGAAGGGTCAGTACGTATCTTCTATGAATGCTGCAAGACCTTCTCTGTTTTTACTGCAGTCACAGCATCTGCAGACTTTAGCGTTTCACGCCACTGAAGTGACCTAACCTGGGTACATAATATCCCTTATCAGGAAGGGTTAGAGTTGACATTTCTTTGAGAGTCTGAGGTGGACAAGACTACCAACTGCCATTCTGTCAATTTTCTACAGGAGCACTCTTGAAAGTGTCCTGCTGGGTGCATCGTGGTGTGGTATGGTTGCTGTGCAGCATCTATTAAACCACAGGACCATAAATAAACAGCAGAGAGAATCACTGGGGTCTTCCACTTCCACTCCCTTCCCCAAAATATCAGTGATTTACTGGGATCATTCTCAGAAAATCTGAGACCCTAGATACAGCATTATCTAGCTACTCTCACGGTGGAAGAGACACAGAGGTGTTAAAGACAGAACCACCAATCTGAGGAACAGCTTTTTCCCACGGGTAGTGAGTTTGCTGAAACAACTGTGTGACTCTACTATTATTAATATTTATTTTAGTATTTGTATGCATGGTCTGTGAATGTATCTTTTGACTGTTGTCAATGCATTTCCATTGTTTTGCACACTGGACTGGAAAATTCTGTTTGCTGAATGTACTAATTGCAATCAGATGATGCATGGACTTGAACCTAGAATACTTCCTGAAAGGATAGTAAAGGCAGGTATGTTTACAACATTTCAGAAACTTTAAGATTGGCACTTGAATTACCAGTATAGAAAGCTGAGTCTAGAGATGATGCATGAAGTGGTTACTTGGCATGAACGTGGGCTAAAGAGTCAGTTTCTCAGGAGCATAAGAAATCAGAGCAAGAGTAGACCACTGAGCCTGCTCCTCCATTTAAAGATCATGGCTGATCTGATCAGCTCATCTCCACCTCCCTCCTTTTCTCCATGTCCTTTAATTTCCCCTACTTTGTGAAAATCTATCCAAACTTGTCTTAAATATATTCATTGAGGTAGCCTCCACTGTTTCAGTGGACAGCAAATTCCATAGCTTCACCACCCTCTGAGGAGGAAAAGCTGTTTCTTGTAATAATCCTATATCTACTTTTTGGAATCTGAAGCTCTGTCCCCTCGTTCTAGACTCCTCAAACAATGGAAACAACTTGTCTATCTCTATCTTATCAATGCCTTTCAAATTTTATGTAAGAGTGCCTCTCATTCTTCTCAACTCCAGTGTGTAGTCCCCGACAACCCCATCTCTCCTTGTAGACTCACTCATCTCTGGCATTAACCTCATGAACTTGCTCTGCAATGCCTCCAAAGCCAGTACATCCCTCAAGTAAGAAGACCAGAACTGTACACAGTACTCCCAGATACAGCCTTACCAGTACCTTGTATAGTTCCAATTCTTTCTTTTTATTAATCATATAGGTAAACAATACACGAGAACGAGTACATAAGGAAAAAAAATCCCAATATATAATGATGTAACATGTTGCAAAACACCACAATTAACTAATATGTTATCTCCTCAATCTTCAAATGGGGGGTAAAAAGTTTTATATAAAACCCCTAATTTAAAGGGGGAAAAAAAGACTGGGCAGTCTGTCATGATAATTTATTAATAAAAATTGACTGGTCTTCAACAAAGAGAAAAGATTAAATATAGTCCAGAAGGGAAAATAATTATTACCAAGTCATATGGAAATAATTTATAAAAGGTTGCTAAGTCTCTTCAAATTTAACAGAAGTGTAAAATGTATGACTCCTAACTTTCTTTAAGCTTAGACATGACATAATTTGAGAAAAACCATCGAGTCAAAGTAGGTGTTTTAGAACCTTTCATTTAGACAAGATGGCTCTTCTAGCCAACAATGTAGAAAAGGCCAATGTGGACATGGGAACTGGTTCCACTTCTGGAACTATAATTCCAAAAAGAGCAATGGGTTAGGTTGCAAAATGATATTCCGTATAGCTGATGGTCTTAAAAAATATCTATCTAATACCACTCCAACATAGGACATTACCAAAATGTATGAGTTGGAGAAGCCACTCCTGATTTGCATCTATCACAAATGGGACTAACAGTAGAAAATATACAGGCCAATTTGTCTTTTGACATATGAGCCCAGTGTACCATTTTAAATTCATTCAAAGAATAATGAGCACATATTGAAAAGGTACTAATCGATCCAAAAACTTCTCCCATGATTCCTCTTGAAGATGCAACTGAAGTTCCTCTTCCCAGGCCCTTTTAATTTCGTCAATAGAAAGGGCTCAAATGAAAAAAAGTATCAATCAAATATAATTGGTACAATGTTGGAAAGTTAGGCATGAAAGTATTCAGAAAATTTCTAATTTGGAACTTTTTGTATATATATTTTTAAAAAAAGTGTGAGGTATTGCAGTGAACTGTGGATTCACTGCTGGTATGTTGTGCTGACGGCTGTCTCCACCCCCATCTGCTCACCTATAACCCCAGTTTCCTGCCTGAACTCAGAACTGTTCTGAAGACTACTGTGAGATTCTACTCTCAGTTACAAGTTAATAAAAGTGTTTGTTCTCCCTCCATTTGTGAGAGCTTTTATTCATACTACAAGTATATTGTTGGATAATTGTTCAAAAGACAATAAGCTACCTTTGTTAAACAAAGCTGAAAAAGAGATGATTCTCTTAACTTTCTAAAAAGAGAAGGCTTGATCAATTATAGATAGTGGGGAAAAAAATTACAAGAAATGGCACTAGATAAAATATTTTTTTTCAAGTCAAAGACCTTCTGAAATTGAAACCAAATCCATAATGCTTGTTTAAGTATTGGGTTGAATTATGTCTACTAATCTTAGAAAGTGTAAAAGGAAGAGCTGCTCCCGATAAAGAGGCTTCTGAATACCTCCGCGTGGAATTCAATTCCAAATCTAAGGGCATTCAAATTTATCAGAATAGTAGATCCAGAAAATAGCAGATCTTAACTGCCCATAACCTCCCTGCTCCCAAAATTCAATCTCTCCAGCAATGAAGGCGAACATTCGATTTGCCTTCTTGATAGTCTGCTGCACCTGTAAACCAACCTTGTGTGATTCGTGCATAAGCGTCTCAAGTCCTTCTACAAAGCACCATGCTGCAATCGCTTACCATTTAAGTAATATACTGATCTTCCATTTTCTTTCCAAAGTGGATAACCTCACATTTGCCATTGTTGTACTTCATCTTGCCCATTCACTCAACCTATCTATAATCTCTCTGCTGACTCTCTATATACTTGGCACTATTTGTTTTTCCACTGTTTGGTGTCATCACCACACATGCATTACACTCTACCCTCTTTCAGATTGTTAATGTATATTGTGAACATTTGTGGGCCCAGCACTGACCCCTGCACCACCCTGCTCACCACTGACTCCCAACCAGAAATAAACCCCTGTATCCTAAATTTGCTTTCTATTGGTTTATCCCTGCAAATCCATCACCCCCAATTTTATGCATCCTTATGTACAAGTCTTTTGTGACACCTTGTCAAACACCTTTTTGGAAATCCAGGTAAACATCATCCATCTGCTCCAGTCTATCTGCCACATGACTATAGAATAGTTTACAGAATTTGCAATATCTGCCTTTGCAGTCCCACCTCAATTTCGGAAACACTGGCATTTCCAGTTTGAAGCCATTCACCTGTGCTTTGTTTAATGAGGACTGATGGACTGGACATTGCTACATGTAGTGCAATAAAGTAAATGTTTCAACTGCAGTAGGTTGCGAGTTTTTTCCTACCAGTCAATCCAGCTGTGAAAGGCCAAGTAACTCTCGTGTGTTTAATTCTGTTGCTATCCCTTTCCTGGCACCGCTTTTGTAGTTCATTGTTGTTTTAATCTTGGCTTGACAAAATTAGGTTGAATTTGCATATTTTGTTATTGGCTTGTGATTTTAAATGACATCTGTATTTTTATATTTTTTCTGTCCTACATTGTTAATCTGGGCTGGTGAAAATGAAAGCAAATGGAATGGTGAAATGTTATTACACCTGCCAGATGTGGAAGGGTCTGGAGGTTATTCCTGTACTGAATCATTTAATGGCTATGAAAAGATGTAGAAAAAAACTTGTTCAACAGATTTTTGATGTCACTTAACTGTCCTCATCACACCTTCCAACCATAGTCCTTTAATTCCACAAAGATTTCATTATATTGACTCAGTTGTCAAAAGCCTACTAAAAGTCTGGACCTTCACCTTTTCCATCTGCTGCATGCTCAGAGAGTTCACTGCCCACGAACTTGTCCTTCCACTGGATTAATTGTGTGATGTAACCTGCTTTCTCTCCGCTGAAGAGAATTCATAGAAGTGAAACAACTTGGCTTATTCACAATGGAAAAACAACATTCAAAATCAGTAAATTAAAGAATCTCTTCAGTTGTTTGGACATCAGGATATTGGTTTAAGAATGTAAATATGTAAGGGGATGTTAGGAGTGTAAGTCTGAGATGCTTGTCCATGGATTTGCTCTCTCAAATCTTTGAGGCTAATATAGAGGACGGTTACTATTTTCTTTGAGTCTGAAAGCTCCCTGTGGATTTTCATTACTTATTTCTGACTTAATTAAGTTTTTTTTCATTGTAAAAGAGCTTTTTCTACTTTGGATGGCAGCTTATGTTGCCCTTCTATAATGAAACTACTTGGGACGAGAATGTCAAAGGTGGTTTTCTCAGTTTTTGCCACTGTTCTCTTTCTACCCTATTGTAAACTTGCCCATTGTTTCACCTTCACATCCAGTCTCATTTTTGCCATCACTGCTTTCCCTGATCCAGCAGAATTTGTGGCGACTAGGGTTAGTATCCTCGTTCTGACTAACATCATCAGCTGTTTTATATTTTGGGCAAAATACTGCTCAACAGTAAGTTGAAAAATAAATTAACTTCAGAGAAAGTGGGTTGGATGAAAGTTTTTTTTTTTGGTGCTCAAGAAGAGGTTGAACTTCTATTAATGGGGAGCAAGCAGAATATGTCAATATTGCTTCCATCATCCATTGGTTTCATGATGAAATAAGTAACATCAAGCAACAAACTACCTACAAACTACAGTGTTAGGCTATCAAGATCAAAGTACAAAGGTGGAAATTAACTGACTAAAATGATCACCATACCATTTGATAAAGGACAAAATATCTAACAGTGAAAACTTTTGGATTGACCACCATTTGATCAGCTGAATTAATTGAAATTTTCCAGTTCTAACTGAGATCTGGAAGTAGTTGTTGTGGATATTTGTGCCCCAAATGCAGACCAAAGTTGAGGGAGAAAACAAAATAAGCCAATGTTTGGATACACACTGTGTGGTGTGTATCAGGGCCATGGCAGATTTTGAGATTGTGAAAAAAATCTAAATGATTTGATTGGGTTACCCTAAATAATTTAATGTGACAGATTATGTTGTATATAGATATGTTTTTGGGAGATAAATTGGGGCAGGTTTTTTTAGTGTAGGTCACACTTCAAAACAAATTTCATTTAAAATACTGGAGCTCTGCTCAAGTCAAACAGGGCAGCTCCTGGGGGCCTTCGCAAAAACTTTGGGGGGTGACCAAGAGACTTCACTAATGGATTGTTGTTTTGAAAAGCAACAGACGAAAGAGATCGGAGGAGTAGTTCGGAGCCGCAGGCTGTCTGGAGTGCAGCTTGCTGTTCTAAGAGTGTCAAAGAGAGTCATGTGGTTTTGCAAACAGTCAAACAGGTTTTTCTTGGGGAGAGTGATCAGTTCTGCAGTTTTACAGTCAGCAGCAGCTGGGACTGGAACAGGACAAGCTGGCAAGCTTGTGGGAAAAACCCCGTTTGGAAGACTGGTTGTGAGTGCTTAGTTCTGCCTGGTCAAAGCCCTTGTGGTCCATACAAGAGGAGAGGACTGGCTGCATAATGTTTCACTTGAAACGTGACTGATTAAATGGGATCAGTTTGTGTCCAGGAACAATAAATCTCTCTCTGAAAACCAACAAGAACCTTCCTGAGTGGTAACCATTTACCTTTCATTCACCAAAGCCCGGAGAACTTCATAAATGTTAAATTTTGTGCACAGTATAAGAATTGCCTGCAACCAGTCAACTTGGAGGAATGCGAAGTGAGATTGTGAATCAAAGAACTTTTCTAAACTTACATACATATTACATACATGCACTTGGGGTTAAGTTGGGTTAGTTAATAGTGACAAGTTAAAGTTTGATCCTGTTTTCATGTTTAAAGATAATTAAAAGCAACTTGTTGAAGTAACCATTTGTCTTGGTGAATATCAATTGCTGCTGGGGTTTGGGGTCCTCTGGGTTCATAACACTAAATTCACCATTTATACAAGGACAACTCTTTCAGTAATTAAGAAAGTTTTCAAAAGCCAGAGCAAGCTGATTGTAAATGCTGAATTTTCTTTGCATAAAATATAGTGAGAATATGGCATGGTATTTCCAATGCGATGTGATCAAGGTGTTCAAAGGGGTCATAATATCAACTTGGAAGCAAAGGTATCTGTAGCTGTTCTGTGAACAGCTGGGAGTTAGGCACAAAATTACTTTGATTTGATGGGTTTCCTTGAGGTTGAAATTGTCTTTGCCCAAGTCACATTAAAAAAGCTATGTGCTTGCCTCCTGTCTTGTGGTTCTAATGTATTAGAAGGGGAATATTTTAGCATCTCGCTACTTTTTAATACAAGTGCATTCTAAGTGGATTTTTAAAAAATTGTCTTGCAAAATTTCAACATTGAAACTTGCTGTAAATTGTATTCAGACAATGTTTGATTATTAAGACGAGAGGCTATTTTTGCTGAAGAGGGTCAGGTCAACCTGGGGCAGAAACTGCCCGGCTTTGTGATCAGAACTCCTAATGAACCACATTTCTGCCATCTTAGAAGGCCACAGAGAATTTGGGATCTGCAGGCAGATCACAAAAAGAATGTACTAGAAAATGGTTGAACTTCTTGCATTATGATGAAACATTCTGCCATTTGGCAGAGGAATACAAATGAGAGAAGGAGCACGAAAGGAGTAAATTTCAGAATTTTATCAAAAGAAAAATGTATAATGCAAAAATCCACTAGTGAAGTTCATTTCACATCCCTAGTTGTAAAGTATTGAAATTATTTACTTTTGGGAAAACAATTAAGAATTGCATTGTTCTCCCCTGCTCTTTCATTATATGTATGCAATGGCTAATTGGATACCATATGCCAGTGTTTTCTCAGGCAATCATCAGCTGTTACAATACAGATGGATTAATGGTTGTACAGGGCCCCAAAAACATAATTATGTTGGTATTAACTCCTGTGGTATGGTGAGTTTTGATTTGTTACTAATTTGGCTCTTTCACTATATTTAAATTTACTTTGCGTGATATGAATAAGAAAGCTCAGAGGTTCCATGCTCCACATATTTATGATGTCGAGGTGATCTGCTACAGTTCCAACTCCGTCTGATCATTTTATTGAAAGGCATCAGTGGCTTCTGTGCTTCCAGCAGTTCACCATAATTTGTAATTTTTGGCACATTTAAGGTTTCTAGCATGTTAAGAAAAAGTGTTAATAAGAAACAGATGGAATGTGACAAGGTAAGTGCAAAGGCATTAAAATTTGGTCAGTTGACAGGCTGTCGTGTTTTTCTTCTGATGACCTTGTCTTTTACAAAATTCAATGGTTTGATCTATCAATGCTGGAGGAACTCTATGGGTAGTCAGCATCTGCAGAGGGAAAGAGATAGCTGATGCCTTTTTATGAGAACTTGCATCAGGATTTCTGCAGCCCCTTCTCTCCATTTGATCCATTTTTTGTGCTCTAGATTGCAACTGAAAACTAAAGCGTAAAGGTTGATAGCATTGATTTGCAGTATTCATGTACAGTAGTCCAAATAGTGAACCAAGGCTCTCATTCACTGAAATATCAACTTGTGCTTTTTCATCTGTTACTTAGTTGAATTTTTGATTTATATAAAAAAAAAACCACACTATAGGCTTAATATTACTACAAGAGTACTGATAACTTTCCATTTCTATGTAGATGAAGTTTGTTGTTTAACATCTGGGTGGAAAATACCACGCAACTTCTAATTCACTATTTTAAAGTTGTTTACAATGCGACTATAACGTTGTGTAATTCAGATCACTTAAGTGCAATCAAATTCTCACTGCTGAATGACAAGAGGATTTAAACACTGTTTAAATAGTTTCTTACCTGGCTGTTCCATATTTTTCAAAGCAAAAAAAAAGACTTGTTGCCTTTTTAAAGAAACGTACCAATGTTGGAAATGGCAAAATGAAAAAACCCAATACTAGTAATACTTAGTTTAACGTCATCTGTGGAAAGTGAAAATTCTTGGATCCATGACCCTTATCACAGCCGAAGAGTCAGTAGCCCCTTTTACACTGAAAACCCACAGTATTGCTGTATACATGACCCATCTTTGGAGCCCAGCATTATAGCAGCAGTTGCTATCTACCAACAAATGCGAGCTAGCATTCAGCAAAAGGATTTATTCAAATCCAAATCTAGATGGGAAAAATGGTTTAAATATACATATTCAAGAAGTATGTTCAAAATTATGCTGGGAAAGTGTAACTAATACAATTAATGTTAGATATTAAATGGTGCAATTTAATTTTTTACATCAAATATACTCCATACAAATTACATGCACTTCATTCGAAATGTTACGATCAATGCTTTAGATGTAACAAAGAAGTGGGATCTTTCCTACATGCAGTCTAGCAATTTGGAAAAAGTAGCTACGTTTTGGAAGGTTCTAAGTATTGGGATAAGTTTTGAAGATGCAAATTTTGAAGGATCTCAGAGTATTTTTTTTTTTTTGGAAGATATTTCCCAACTAAAGTTAGATATTTATCAAAAGAGGTATAGCAATAGCAAAGAAATCTATAACTGTAACATAGAAATCTGGTAATTTTGTGGGGTTGAATAGATGGTGAATGGAATTATTAAATTGTATACCATTGGAGAGAATAATGTATAATTTATGAAATAACCAGAAAAATTTGAAGATTTGGAAACACGATTATTGTTACGACTTTACCCGTAGCGTCCACCACACCCCCATCCAACCTGCCTAATTAGTTATGGTTTAAGATTATTATGTAAACTGCAATTAATTAAATAAAAGATGTAGGTTTATTAGACAGGCTTTTTCTTCCTACTTTTTTGGGGAGGGAGAGGTGGGTGGGAAGATGAAATGTATAAAAACTATCATTTTTGTGTTTTTAATCATTTGTATGTTATGGATAAATACTGTATATGTTTTGATACAAATGTAAAATAAAAAAATGCATGCCAGCATATTAAATGTCTGTGTTCCACTGTTAATATTATAGGTAATCAAATTATAATCTGAACTAATGCATGGGATGTGGTTTTCCTGCCAACTTCAATTGGCAGTTATAAGGGCAGGCGAAAACTAATTGTATTCAGCATCCCTTTAGCACATTCTAGTAGAAGCAGTAATTGTGTACTATTTAATATTTTCCCACGCTCTTCTACAAATTGTGTTAATAAAAGTTGTGTGTGATTGCAAACCTTTGTGTCCAGATCTACTGAACCTGATTCATGCAGGTGGTGATGATGCCTTGAAGTGTCCACTACTCTACTTGCTACTAGGCCCTTTCAAGCAGGGGAAACCCATGTCTGTAAAGGCAAAGGTTCTTCACCTTTATGGCTAAAGACTTGTGTTTCTTAATGCGCTGTGGCCAGCTCTGAAGTACCATTTCCCACCATTCTCAAGGCTTTGCCGCTTGACCTGAATGTACAGCCGCTGCAAGCAGTTGGTTAGGGCCAGGCTAATGTTATCACCCCTTGACACATCTCCCCTCCCTCCATGAACCCCTCAAGGCAGGGTCATAAGGTGGGGGCTGTCAGCAAGCAGTGAGGTCTGTGACAGCCACACAGGGGTGCTTCGACCTTGAGGGCCACTCTGTACAGCTCTAAACACAGCAGAGGAATGGCTGTCTTCCCTACCCATACCCATAATCCCCCATGCAGCTGGAACTGTTCTGGGAACCACAGCAGTTCAAGCAGCTTGGGGGGGTTATGGATAGGGAAGACAGCCATTCTGCTGCTGTGTATTTATGACTGGTGGTGCTATGGCACCAGTTACCCCACCTCCATTGGCTCCGGAGGGTACTACAAGGTGCCTCTTGATAGGAATGGGATGCTAGAGCAGATTTTTAGGGCTGTTGTCTGAAACGTAATTTTTAAATTTTTGATCTGCTCTTGTAGGTGACCTCCAAGTGGAGGGCTGATGTGAAATGGCCTTCTGACGATAAACCTTTTCAGGATCCAACATCACAATGTTACCTTCCCTTGCCATTTTGACCCGGCAACATGGGTCATCCATTTTAGATAGGTCGTGCATCAATACACTTCACTGCTGAGTGTAACTACCTTGGCAGATCAAAGATGGACAAGTCTAGAGCCACCAATCTGCCTTTTTTCAAATATTGCTTGAAAGGCATATTAAAACCCAGCTATTGACTGAAACATTACTGCTTCTTTTCAGATGTTACTTGATCTGTGGAGTATTTCACAGCACATTTTCTGCTTTTATCTCAATTGGGTGCAGTTACAGCATTTAAAATGCATTTGGGCATGATTGAGAGGTTTATGGGGATATCAGTCAAAAGTGAACAAATGGGACTGGTTTATGTTTGATTCAACTCACCAATATCTTCTAAGTACATACAAAGAGCTGGTATCTGTTCTGTATAACTTGTCTCTGAATAGCATTTGGATGATGTTGTTTAAGAACTCTCCAGGAAACTATTTGGTGCTAGTGAGAGATATTCCCATAACTTTATTTTCAATGATGTGTGACTGAGTCTTTCAGAATTTCCATGCAGGCACATAGTGTAGAAATAAGCCCTTTGGCTGACTGTACTGGCCATCAATCCTAATTTTCAGCTCACTCATGAATTATGGGGTTCTGAGTGTTCATCTAAATATTTATAAGAGTACCTGCCTCTATCACCCTCTTCAGCAGTTAGATTTCAACCATGTTCAGGGTGTGTGAAAAGTGTTGCTCACATATTTTGTAAATCTTTTGTCACTTGAACCTATAAAATTCGATTATAGACCCATTTGCTAAGTAGAAAGGTTCTCAGTTTGCCCAATCTCCCTTGTGTTTGTTTACTTCTATCACATTCCCAAATCAGTAGTGTTTCTACTTTAAGGAAAACATTCTCTCCTTACACTGCAAATAATACTCCATCACAGCCAGCATCCTGGTGAATCTCTGCTGCAATTCCGGTCTATTTACATCCTCCCCATAGTCCGATGATTAAAATGCACTCCTGCTACAACTTGAATATCTAGCCTCAGCAGTAATTTGCTTTTTTTTCTTTTTAAAATGTAGTTCTGTCCACCATCTTATCAAAACAGTCTTGAAGACGCATATACTTTATTAGCATAAATGTATTTTTAAATGGAAATTTCTGTGACATAATGGTTTGATCCTCCAGGGTTTGAACCTGTGCTTGGGGACAGTGTCAATGCTTTTAACCTCATTTTCCACAGAACGTTTAGAGCCAGTACTGTAGATACTTTCAGTCTAAAGGAGTTTAAAGCACAGGCAAAAACAGCAAGATCACACTAAAAAATAATGTTGGAAAATTAAACACAGAAAGCTGAAATGATACAAAAGTTTTCAGAAAGTTTTTTTTCTTTATACAAGGATCTAAGGAATAAGAGGGCAAAGAGGTAGTTTAAAAATGGATTAGCCAACAATATTTAAAAAAGGTGCCCCTGATGTATTTTGCCTTGTGCATATGTAGGTTTGAATGAAGCCTTGTGTTGGTGAGGGAGGTGGTTTAACTACTAAATAATTATTTTGCTCGTCTTCTCTGGAAAACACTGTCAATAGCAGGAAGCCCTAAATAATCAGAATAAATGATTAAAAAATGAACTAAATTAAGCAGCTTTCAAAAATGGAAACTTTATTTGGTCTGGAAATGATGCATCCAAGGATGTTTTTTTTTAAAAAAATGCATTTTCCAACATTAATGGAATAAATTAGTAGGTAATCTGAAATTGGTGCATTAAATAAAATGCAAATGAATTTGCTTTACCAATGTAATAAAAACATTTCTTTGAAAATATGAATGTGACTCTTAACAGTAAAATGCAGTTAAAATTCTGTTCTGTAAAGTATCTTAGGAACAGTTGATGCAAAAAAAATTTTTTGAATTAAAACATGGGTCAGCTCAGCAACACACAGTAATTCCAGTTTTATGAAAATTGTCAAGTGTTTATACAATTGAGTTAGAATAAAATATTATAATTACATGTTTGAATGAATTTGAGATTGAAATTCACTTATCTATGGCTTCAGGAAACATCAATGTATGAATCAAATGGACAGGAGAACATTTAACCATTAGGCAATCAAATAGTTTCAAACATATTTCACACTGCCCTAGTTTCCCTTCAAGTTTCTGTCTAGCCTCTTGCATTTTTGCCACCCTTTTATCCAATGCAACCAGATGTGTGTGTGTGTACTTTAAAAAAAAATCTTGCCACCGTTTTATCCGACAATATTAAATCCATCCCATCTGGTCTCCATAACTTGGTATTATTCGTGTATTCTTGACCAAAAATTTTTAAAAATGGTGAAAATATCAAGATGGGCAACACCATGTGGAAAGACTCGTATTTCAGATCACATTTCTGATTTGTTATCTAAGTACATACAATCCTGAGATTCTTTTTTCCTCTGAGTGAGGCAGAGTTACCACTTATTGGCAGTGCAAATATTTTTTAAAAACTGACTCGATGTACACATGTAAACAAAAAGAAATGTAAGTTGATAGCAATACAGAGAGAAAAAACATCAATATAGTGAAAGAGTCCTTAAATAAGTCCCTGAATGACATTGTTATTGAGGAATCTGATGGTGGAGGGGTAGCAGCGGTTTTTGAACTTGGTAGTATGAGTCTTGTGGCATGCATTCCACTTTCATGATGGTGAACAGAGTGTGTGCTGGATGATGTAGCTCTTTGATTGCTGCTGCTCTTTGACAGCAGTGTTCCCTGTAAATGTTCTTATTGGTGAGGAGGGTTGTCCACGACCTTTTACAGGGCTTTGTGGTCAGGGGAATTGGTATCTCCAGACCAGACCTTGATGCAGCCGGTCAGCACATTTTCCATCACACATCTGTAAAAAAAAACTTGCCAGTGTTTCTCCCTAAAGATATCACTTCTAGTTTTCCTGGTCTACGACTGCCTTCCACTGTTTATCTTTGACACATTCACAAATCACAGATAAACTCAATGTCTGTCTTTAGTATTTCCTGAACAATTCTAATCCCAATATCTTTAGCCCTTTGGAGACAAATAACTATTGGCCATGACTGTTTTCTCATTTGACCAATTTTGTGTTCACTGTCCTTTCATGGGATACTTTAATTTTGCTTTACGTCTATAATATGGTTTGCTTATTTTTAGAAAGCAGTGAATAGAGAGCAACTTCATAAAATTAGTAAGTTTGGATTTAATAAATTAACTTGTCAGTCTACACTTTGGTAATAGTGTTTGATGTTATTTTAAAGTATTGTTCCAAATAGTTTTCTGAAGTTGAATAATTTGAGATTCAGCTTTTGCTGTTGGACAAAATGGTAATGATAAGTTGTTATTTAAAAGATCATGGACAAAGTCTTTGCCCATGAATTGAAAAATGTAAACTGTGGTAGACTGAACAGAATTTTTTTGTGGGGGAAGGGAATGGCTGTGGGGAAAATACTATTTTCTTTGAGATTGCTCATGGATTAAATTTTGTTCCATCAGTTTGCCTTGTCCCTTGCCCTTTCTGGTTTCTACCCTTCCCCTCCTCTGTCCCAGCATTGATACTTCAGGAATCATTCACCTCCTTGCACTAGAGTAACTTGGTACAAGCTTGTATACTGATCGTCTGCCTTGACAGGATTTCCAGTATATTTAAGTGAGATCCTTTTCAGAATTATTAAAGCAATTATTGATTTAATCTATTGTTGGGCTTTCATATTTTCTGCCCTCTTTTAACAATGACTTAAAATTGGTTAATTTCACTGAGCAGAAGTGTCAGAGGAAACTCTGCCAAAGGCTAAAATTGACATGGTTAGTAATTGTAGTCTTTAATTAATATGATTTTTTAACAAGGTGAAATCATCTGTTGGTACTATGGACCAACAGTTAATGGGCTGATGTAAATCATTGCAAATTTCTCGAATTTTAGAAGTATTTACCGTGAAACAATTGCTTGTTAAAATAATGTGGAGATGAAAATTCTGATTTTAATACTTCAAAGCATTTTGAAAGTAATCTTAAAACTGAATGTTTGAAAATTTACAATCAAAGGAAAATGCACACAGTACTCAACTGGTAAGACGGCATTGGTGGAGAGAACACTTAGTTACAAAAAATATTTTTCTTTATCTGAAGCTCATTAACCTGAAACATTTTGTACTAATTTCTCAAAGATGCTGCATAATATGTGGCAGTGTATAAATATTTTTGTGCATCTCACACCAAAAAGAAATTGTAAATTAATTCCTGACTTGTACAATTGTTTGAAATGTGTTTTCTCTATGGCATTCAACTTGATAAAATTTTCAGATCACTAATTTTGTTGAAAGGCTTGCTCTATCTAAGACGGACTCTTTGCAAGCTAAGCAAGAGGAAATTTATTCAGCATTCCATTTTGTGATCATAGCATGGTAGAGATTCTGGATTTCTGAAAATGGGGTGATAATTCATGAATATAATGGTTGTGATTTCAGTGACAAATCCGTTTCTGATTTGGATATGGTGATCACATTTGGCTCTGATTAGGTTGAAAGAGATTTTCAAATAAGAAATTGTAACTGTGTGAGGCTAGTCAAAAGTCATTGAAACCAATGGCATAGCCAGTTTTTGACGTTGGGGGAGCGAGAGCACAAATTTACTGCAAGGAACTAGAAGATAATCCAGTATAAAATTATTATCCTTAAACTATATGGACATTTTGAATAAATGGTCACCAAACTTCTTCAAATTTAAAAGATGTATCAAATATCCAACTCCTAATTTTCTCCAAACTTCAACGTGACATGACAGCAGAGAGCCCTTGAAGTAAAGTGGATGAGTTAGGATCCTTCCATTTTAAGTAGGATGGCTTTTCTAGCCAATCATGTTGAAAAGGCAATTATTTGCTGTACGGAGATGGGCATATGCCCAATCTCTGCTGGTATGATTCCAAAAATAGCTGTTAATAGATTTGGTTGTAATTCTAATCCTAGAACTATTTTGTTTGGGTTTCAAAGATGCCTTTTACAAAAATTATCTAGCTTTGAACATGACCAGAACACAAGTTAAAGTGACTACCCCAACTTTGCACCTATGACAAGTAGAGTTTACATTGAGGGAAAATACAGGCCAACTTTAGACATATGTCCCACCTTGAACTGATTCAAGGAATGACGGGCACAAATTGCTGAAGTATTTACTAGTTGAAAAATATTATCCCATTGATCGGAAGCAATTCTTGGAATTGCAATTCCCGAGCACTTTTAATTTTATCGTTGGATATCTGATGCAAGTTAAGTAACCAATTATACAGGTACATTGTAGCCATTATCCTTTTTCCAAGTGTATCTACTTCAAAAAAGGGTGGGTAAGCAGAAGGATAATTTGGAAATAAAGTACACAAAGTCCCTAATTTTCAAATACCAAAAAGGTATTTTGCTCATTATATTTGTCTTCTAACTGATTGAAAGACATTTAAGCAGTCTCCTTCAAATAGGTCTAAAAAGGTTATTATTCCTTTAATTTTCCATATTGGAAAAAGTCTGATCAATCAATAACTTTAAAAAAAAGAAATTAAGATGAATTTTATTAGATAAAACAAAATTATTCAAAAAAAATTATGAAACATGAACAAAGTCCTTGTCTGTTTAAGAACTTGACTATTAATTTTATATAATGCAAAGGGTAGAGGAACTCCCAGCAATGAAGCCAATGAGTACCCCCCCCAACTGAATTCCTCTCCAAATCTACCCATAAAAGAACATTCATGTACGTCTGAATAATAAATCTAAAAGTTGATAGATATTAATAGCACAATGATGACATCTAAAATTTTGGAGGTCCATTCTGCAATCTTCTGCAATAAAGGTTTGCTCAATCTAGGATTTTTATTCTTACAAATGTAAGAAGATATCTTAGTCCGCCTTGTCAAAAAAAATATTTTGAGGTTGAAGAAAGCTACTGCTTCAAGCATTTACAGAAACTTTGGTAAAAATTATCATTTTTAATTGTGTTAATATGACGAATAGCACCATAGGAGACCATCTGGAAAGTGTTTATTTCATGTATTCTATCAAGAGGATATAATTTATACAGATCCTTAAAATTTCTGATGATTTTAATACCCAAATAAGTAAATTTGGTTCTTAACAACTTTAAAGGGTATTTGATTATATAGATACTCCAGAATATTAATATGCAAAAATTTCACCCTTGTAAATATTTAATTTGTATCTTGAAAAACTACCAAATTGAGAAAGTAGGGACAACATAAAAGGAATAGATTTCTTAGGATCCGAAATGTAAACTAATAAATCATCCGCATATAATACAAAAGGTTTCATTATATCATTCCTTCTGGTATCTTGAATGCTTTTGTAGTGTTGAAGAGCAATAGCTAAAGGATCCAGAGCCAAATTAAATGGCAAAAGACTAAGAGGACAATCCTGCCGAGTGCCCTATACAGCCTAAAATAAAGAGACTTTTCATTATTAGTAATAACTGCAGCCAATGGAGCTTGATAAATTATTTTAATCCAAGAAATAAATCCAGGACCAAAATGAAATTGTTTTAAGATCTCAAGTAAGTAGGGCCATTCCACACTGTTGAATGCTTTTTCAGCATCAAGTAATACACCACATTCAGGTTTTTCAGATGGAGAAGAATAAATAATAAATAATCTTCAAAATTAATGAACCCAGTTTGAACCTTAAATACAACTTTAGGTAGGATATTCTCAAGACTGTTAGAACCTACATTTAATAATATTGGCTGGTAGGAGGCACAATCAGTTGGATCTTTATCTCATTTGGGGATAAATGAAATAGATGTCTCAAAATGTTTTAGGCAAAGTACCAAAGGATATAGTCAGTGAAGACTTTACATAAATGAAATGATAGTACAATTGAAAGCTTTTTTTTAAAAAAACTCCACTCTATACCCATGTGGCCCTGGTGCCTTACCTGACTGAAGGGAAGAGGTTGCCATTTTTAAAATTTCCTCTTGCTTAATAAGTGCATCAAATAATTATTGAATAGGGATTTTTGCAAGTTCAATTTTTGTAAAAATTGATTCATAACAGTATAGTTATCTGGAAAATCAGATTTGTATAAATTAGAATAAAAACAAATATTTTAATTTCATGATAATCTAAAGTTTCAAAATTTGCCTGCTTTCCATATCTGCTTTTAGTTGACCAACCAATAATTTACCTTTAGATCTGTGTATGCAGAACTGGTGCTTAGATTTATTTGACTCCCAATAGGGTAGGTCAAAAGCAAGTGATGCTGTATTTTGAGTTCTATTGTTATAAAGATCCTCACTAGAAGTCACTGAATAAACATTATTTAATTCTGTTAGTTATCAACATAAGTTCTGCTTTGGTTTTCTTTCTCAAACCTGAGTATGAAATTACTTGTGCTCTAAGAAAAAATTTTGAGTCCTATGTAATCGAATTTGACATTCCCTCTAACATTTAGTTCAAAAAGAAAACTCTTAAGATTTGTTCTTTAATAAAATGTACAAATATCAGATCCTGCAGCAATGTAGCATTAAATTTGAATTGGGTATAATGTCAGGGAACTTCATTACTAATTTTAAAGGTGCATGATCTGACAACATGATTGCATTATACACTCAATAGGTAACCATAGGTACTAGACGAGTAAAAATAAAAAAAAATTCTTGTATATTTATGATAATTGTGGAAAAAGGTAAAATATTTGTCTATAGGATGTAAAATATATATATATATTTTCTTTTCTTTGGCTTGGCTTCGCGGACGAAGATTTATGGAGGGGGTAAAAAAGTCCACGTCAGCTGCAGGCTCGTTTGTGGCTGACCAGTCCGATGCGGGACAGGCAGACACGATTGCAGCGGTTGCAAGGGAAAATTGGTTGGTTGGGGTTGGGTGTTGGGTTTTTCCTCCTTTGCCTTTTGTCAGTGAGGTGGGCTCTGCGGTCTTCTTCAAAGGAGGCTGCTGCCCGCCAAACTGTGAGGCGCCAAGATGCACGGTTTGAGGCGTTATCAGCCCACTGGCGGTGGTCAATGTGGCAGGCACCAAGAGATTTCTTTAGGCAGTCCTTGTACCTTTTCTTTGGTGCACCTCTGTCACGGTGGCCAGTGGAGAGCTCGCCATATAATACGATCTTGGGAAGGCGATGGTCCTCCATTCTGGAGACGTGACCCATCCAGCGCAGCTGGATCTTCAGCAGCGTGGACTCGATGCTGTCGACCTCTGCCATCTCGAGTACCTCGACGTTAGGGGTGTGAGCGCTCCAATGGATGTTGAGAATGGAGCGGAGACAACACTGGTGGAAGCGTTCTAGGAGCCGTAGGTGGTGCCGGTAGAGGACCCATGATTCGGAGCCGAACAGGAGTGTGGGTATGACAACGGCTCTGTATACGCTTATCTTTGTGAGGTTTTTCAGTTGGTTGTTTTTCCAGACTCTTTTGTGTAGTCTTCCAAAGGCGCTATTTGCCTTGGCGAGTCTGTTGTCTATCTCATTGTCGATCCTTGCATCTGATGAAATGGTGCAGCCGAGATAGGTAAACTGGTTGACCGTTTTGAGTTTTGTGTGCCCGATGGAGATGTGGGGGGGCTGGTAGTCATGGTGGGGAGCTGGCTGATGGAGGACCTCAGTTTTCTTCAGGCTGACTTCCAGGCCAAACATTTTGGCAGTTTCCGCAAAGCAGGACGTCAAGCGCTGAAGAGCTGGCTCTGAATGGGCAACTAAAGCGGCATCATCTGCAAAGAGTAGTTCACGGACAAGTTTCTCTTGTGTCTTGGTGTGAGCTTGCAGGCGCCTCAGATTGAAGAGACTGCCATCCGTGCGGTACCGGATGTAAACAGCGTCTTCATTGTTGGGGTCTTTCATGGCTTGGTGCAGCATCATGCTGAAGAAGATTGAAAAGAGGGTTGGTGCGAGAACACAGCCTTGCTTCACGCCATTGTTAATGGAGAAGGGTTCAGAGATTCCGCCCTGCTCCAAGATTCCGCCCTGCTCCAAGATTCCGCCCTGCTCCAAGATTCCGCCCTGCTCCAAGATTCCGCCCAGCTCCAAGATTCCGCCCTGCTCCAAGATTCCGCCCTGCTCCAAGATTCCGCCCTGCTCCAAGATTCCGCCCTGCTCCAAGATTCCGCCCTGCTCCAAGATTCCGCCCTGCTCCAAGATTCCGCCCTGCTCCAAGATTCCGCCCTGCTCCAAGATTCCGCCCTGCTCCAAGATTCCGCCCTGCTCCAAGATTCCGCCCTGCTCCAAGATTCCGCCCTGCTCCAAGATTCCGCCCTGCTCCAAGATTCCGCCCTGCTCCAAGATTCCGCCCTGCTCCAAGATTCCGCCCTGCTCCAAGATTCCGCCCTGCTCCAAGATTCCGCCCTGCTCCAAGATTCCGCCCTGCTCCAAGATTCCGCCCTGCTCCAAGATTCCGCCCTGCTCCAAGATTCCGCCCTGCTCCAAGATTCCGCCCTGCTCCAAGATTCCGCCCTGCTCCAAGATTCCGCCCTGCTCCAAGATTCCGCCCTGCTCCAAGATTCCGCCCTGCTCCAAGATTCCGCCCTGCTCCAAGATTCCGCCCTGCTCCAAGATTCCGCCCTGCTCCAAGATTCCGCCCTGCTCCAAGATTCCGCCCTGCTCCAAGATTCCGCCCTGCTCCAAGATTCCGCCCTGCTCCAAGATTCCGCCCTGCTCCAAGATTCCGCCCTGCTCCAAGATTCCGCCCTGCTCCAAGATTCCGCCCTGCTCCAAGATTCCGCCCTGCTCCAAGATTCCGCCCTGCTCCAAGATTCCGCCCTGCTCCAAGATTCCGCCCTGCTCCAAGATTCCGCCCTGCTCCAAGATTCCGCCCTGCTCCAAGATTCCGCCCTGCTCCAAGATTCCGCCCTGCTCCAAGATTCCGCCCTGCTCCAAGATTCCGCCCTGCTCCAAGATTCCGCCCTGCTCCAAGATTCCGCCCTGCTCCAAGATTCCGCCCTGCTCCAAGATTCCGCCCTGCTCCAAGATTCCGCCCTGCTCCAAGATTCCGCCCTGCTCCAAGATTCCGCCCTGCTCCAAGATTCCGCCCTGCTCCAAGATTCCGCCCTGCTCCAAGATTCCGCCCTGCTCCAAGATTCCGCCCTGCTCCAAGATTCCGCCCTGCTCCAAGATTCCGCCCTGCTCCAAGATTCCGCCCTGCTCCAAGATTCCGCCCTGCTCCAAGATTCCGCCCTGCTCCAAGATTCCGCCCTGCTCCAAGATTCCGCCCTGCTCCAAGATTCCGCCCTGCTCCAAGATTCCGCCCTGCTCCAAGATTCCGCCCTGCTCCAAGATTCCGCCCTGCTCCAAGATTCCGCCCTGCTCCAAGATTCCGCCCTGCTCCAAGATTCCGCCCTGCTCCAAGATTCCGCCCTGCTCCAAGATTCCGCCCTGCTCCAAGATTCCGCCCTGCTCCAAGATTCCGCCCTGCTCCAAGATTCCGCCCTGCTCCAAGATTCCGCCCTGCTCCAAGATTCCGCCCTGCTCCAAGATTCCGCCCTGCTCCAAGATTCCGCCCTGCTCCAAGATTCCGCCCTGCTCCAAGATTCCGCCCTGCTCCAAGATTCCGCCCTGCTCCAAGATTCCGCCCTGCTCCAAGATTCCGCCCTGCTCCAAGATTCCGCCCTGCTCCAAGATTCCGCCCTGCTCCAAGATTCCGCCCTGCTCCAAGATTCCGCCCTGCTCCAAGATTCCGCCCTGCTCCAAGATTCCGCCCTGCTCCAAGATTCCGCCCTGCTCCAAGATTCCGCCCTGCTCCAAGATTCCGCCCTGCTCCAAGATTCCGCCCTGCTCCAAGATTCCGCCCTGCTCCAAGATTCCGCCCTGCTCCAAGATTCCGCCCTGCTCCAAGATTCCGCCCTGCTCCAAGATTCCGCCCTGCTCCAAGATTCCGCCCTGCTCCAAGATTCCGCCCTGCTCCAAGATTCCGCCCTGCTCCAAGATTCCGCCCTGCTCCAAGATTCCGCCCTGCTCCAAGATTCCGCCCTGCTCCAAGATTCCGCCCTGCTCCAAGATTCCGCCCTGCTCCAAGATTCCGCCCTGCTCCAAGATTCCGCCCTGCTCCAAGATTCCGCCCTGCTCCAAGATTCCGCCCTGCTCCAAGATTCCGCCCTGCTCCAAGATTCCGCCCTGCTCCAAGATTCCGCCCTGCTCCAAGATTCCGCCCTGCTCCAAGATTCCGCCCTGCTCCAGCTCCCTCAACAGCCCCTAAGGCTAGAGCTGGATGAGGTTCCCACCCTGGATGAGACATATAAGGCAATCGAACAACTGAAAAAAAATATATATATATATATCTCTAGATATCAACCAAACTAATTTTCATTAAAAGGAATTGATGAATGTTTTAGCCCTGTTAGGATATATCTGATTTATTGAAGACCATTTGTTCATAAGATTAAGACAGCAGTTCAGATTTCCTCCCATAATCAATTTAAATTCTGTAACAAAGAAAAAAAATTCTTAAAAATTGGGATTGTCTATAATTTGGAGTATAGACACAGACTTAAGCAACCTTTTGACCACCTAATGAAACAGACACAATTAAACCTGCCAAATGAATCAGTTATGGTGTTAAAGTGTGAAAATGGAATTCTGGAATCATGAAAATGGATAGCCCTCTATTTTTTTGCTGCTGGTGAAGAGTGAAACGGAGAGCACCTCCAAAATTTAAAGAATCACTTTTCGTCCTCTCTCTGAATGTCTCCTGTGCATAAATATCAGCCTGAAAAACCGAGTTGTGTTTTTAAAAAAAAATATATATATTTTCCACTTAATAGGGTTATTCATTCTGTTCAGATTTCAAGAGATTAGATTAAATGTATTTTACATCTATAGTCGGGCTTTAAATTTTAACATTTCATTAGGTAAGCTGTTGTCTCTTCTTTGGCTTGGCTTATAGGCAAAGCAAAACCACAGGGAGGAACAGTAAGAGTCGACCAGGAAAAAAAAAAGAAAATGATTAACATTAACAGGACTACAGAGTTGGAAAAAAAAACCTCCCCTAATAGCCCCATCCCTATTTCTTCCCTTCCCCCCCCTGTCTTGGGTAAACTTATACCTCTCATTTTGTTCGTTTTAGATTGGTCACAGTGTTTGAGCTACCGAAAGAAAATAGACACACACACCGAAAGCAGTTCAGTTTATACAAATGTTTATTACAAATTCAAAAGCTGATTTCACACTACAATATGCAAGCCCTTCCTAACTATACTTATCAACGCTTGGACTGGTCCCAACTGCCGAAGCGAGGCAACGACTGCACACTTGTATTAGGTTGTCAGGGCGCCGGTAGCAGCTTCTCCACCTCCCCTGACCAGGACGTTGGCTGGATTCTAGAAGTTCTTCTTCTTGCTGAGAGATGTTGCCACCTCTCGGAGAGTCTCATACTTCAGCAGCGGGACCATGACTTGTATTGCCCAAAAACTGCTTACCCAAGCACCTATTCCCAGCACAGCAAGAAAGATAAGCAAGCAAGCTACCATGCTAGGCTTCTAACGAATAACATAATTTTCAGCTTATCACTTTGAATACAATGGTTTATTTTGCATCAAGGCTAGGCCTCTGACAGTCTGTGGCCAAAACAAGTAGGAAGATTAAATGTTCTTGGTACACAGATGCCCTTTCGTCAGATAACAGCATCTCTGGCCCCTTGGTAGAATTTAGCTCATGTCTGCTGATTCTAAAACACAAGCAGGTTCTCAGCCTTTCAGAACCCAGAGCTGCAAGTTTAAAATAAAATAGGTTAGAATCTTCCATTACACCCCCCCAAAAAAAAGACCAGAGATTGTCCAAAATAAAGACAACATGCTAAACTGATAGCTAAAAATCCCCTGTTTCTGCTGGCAGATTCTAATTATATAGCTACAACTGATACCACAATGTTTTGTACATTGGAAATCAATAACAATTTTCAAAGTGAAGATCTCCAGTGGTCTGCATGTGCTGAAATAAATGGTTTGTGTTGCCCTCAAAAGAGGGCAGAGGCCAAAGTAAAAGAGCAATGTGGACAGAAAACTGGCCACACATGCGCAGCAGAACGCCACCACTGTCAAGACCTGAACATGTGCAAGTGCCAGCCCAGAGCCACAGCAGGGACAGGATTGCAATCACACAGAGGACTAACTCCTCCCTCCATCACCCAGAGCCAACACACAGGAACCGGAAAGAAGTCAGACAAAATCCAGCTATGCACGTACAGCAAAGTACTGCCCCGTTTCTAAAAGATGACGCACCCACAGATACTGACCCAGAATGGCACAGAGAAAAGGCACATCACTTAAAATTGATGCCTGCACCAAACACCCATAACCTCAACATTCAGACTTGGAGATAAACATTTTATATCTAATTAAACACAATCTGCTTTTTTTAAAATAAAAAAGCTGAATAGTAGCCACCTTAAAGAAATTAAATCAGTGGTTTTCAAACTCTTTCCCCCCCCCCCCACTGTTTTAATCGTATCTAATTGACTTGTTATGTGACGGTTTCATAACTCCAAAGGAAATGGACCAATGACCATTTTTCTCAAGCACAATATTTCAGTAACTATTGGGTTTAGAGCAGTGATTCTCAACCTTCCCTTCCCACTCACATAGCACCTTAAGCAATCCCTTACAGAGCCCTTGTGGCAGAGAAATTGCTTAAGGTGGAATGTGAGTTTAGGGGGAAGTTTGAAAACTATTGATTTAAACTAAGATGCACACATTCAAAAGAACAGTAAATTCTACAAAAAAAAATCTTCCTTTAATAAAATAAAAAAAGTTTAAAAATAAAAAAAAAATCTCCAGGACCATACAAGAGTAAATTTTAGTGCAAACACAAAAGTCAGCTGAAATCAGTATTTGAGCAAACCCTACACAAACACCATGCTTTTGACAATCCTTGATAAATGACTCCCCATGGATGATGATGACCTTCTGTTCTTCATGATGCAGGTTTGAATTCCCTCAGAAATTTCCATCCATCCTTTGGAGAGTTGATCCAACTTGGGCTAATACCAGGCAGAGAAATATTCAAATGCAAAGGGAAGGTCAACAATTATTTTCCATAAATTGAGTCATCACCACCCTGTATTTAATCCTCTCAGCAAGTACTTGAGGAGCAAAATTTTCAACTATGAATTGTAAAAGATGGCTTTACACATTTTCTAGCCTCACAAAGAATTGCCTCTTTGGTAAGGAAGTAATGCTAACAAAGAATTATGGGCGCGGTGTAATTTCACCCAATGGCTTCAGATGAGAAATTCCGTGGGCTCTATCCACTATGGGGAAAAATAATAATAATATGGTTATAATATGTATGTTTGGACTGTGATGCTGCTACAAAACACTGAATTCATTACTTTTTCATGACCATTCTGATTCTGACGAGTGACCTGAGAAAATAAGTACAACAGGTTTTTGAAAAAGTCCAAATGTTTGCTTACTTCCATATTTTCAGGCAAACCAAGTACTCTCAAATGTCATTTGGTGGATTCTGTTTTCCAAATCTATTTTTTATTCTTTAATCTTGAGATTTCCTGCCACATTTCATCCACTTTTTTAAAAAAATGAATTCAAATTATATTCTTGGTCTTTGGAACCTGTGCAACAGTATCCAAACTCAAATCAGTTTGATTATCACTTTTGATCTTCTGACGCTGATGTTCCAAATTTCTTTTCTGAGTCTGGTATTACCAGAGGCAATCTTCAAGTTTTGAATTGGAGTTCGTCAATTTGTCTACCTTGACCTGTTAAGCATTAATCTTATTGTCAATCTTTCCAATCTTGCTGTTCATAGCTTCCATCAAACTGAATGTTTTATCAGAGAGTGAAGGTTCTGTCAGGTCTTGTTTCCTTCCCTTGTTTTGCATGAATTATATGTGTTTCTGTCATTATAATTGAATTTCCTTTTATTCTTCAAAGAATAGTACATCTTCAACTGTTTAAATTGAATCTAATAGTGATAGGTAGGAAATAAAAGAGCAATGCTGTTAGCTTCCAGCAGAAGACCATGTTTTCTGTTTAAATGCATGCAGCACAAGAAATTGGATGACTTTGTAGTCCAGCTGCACATTGGAAGGTGTGATGTTGTGGCCATTATGCCATCACAGCTAAAGGATAGATGTTATTGGGAGCTAAATGTCCAAGGATACACAGTGAATCTGAAGGATAGGAGGTAAGCAGAGTGGATGGTGTGGCCCTGTTGGTGGGAGATAAATTGATAAAGGGGGGACATGGGATGAGAAGATGGAATAATTATGGGTAGGGTTAGGAAATGGCAAGGGTAAAAAGACACGGTGGCTGTATGCAGACCTCCAATCAAAAGGCATATCACAAGTCATGGGGGATTTTAACATGCAAGTAGATTGGAGATCCAGTCGCAAACTGGTTTTTCCCAGAGAATTTGGAGAAAGCCTACCAGATAGTTTTTTTTTTAAAAGCGGCTTGAGCCCATTAGGGAATCGGGTGTACTCGATTGGGTATTGTGTAATGCACCAGAGGTCATTAAAGAACTTTGACCAAAGGAGCCATTAGGGTATGATTGAATCCAATTTGAGATTTAACTAGGAGAACTAAAGCCAGATTTGCCAGTATTTCAGTGGAGTAAAGGGAATTTCATGGACATATGGGAGGAACTGGCTGAAGTAGATTGGAAGGGGATACTAGTAGGAAGGTGGGAGAGCAGCCATGGATGGAGTTTCTGCAAGAAATAGCTGGATAAATGTATAGCAAAAACGAGAAAATATTCAAATGGGAAAATGTCACAACTGGTGGCTGACGAGGGCAGTCAAAGTCAAGCTAAAAGCAAGAGAGAGGGAATACACCAAAGCAAAAATTAATGCGAGCATTTGCAAGTTTTAAAAAACTTGCAGAAGGTAACTACAAAATCCCATTAGGGAAAAGACAAATTTCAAAGCAGGCTAGCAAGGAATATCCGCATATAAAAAGCTTCGTATTTAAAGAGGGGTGAGTCGATAAACGACCATTACAAAATGACGTTTGAGAAATAACGGCAGACAGTGAGATAGTGGCAGAGGAACTAAATGAGTATTTTCATCAGAATTTATTGTCATGAAAGTTTTTTTTAAAAATTGGTGTTCCGCAGCAGCATCATGTTGCAAATATTCATATTAATCACTTTTACAACACTAACTTTTTTAAAATTGTGCACGAAAAGTAAAGGCGATGTCTTTGGTTCATTAATTATTTAGGAATCTGATGGCAGTGGGGAAGAGGCTGTCCTTGTACTGTTGATATTTAGGCTCCTGTACCTTTTCCTGTTGGTAGTAGAGTGAAGAGGGCATGTCCTGGATAGAGGGGTCTTTAAGAATAGAGGCTGCTTTTTTAAAAATACACTGTCTCATGTAGATGTCCTCGATGGAGTAAAGGTTGGTGCCTGTGATGCAGATGGAGTTAACAACTCGGGAGCTTATTCTTGTCCTGAGAGTTGGTGTCTCCATACCAGATAGTGATGCAACCATCCAGAATGCTCTCCATGGTACACCTGCAGAAGTTTTTGAGAGTCTTCGGTAACCTACCAAATCTCCCTAAGCACCTTACAAAGTATAGCTGCGTGAGCTTTCTTCATGATTGAATTGATATGGAGGCTTCAGGACATATCCCCGGAGATTTTAAAACTCAGGAATTTGAAGACTTTGACCCTCTCCACTACCAAGCCCCAAGGTCTGGGTTGTATTCCCCTGACTTGATCTTGAAATCCACCATCATCTCATTGGTTTTGCTAATGTTGAGCACAAGATTGTTGGCGCAACACCACTCAATGAGCTGAAAGCACTGTGGAAGATGTTAGCAGTGTTCCAGATGTTATTATAATTTGGAAAGGGAAGTGAATGCAGTTACTCTTTTAAGGGAGAAGATGCTCAGAAGGCTGAATGGTTGAGGATGGATGTCTCCCAGACCAGATGGATTGTACCTTTGAGTTCTGAAAGAAGTAGCAGGAGATATTTTGGAGGCATTGATAATGATCTATCAGGAATCGATAGATTTTGATATGATCCTGGAGGACTGGAAAATTGAAAATGTCAAAAAGGAAGGGAGGCAGCAGAAAGGAAATTATAGACATTGGTGGTTGGGAAGATGTTGGAGTCTATTGTCAAGGATGAGGTTATGCAGTACTTGGAGGCACAGGACAAGATGGGGGGAAAGCCAGCATGGTTTTCTTAAAGAAAAATTTTGCTTGACAAACCAATTGGAATTTTATGAGGAAATAACAAGCAGGCTAGATAAAGGCGATGTTGTGCATTTGAATTTTCAGGAGGTCTTTGACCAGTTGCCACAAGAGGCTACTTAAGATAACCCATGTGATTAACAGGAAAGAGTACTAGTGTGGGTAGAGCATTAGCTAATTAGCAGGAAGCAGAGAGTTGAGATACAGGGATCATATTATTGGTTGCTAGTGGTGTTCCACAGTGTTTGGTGTTGGGCCTCTGTTTTATAGTAATGATTTGGATTATGGAATGAATATCTTTGTAAACTAATTTGCAGATGATACAAAGATAGCTGGAGGAGCAGGTAGTGTTGAAGAAACAGAGAGGCTACAGAACAGCTTGGACAGATTAGGAGAATCTACTTCATTTGCTACTTCTCTGCCCAATGTCAAAAAGTGTACAGTCTTACACTTTAGTAGAAAAAGATAAATGGCAGCCTTTTTTTAAGACTGGAGAAAATTGGAAAAAAACCCAGATGCAAAGGGACCTGCAAGTTCTTGTTCAAGATAGCCTGAATGTAAACTTGGATGTTGAGACAGCAGTGAAGAAAGCAAATGCAATGCTGGGATTCATTTCAAGAAGAATAGAATATATGATTAGTGATGTGATGTTGAGATTTTAAAAGGGACTGGTGAGATCTCACGGAGTATTGTGAATTGTTTTGGGCTCCTCAGTTGATATTGGAGAGGATTCAGAGGAGGTTCACAGAATGAAAAGGTTATCATGTGAGGAATATTTGACAGGTTCTTGGCTTGTACTTGGAATGTATGAAATTGAGATAGGATCTCATTCAAACATTTTGAAAGGTATGGACAAAATGGATGTAGAGAGACTGTTTCCCATGGTGGAAGAGTCTAGGACAAGAGGACACAACTTCAGGATTGAAGGGGATCTGCTTGGAACAAATGTGTAGGAATTTCTTCAGCCAGCAGTTGGTAAATCTGTGGAATTTATTGCCACAAGAGGTTATGGAGTCCAGGTCATTGGGTGTATTTAAGGCAGATATTAAAGGTTATAGGGAGATGGCCAGGCATTGGGGAAAATGGATTAGCTTATGATTAAATGGTGGAGCAGACTCAATATGCTGATTATGTCCTCTTGTCTTACAGTCCAATTTATCCAGATGGCATAAATGGGAAAAACTGGAATGTCCCTTTTGATGGGTATCACAATGGGTAAATACACAATGATGTTTTGGGACTGGGGCAAAAAATGACTGGAATAGAGTTAAATGAATTAACTCTATTCACACTTTTTAAATGCATCATTTATAAACCTGAAAGGGCAGAGATTTCCTATTGGGTAAACTTAATCATTGCCTTTTAATGTATGCTAGATTTGCATGGTTCAATAACCAAAGCAATTTCATTTGTTATCCAATAGCTGATGTAACACAACTGTACAGTAAATGCACTGATAATGTTGATTGCTGCCTTACTCGCATCATTTGAACAGAGAACAATGTAGAGTGCAATGGGTTATTAATCTTCTTGTGCCACTGAGTTGGAATATTTTATTATAATTTCTATTATTTTTCATAAACACCTGCTGAAAATCATGAAAGTGCAGGATGGGTCCAGTCCAACATGCAATTGTGCATCTCAATGTTGTGCTGACCCATGCATTCTTACAAAAAAAAATCACTGAACCATTCTTACTTTATCCATGTGCCTAAGAGTTTTAAATGCTTCTAATGTTTCAATCTCCTCTACCATCCCTGGCAGAGCATTCCAGGCACCCACAACTCTGTGTATTTAGGTATTCCCTGATTTATGACCTGTGCAGCTTGTGTCCATCTGTGCATACAACTGAAATTTTTTTTTAAAAAATACAAAATTTTCAGATTATATTGTATTTGATAAACTATAACAAGAATACCAGGCATGTAAGAGGCAAAAGGTGCATGTGCTTACCTTGTCAATCGGTATCCCAGAGTCCATCAGCTGGACACAGCCATCTTGATTCCTGTGCGCGAGCCTTCGATGGGTGCCTCCGCCATGGGTTCGCATGTTGGGGTTCATTGGGCACATGAGTGAGAGTCAAGGGCGGAATTCAGTATTATTAAGGTGCTTAACTCTCGTGCATATTCCAACTGAATCCCAATATGTGAACTCATTGTGCATGTGCCAACCAAAAACTCGCACATGCACTTGGCACTCAAGATGGCCATGCCCAGCCTACAGACCCCAGGATACCACTAACAAGGTAAGAATGGACCACAATGTGGAAATATTTGTTAAGGCTGATTGATATATTCAGGAAGTTTTAAGTTAATATCATCAAATCTATGATTTATATAAAAAAAAAAAAATCTTTGTTTAAAAAGTTTGCTTTAAGATTCTGTTGTTCCACGCACATGGGAAAAATTCCAACTTGCGTCCTTTTTGAGATACTACTGATCCTTCGGTCCCAATTACAGTTGTAAGTTGGGGAGTACTTGTATTTATATAAACAAAATCTTGCTCCTGATGTCTCCCTTAAACTTTCCTCCTTTCACTTTGTAGAATGCCCCTTGGTGTTTGCTATTCCTGCCCTGGGAAAAAGGTGCTGGCTGTCCGCCTTACCTATTGCCTCTCAGAATTTATTATGTTTCCTCTCATTCTCCTGTGCTTCAAAGAAAAGACAGTCCCATCTCTGCTACCCTTGCTTCATAAGACATATTTTCCAATTCTGGCATCATCCTTGTAAATCTCCTCTGGATTCTCTCCATAGGTTCCACATCCTTCCTATAATGAGGTGACCAGAACTGAACATCATATTCCAGATGTGGTTTCACCAGAGATTTGTAGAGTTGCAGCATGACATTTCAACTGTTGAACTCAATCTCCCTATCAAATTTAGACACGCAGCAATGGTAACAGGCCCTTTCAGCCAATGAGCCCATACTACCCAGTTACACCCAATTAACCTAGAACCCTGGTATATTTTGAACAGTGGGAGGAAACTGGAGCACATGGAGGAAACCCATGCAGACACATTGCATTGCAATAACCACTACTCTATGCCACCCTTCAATTAAGTCCAGCCTCCCATTGGCCTTAACTGTGCTATCAACCTGCAGGACAACCTTGAGAGATGTACAAATTTTGACCCCAGTGTCCATCTGTTCCTCCATAATGTTAAGAATCTGACCATTAACCCTGTACTCAGCCTTCTGATTTGACCTTCCAAAATGCATCACCTCACACTTATCTGGATTAATCTCAATCTGACACTTTTCTGCCCAACTCTGCATCCTGTCTATATCCCTTTGTCACCTATGACAACCTTATCTCTATCTACAACTCCTTCAATTTTTGTATCATCTGCAAACTTGCTGACCAATCCAGCTTCTTTATTTGTTGTTTATAAAATTCTCAGAGCGGTGTCCCAGAACAGATTCCTGCAGAACTTCGCTAGTCACTAACTTCCAGGCAGAATATTTTCCGTCCACTATGACTCTCTCTGCTTTCTGCATGCAAACCAATTTTTAATCCACACAGCAGATCCCATGCCTCACAATTTTCTGAATGAGTCTCTCATGGGGGACCTTGTCAAATGCTTTACTAAAATCCATTTGGATCACATCTATGGCCCTATCTTCATCAATTTTGTTTTTTTTAAATCTCAATTAGGCTCCCTTCTCATAGCCTTGAGTAGTCTAATTCTCCAAATGCTCAAAAATCCTATCATTAAGAATCCTCTCCAATAGCTTGCACACCACTGACATGGAGTCACCACACTATAATTCCAGGATTCTCCCTATTAACTTTAAAATAAGGGGACCATAGTTACTATTTTCCAATCCTCTGACACATTCCCTGTGGCTAAGGAAGACTCAAAAATTATGGCCAATGCCCCAGCTATCTCTTCCCTCCCTACAGCAACCTGGGATATATTGTGTCTGTCCTGGAGACTTCTCAATCTTAATGTTTTTAGGATCCAACAATTCCTCTTCCTTAATCTCCACACCATCCAGCACAGAAGTCCGTTCTATTCTGACCTCACTCTGATGAAGGTCCCTTTCTTTTGTAAATACTGGAGCAAGGTATTCATTTAGGGCCTCCCCAACTTTCACTGCCTCCAGGCACATGTTGCCTGCTTTATTGTTAAATGGCCCTACCTTCATTCTTGTCATCCTTCTGTACTTCACATATGCATAGAACACATTGGGGTTCTCCTTAATCCTACTTGCCAAGAATTTCTCATGTTCCCTTTGAGCTCTCCTAAGTCCTTTCTTAAATTCCTTCCTGGCTAGCATATAATTCTCATGAACCCTTCTTGTTCTTCCTAAATTTAATGCATGTTTCCTTCTTCCTCTTAACTACCTGCCTCACATTTGTTATTAACTACTTCCATTTTCCCACTATCTTTTCCCTGTTTCAGTGGGACAAACCTATTCAAGTGGTCCTTAAACATTTTCCACATTTACTTGTATGCTTTCTTCCATGAATATCTGTTCCCAATTTACACTCCCTAGTTCCTGCCTCATCCCATTTTAATTGGCCCTTTTCAAATTGAACACATTTCCATTTTATCTGCTTGAATAAGATACAGGAAGACAGTGCGACGGGGTTGCTCGTAGTGCCCAATTGGTCTTCCCAATGTTGGTTCCCCATACTCCTTAGGTTGATGGTGGGGAGTCTGTTGGTATTCACGAAAAGCAGAGATCTGCTAATCCAACCAGTGTCAAAGATATCTCCTTCATTGTCTCACTTGAGTCTGTTAGGTTTCAGGATCGGAGAGCGAGGGTCGAGATAAACGCTCTGTAGCCTAGAACTCTGGACATTCTGTAGACATCTTGGAGGAAGTCTATTCAGAAACAGTATGCTTCCTATGTGGGAAAATGGAAAAAGTACTGTGCCCATGTCGGACTGAATGAACAGAATTGAGTTTTCTAACTGATATGTTCTATGTGTAGGGGGCCAGCTACAGCACGGTGAACACAGCCAAGAGTGTACTGGCCGTTTTCTTGACACTCTAGGAATCTGAGCATGAGATGATGAACCACCCCTGATCAAAAGAATTGTGAAAGGTGTGTTCCACTTGCATCCTCTGGTACCCCGATATAAGGAAATTTGGGACGTAAAGATTGTTTTGGACTATTTAAGGCTATTGTCACCATCTTCCAGTTTGGACTTGCATAGTCTGTCCCATAAGCTGATAATGCTGGTGGCCTTGTGTGGTGTGCTGAGGTAGCAGAAAGCAAGCTCAAAACTCTTAGACTGTACAATAGGCTTTATTCCAGTAAAAGTCTTAACACCAGTTCATGCCTTGGTGGCTCCCCGTGTGACTGGCTCAGGTATATATTCAGATCGGCTGATTGACGGCCGCCCAGGTGGAATCAGCCCCCCTTAAGTGGTCTTCCTGCAGGTTCAGATATTGCCCCCTGCAGTGGGCTAGTGGTCATATCACCACACCTTGACATTGGCCCAGAGGGAACAAACATTGTGTCACATTCATATGGACTATATCCATTGGGAGGAGGATTGTGTAAGCATTCAAGTTAGACATTTTGAAATCTAACAGGCAAGGGAGAATTGGGACAAAATTTTCATTATATGCATGCGGAGAAGATGAAAGATTGTGTGTTGGATTGTTTAAAAAGATGCGTTGTATGTACAAAGCATATTAGACTAAATGAGAAATACCTCTTTATATGTTTTTTTTTAAAACCGCATCAGCGGGCTACCTCCCAGACGTTGGCCAGATGGCTGTGGGAAGTCATGAGAGTGGCTGGAGTGGATATTTCTCATTTTGGGTCCCATTCAACTCGAGCGGCAGTAACCTTGGCAGCCAGTAAGGCCAAGGTTGCGACATGGGATATCCTCAACCAGGTGGGATGAAATAATGAGAGAACCTTTAATAGGTTCTACAAAAAAACCTTTAAATTCAGAGGGGCAGAGTTTCAAGGCTTACATCCTATACGCAGCAGATTGAATAAGGCCGCAGAAGGGGGACCCATTGAACTGATTATGATCTGTTGGACCACCTGAAGGGGATAAACTACTGAGCTACAAGCTCTCATATTGGCGAACCAATGTACATCGCGAAGAATAACAAGCACTTATCTGTGAAGTTTGATGATGATTATTTGAGCAATGGGAGTTGGTGAGTGAACTAACCAACTTCTCCCTTTTTTTTGGTTTATGGATAAAGATGCTTTGGTTGCAATAAACATGTTCAGTCACAAGTTCATGTTATAGTTGGTTCATTTAGTTTAGCTCATTTAAGTTCAGTGACTTTTCCCCTTCGGACTGTAAAGGAATGGCTGCACTGCGCAGATGGGATCTCACGTTGACTCACCAGCTCCCATTGCTTGAATAATAATCATCAAATTTTGCACAGGTAAGTGTTTGTTTAATGATCCATTATCTATAATGGTTGTCTGAGTTTTCTAACTGATATGTTCTATGTGCAGTGGGCTAGCTACAGCACGGTGAACACAGCCAAGAGTGTATTGACCGTTTTCTTGACACTCTAGGAATCTGAACATGAGATGATGAACCACCCCCAATCAAAAGAATTGTGAAAGGTGTGTTCCACTTGCATCCTCCGGTCTTAATTGCTGAATGCTATTTAAAACTTTCCCATTGGCTCAAATCTCCTTTATATTTTGGATTTTTTTTTTTGAAGACCTGAAAATGGGCATGATCATTTCTTTCTGGGATTTGGCCTGTCTGGTAAAAAGGGTCTGTAGTGAACTTTTTCAATACCAGCACAGAAGGTTGTGCAGTGGCAGATTAAGTACAACCTGGGGCTCCTAGGCTGAGCTTTAAGGACCCCACTGGTTTCCCCCCCCCACCCTATCCTTTGTTAAATTGAATAAGATAACATTAAATTGTATTAAATAACTTGTATTAGGGATCTCTGAAGTGGTCAATATCGATCCTTTGAGTTTTGATGAGACTTGCTGGAGGGTTGATAAATACTGGAGGTGGGGGTCAATTGAATTTTTGGGGTCAAAAGAATTGTAGAACCTGAAATATCTGCTCCTGCTGGACCATCCTCCCTTCTAGGCCCTTAGACTTAAGCCTACTCTACCTAATGGTTAATCTGCTACTGAGGTTGTCTTAAACTTTAGGCTGTGAATGTAATTCTGCAACTCTGCCGTGGTCTTCACTCCCATACGCTAGCCATGTGAGAAATTTCCCTTGAGAGGCCAATTGGAAATTTATTGTGGTAGGAATTGCCGATACCTAACCAGTTAAATCATAATCCATGAATCTAAGCCTGGAATAGTATTAAATTTGGGAGTCTAGTGTCTGTAATGTGAACAATATGGTCTGCCCATTGTAGCTATCCAAGAGCAACTTGGACCACAATACTGGCCTGTGACAGGTCATCAGTGTTGATTATCATTTTGGGAGGTGTTGTGAAGACAGCATATTGGAGGACCCAGTGGAGACGCATTTGTCATCTAGTTAGTGTCTTGAGGTGTCTGCTGTAATTTGCATGTTTGCAGAGAAAATCCTTGAAGCAATTGCACACTGTGGATTATTGGGAAAAATAAGCTTGTGATGCAGAACCAGCAGTGCTGAAGGATTAGATGGCTAACGGGAAATAGAAATGTAGGCTTAAATTACTATTTTCTAGTTGACGATGTAATGTGTTACAGGCATCAGCGCCAAGCCTGAAGTTTACACAGAACAAGAGACTAAAGGTACTATTGTTAATTTGCTTGTGTAGATTCGAGGTTGGAATGAAAATGGAAAGGTACACAAGGCAACACGAGTGCAGGAATGGGTCAAATAAGTGAGCAAAATTTTGGAAAATAGACTACTGGTGCATCTGAAAAAGTAAAACTGGCAGGTAAACTAAACACATTATTTAAATAATGAGACCTTGTGGAGATATCTGGTTGTACTCGTACCTGATTTTTGCAAACTGCTAATGTGCTTGGCACAGCAAGTAATGGTTTATTAAAATTGAATAGAAAAGCAGGGCATTGCTCACAAGATTTGGATCACCATGTTCTGTATTTCTATTTAAGGAAAATAGTGCTTTGCAGGGAGTTCAGAATTGTTACCAGAAAGATACGGCAGGCTTGAATCATGGGTTGAGAGAGGGTGCCGAGGCTTCATGATTGTGTTGGAGGTTTGGATCTTGAGCTTGGGTTGCTGATGGTTTAGACTTAAGGCTTTATGTCTGCAAAGCCTGCTGGAGTGTTAAGAGGCAAATTCTTGGGCACTCCTTGACTCTGAGGGGACTCTATTTTGCTTCTCTTTCTTTGACTGCAAGGGGCACCAGGCAATTTTTGCTGATGGTGAATCTTTGTCTGCCTTATGGCAGATGAAATGTTATTTTGAGTAATTTTTTTTGCATGACAATTATTTTTTTTTTTAAAGTTGAATTCACTAGAGTTTAGTGAATGACTTGATGGAAACGTGTCCACTCTATCAAAACCTCTTGGAGGAAAAATCTGGATCTTGGGTATTTTTTTAATGGGTGACATCAAACTTTTAGGCCAAAGTTGTGATGGGTAGGTGTGTTTCAATCTGTTGAATGACAATAACGTTGAGGGATTAAATTACTTGCACTAATTTAATATCAGTTCATATATTTTTTCTGAAGTATTGCCATCACTCAGTGATGTCAAACTGTGCTCATTTTGTGCAAAATTTGGACTGCTACATGGATTTGAGGTGCATATTATGAAATTGTTTTTTGTAACTGGAAAGATAAAATGAACGATAAATTGGAATAAAGTACAATAATACCACAAGGGGGAAATCCTCTGCAATTGAATGATTAGCATTCAAAGTGACAAAATGTACTTGTAAAGTGGTTAACAATATTTATAATAAATAATTTAAATCATTTGGATAATTTTTTTCAAGACATGATTACTTAATATCACTCATCACCTCTCAGAATCTACCTAAGTTGGTGGGCAGCCTCGTGGAATGTAGAAGCAGCAATTGTCTGCCCACTGTAGGATCATAGATGCACATATTCAGCACATAATTTAAAAGCGCACATTTGTAGTTCTTAAAATGTGCCTGATTTGTATCAGTGAAAATATTTCTTTATTTGTGATATTTACCAAATTATTGCATTAGTTATCTTCATTTATCAAGTTTTTCCACTAAGATTTGTAGACTTCTGGTCCATTTAGATTCATTTTCTCCTCAATGCAGCATAGTAAATTTTTGAACATATCACTCTATAATTGTGTGAACTATCCAACTTGGGAATTTTCTAAATTTAACCTACATCAGGTCCTTTCAGGTGTTTGAATAGACACTGTTCTGGTTAACATTGTGGCTTGATATTTTGGTGGTCAGAATTGAAGCATTTTTTAAAATAGTTAAAGGATAGAAAATCACATTTTAGTAGTGTATTCCTGCTGGCAAAGAAGAATTTGATGGAGTCAATAATTTGTAAACATATTTTCTTGAGGAGACATGGGGACTGAAAAGAAATGAGACATAAACTTCATTCACTTCGTACCTTGATGAAGGGCTCAGGCCTGAAATGTTGGTTGCTTCCCATAGATGTTGAGTTTTTCTAGCACTTTTTTTGTATTGGACATAAAATTTATAATCTCTTGTTGGCAATCTCAGTGAATAATGTGATTTTTTGAAGTCTTGGAACAGAATTTACCAATTTCCATATGTAGCAAAGTAAGGGAAGCCACAATCTATGCTTGCAGTTTAGGATTATTAACTGAATTTTTCATACTTTTAAAACTTTTTTCAATGAAAAATGGAAATATCAGTAGCCTGCCTTTTCTGATCAGTAATGGACAGGCCATTTAGACCTATCTGCTGTTCCAACTTAACCATTGTGGCAATATTTAGTGTTTTTTTTTTAAACTTGCTTCTCAGCATTGTCTCTGTCAGCAGCCATGTCCCAGTGTCATCTCTGCTATTATGTACCCTGGTTAGTGGAAGTTTGACAGCCAGTTAATCCATGCGTTCCTCCCTCCGTGCTGTTTTTTTTTTTATCTGAATGTTTCAATGTTTTGAACAGTATTAAATTTGAATAACATTTGAAAAACTGGTTAATAGATTCTATTATTATTTATAATCCTGTGGAAACAGTTTGAGGGCCAGTGGAATTGTAGCTTTCCATCTCAAATGACCCTGACTCCATCTTCTCCTCCAGTATTGCTTGCTTAGAGTTTGCACTTATTCCCAGTGACCACACATTATTGGGTACTTTTGGTTTCCTCCCACATCCCAAAGATCTGGGTTTGAGTTAGTTAGCTACTGTAAATTCCATACTGGTGGCTGATAGAACCTGGGGGGTGCTGTTGAGGATGTGGGGAGAATTATAAAAAGGATTGATGAGGGGCTTAATGCAAATGGTGCTTGATAGTTACTGTGGTCTCTGGGCTGAATTATTTTTGTTCCCAGGCCAAAATATTCTCAAGATTTGAAATCAATGAGCCCCAATGCAGTTAGATTTTAAGCAGAACTAAACTGTACTCCATTTTTGCCCAAAGTACCACTGTATAAAATGTACAATTGGTCGCAGTATAAAAGTTTTTTTTAAGCAGGAGAAATATTTTAGTGTGGGAAGAGGCAATGAAAACATTTTTGGTGGGGGGAGAACAAGAGAAGGGATCGTGTTAAAACCTTTTATTATATAGAGGGTAAAAGCAAGAGAGGAATATGGGCAACCAAATGGATTAGTATTTGATCCTACTGAGTATAATCTTGGTATAATGCCCCAGAGACCAAAGAATAAATTGATACTGCAAAGCCTTTGAAAGGTGGTATGCTATGTTGTCATCTTTGAAAACTGTGAACAAGTGCAACAGATGGACGAGGTAGGAATAGTAACCAAACAAGCAATACGTTAACAACTAGTAGGTTTATAATATCTCCAGAAAACAAATTGCACAATGAAGACCACTGGAATTGGATCTTTTAAAAGAAAAGATGGATGTAATGTGGGAAAACTATTCAATTAATATTGCATATTTTTGCTATTTAATTCTTTTGCTAATGTGACTTAATAATCATGCTTTTGTCCAAGTCTGATTTATATTTTAAAAAAAAGGGCTATATCAAAGATGTTGATGCTGTCAGTGTGTAATTGTAAAGGAAAACTATATTGGACATGTCCAAATAATGCATTGCATTCAGGAAGAAATAATTCTTAAACTGTGATCTCAAATTTTTTTTGTGGTACTTGGCTACATTATTTGTATAAGCTAAGCAGAAAAAAAATCAGTGTGATGTAGTAAGGTGTTGCTTTGATATGTTGTTTTTGTCATTCTGAAATGTTTGAAGATTGGTCTTAAATACAAAACGTGCTAATACATTTGACTATGGGTGCTTGTCTATTTTATTCATATCCTGAAATAATGCATCAGTTTAACTGTCTCCAAAGGCTTCAAATCTGCAATGGGTATAACCATGCAGCAAGTATTATTTGCCCAGCTATGTTCTGAAATAATTGGATGTGGTGAATCAAGAGACATCAAGCATTTGAAATTACTGTTGTAAACTGTGCCCAAGAAAGTGTGGTGTGACATATTATATTGTATTCTATATTGCATATAGATGTGTTTTAATAGGAAATCAATGTGGCAGGTTTTTTTTCGTTAGGTCACTCACAGATACAAACACTTTGAAAGAGCTCTGCCTATAAAGACTCACAAGTAGGTGTTAATTGGACATGCTGTGGAGTAATGGATTATTGTTTTGGAAAGCAACAGATGAAGGAATTCGGAAGATTAGGTCCAGAGCTGCAGTCTTTCTGAGTGCAGTTGGCTGTTCTAAGAGGGTCGTGTGGGACTGGAACATGACAAGCTGGCAAACTTCCTGCATTTTCGATTTTTATTTTTGAATTCAGCATCAACTTTTATTTGGTTTTCACACACCTTGTAGTTTGGAGTCAATTGAATCCATCATTGGATGTGATTCTGAACTGATGAACCTGACCTGTTGCTGTTTTGCAGGCGAAGGTTGAATTTAAAAAATAAAAAAAAAAAATTATGTGCGGAAGGGAAAGGTGGACCAACTAGTTGAATCTCCTGCTCAAGCGTTTTCAGTGATACATTTTTGGCAGTGTCTTTCACAGTAATTTTGACATTCTGTGACCCAGAATTGTGCTACCACTTTTCATCCGGTTGCCCTCTTGTTCAGCTGTTTTTTTTATTTAACAAATAACTTTTAATGCGCGGTGATCATGCAAGTTCGACTGCTCTGTGCACTCCCACAATGATGCCAGGTTAAATGGAGTGATGTCCTGGGAATTCTATGCACTCTTTCATGTCAGGCCAATGTGAAAATTGCTCATCTGTAGCTGCTGGAATTGGTGTGAAACCTGAAATTCTGCAGATACTATAATTGTAATAGAAGCACAAATGATGGATGAACACGGGTCAGATACAGCAATGAGCTCTCTGAACCCTTCTCCATTAACAATGGCGTGAAGCAAGGCTGCGTTCTCGCACCAACCCTCTTTTCAATCTTCTTCAGGATGATGCTGAAACAAGCCATGAAAGACCTCAACAATGAAGATGCTGTTTACATCCGGTACCGCACGGATGGCAGTCTCTTCAATCTGAGGCGCCTGCAAGCTCACACCAAGACACAAGAGCAACTTGTCCGTGAACTACTCTTTGCAGACGATGCCGCTTTAGTTGCCCATTCAGAGCCAGCTCTTTAGCGCTTGACATCCTGTTTTGCGGAAACTGCCAAAATGTTTGGCCTGGAAGTCAGCCTGAAGAAAACTGAGGTCCTCCATCAGCCAGCTCCCCACCATGACTACCAGCCCCCCCACATCTCCATCGGGCACACAAAACTCAAAACGGTCAACCAGTTTACCTATCTCAGCTGCACCATTTCATCGGATGCAAGGATCGACAAAGAGATAGACAACAGACTTGCCAAGGCAAATAGCGCCTTTGGAAGACTACACAAAAGAGTCTGGAAAAACAACCAACTGAAAAACCTCACAAAGATTAACGTATACAGAGCCGTTGTCATACCCACACTCCTGTTCGGCTCTGAATCATGGGTCCTTTACCGGCATCACCTACGGCTCCTAGAACACTTCCACCAGCTTTGTCTCCGCTCCATCCTCAACATTCATTGGAGCGACTTCATCACCAACATTGAAGTACTCGAGAAGGCAGAGGCCGACAGCATCAAATCCACGTTGCTGAAGACCCAACTGCGCTGGGTAGGTCACGTCTCCAGAATGGAGGACCATCGCCTTCCCAAGATCGTGTTATATGGCGAGCTCTCCACTGGCCACCGAGACAGAGGTGCACCAAAGAAGAGGTACAAGAACTGCCTAAAGAAAGCTCTTGGTCAAATTGACCACCGCCAGTGGGCTGATATCACCTCAAACCATGCATCTTGGCACCTCACAGTTCGGTGGGCAGCAACCTCCTTTGAAGAAGACCGCAGAGCCCACCTCACTGTCAAAAGACAAAGGAGGAAAAACCCAACACCCAACCCCAACCAACCAATTTTCCCTTGCAACCACTGCAACCATGTCTGCCTATCCCGCATCGGACTTGTCAGCCACAAATGAGCCTGCAGCTCCATAAATCTTCGTCCGCCAAGCCAAAGAAAAAAAATAGGAGGTAAAGATATATAGCTGATGTTCTGAGCCTCAGCTCTTTTTCAAGGTGTGAGTAAAAAGCAGGCAAATGTCTGAATAAAAGGTCAGGAGAAAAGGGATAAGAAAAGGCAGGGGAAGGAGCATAGACAAATTGCATATGGATATGATGGAGAAGGTAGCTGAGAATTGATGGGGAGGGGTGGCTCTGAATGCAGTTCTGTAGGAAATTAAGCGAGAGAAGAGGTAAGCAAAACAGGGCTGCATGGGATTTTGGTGGGGTTGGGGTGGGTGGTTTGCTTACAGAAACTAGAAAAGTCTGTTAATAGCATCTGGCTATATCTTGACCTGTGGACACAGAGTCCTCCAGCATTTCTGTGTTTTCACCACTGAAATTGATGTGGATTCCCCTATTGCATGGCACTTTTTTTGTGTGTTTCTCTTCATTCTGAAGTTTCTTGACTAAATATTTGTGATATACAGAAAAGGGTCAAATTGATCAGAAATTAAACAGATTTGGAACTTATTTTAAATAAGGCTTTCAATCTCAAAATAAGCAATGCAATCGAAATCACCTTTTTTTATGTAAAAGCAATTCATCAGACTTCATCTTTTCACACAGTTGCACTCCTTGTATTCTCACCTTGTTTCAGTAGAAATGTACATTTCCAGATTATAATCTGCCAAACTTTCTTGCTCGTCACAGAACTGGGAGAAGTCTATTTTATATTGTATAGGATAGTTTAATTCCTTTACCATCAATAGGAGATATTGGAGCCTCAATATTGTGAGGTTATAACCATAAATTATTTTTCAATTGCTTTAATTGCAGTGCATCTGCTGGCAAATAATTAGTTTGTTAATCATTTGTTTTGATGAAAAATGTTTGACTGCAGTGCTAAATTTTGCATGGGTTTTCAACCTTGCATTTTTTTTTATTTGAAGGCCTGGATAAATTGGGTAATAATTATTTAATGCCAAACTTATGAAAATGTATCAAATTTGGGGTTTTCCTTTCCATGCTAAGAGTCAGATCAAAGGTGAATCAAAAAGTATTAAACAGAAATCAGTGACTTGAATGTTTAAGATTTTAAATTTGGAGATAATGGGGAAAAGATAGTTTCAACTAATTGAGATCATGCCTCTTCAGTATTTGTAATCTCTATTAAAGTGCTCTTCTAAATGTAATGTGCACTTTGAAACAATACATTGCTATTACAAAAGTGTAAAATCGCCCTTTTGGAAGTGTAGGTTAATTTTTAATTTTGTATTCAATACAAATAAAAACATTTTAAGGCAACCGACTGGGTACATTTAATAAATATTAATTAGAATTTTTACAATCTAACTGAATTGAAAACCGCCTGAAGAAAATGTCAATTTTGCTCTCAAAATAAGTGTATCATTGGTTTAAGGAAATGTCAGCACGTATTATTCTTCATGTTATAAATTAAATAATCTTTGTCACATTGTGATTCTTGGCTGGTAAAAGCTTAGCATGGAAAATCAAAACGTGCTTAAATTACAAGTGTGCATGTAATAAATTTATCTCAATCTAAAGACTTATTTGCTGACGAGCCCAATGGTTTCTGTTTTAACCCAAACGACCCTGCTTTAGAAACAAACAACTGGAGATGCTGCAAATCTAAATTGGAAACTGAAAATGTGGGCTGCACCTCAAGAGAGAAAAACCTATTCCAGGTCAATAAGTCTCCATCAGAAGTGGCAAAGTGAAAATGCAGGTTTCAAGTTCCAGAAAGGGAGGGGGATGTAGAGAATGGGGAGTATGTCTGTGATTGGCTGCGTACTAAAGTTGTCAGAATCATTACACTCTGCCTTAGTTACTACTGATTTTTTTTCCTCTAGCCACACATCCATACAATGTCATAGATGGCCTAGTCCCAGTTTTTTTTTTCCATTTCTAACAAATGTATCCAGCAAGTGTAGAAAAGTGATTGGTTTCCAAATCTCTTGCATCAAGTGCTTTCCTGCTTTATGTTGCTCTTTTTGAGGTCTGTGTGATCTCGGGTGCAGTTTGTTTTTCAAAATGACCCTTTTTTATGTTTGAATGAAACAAGTTGACTGCTAATATTTTCTGTCAAATATTAATATGTTATTTTTGGTTCATAAGCAGGGAGTTTGTCCCTTTTCCTCTGGGGTGATGAGGAATTGAGGTTGTCTAAACACTAATGTCAAAATAAAGCAACATCTGAGAAGGAGTGGTAGATGACCAGAGTAGGCCACAAAGTTATTGAATTTGATATTTAATCCTTGGAGCAGGCAGATTGAAAATAAACAGCTGATCCCCAAGCTTGCATTGAGTATCATTGGAATAGCGCAGGACGCAAACAAAGGGAGTCTGAGTGGAATGGAGAATTGGTTATAAATTGCCTGAGGTTGATGATCAACCTCACACATTGAAAAGCAGCCGCTGAATGAAATGGGGTAAATTGAAAGAAGTTGTAGTGAATTGTTGCCTTCACCTTTGAAGGGATTGGGGTGCCTGATTGGGTCGAGAGGTAAAAGGGCAAGTGTTCCTCTCTTGTCGTTGCGTGTGGAAGCTATCCCGATGTGCAGTTCATGGAAATAAATTGGAGTTGTAAAGGGATTTGTTCCTCAAAAAAAGATTGTTGTGCCAAGAAGCAACTTGTTGCACATTTTGTTTAATTACTCCTGCTTAATATGAGCAAATGGCTAATTCTCATAGTTCTGTACCCATTAAATTATTCAAGTCCATCTTACTAAATTAATGCATAAACCTTGGCTATTCTGTTTTGTGTGTGTGTTTTATTTTTTATATATTGATGTATCTGTCTCACCATTGTCTATGTAGGAATGCTTGCCCTGCATATGTATTGTTTATATGTGTTGATGGATGCACATTTTGCACCGAAGACCAAAGAACACTGTTTTATTGGGTTGTACCTGTGCAATCAGATGACACTAAACTTGACTAGCACTGAATTGGCTTGATCTTTATCCATAATGTAAAGATGCATACATTCATTGCAACCTGGTATAGGTCCAATGGTGTTGAATGTTCTTGCACATTTCACTTGCTTTGTTGTGTGCAGTGGTGATGATGTATGGTTGATGATCATCTTGGCTGACTGGTTTCTGAAATCCCATCATCCCATCTTTCTGTCTAATGAGTTAATTAATTTGCTATATTTAAAATGATGATCATCAAAAAGTGTTCATAATTTGATGTTTTTGTTCCGTTTGCTTTACAAGTGTCTAAAGTTTATCAAAAAATGCAAGGCCTTTCAGTTAGAGCTGAGGAGGAAATGGTGGAATTAAAGGGGTGGCAAAAATGAAAACAAAAAATGCTGGGAAAACGGTAGACATTCAAAAGACGCTCACCAAATGCTCTTGGACGTGACAAGGTGAACATCGAAGGAACTGCTATTTCCAAAATTTGTCTTAGACTGGGTCTGTTGCAACTAGCTTGAGCTACCTCCTCATCTGTTACCTGGACCATTGCTTCTCGACCTGTTTTTTCTTTCCACTCACAAATCACTTTAAGTATTCCCTATGCCATCAGTGATCTATGATTAGTAAAGGAATTGCTTAAGGTGGTCTGTGAGTGGAAAAAGGTTGAGAACCACTGCTCTAAACCCAATTGTTACTGAAATATTTTGCTTGAGAAAAATTCTCAATGGCCCATTTCCTTTGTAGTTATGAAACTGCACATAACAAGTCAATTAGGTACGATTAAAACAATGGTTTTCAAACTTTTTCTTTTCACTCACATTACCACCTTAGGCAATCCCTTACTAATCAGAGAGCACCTATGGCATAGGGAATTCTTAGTGGTATGAGAGTGGAAAGAAAAAGGTTTGAGAAGCACTGACCTAGGCTGTCATCATCTAGTAATTGGGCAATACGAGTTTTCAGAGATGGCTGAGAATAGGTGCCTTAAGCATGTTGTATGGGGATTACCATCTGGATCCACTAAGACATCCTCCATTTCACAGGCAATCTGCCATGGAAGACTATTCACAAGTCAACTGTACTTTGTCTTCTGACTCATCACATCGTGGGCAGAGAAGTACGTTTTGAGGATCATGAACTATAATCAATTGGGGAAAAAAAAGGAGGGGGGTATTTTCAGTTTGACCTTCCCATCTGCTCCTGCAAGGGATTTATCCTCCTCACAATATATTTTAAATTAGAAGGTGCTGTGAACTCCTGGGGTTACCACTTGTAACAGCTTACAAACAAAGAACGCAGTCTTTCATTTCTTTCAGCTCACCATGAAGTCCACTTTATTATTCACTAGACAACATTGTATTCTTCAACTGGTCAAACACCACCAGCCAAACTTCTCTGACTTTCTCATTGGCTCTCTGACACATGGGTGATCCTGACTTTCTCATTCTCTGAGATCCAACACCTATATACTGACACTTAACATACCAGCGCATGTGCGTTATTACACACGTCGCATTGCTTCTGTCATCAGTGGCTGGCACTGCTCCCTACCAAAGTAAGTACACAATCACAACTTGCTGCTGGCTGAGAGGATGAAAGCAGAGTGTTTAAAAACTTGTGCATAGGATAATTCTTTAATTACTATTTTAAAAAAAAAAAACAAATATCAAAATTATTTCCAGCATGAAAATATTGGACCAATAAAATCCAAATGTTTCCATAAAGAAAGTGAATAATACATGCAAGTTAGCCTTGGGATATGTCAGTCATGCAGCATGCAGTGAGCCCTTTGGCCCAACTCATCCATACTGACCAACATGGCATTCCGGGCCTGACCCACTTTGCCTCTATTTAATCTAGATCCTTCTAAGTCCATCTGAGCACCACCAAATGTCACTTGATTGTTATAATAGTCCCATTTCAATAGTTTTCTCTGGCAATTCATTCCACACATGCACTGTTCTTAATGGAAATGTTGCCCCTCTGGTTCTTCCGATCTCTTCCCTTTCACCTTAAATCTATGCCTGCCAGTTTGAGCTGTCAACACTGGGAATTAAAGCAGTCACTTTATCTGTGCCTCTCATTTTAAACTTCAGTCTCAGATGCTAGAAAATAAAGACCCAGCACCTCTAGTTCTGGTGAATCTCGTCTGAACCTCTACTTGTAGCTGAGTGACCACATTGCACACAGTTTTGGAGGGTGGTCTCCAATGTCTTCTGCAGTTATATCATGGGTTCAAACTTTGATACTCATAATGACATCCAATATAAAAGTGTGTGCACCAAATAGCTTCACCCTCTCTGAGATGCCTCTTTCATGGAAATATGCACCTGTACATCTTGGTCTCTGTTCCACAACTGTGTACAGAGCCTTCCCATTAACTAAACAAGTCCTGCACTGGTTTGACTTAAGGTGCAGCAACTCTCACTTGAAGTTAAATGTCACTCCTTGGTCCACCATCTCAAATGATTTATATTCTGTTGTAAATTTAGATATCCTTGTTATCCACTAGACAACTAATTTTTGTCATCTACAATTTACTAATGTTAACTGCATATGATTCTATCCAAATCATTCATGTAGATCTGTGCAGCACATCACACTAACTTTTGTCTCCAACTAATCCAGTTTTGAATCCAATTAGCTGGCGCTCCTTGGATCCATTTGATTGAGGCTGCTTAAATTTGATGTATGCCTACTTTTTCCTGACCAGAGTCTTAGCATTCCTTGTCAACTGGAGTTCTCGAATTGTGTCACCCATGTCCTTCACCCCTAACAGGAACTCTTGCAATCTCACCTTTTTAAAAGCCTCCCACTTTCCAGCTCTCCCTTGACCTGTAAACATAGTCGCTCAATCAACCTCTGCAAATTGGTGTCTTCAAATTCACTTTGCCTCTTAAATAATGTGGAGCAGTCTTCCCTTTCTTCATTATTTCAAAACCACTAGCTATGGCTACAGGTCCTAAAGTGCTTTGTTTCCAAGACTAGGTCTCGTGTTGTCCTCTCTCTCATAGGGGCCTCAAAATATTGATTTAGGAATTTTTTTTGTGCCCATGATTAACAAATTTGTCTCATTGAAAGCCTTTGAGCTATAGGCTAGGGAAGTGAAAATCCCCCAGCAATATAGTGCTGCCCTTTTAGTTTTGAACTATCTGTGGTCTCCCAATAAATCTGCATCTCCAATTTCCATTATCTAATGAGGGATCCGCAATAGTTTCATCAAAAGTAGTTAATTCCCTTCATGTTTCAAGTTTTACCCACATGGCCTCATTGGATCATTCCCAAGAAGAATCTCTCTCATCATTCTGGTGTCATGCTAATCCTTTCCCTTGCCCATGTTTCTGTTATGACCATTTTTTACCCAGAGAAGTGTGAATCTGTGGAATGCTCTGCCACAGAGGGTGGTAGAGGCAGATTCACTGATTATGTTCAAAAGAGAGTTAGATAAGACTCTAGTGGGCAAAGGAGTTGAGGGTTATGGGGATAAGGCTGGAAAGGGGTACTGATGGTAGTGATCAGCCATGATCTGTAAAATGGTGGTGCTGGCCGATGGGCCGAAGGTCCTACTCCAGCTCCTATTGTCTCTTGTCTATTATTCCAGTTCCCTGATCAATTCATGCCCTTGATTCCTGTTCCTTGACAATTTAACCCACCAGTCTTTTGGCCTTGCTCTTGCCTGTTCTGGGTGCTGAACTTTCTGTTATTGATTCAGCTTCACAGCTCTGCTCTAAACCTTTCATTTTAAACCCTGTGGAGTACTGACAACTTGCTCTGCTTGGTTCTCCAGTTTGGATGCAACCTGTGCTGCTTGCACGTGTCACCTCTGTCCAATGCTCCAAGAACTGGAATCCCTGAACCAGCTTGATGGTCATGCATTCATTTGGCATGTATTCTGGTAATACTTTTTGAATTAGTCCAACCTAGCGTAAAGGAGTCAGAATCACAAAATTAATATAATTCAGTATTTTCACAAATGGTGCCATTTTCTGCCTAATAATATGCTGATCTGATTTTCTTCTTGTCTAACATCACAACTGTACATTAGTTTATGGTATTTTTTATGTATGGAGCCCTTGTAGCTTTTAGTTAGAACAACTTTGACCACTGTTCCATTATGCGATTGATGCTATTAGAATACTTTATCCATTCTGCCTTCTACTGCTCTGCGAGGATGTGTGAAGCAGAACAGTTTAGCCCATAGCCATTAACAACCTGATATTTAAAAACAAGTTCAAATTTATCACCCATTTGCATAAGTAGAACCTAATGAAGCAGCGTTCTCCAGTCCTCGGTGCCAAATATGCAAGCACACAGCCAGACGTAACACACATAGAGACAAGCAATACACATTCAGGTCAAATGTACACGCAAAATAAATATAGCTTAATAATAGTAGAGCCTTGGATAGTTCGTGGGAGCAGTTTATTTGGTCGTCCAGCATTCTCATTGCCTGTGGAATGAAGCTATTTCTCAGCCTGATAGTCCTGTATCCCTATCCCAACAGGAGTAGCTGAAAAATGCTGTTTATAAATGGTCCTCTGATTGTCACACCCTCTTCAGATAACAATTCTGGTAGATCACACTGGGCAGGAGGGAGATCCCAGTCATTTTTGCTACTCCTGTAGTTCTGTGGATTGACCTCCAGTCCAGTTCTCTACAGCAACTGTACCATGCTGTGATGCAGCTGGCCAGAACACACTCAATAGAGCTCCTATGGAAGGTTGACATGATGGCTGGTAGCCTTGCCTGCTTCAGTCTTCTCAGCAAGTGCTGTTGTGCATTTCTGACAAGCAAAGTTGTGTATCCACAATATATCTTTCGTTAAGTGGACTCCAAGGAATTTGGTGCTCTCTATTCTCTTCACTACAGTTGTATAGTGGTGTTAGGTTATTTTTGGTCTTCCTGAAGTCCACGTTCATTTCCTTCATCTTCTCCATGTTGAGACTTTTCTCGCAACATTTCACGAGATTTTCCATCACTTCTCTGTAGTGCGACTCATTGTTGTTGCTGATGAGGCCAACTACTGTTGTGCCATCTGCAAACTTGATGACACTGGAGCTGGATCTGGCCTTGCAGATGTGGTCAGCAGCATGAAGGGGACCATGGTGAGCCTGCAATTCTGAGGTGTGTCAGTGCTCGACATTGTGCTATCGACCCGGACAGTCTGGTGTTCCTATCAGGAATTCCAGAACCATTTGAGTCTCAATGTCGACAAGATGAAGGAAATTATTGTGGACTTCAAAAGGATCAGGGATGACTACCCTTCTCTACACATTAATAGCTGTGTCGTGGATAGAACACCAAGGTCTGAGTCCACTTAAGAACTGACTTCGCTTGTTAGGAAGGCGCAACAGCTGACTGAGTTTTTGAGAGGACTGAGTGACCCAAACAAGGCAGGAGCCCTATTGAGAGTGTCCTGGCATCAGTGTGGTATGATCGTTGCAGAATAGATTGTAGCTCAATCTACAGGACCACCAGGACAGCAGGGAGGTTCACTTGGGTCTCCCTTCCCCCAACCGCCACAATTGCAGCAATTTACCAGAATTATTGTCTGAACTGGCTCACAAAATCTAGGAAGATCTGTACCACCCTGCCTGCAGCATCTTCCAGCTACTTCCATTGGGGAAAGAGATACAGGAGTATCAGAGCTGGACCAACAAGGCTGAAAAATGGCTTCTTCCCATGGGTCGTGAGACTTTTGAATAACTGATGAATTGCTCATACAAATACTGTGCCTATTATTTAAACAGGTCATTTCAGCCCACTAATCTGTGCTGCCCAATTTATACCCAATGAACCTACAGCCCCCCAGTATGCTTCAAATGGTGGGTGGAAGCTGGAGCTCCCAGGGGAAACCCACATAGACATTGGGAGAACATACAAATTCCTTACAGTGTGGTTTTTGAACCTGGATCCCAAATGCTGGAAGTGTAAAGGCAATGCGCTAACTCCTACACCAACCATGCTGCCTCAACATTATTCGCAATATTAATTTTAATATTTCTATACAAGTACTGTGCATATGTTTGTTTTTTTTTCAGTGTTTTGCACCAAATGCTGTTTCACCAGGTTGTACTTGCACAATGCAATTATAAATAAACAAACATTGAAGAGAAAAGTAGATCCTTAAACTTTCAATATGGTCTTGTGCTCATACAATGCACTTGTATTTGGCACCTAGATCTATCATTTTTTTGCAAAACAAAATCACCTTGGGTGGGTAGGTAAAGGCAGAGCAATTCCAGGAGCAATGACTGGAAGTCTCTGCCACTTTTACTATTTGGGCCTTGAGGAGTAAATTAACTTTTACTTGAGCATTGACCAATTTTGGACAGAAACTATCAGTTCAGAGGTCATTGGACATTGGGTTGATCCACTGCAGAAGCAAATTAAGTGAGGTTACCACAGAAGGAACGGGTTGCATGAAGAAACTAGGGAGGTAATGTTTGTGGGCATTCTTGTGGGATTGGAGAACAGTATCCCAGTGTTTAGAAGTATGCAGACTTGCTGTGTGGTCGAACTCCTGGACATGTTCCATCGCTTGGTACATGGAAGTTGCATTGAAGTTTTGTAATTGGCATCAAATTCCAATTGAGACTTCTTTAGAACCTGCTTTTAAACTAGGTTGGATGGTCGGTGGGCAGCAGATTTTAAAAAAAACAAATGAATAACGTGGTTATGTAAATTGATTCTATTCTGAAGCTTCCAAAGCACTAACGAATAAAATTGTTCATGGTTTGAGTTATAACTTTAATTTCATTTAGCAAACACCAATAAAAATTAAACTTTAATGCTTGAATTTGCATTTAACTTGCAAATCTGAGGATTTTGTATCAGATGCTCCAGGCTTTGGTGTGTGAGCTTGTCATCAAGAATAGCACAGAATTTGTCATTTGAGTCACCAAAATTATGTATAAAAACTATCCAGCATATTTTATTGACCAGCATTTAGAAGTATTAATAACATTTTAAGGCCTTGATGCGTTAATTCATACTGCTCAGCAATCTTTGTTTGGTTCATAGTTATTGCTTGAGATGTGCTGAATGTACAAATTAGAGGATGCTGGAAATGTTCTGCAAATTGGGCAGTGACTCTGGAGAAATGGCTAATATTTCAGCTGACTAACCTTTTTTAAAACTGATCATTGGATAGAAATTTATTGTAAATGTTTACACCATGTCTTGCTATTCTAAGAACTGCATTTATGGTTTGCAATTGGATGCAGTCATAGGTGATCATGTTAATGGGGGGAAAAACTACTGGAAAAGTATAATTAATGATTTGACCAGCTGACTTTCTGTATTTTAAAAGATGAATTGAAATTAGAGTAATCATTCTTGTATCCTTGTGTAATGTTCGAGTAACTGCTTTCATGTAATTTTTATTTCCATCCAGTAACTCTTAAGTTTGCCTTTTGTTTGTTTTACTGGGATTGTTAACAGATCACAGCAATGAATCTCTGTCAATTAGTCTATAACTAACCCAGACATGATGCATTGCAAAACAAGCAATTGTCTGTTGTGGCTGCTATGGAATTTGCTATTGGGTTTGGTATCAATTTCTGCAGAGCAACGTGATCTTGTAGTATTATATGGCACAACAAACTGATATGCACGCCACTCTGGAGCCCATTTTCTTGTGCAGCTCATTAATCTGTGGGTAAAGAGTAGAATTGATACTCTGCGTGCAGAATTTTCCTCTAATGTCACCCTTCAGGCAAACCAAAGTAAACACTGAGGCCTTGCATAATAGAGATTAAGACGATTACTCTCATGCCTTTGGTAATGCAGGTTCAATGGCAGACTGCAGTTCTTACAGATGCCTTTCATTGTCTTCATTTCCAGTAGTGAAAATTGCATTAATAAGATTAAAGCTACCACATTAGTAGATTCATTTGCTTGTATCTATTTTCTGTATTCTTTCCCATATTATCAAGATCTCAATAAATTCAACCATCCACGCAAATGAAAAGGGAGAGGGGGCAGTGTCATCTTAATTTTTTGTAAATACTGGATGGCGCACGGACATAGGGGTTATGTCAACCTCCTGCTCTACTGCCTTAGAAGGGTCTGCATTTAATTGAGATTTGCTCTATCTAACCTGAGAGTTCTCATCAGTGATTCTCACCAGAATATTTATCTCTCCTGATGCCAATTACAAACAGGTACTTGGAAAGCTGCATGATGTGGTCAGTAAACAAAAGACTGCCTAACCCGATGCACTACAAATCTTGGTCAGCGACTTTAATCAGGCTTGCATCAACAAAACCACCAGCATGTAACCTGCTGTACTAGAGGTCACAGTATACTTGATCACTACTTGGGCGGTGTTCAAGGACTCAGCTGAGGATCTGAATGATTGAACCAGGGCTGTCATAGACTTCATCAAAATGGCTGTGGATGAATGCGTCCCCACCAAATTGTTCAGAGTTTTCCACAACCAGAACCCCTGGATGAACAATGAAATCCAGAACCTTCTGGGAGCCAGATCACAGGCATTTAAGTCTGGAGAGCCAGATCAATATAGAAGGTACAGGTATGACCTGCTTAAAGCTATCTCATGAGTGAAGTGGAGATTGCAAATGAAATGGAAACAACAAGGGGCACATGATGGGGCCTAAATGTCATAACTTGCTACAAAACCAAATCTGGTGAAGTAGCAGCCAGCAAAGCTTCACTCCCAGAGGAACTCAATGCCTTCTACACCCAATTTGATGACAGTAAGAGCAGAGAACCATCCCTCTGTACACTACACACATCTCCTTATGGTCCCATGCCCATATCTGAGGGTGATGTGCATGCTGCCTGCAGGAAAGTGAAACCAAGGAAAGCATCTGGCCTGGATGGAGTACCTGACTGAGTATTAAAAATCTGTGCTAACTAACTTGCCAATGTACAATATAATCAGGGATATCTTCAATATCTCATGCCAGCAAGGGTGTGGTATCAGGTCTACAGTAGATGCCATCTCACTGGCTCTACACAAACCCTGGAACACCTGGACAGCAAAGATGTATTAATCAGGATGCTTTTTATTGACTACAGTTTGATAATTAACACAATCATCCTCTCAAAACTGATCAGTAAACACCAAGACCTGGGATTCAACACTGTGTAATTGGATCATGGATTTTCTCACCTCCAGTTCACAATCAGTGAGGATTGGATAAACGTCTCCTGCACAATCTCCATCAGTACCAGAACACCACAGGGCTTGGTCCCCTGCTCTACTCACTTTACACCTATGACTGTGTGGCTCAATATGATGATAACACCAACAAATTTTCCAATGATACCACTGCAGGGAGTTGCATAAAGAAAGGTGTTGAGTCAGCATACAAGAGGGAGATTGAAAGCTTGGTGCACCATTCAGCCAACAGCTTTGCACTCAAATGTCACCAAAATTAAGGAGCTGATTGTTGACTTCAGGAAGGGAAAGCAAGAGGGGATCAGAAGTGGAGAGGATGAGTAAACTTAAGATATTGGGAGTAACTATCTTGGAGGATATTTCCTGGAATGAATACACTAAAGGCATCATGAAGAAAGCAAGTCAGTGCATCTACTTCCTCAGGAGTTTGTGGAGATTTGGTATGACATCAGAAATCCTGGCAAATTTCTACAGATGTGTGGTGGAAAGTGAGCTGACTGGTTGGATCATGATCTGGTATGGGGACACCAATACCTCTGAGCATAAAGCCCTCCAAAAAGTTAGTGGATACAGCCCAGGACATCACAGGCAAAACCTTCCCCACTATTGAGAACATTTTTAGGAACACTGTCATCAGAGAGCAGCAGCAGTCATCAAGGATCCACACCACCCCAGTACATGCTCTTTTCTCAGTGCTGCCATTGGGAAAGAAGTATAGGTGCCACAAGGCTCACAACATCAGGTTTAGGAACAGCAGCTATCCCTCCACCATCCGACTCCTCAACCACAAACTCAATGAGGGATTCATTTAAGGACACTTACATGTGCACTTTATTGACTTTCTTTGTTAATTCTCTCTCTATTGCACATTCAGTTTGAGTTATCTGTTGAGTTCTTTACATGTATATGCTGTGTACAGTTTCTTGTACTACCGATAAGTGGTAATTCTGCCTCACCAACTGAAAAATAATCTGTGTAGTATGTAATGTCATGTGTGTAGTCTGACAATAAATCTGAAATCAATAGCCCCAATGGCTGAATCTGTGGCAAAATTTATATTCTCACTTGGATCAAAGAAAGGGATTTCCAGAAAGAAGCAATGGACAAAATTGAACATTTTGACAAAAGAGGTATTTGTCATTTTTAAAAAAAGTTTCATGGGATTCAAACCCTCTCTAATTTTGAGGGTTCTGATCTGGCTGAAGACTTGCAAGTGGGATCTGTAAATTCTGTTGTAGGTGGAGCTTTAGAGTGGATGAGGGAATTGATCGGGATTTCCCTGTTTCCATTATTGATTGTGTTATCTGCCATCAGAATGACCCTTCATTTTGTGGGGTCATTGGCCAGGATATTTCACCAGCCTACAAACTTCAACTCACCACTATCCCCAAGAAAGACCTTTGTTCTTAGAGATGCAAGAGACCACAGTGGCTAGAATCTGGAGCAAAAAAACTGTTGGAGGAACTTGGTGGGGCAACCGGCATCGACATCCATGATGTTAAGGAGATAATCAACATTTTGTGGCAGGTTGGCTCATAACACTGAAATAATGCACGTAGTAATGTTACCTGCCTGCTGCAGATGACTATGTATGATGTGTCCCATGGTAATAATATTGGCTTGTTGTGGCTTTAATCTTAAGTTTGAAAGTTGGCCCATCCTAGGTTTCAGAGGATGCAAAATGTTAGAAATATTGAAATTTAAAGGGTAACCCTAGAACATTTCAACAGATAAGGCAGTACTTTTTAATAAAAACAGTGATGTTGTTTCTGTTCAAAATTTTCCTTGTGCCTTCAGATTATTGGGATTTTATCCATTTCATCATTTGGTGTAACATAATGAGTCAGTTATTTGCCTGGCACACATTTTACAAGCATTCAATATGGTGGGTGGCAATGCAATAATATTCTGTAGAGGCAAGAGATTGTGAAAGCATTTTGTTTTTTTTTATCCAGGGCCCACAAATGAAGCCGCAACTGCAGATGCTGAGCCAATCATATAAATTAAATGATTTAAAAATATTTGGGAGCTGAAATAAAATCCTTTATATTTTAAAAAAAAAATGTTTTAAGGGAATATGGCATCTTTGAAATTGATTTGTATAACAAATCATTCTATTGGATTTCTGGTGTTACAAATTTACTGGCATATAGAATATTCAGCAGGTAAATTCCAGTTGGAGAAAGAGGCATTTGACACAGTACATTAAGCAGTCATCTTATTAGGTACACACTCAGCTGTAATCACATGAAACATGTTTGTAATTACAAGTTGACTATGGTATCATTTCAGAAAGATGTAGGGAAATCAAATCAAAGCTAATAACAGCAAGCTGATTTTGCAATATGTATCTATGTAATGTTCTGAATTACTATCACATGGTTATGCAATATAATTCTTGCATACTTTAATAGAATAATAGTAAGATTTGTACAAATTTCCTTCCTGCTCATCTTACCCCAGTTTATTTGGATGTTGTCTCTCTATATATTAGTGGGTTAGATTTGTTAGGCTTTTTCCCATTATCCTTTTGCATGTCTTTTCACAGTAATTTTTAACCAAAGGTATGTTTGAAAGTAGCTCCATTGGAAAGTCCCATGAGTTAGTTTGAACATGATTTAATTTAATAATGTGTCAGTAATGTATGGTTTGGGAGGAATTGTAAGAGCAGTTTGCACACAAACCTTTTCAAACACTGAATATTTGCAGTGGTATCATTGGAAAATTTGTTGGTGTTATCATCATATTGAGCCACACAGTCATAGGTGTAAAGTGAGTAGAGCAGGGGACCAAGCCCTGTGATGTTCTGGTACTGATGGAGATTATGCTGGTAGATGCTATGCAAATATTGTGTTGACTTCGGCATGCTTCATCTGGATAGAAGTCGACGGGTAATAAAAGCAGCTCACATACACAGATGTTGTGCATTACATTGATTATAGATTAATTACATGTTGCTACACATGTTCTTCAGACAATAGCATAGTGGGTGGACTTGACAGCATTATATTCAGGAAGATTCAATACCGCGGAAATGCCTCATCAATGCCGCAACAGCTGTGATACACTGTTACATTTGTGGTGAGCGTATATTTAAGGCTCAAAGATGCAGCATGGCTGCACTAATTAAGAAAGTCTATGAGTTCTACTTCAATTGTAAAATTGGTGACTAAGATAAACCCTGGGCTCATCACATTCATTGTGTCGATCTGAGAGCAATGTGACAGCCTAATTATGTGATTAAACATGCTAATTTTTAAAGAAAAGTTAATTTAATATTTCTCCAACTTACTATGTGATGCAGAAAATCTGAAATTATCTTTGAGTTCAGCTTGAAGTTGTCTAAATTAAACCCAATTTTATTTTCAGCAAGCAAAACTTTTAGGGGAGGGGGAAAGAATAAGATTGTTCACAAGTGAATTCTTGTAACAGTGTGCTACTCAAAATTTAACCAGTTTTAATTCATCAATTGATGTATGTGATACAGCAGAATAAGTCACCATTGCCATTTAGCCGAAATGCTAAACTGGCTCAAAGGCCAAATTCCCTGCAGTAATTCTTTTCTTAACCTGCTCACTAATGTGCAAGCTCAGATGTTCTACTGTGCAAAAAGTCTGAGGCATCTGGAATGGTGGAATATCCCTTGTAATCTTCCATTATAAAACTTGACTATCACAAAGGTTAGGAATGGATTGCATGGATCAGAGCGAGAAATGTGTGAAGGGATGAGCAGAGAAGGTGTGTAGCCAACATCAGCTTGTGTACACAGGCCTCAATTTCAGTGACAAACTTCTAGAAAATCTTCTGAAAATCCTGGCAGCATCAATGAAAAGAAATGGTTAATGTTTCAGATCATAGACCTTTAAAAAGGGATTCTGATCTATAAGCTCAAATCCTCACTCTGAGCTGCTCTTTATCTATGGAAATTAAAATCCCTATGGTACTATTCCAACGTTACGTTTCCATGCTTGAGGAAAACTTCATTTCTGTCATCAGTTTGCTAAACTTGGAGGAGGCAGCTGGCTTTGATGCAAACTCTTTGCTGTTATTGTTTACTGTTCACAATGAGAATGAATATCATTACTGGCTGGATAGATGAGGATGTGAAGATGCCCTAAGAGGAGGATGGGTGCACACGCTAGGTTAGAGAGCAGAAGTGACAAGACCAGAAAATCAAACCCGTAAGTGACACAAAACAAAATTTGTAAACTGACATTGCTGGATGTGTGATATCAACAGAGTGCTGCTAACAAGTAGATTGGGTCTACAATAAATGACCAGTTCAGTCTCCATGTTCACATGAAATAGCCTTCATTCAACACTCAACTTACCAAAATTAAATGGCCACTGTGCATTAGCAGGATGTGAAAATTTCCTTGAAATAATGGAGAACATGGCAATTGTCTAGTACCATTCAGATAACGGAAAAAAAGGTATTTCATGAAACAACTTCTCAAAGTTCTGATTTAAAAAAAATAAATAAAAAATTCAATGACATTCTAGAATATTGCTTTGCTAACCTACCATCCCACCCACTTAACTCATCAGAAGGTAATGCAGAAATCAGGTCATATGATACCAGCCAACCTTATTCAGCCAATCAACAATACTGAAATCTCCACCTCCATTTTCAAGTGTAAACAGTAAAGTCGACCAGGATATTGTTATATGGCTGTTGCATTTCACATCTGCTGTATAAAATGCTCCCTCCTCAGAAAAAGAAGGATTTTTGATTAACAGGCACTCCGCCTGACATTGAAGAATTAATGGGTGACAAATGGACTTTATTTTTTTACTATGAAAAACCAGCAATTTGGGTAACACTTTAAATTGTGAAATGTGGTAGGCACTCTGTGTTATCTGATGTTTCTTGTGCTGTGTATTGGGTTTCACAATATTATTGAAATGTCTATTACATTACCTTGAATTAAGTGAATATTACTTAAACCTACAGAAGGCTGGCTTCAAGTTCACTTATTATCATCTCATTTTATACGGACAACCCAACGAAATAGTGTTTTCTATATTTATATAAAAAAAAAGGTTTAATGAATAGAAGTGTTAGTATGAGCAGTTCAGTAATTCCGCATTCTCACTGCCCATGGGAAGAATCTCTCAGATTTATGGTTCTGATTCTCCTGTATCTTTCCCGATGGGAATAGCTGTAAGATGCTTTTTGCAGGGTGGTAGGGGTCCTCAATGATTTTACACACCTTCTTCAAACAAAAAAAAAACTTCTGCATTCTACAACTATAATTAAAAAAAATTACTGATAGTGTCACAATGAGACTCTGCGACAAATCACCCACCGTTCACAAAATCATTTACAACCGAGCTCTTGGAAATAAAATTGAACCATTTTACTGAGATTATTTTTCAACAAAACTGTATTAAGAAGTTTATCTGGGCAGCATTTGGAGTTCAGTGGAAGTGACCCATGACCCATTGACTTGGAACTCGATGCAGGCAATTGCAGAATAACAAATCAATAATGGCCATGAATAATGGAACAGTTCAATAATGTTTTTACTGACAATTGGTTTAAAAAAAATCCTCAGAAACATGCTCCCTTTCAGAATATATCTTTAAACCAGTTTTTTGCAGCCTTTCATCCATTTAAACACTTTGACCTCTGGAAATCAAGGTCAAAAATATCAGCATTGTTCTGGCTTTAAAATTGGATTAGAGAAAATTCAAATCATTTATGGTTGATGATATACTGCCATTTTTGGATAAGTGATGCTGACAAAAGCACAAGTAAAATTCTGCTTGAGTGATTGTTTCCTCCGTTTATATCCCGAATAAGTGGACTGTGCAAGATTGCTCTGGAAAAAAACTCGGCTTTGAAACATGCAATACTGATGAGAGGGACGTGTGCTGAATGCTGTTTGACAATGCTCACAAAATTTTTCACCACAGCTTATCTAAGATTTGGATGCATGGAGGTGGTAACTACCCAACCAATACTTTGAAGAAAAAAAATTAAATTTAAATTTCGAGCTGTAGCATGACATTGGGCCCTTCCAACCCACAAACTCCTGCCACAGATTTACACACAAAACCAATTAACTTACTAATCCATGCGACTCTATAATATGCAAAGAATCTGGAGCACCTAGAGAAAACCCATGCAGTCATGTGGACAACTTTCAATTGACTGAAAGACGGGGCTGGATTTGAACTCTTGTCACTGCCACTGTAATAGCTTCAACTAATAGCTATGCTAACGGTGTTGCCCAAATGAAATTGGACTGTCTGAGAAATGAACATTTTTTTTGCTTTCTGAAAACTGATGACTTTGTCAATGGTTTTACAGCCCGCAACAGTTTTTTTTTAAATAACTTGTGATGTTGACTTGTAAAATTTAAGATGCATCAAAATTTGAGTAGATCAGTGTCATGAATTTATCTTTTTAATTTAAAAAAAAATTGGATGTGAAGGAAAGCACTAAAACATTAGATGAAGCATGTTGAGTTTACTAAGACAAATGGACCAAGGGGTTTTCAATTGTATGTTTTCCCTTGAATTTAGACAAATATCAAACAAAAGTATGAGAAACTAAAGGTGTTTTTTGGGGGGGGAGGGTGGTTGAGGGGCAAAATGAGGGAAAGAGCCAAATCTAAACAAGTCCTAGAAGACGGGTCAAATCCCTTTGGAGCCTTCAAAAATGGATAAAGGCAAGCTTGTGACCTTTGTTCCTGTATCTGACTGTTCAGTCACCGATTGCCTTAACTAATGCCTGATCCACTGAGCTGCCATTGATGAAAGTGCAAGCAGGATTACGATGCTCATTTCCTTCCACCTGTTTGGCATTACTGGGGATTATCGTATTGCTATTTGAATTGTATAGTTAACAATGCCTTAAATTACAATACAATTATATGTTATAACTAATCTTTTAAAATTAACATTTTTTCGTTTTGCTTGGAAGTGCATAACCTGTGATGAGTCATAATTAAGAATTTAAACTCTGACCGGCTAAAGAGCCATCTGAGATGAATAATATTTTTGATGTGAATGTGAAGAACGTTTAAGGGGGCATTAAGATTCAAACCCAACCTTGGATGGAATTGAATGGCAAGATTGGAAAAGATTAATTTATTTTCCAAGCAGAGGATCAAAGTCACTCACAAACTGTTGTTTTGATGAAGCTTGCTTTCTGAAAATTAGTTTTCGTTTATCATTCAATCAAAATTGGATATTGGACAAGCTAAGCCTTGCATATAGATTCAAGGTTCCTGGAAAGGACAGCAGGTGAGGGAGAAAATTGTATAGGGAAAGTATTTTGGAGTTGAGATTCTTTTTGTATATAAATAAAAAAATTATGGTTGTTGAGTGAGAAGTTCAAACTTGTATAACAATACTTCAAGCTGTAATTTACTTATGGCCCTTTCAGTTAAATCTCCACGTCTTGTCGTTCAGGAAATAGCAGTTCCTTATTTGCTCCCGAAAAGATAAAAGATTGCAAACATGCTACAAACTGTCAAAGAGAAGATCAAGAAATTTCTACAGTGTAGAACGATTCCTTGAGTTGTTTAGAAGATTTGTAACCATTTAAAATAAATATCCAACAGAAAGTTTAGCTACACTTGAATTGAGATGTTTCGATCAGTGGTTTGTGTTCAAGGACTTTGATCAGACATTGCATACCAGTAATATTCATTTTATTTCTCTATTGTATTGCAAATGTTACTCCGGTTTGTGTGTAATCCATATGCTTTCAATAGCTGATTACAATCCTGAGCTTCTCAAAAGTTTTCTTGGAGAGTTCGGTACAAATAAATACGATAAAGACTTTTTAGATTGCCTAAGAATGTGAGAAAGCTTCTCAATAATTTGGCTCAATTCTCTGTTCATACTCATGGAAAAGGATGTCAGTAGATTGTATGTTTTAAAATGATAAAGTTCCAATTAATTTTTAAATCAAGACAATTCCATGCAACCAGGATTTCCGTCGTATTGGGGTATTCAAAGAGGCCTTTTTAAAATGTCTGTTGTCATCTTAATTAGGAGCTGAGGAAAATGCCTAGTGAGGAATGAAAGAAAATGTGAGGCTCGGGCCCATAATGATAATGTCTTTACCTTCTATGTATACAGCATGGCCAGAGATCCTCCAGCAATTTTTGTGCTTTTGCTACAGTGAGAGCATCTGCAGACTTTTGTGTTTCACAAAGAAAATAACCATTGGGTTTTATGGTGATTATCTTGTGTAATCCTTTTTCATGGTTCACTGAAATATGAAAAACTGTTTGCAAATTAGAAACTTGTGTTACGTAATGATTCTTGAGGGGAAGGTAACAACCAGCTTTCATTTCAAAAGTATTTCCTTTTCTGGAGCCTTTCTCCACAGTCGTGCATGTGTGTGTGGGTGTACTTTTTATTGGATGATTACTTGAAAGTTACTCTGCTCAAATATTTAGTGTTATCCCTGTGCTAGAGGATTATATAGTTGGGTGCTTCTTGTGGATGATTGGGTTGATAACCATTGCCTTCATGGTATTGTGTTACATCTCAACCTGATCTCTTGAAATTGAAGATTGCCTTTAGTGTTGCTCCAAGTTCAGGTGATTAAAATGCCTACTTCATGGAAGATGCTGCTCTGGTAGAATAGTATACACACTGAACACTACTTGAACTTTCCTCCAACTTTATTTTTTCCCCCATCTCATTCAACACCCCCACCCCCCACCCCCAAACTTGCATTCTGATGAATCAGGCTTTGGCTTTATTCCTGTCATATCTCTTTTTGCATTATGAGCTTGTCTTTATATTAAGCTTCTCTTTACAGAATCAGAATTTATTGTCACGAACATATCTCAAAAGTTGCTGTTTTGTGGAAGCATCACAGTGGAAACCACCTTACAAAATAATGTAAGAAAAAATCAGCGCAAGATGGTATTTGGCCTTTTCATAGTCTTCCTCCGCATGGAGGATGGCTTAAAAGCCCAATGAAAAGGTATTTCTTGCAGGCCCAGAAAAGCCAGTTCTGATGTCCCCTTTCAGTCTGGAGGTGGCTGGGGAATTGATGCAGCGTTCAGGAGGTATAGCTACTGCTGCCATTACACTATATATATGTACCGAGCAATGACCGACTCCATTACCCATAATCCCCCTCTCAGCGTTCCCCATGACAGTTCCAGCTGCGTGAAGGATTATGGGTAGGGTAGTCAGCCATTGATCTGCAGCGTATTTGAGCCGCTGTCACTGATGAGTGGCCTGAATGCCAAAGAGGCCCAGTGAGGTGCCAGAGCAGCCGACAGGGTTGTCACAGCCTGCCCCGTGATGGCCTCTGCTGGCTGCCCCTACCCTGGGTGGGGGGGGGGTGGGGGCTCATGTAGGGAGAAGGATGTGATATGGGCCGTGGTCTAACGACATCTCAGCAATGTCGTTAGCCCACCCCTAGCCAGCCACTTGCAGTAGCATTGCATTCATGCTAGGTGATGGAGCGCAACGCTCTGCTGCTGACCCTTCCCCCAAGAGGAATTGCAGTGGTGTCCTGGAGCTGGCTAGGGTGCATTCATGGAGGTAGGTCTCCTGACTTGAGGGCGGATATTCTCTGCCTTACACTCAGGCTGTTTGACTGTATGAAAGGGCCTAATATCTGTGGTTCATTGATCTTTCAGGAATCTGATGGCAGAGGGGAAGAAGCTGTCCTTATCCTGCTGAGTGCTCATCTTAAGGCTTCTGTACCTTTTTGGCTGATGGCAGTAGAGTGAAGAGGGCATGGCCTAGGTGGTGAGGGTTCTTGAGGATAGTCACTTTGCTACAAATCAAAAATGTTGGCAAGGGGATATGCATGGGTCAAAACTTTTTTTTCTGGATATGTGGAGCAGTCTTTGTTTCAGTTTGACTTGGGTGTAATGTCCCAAACTTGCATCTTGACAATTTTCATTTGCCTTGTTTTGCCTTTCTTATCCCTGGTTATTGACCAATACAATCCTTGTGGGTATTTTGACTACATATCTCTAACCTTACTGCAAGAATTCCATTCCATTCTCTTTTATTCCACCACCCACTCCCCTACATTTGACGCTTCTGTTCTGAAGATGTCTTCTATAGCAGTGCTTCAAACTTCCTTTGTCCACAGCCATGGTTTTCCCTGTAGTATAACATTAACTCCTGAGGGAACTGAGCAGGTTGAGCGAGGGAGAAGAATGGGTGATGTTTTGGAATGTCAAAGAAAAACAGCATCTATGAACTGGCTGGATGCGATAAGAAAGACAGGGGTCCCATGTTTGGATTGGTACACCAGGGAGCAGTGAAGTGTGACGTTCCGAGACGGTAAACTGGCAGATGCCAGAAAGAGAGGGAAGAAAAAAAGGTTGGCGGAGGAAGATGAGACGAGCAGGCACCAGCACACCATGTCTTCCAATCTCCCCTTGGTCTCCACCCTGTCAAAGTCATTAACCTTGTATTCTCCACTTGCGTCTGCAAATTAAAATATTATTTCCTTTTGAACTTTTCCAACTTCTGATGAAAGGTTATCAACCTGAAACATTGATTTTGTTTCTCTAACTATATTTGCTTCCTGAACTTGCTTAAAAAAAATATCTGGCATTTTCTGCGAGTGATCAATTGGGTTATTGTTTGAGGGATTAATCAATCATTTTGGTTTTGTGATTTTTAATATTTGCAAATGAAGATTGGATCTGGTATAAAATAAAATGTAGTTCTGCACAAACAGGGCAACACATTTATTTGCAGAGCCACTAGCTCATATCCACATTAGTGTCACCAGGACCAAATCTAATCTTTACACAGTAATCTCTGCTGAATAACATTTGTGTCAGTATATTTGATGGTTCACACAGCCAAATGTGCTCCCATGGAAGAACAAATAGGTAAGATCTTTGACATCACATTTAATAAGGATTGTTTGCAAAATCAAATTTCTCACTCATTCTTTCAATATTTTAAAGTTTTAGTTTTATTCCCTATGTATGTATATATGCTTGTACATCTTGCTGTCTTGTAAGTCAGTACATGCAATTTCAGTGCTAAGTGAGCTGCAGACTCCAGCTGTGGGTCCATTGTACAGGACAAAATGAAAGACTCAGTAAACTTGCATCAGCACAGGATGGTGTCAGATACCTTTTAACTTTCGTTGTATCCAGATTTCGATATTGTACGGAATAAATTCACTTAAACGCTGAAACTGATGATGAAGAAGCCATGGTTTATTTTCTGTTTCGATGAAGATGGGTGCAAGCCCTTCATTCCAGTTCTTTATGGGCTGAGCTCTCCCTTTGATTCATGGTGGGAGTTCACAACCAGAGCTAACCAGAAACCATGGTTGGGTGCAGAGGTCCAGGCCCTTAGCTTGTGATGCTGCCTTCAGGACAGGGAGTAGGATGATGCTAAGATCAGCCAGGGCTGAACTCTCCTGTGCAATCTGGAAGGCAAAGCAGAGGTATGCACAAATGTTCCACAGACAGCTCTGCCACATGGATGACACGAGGCACATGTGGTAAGGGATCAAGACTATACATTTTGAGTTTAAAAACAACTATGCCTCTCTTCCAGACAGTCTAAACAGCATCTATGCAGAGTATGAGAAGAACAGGATGATGCTAAATAAAGTTTTGTGTCCCACAAATGAATGGGCCCCAAAGCTGAGGTGAGGAGAACCCCATCTAAAGTGAATGCACGTGAGGCAGCGGAACCAGACAGCGTACCTGGTCAGGTATGGAAGAACTACACAGACCAACTGTCAGAGGTCTTCATGGACATCTTCAACATCTCATTACAGCAGTCCATTGTTTCAACAAGACAGCCATAATCATCTCTGTATGTTACAGGCCTCAGTGACTACCGCCCTGGAACTGACCTCCACATTATGAAATGCTTTGAGCATCTGATGGAATGCACCAAAGCACACCTCCCAGAAACACTGGACCCATTTCAATTTTGCCTATAGAAGAAACCTTTCTGTAGACTATGCTATAGTCACTCTGTCTTGGCCCACTTGGAGAAAATGATGTCTCACATGCCAAGCTCCTGTTCATTGACTTCAGCTTGACATTTAATACAATCATTCCCCATAGGCTGGTGGAGAAGCTGTCCTCACTGGGACACAACACCCTTCTCAGAAACTGGATTCTTGACTTTCTAATGGAAAGACCACTGTCTGGGTCAGTAGCAAAATGTTGAGCACCATCACGCTGTGCACTGTTGCTCAGGGCTGTGTGTTCATTGAATTCCTGTTCAAACTACTGACCCATGACTGCATGGCCAGATCCAGTGCCAACAGTGTCAAGTTTACAAATGACACAACAATAATTGGCATTGAGAAGTCACGTAATGAAGTAGTGGCCGGAAGGAGAATACCAGCCCTTTCCAGAAAAGAAGAAAAAAAGTGAAGGAAACACAAAGCTCAAGAAACACAAAACACAACAAATAAAAGATAAAGATGTGGAGAAAAGAAAGAAAATGGCACCTAAGAAAGAAAAAACAAAAACAATGGGGAAAAAAAGAAGGAAAGACATTGGAAGAGAAAGGAGAAGGCCTTGCCTGCACGAAGAAGCAGGGACCTGCCATGGACAGGGGAGCCTGCTCCCCGAGGTTAGTGGAGACCCTGCAGGGTCATGACCTCCCGACCGCGGGACTGCAAAAATGGCTCACTGAGCCAAACAGGTGTGCAAATGCACACAACAAGGAAAAGGAGAACACCGACGGTAGGGGGGACCAGCTGTGGAATGAACCTACACAGCACGACCAGCTGAGAGATGTCTGACACCAGGGCTCTCAGCTGGAAGGAAAGGAAAGCAATGGAAAAGTAAGGGATGAGAAAGAAAAACTGCAGCAGGAGGCCCAACAGATAACTAGCCCAGAAGAAGAGGACCAACATCAAGAAGCCATGAAAAAAAACCCAACGAACTGAGGCAAGCAGCTCAACAAGAAAGTCAGAAGAGACACAGATACAAGGAAGAGAAGTAGAAGACACAAACCCAAGAGCAGACACAGCAGAAGAAGAAGACCAAGCTCTGCACAGAGGAATAGAAGGTAAAGCAGTAGTTCCATCATCATCATTAATGCAACACACTACAGAGAAGATGTGCAAAACCTTGTGATTTGGTGTGAGAGTAGCAACCGGAGTCTCGATGTGGACAAGATGAAGATGATCTTGGACTTCAGAAGGACCTGGAATGACTATCATCCACTACACATCAAGTACTCTGTAGTGGAGACCACCAAGTACCTTGGAGTCCACTTAACATTGATCTACTGTGATCACATTACATACAGTATCTCACTTGTCAGGAAGGCACAACAGCCGCTGCACTTCCTGAGAAGACTGAAGTAAGCAAGGCTACCGGCCACCATCCCATCAATCTTCTACAGGAGCTCTATCGAGAGCATCCAGGCTGGATGCATCAGTGAGGTACAGTTGCTGCAGAGAAATGTATTGGAAGGCAATCCATAAGACCACAAGAGTGGCAGAGAGGATCACTGGAGTCTCCCTCCTATCCCACTCCTCACCCACCCCCCCACCCACCAGCACCAATTGACATGATATACTGGGATTTTTGTCTGACGAGGACATGCAATATCCTTGAGGACCCTTTCCATCTTGCACACAGCATCTTTCAGCTGCTCCTGTCAAGGAAGAGATACAGAGCCAGCATCACCAGGCTGACTAATAGCTTTAGCAGCGAGAAGGGACTGCTTGAACAATCTGTGACTCGTATTTATAAAACTTTTTTTGTATAAATGAAATATTGGTCCTACATATGTTTGTTTGTCAACATGATTTGGCCCAGAGAATACTGGTTCATTGGGTTGTATTTGTACAGTCAGATGACTCAAGTTTCATGAAGTTGTTTAATTGTCCGTCAATGTTCTCTACTGAATGTGGTGGGATCCTAGCCACCCAAGTCTATTGGCAGCATGCAACTTTGGCTGTCTAGTACAAATGTCGCGCTATTGCCTTGCCAATTTTCTCCTTATCTGTTACATCTGCTCTTGATATTGCTGGGAGACGCTTTGCTCCTTCAGTCCATCACAGTTGATTCCTCTGGTTTGATGACAGAAAGATGAAAAATGTATAATGGGTAGTTGTAGAATACAGTTCTGCTGTTAACTGTAGTGTTTCTGGATTTCTTGATTATTGGATATAATCTGAATTTTTTTATGTGCAGTGCAATGGTAAACATTGGAGATGACATCTCTGCGTCTGAGGAATCAATTTGTGATTCTTACTATAGTGGAATACAGCCACAATGGATAATTTGCTGAGGATGAGACTATGGAATTTTCATCTTTGTGTTGGTTCTCTTGCATCCTGTCACAGCTGCATTTCTAGCAATCATTTTCATCAGTCATGCAATTGTCATCTTGATTTTTAAATTAAAAAAAACATACAGCACAGTTACGGGCCATTTTGGCCCACGAGTCTGTGCCACCCAATCAACCTACACCCCCGGTAAGTTTTGAATGGTGGGGGGAAACTGAGCCCCTGGGGAAAACCCAAAAAGACATGGGGAAAATGTACAAAGTCCTTGCAGACAGCACAGGATTCAAACCCTGGTCCCAATCACTGGTGATGTAAAGGTGTTGTGCTACATCAACTCTGCTGCCCCATGGTGTAGTCTTCCACATGGGTTCCATTCAGTTCAGCCAAATAGTGATGAGTGTGGATGATTATAGAGATGGTAAAATCAGGATATTTTTGATTATCCTGAAGCTGTTGGATCGGTCCACATCCAAGGATTCCGGAGGGCACTATCTCACTGTTGCCGCACCTTTGGGTATTCCATGATGGAATAGGACATTGCCAAAAAGGTATGACTGAGGTGGACTATTTTCCAATGTTGATTGATGTTCCAATTGAGTTTGCCTGTGTGACAAACTCTGATTTTTGCACAATCACCGGACAAGATTGGTGTAAGTAGAGTTCATCCACTTTTAACCTTTTTCATGCTTTTGATACATCAGCGCTAGTTTTCCTGAACTGCAAATTTATTGAAGTCATTGATTTTAAAATTCTCGTTAACATTGGCATGGATTATTTGTCCAGCTCAACGCTTTTGTGTTTTTATGATAAATATTCAGCACTAAACTGGTCCAATAAGTAAAAGCAATTACAAAGTCTGCATGCCATGAAGTGTATCAGCCCATGTGTATGTTTTTTTTTTAAATGAACTTTAGAGAAATCCAAAGTAAAAGCGAAATACTTCAGGTCAAGTGGTCACGGTGGAAAGAGAAACTGTTTCTGCTCAGATTCTTCAGATAAAATAATGGAGCTGAAGCTCTTCCTTCAATAAAGGCATGATCACAAAAATGGAGATGAAACTTGAGGGTTGTCCTGGGATGGAGGTGGAGCAGGTTCTCAGATTTACAGGTGATTTCTCCAAAATGAGATGATAAATGTTTTTAAACTCTTACATTAATAGAAAAGATCTAATGCTCCTGTCAAAAGAGTAAGGGGAATGTGCCCTAGTCAATATTTGTATCTAAGCTTTTTGAAAATTTTATTTAAACATGTTTCCATGTAATCATAACCAAATGTAAAAAAAAAAATCAATTATTAATATTGAGTCTATTACACATGATGGTATAAATCCCCAACCCCCTTCCCCTTAGCAAAATCCCAAGAGAGGAAAAAAGTATAGAAGAAAAAGCATAGAAAAAGAGAGATGAGGAAAAACAAGGATAGAAACCTGATTACCAGAGGTCACCTCTCACCACATGGTTCTGACAATGTCTTTTAATACTTCTAAGGAGGTTAACGATGTTTTGAAGTTTCAGGAAAGCATCAGTAAATTCTGCAATATTCTCTCTCCTATTTTATCATTTCTATTTTAATCCATGCTGGTTTTTCTCCATCAAAAAATATGAAGCAAGAAACCTAATTTGCTAACTGTAAACCTCCTAACTCAAACTTTCATATCACTTTATCTAAAGAAACTCTCAACATCTTACCCTTCCAAAGAAAGATTCTTATTTATTTAAGTCTTGAAAAAAAAACTTTTGTGGCAATGTTTGAAATAGGTACTCAATAAAATATATTCACTTCAACACAATTACCCCTACACAATAATTGGCAGTATAATTCACTTATTCAAATCTTCTCCAATGTTCTTATCTACCCATACCCCTAAATATTTCATTCCATTCATCAGCCATTTAAATTGGGTATCTTGCTGGCACTGAGTGTAATCCCCTATAAGTAAGGGGATGCCAATTTACTTTATAACCTGATACTTTCCCATATTCGTCCATTCTTACATAATAAAAATATTGGTTCTGTCAAATAGATCAATAGATCATCAGCAAATAAATTAATTTTATATTCCTCTTGATTAACTTTAAATCCTTTAATATCGAGATCAGATAGAATCAGTTCTGCAAGTGGTTCTATCACTAAGGTATATGGCAATATCACTTTTAAAATGAAACTTTGCTACATAATATTTCCACGTTCATATCAGCTTGATGGGTTTCTTTTGTCAGAGCAATGATTATATGAAATGAAGTTTGTTTTTGAAGGATAAATTGCTTTTGGGTTATTCAGCAAGGACATGAGGAATTTTCAAACGTTAATCTTGTTAGCATATTTGATTTCAAAATCAAAAGCTTCAATTTTTGCCAATTTGACCAGCATTGAAATTCCTCCAGCTGCCTTCACAGGTTGGATGGTCAGTACGTTTATTGTGCCTTCTAACCCCTCTGAGCATAAAAGTTGCTTTCTCATCCTCTGCATGTCGAAAAATGGTAATGCACCCATAATTTAGAACCAGTTGCACTCTGAAATGTGCTACAAATTACTCTTGCACTTTTTAAAGCTGCTTCATGTGTATTCCCATCTGTTGTACTTCTATATTCTATTCATCATGAACTGCTGGGAAATGCATAGGATTTCTCCCAGTGCTTTAATTTGTACTCATCAGCTGGCTAATACTTGAAGGTAGTCTGATGTCCAACATTAATGTCACTGTTTACACCTTCTTGAAAGCCTCCTTTTCCGATTTGTCTTCCTGAGAGAGGTAATTGAATTTCAAAATTGCGAGAGGAGAATTGGCAGAGTAAATGTTCATTAGAATGATAGAATATCATTCTAGGACCTGGCTTTTATTCCCTCTTGCTTTCGAGTTCCTCATTGCTTTAAAAGGTTGTGATTTGTTGTTTACTGTTGGATAAAATTATAGTAATAACTTGGTAGCCATTTTTTTGTTGTTTTTTGTTTTTGTACCAACAGTAATTGTTCATTGGGTGAGGAGAAAAAAATTGTATTACAGCTTTTGGACTGCACATTATCAGTTGTTTATTTTTACCACTAACTTAAATTCATCACTTTTAATGGAAATGAAGTTTAATTTAGTTCTTGCATTTAAAAGTTCCATTGGTTTGTGCTTTCTATTGTATACCACAACCATGTTAAAATAATTTTCTTTGCATAGCATCTTGGAAGCAGAACTATTAAGGTTTTGCAGAAATATTGCATTTTTGGGGAAGATGTCCTGAAATGATTTGTAGTTTTAAAAAAATCTTTCCGATTTGGACTTGATCCTAAAATAAAAAGTTCATTATAGCTAATTTGAAGAAGAAAATGGCATTTGTATTTTATTTTAAAGTCCCAAAGCACATTAAAGTTTATGATCATTTAAAATTGTGGAATTGACACTTTTACATGATGATCAAATTTAATTTGTAAAGATGGGATTTAAAAAAAAAATACTTACAATTAAGTCCAATCTTTTACAGTTACAAATTCTCATTGTTAGAAATGAATGTCTATATTCATTTTGGGATCAGTTATTTTTAAAATCTTGCTGTTGATAAACAACCAATTACTCACCTGCATTTGCAGCAAAATGGTAGTTCAGTTTGTACTAATGTTAATAGATCACTCGTAGTCTGTTTTCCAATCTAATTAGAACTCTGGAGAACATTTTTTTCCCCAAAAGGTTTACTTCCTGAAATTAAAATTTGGTTTTATGATAGACCACTTCGAGCTGAACATGAGAGAATTTCAGATTTGCTGTATCACGTGGGAGTTGGGAAAGATTAAATTAAATTTCATTGAATTTATCATGGTTAATCACATAATGATGTTGACACAAGTTCTCAGATTGTCTGTAAATGTTGCACAACAAATGTGAGGAGCTCAGTGTTTGTCACAAAGTTTACATCATAAGCTTTTTTTTAAGTGCAGTCATGCTGTGTCTTTGAGCCTTGAGCGTATACTCAACACAAATGTAAAAATGTATCACAGTTCAAGAGACATTTCTGTTGTATTGAATCTTCCTGATGATAAATGCTATTGTTAAGTATGCTCAGTTATTGCCTGAAGAACATGCACATCATGTATCCAATCTATATCAATGTACAGTAAGTAACGTGGACTTTTTACCCCCTCCATAAATCTTCGTCCGCGAAGCCAAGCCAAAGAGAAAGAGACAGTAATGCATAATATCTGTATTTGTGACCTGCTTTTATAGCCTGTCTGCATCTATCTGACCAAGTACACCGAGGCCCAAGCCAACATTTGCATAGCACCTGCGCTGAGTGCATATCCAGGCCTGCTTGTTCTGACCAAATCAACTTGCTTTGTGGGCAGTGTAGTAGTAAGATTTAAAATATGATAGGAAAACACAAAAATAGATTTTTTTAAAAGTACATGGTAGGAAAATTTTAGATTTTTTTGTGATCAGCATCCCAAAATCCATAAAATATGCCTGAAATATTCAGAAAGCAAAATCTTCCTTGTCTAGTATGCATATGCCTGTGCCCATGACAAAAGTAACATAAAGCATAATTTAAAGGATGATAGTAGAGGAGAAGACCCCACAGGATGGTGACTACTGCAGCAAATCAGCCAGTGTTACATTTTGGAATGGAGTCAGAAGTTAAGAAGACAGCATTTTCTGACAAAGATTCTTTTCAGAAGATGCAGAAGTAAGTTAGATTTTTATTTTTGTGTCATTGAGCTTCAAAGTGAGCTGGACCTGAGAATAGTGTTGAAATCTCCCTTTTGATTCTGCTCTATTCTGAATTTCCCCAGAAACTCCTCTTGGTATTGGACATTATTCTATCAGATGACATGATTATTAAATTGCTCAGAGTTCAGTTTTGAACTGCCAGTCAGATGGTAACTTTTGTTGGGACCTAGTCAGAGTCCAACTCTTTCTATCTGTAGCCTGTCAGGTGGCAGCATGAGAATTAGCTGCTCACTCCAACCCCAAACATTAATACCTTGCATTAAAATCAATACGTACTTTCTCATAAATGAGTAGTCAGGCTCTGGCCATCAGAGTTGAGGCTGAGAAAGTACTTAGTTATTTTGCTTGACTGTCACTTCTTCAAAAGAGCTAGTGAACTTTTAAGTGTAAGTCAATGAATCTGATTTATTTCTTCTTCTTTCTTTGGCTTAGCTTCTCAGACGAAGATTTATGGAGGGTTATGTCCACATCTGCTGCAGGCTCGTTGGTGACTGACCAGTCCGATGCGGGACAGGCAGGCACGGTTGCAGCGGTTGCAAGGGAAACGTGGTTGGTTGGGGTTGGGTGTTGGGTTTTTCCTCCTTTGTCTTTTGTCAGTGAGGTGGGCTCTGCGGTCTTCTTCAAAGGAAGTTGCTGCCCGCCGAACTGTGAGGGGCCAAGATGCACAGTTGGAGGCGATATCAGCCCACTGGCGGTGGTCAATGTGGCAGGCACCAAGAGATTTCTTTAGGCAGTCCTTGTACCTCCTCTTTGGTGCACCTCTGTCACGGTGCCCAGTGGAGAGCTCGCCATATAACACGATCTTGGGAAGGCGATGGTCCTCCATTCTGGAGATGTGACCCACCCACCAGTTGGGTCTTCAGCAGCATGGATTCGATGCTTGCGGACTCTGCCAGCTCGAGTACTTCGACGTTGGTGATGAAGTCACTCCAATGAATGTTGAGGATGGAGCGGAAACAGCGCTGATGTAAGCGTTCTAGGAGCCGTAGGTGATGTCGGTGGAGGACCCATGATTCGAAGCCAAACAGGAGCGTGGGTATGACAACGGCTCTGTACACACTGATCTTTGTGTGGTTCTTCAGGTGGTTGTTTTTCCAGACTCTTTTGTGTGGTCTTCCAAAGGCGCTATTTGCCTTGGCGAGTCGGTTGTCTATCTCATTGTTGATCCTTGCATCAGATGAAATGGTGCAGCCAAGGTAGGTAAACTGGTTGACCGTTTTGAGTTCTGTGTGCCCGATGGAGATGTGGGGGGGGTGGCTGATGGAGGACCTCAGTTTTCTTCAGGCTGACTTCCAGGCCAAACATTTTTGCAATTTCCGCAAAATAGGACGTCATGCGCTGGAGAGCCAGCTCTCCAGCATGTTCACTCTTTTATTCACTCTTTATTTAAAATCTCTGGCTTTGTCACCACTTAGTCCAAGGAGATTGATCACTTCAGCAGTTGGAATCAAGAAAATGGAAAGGGGTTTTTGGGAATTTATAGCTGCATTTTTAGCACTAAGCAGGATTCCGAGAATGGCTAGTAATGATGTTGAGGAAGTACAGAAATGTGTAGTGTGGTCCCGTTGTCAGGTTTAACAGATTGGCTTCCATTTTCACAGGTCATCTCTCTGAATAGGTCTGCTTGTCAAATTTTTATCCACCAGGTGGGAATATTTTTCAGCAAGTTGAAAGGACAGTATGTAATTTGACTGACAGCAATGAGGAAAGAAGTCCAGGGCCCTTATGATGTCAAAAGATGCAGTGTAGAAACAGAGTCCAAAAAAGCAGGATTCTCTTGAAATGGCCACATGTCGCTTTTGGTGAATTTCAATATGTTTTATTTTTCATTTTAAGCAGTAGTAGTTTGGCATTAGTAGTGGAGCATTTTTTGTTTGGAACTGGATAATTGAAACCTCTAACTTGTGTTTGAGCTTGTATGTCTGGATAATGAGCGTGAAACTGAACATTCTGGAAATGGACGGCAGGCTGTTCAGCAGTTTTGGAAAGAAACCTTCAAGATTTCAAATGTGAGATCCTTGGAGAACTGAGAATGAGTATTTAGTGCAGAGAAGATAGTGGGAGAAATGGAAGGGCAAGGAATATGTATAATGGGGCAGGGTCAAATAGTTTCATGGGGCAGACAGCTCATGATGGTGCTTTGTGTTTGATGCTGATTGGAGGAATTTTTTTAGCTGGTAGTTTTACTTTATATTGCAGAGAAGATTCAAATGTGAAGTTGCTTCAAAACTATTTCTTACCTGCAGCTGATAGACTAATAACCAAACCACAGCAGTCCTCATGCTGCTCTTAGGAAATGCCAATTGATCTTTTCACTGTCATAAGTCATACACTAACCCTCTGTTCTAATTGTCCTTGTGACCTATGGATATAAGGTGATACGATGTGCTTATAGAACAAGATCAACTGGTAGCTATCACAGATTCGAGGTTGAAGAATGGATGTCATTGGGAGCCGAATTTCCAAGGATACCTAGTGTAATGAAAGGATAGGCAAGTAAGCAGAGGAGGTTGCATGACTCTACCGATAAAAGAGTAACATTAAATTGTTAGAAAGAGATGACAAAGGATCAAAAGATATAGAATCATTATTCTTTGATTTGAGAAATGGAAAGAGTAAAATGGCACTGACAGTTATATACAGACCTCCAAACAGTAGCTGGGATGTGGATAACCAATGCAACAGGAAATGGAAAAGGCTTTTCGTAAGGGCAATGTTATAGTTGTCATAGGTCATTTTTAACATGCAAGTAAGGGATAAATTGTGTTGATACTGGATCGCAAGAGAGAATTTGAAGATTGCCTACAGGATGGCTTTTTAAAAGCAGTTTGTGATATCGGCTGTATTGATTTGGGTGTCGGGTATTGTACTGAGGTGATTAGAGAGCTTGGGGTAAAGGAGTCATTTGGGGGCAGCAATCACAATATTATTCAGATCAATTTGAAATTTTACAAGGAGAAACACAAGTCATATGTGTCAGTATTTTAGTTGAATAAGGAGAATTACAGTGGCAAGAGAGCGGAACTGGCCAAAGTAGATTGGAAAGGGACACGAGTAGGGAGGATGGCAGAGCAGGAATGGATGGAATTTGTGTGAAAAATGAGGAATGTGTAAGATGGATATGATCCAAAAAAAAAGAAATATTCAAAGGGAAAAATATCACAACTGGCTCATGGGAATTAAAAGCAAAAGGCCATACAAGGAAGCAAAAATGAGTGGGAAGATGGAGGATTAGGAACTTTTTAAAAACTTGCTGAAGGCAAATTTAAAAAAAAAACTCGTGAGAGAAAAGATGAGTATGAAAGTAGGCTTGCGAATATTGGAGGATACAGAAAGTTTCTTCAGATGTATAAAGAGTAAAAGAGGTGAGAGTAGTTATAGGACCACTTTAAAAAAAAAACACTGGGAAATGGGAGACAAGGAGATGACAGGGGAGCTAAATTAATATTTCATGTTAGTTTTGACTGTGGAAGACATCAGCATTGTTCAGGATGTCCAGGGGTATCAGGGAAGGAAAATGAGTGCAATTACTCTTACAAAAGAGAAGATGCTCAGAAAGCTGTATGATCTAAGGATGTACAAGTTTTCCTGACCAGATGGATTTCACCCTTGGGAGGTATTGGTAATGATCTTTCAGTATTGGAGCAGTTTTCAGGTCTTCATTCAAAAAAGGATGTGCTGATGTTGGAGAGGATTCCAAGAAGGTTCACAAATATGATTCTAGAATTTAAAAGTTTATAATTTGAGGAACTTTTGCTCTTAGCCTTTACTCCTTGAAATTTAGGAGAATGAGGGGTACCTCATTTAAACATTTTGAACGTTGAAAGGCATGGACTGAGTTAATGTAGGAAGACTGTTTCCCATGATGGGAGAGTCTGGACAAGTTGGCCCTCAGGATTGATGGGTCTCCACTTAAAACAGAGACATTTATTTAGCCAGAGGTTGATGAATCTATGAAATTTGTAGCCATATGCAGTTGTGGTATACTTAAGGCAAAGATTGATAGGTTCTTGATTATCCAGAGCATCAAAAGTTGGAGAGAAGGCTGGAGAGTGGGGGGTGATTGGGGAAAATGAATTGGTTCATGATTGGCTGAGCAAACCAGATGGACTGAATACCTATTTTTGTTCTTGTGTCTTTTGGTCCTAACCCTTCTCATTGTACTAGGTGACAAACTTGAAAACTGAGCCTCAATCACAGATGTCGATATGGCCACTTTTTGGACTGTACAAATTAATTGAAATTTGGAGAGTCCAGAAGGCTATAATGATGAGGTGCAGTTTCACAAGCTGGTATTGGATCTTGTTCTAATAGGGCAAGGGAAAACATTTGAGTTAAGAGCATGAGAGAAAATTAATTGCAGATGACCTGAAGCTTCGGGTCATTCTTACTAATCAAACACAGATACCCCACTTGATTGCATGACTGCACTTCATCTCGCCAGTGTTGAGGGGACTATAATGTGAGTACCTAATGCAATACATGAGAATGGATGGTGGGTAAGTGAATTACTGCTTTAATAGGAAGGAGTGTTTGGGTCCCAGGATGGTGGGAAAGAGGAGCTGAAATGAACAAAATTTTGGGTAAAATATCACAAGGAGGGAAGAGTAGTGGGGGATAGAAGAGTGAACTAGGAAGTAACAAATTGATTCATGCTTTCACATTGTTGAATGGAATACACTTCTGGTAACAGTTGTGTGCTGGTGGAAATTGAAAATGATCCTTGAGATACCATGTCTGATGTAGGAAGAGCTCTTTCTCTCCACTGGAGGAGCAGAGGTGTACAAAATGGATCTAATGCAGTGAAGGGAAGTTCAATTTCAGGAAGGAAATCATTTTGGAAGAATCTGTGTGGAAAGTTGTAACAGGGAAATTGTGAAAGAGAAATAAGAATTGGGGTAATCGGATGGAGTTCTTCAAGGATACAGGGTGGTCAAGCATAGTTGAAATGTGAACATCTGCACACTGGTAATGGAGGTTTGGCCTATCCCCTGAGATGGACACATCCCAAAAAAGGAGGCAAAATCAAGTAAGGTTGGTATATGCACCAATGTTCCATCTGCAGGAATGATTTCTCAACTTCTGATTGCCATTTAATTCTCTATCCCATTCCAACTCTGATCTTTTTCTATGGTATAGTTACAATGAAGCCCAATTCAAGCTTGAGGAATGATGTCTCACCTAGCTGAGTACATTTTGATCCTTCTAGTATATATGCACCTGGGCATTAACCTGGACCTAACCCTAATACTGCCCAATGGATCTCTTTTATTTCAGCTAATGAGTCCTCTCTTCTGTACCCTTTCTCTCTCACTGGATTTTTCTCCTCCATTTGGTACCATCTAGTCTTTCTGTACATCATGCTCACCTTCTCTAATCATCCTATTTGCAGCTTTGGCAGCCTTTGTCTTCTAATCTCCCACTCCACTCGATAACTCGTCCTTCTCCACTTGGCTTGTTTGATTTCTTGCCTCTCACCTTGTTCTCTTTACTCTGGTTCTTTCAGCAGTCTCAGATCTGTGCCCCTAATTTCATTTCTCCCTGCATGGATGCTGCCTAACCCAAGTATTTCCAGCATTTTATATTCCAGATCAAAACGTGCAGCTATGGAAACTCGTACAGTCTGTCTTTTTGTGCAAGGTGGAACAGTCTTTGTTTCAATCCTTGGGAGAAAGTCTGTGAGTTGAGCAACATCAGTTGAAGGAAAAATATGGATGCTGGGATGCAGTTTCCCAGGGAGGGAGTAGCTAACACCAGGGTGCATCTGTACAAGATGAAGGGAGAAAAGTTTAGGGAGCCTTTAGAGTCACGTTCTTGTATAGACAGTGGGTGCTTGGAATGAATTGACAGGGTGGTGATGGAGGCTGGTACAACAGGTGCATTTAAGGCTCTTGGGCACATGGATACAGGAAAAGTAGTGTTATGGGTGTGAGGGAGGGAAAGTTTAGTTTTGATTAGGTGGTTGTATGTCGGCACAAGATCGTGAGCTAAAGGGTTAGTTATGTAAAGTTCTACAAGTCCAGCTGCATCTGTGTAAAGAGAAATGGAATTGAGCGTACAGTCTGAGATGTTTCATCAAAACAGGGAAGAGCTATTTAAGGTAATTTTGAAATAGTATAGACCATGGCAAGAGGAGTAAAGAAATATTAGTACATATTTCCAGCATTCACATTTTAAATATCTAATACACTGAGCAGAATCAGGAAAAAGATGGGAGGAAGGCAGTTTTATCCTCTGAATTAAATACGTTATTAATATTTATCTAAATAAGTTAACTGTGGATATGACTTTCTTGATGTCACCTGTATTGGGAGAAGTTGAATTTCCTCTGGCAATGTGCTTAATGAATTAATGGGCAGGAAGAGTGTCAAATTTGCAGTGGCAGGTTTAAAAAAAAATCCAGAAAATGATCAGTGAAGCAGAAAATATGATTGTTAGGTTGGAGATGACTGGAAGGCATATGGAGAGGATATAGAAACTACTTAAATAATCAATTGTAGTTTTCATCTTTGATTTTAATTATTTTAAACAGCAACAAATAACAACCTAAAGATGGGGAGGGCAAGGGTGTAGGACTTGGTGATTGTCTTTTGCATTTCCTACTGGCTCACTTATTGTCTCATCTTCCATGCTATTACTGTCCTCCTGGGTTGTCTGTCTTTGAATACTATTAGTACTTAATTAGCTGACTATGTTGCCACTATTTAAAATTAGTATAAAAATTTCAATATTGCGTTAAAATGTCATCTCAAAGATAATTTGAATGCTGAATCATGTCAATGGTATTTCAAATTTCACTTTAAACTTTGTTCAGAACAATCATTGGAAATGGATCGGAAAAATAACTAGACATTCTAAAATGTTTTCTTCTTGCCACAACTCGTCGTTTATCATTGGGAGTTATTTGCGGTGTTTGGAGGAAAGATAAACTGGGCCTTAAGTTTAAAAAAAAAAAATCTTGTCAATGTTTCTAATCACTGAAAAATGTTCACAGAAGCTTCACTGACAAGTCAAAATCTAACTGAGCAAGATTTGTTTTGAATTTTTATCAAGGCTAATGCATTCTATGTCTACTGTTAAAGAATTGAAAAAGCTATGCATTGTAACACTTTGTAAATTATGAAACAATCATATTAAAAATAAATACAGGTACGTAATCTTTTAACCAACATTTCAAAAATCAAGTATTTTTTCCGTGGTTGTTGACTGCACACCAAAGCTCACTTTTTGGCACCAAATATGAATAGAGCAACCCACGCTTGAATATCTGTCTGTCAGTAATTAATGGAACCCTAGGAAATCTTTATAGGGGCCAGCAGGAAAAAAAAAAGAGTCCAGTGCCTCCGATTTGCTGTATACGGACACCTGATTCATCTTGGACAGCCCATTGCCCCCAGTCAAGCGCCACCGCAACTCCACCACCACCACCACTGTGGAGTTTGTCTTTGTTTCGTGTGAATCTAAAATCAGCGCAATTACTTAATGTACTGCCGTCACTATTATCCATTCTCTGAAGAATTCTGAAAAGTGTCTTGTCCCAAGGGATTCAGATAAAATATTCTGCACCTGTATTTTTTTAAAAAGCAAAAATCTCAAAGTTGAAGCTAATATTAAACTGCTGGTAGTCTTCATTAGGGTTGTGTAGTTTGACCCAGATAGATATAATGGTTTTAGATAATCCATTTGATTTTGAGACTAGATTTGCAAGATAACTGGGTTCAGTTCTGATCCAATTACAGTTGTTAAATTGGTTTGAAGGAAGTTTTTTTTTCCTGTCTCAACTAATTTTGGTTATCAAACAAATTCATAAATGAATGTAATGTGAAACTTTTTTGAGATTTTAAACTTGTTGCAGATTTATCAAAATGGGCTTATTCTAAATATTTTAAAAGTGTGTAATTACCATCTCTGAGTAACCACATGAGTTACTGGTTTCATGACTATGTAGTAGCTGGTTACTTACCAGGTTTACTGAAATGGTACTGTGGGCATAGATTTCAGTTACTTGGAGAGTCTTGGGTACATGTTGATAAATATTGAAAATAACCATTAGAAATCCCCTTGAAAGTCACGAAGTGTATAAAAATGATTCTGATGATACAAAGGGTACTGATGGATTTTAATTGTGAATTGCAAGGAGTTCAGGGATGATGTAGACTTGAAATAACAGTATTATGATTGAAGGAGTGGCTGATGACTGGGCAGCCTAGGGCTTTATTCCTTGGAGTGCAGTCGGATGAGGGTGCTCTCATAGCAGTGCACAAAATCATGAGGGGTACAGATCAGGTGAACACACAGATTTTAACTCCATAGGGAAATTGGTAACCAGAAGACATGGGTTTACTTGGGGCTGGGGGTGGGCATCAGGTTGAGATTTAATAGGTTTCTTTTAAACCTGAAGGATGTTGGTTTTGTGGAACAAGCTGCCAGAGAAGGTAGTTGAGGCAGGTGCTATTGCATTGTTTCAGAAATATTTGGATGAATATGTGGCTAGGTTTAGAGGGATGTGAGCAAAATGCAGGTTGGTGGGACTAGTTTGGGTAGGACATTGTGGTCAGCATAGGCAACTTGGGCTGAAGGGCTGGTTTCCACGGGGGCCAACTCCAACAGTTGCAGGAACATGAGGAAAAGACAAGAGGATGGAATTGATTGGACAGACATGCACAGGATGCACCATCTGGCCTTTATGTGCTGTCATTTCATGATTCTGCATTAAATGATCAATCCAGAGAAATACAATTCTCATCCATGCATGTGTATATACCACTTACCCAGGAAGGTTTCCTCCTGCTGGAGCATCCGACTTGCATTTCCTCTGAATTTTGCATGTAGTTGACCATTTTCCATGGATTACTGCAATCCAAACCATGAAAAGCAATTATATTTGGAGCCTCAAAGAAAAAGACATTCAGCTGGGAGTATGATTGTACATCCACAGATGAGAAGAGTTTTCAAACTACTTTCCACAATAAATCATATGCCCTTGCTAATTTAATTTATGTATTGCTGTAGAGGCTTTTAGTATTGGACAGTGGCATTTTCACGTAAACATCAAGGTATAATGGTTGTTAAATATTATGTGTCATGTTGGCTTCTCAAGGCAATGCTTTTGCTGTGGTCATGTTTCTATTTTAGGTAAATGCATCTGTTTAAAAAGACAATCCAACCACATTAGGTGTGGTGGTACATTATTACACCACTAGGTCTCCAGGTGGAGACCCATCCCCCTTATTCTGGACTAGGCTTGCACAGAGGCAAGACCTCAAGATCTAGCTGTAGAAATTAGTCTATTAAAACTAGTGTTTTACCTGCACTCTGTGTGATTTGATGCTTGTCGCCATCACTAGGTACTTGAACACTTAAATAATTGGTTATAAAGTAAGTTGATACAATGAAACAGTTGCCAACTCTAAATTCATGAAGATATCCTTCAGATTGACCTCTGTAGAAATCACGAATCAATGTTGTAGCATACAGATTGTGAAACTTTGATTAGTGTGAAGTAGCTTAATATCAAGTACATGTTCTGCATTTTCAAGCAAATAGGTTTAATAGGCTATTCCTTATTTAATATCCTTGAATTGTTTGATACAGCATTCACTAAATTATCTCCTTCCCAACCTACAGAAAATGATTGATTTCAGGTGACATTTTTATTTTGTCTGGCATAACTTTCTTGTGTCGCAGATCAGCAACAATGGAAATTCACCAAGGCAGTTTTTTTTTCCTTTTAGAACGCTATATTAATAACTACAAATAATTTAACAAGAGTCAAATCAAACCTAACTAGGTGCGTGTGGAATACCCAAACCATTATAGCTTAGGCACAATTCTGGAAAGTCATTCCAAAGTTCATTCAAGGAGATGGGAGAGACTGAGTGACTGGACTGGCAAAAACTGATGAATCCTTGTTGAGTTTCTTCTCGAGAAATATCCTTTTGTACGAGCGGTTGTCACAACTCCCCTTTTCCTTGCATAGGTGAAACGTGCAACTTCCATGATGCTTCCAAAACCCAGATAGAGGTCAATCAAAGTGACCTTTCCTTTGGTCACAGTGAGATTCAATAATTTCCCTAACAGGGAAAATCAGTTGAATTGTCCATTATCACACAGTCATTCCTGATCAGCCTTCGAAGAGATGGCAGCTGGTCAATAATGTGCTGTTCCTTCAGTGTTCCGCACACAGGACACTCTCACCACCTGTGTCTCTGGAAAAAGCAACAAATGTTCTTTCTCCTCTCAAGTCGTGAATATGCGTACAGCCTATACTTGTTGTTGCCACCCAGTCTCTCCACAACTGTGAATGATTGAGTCTGTACTAGCCCTTAAAATGATACTCACACTAAATGAAGTGGGAGCTCGTTATACCTTTAAATCTCTTCCTGTCCTTGAATTTACACAAAAAAAGCTAAGTGAATCCTGAGGGAAGTAAAGAAAATACAAATTCTGATGATTAATGGAAATATTCTTAAGAATATGTGCAAATGTTTTTCAAATAAAATATTGTTAAACAAATCACTTTGTGACTTTTACAAAGCCTGAAATGGTGATTACAGTATTGCAGAAAGGTGGTTATGTTTTCAAATAACACCATTATCACTTCTACGTGAGCTGCAACATAATTGTTAGGCAGTTATAGAGTGCAATTCAAGTTATTCCCTCATTATTTAAAAATTCTGTCAGATGGTGATGATATGGATCAGTGGAGTAAATCATCTGCTTTGGCATCACTTATCAAAAAGTGATTTTACAAAGTGGAAGTGCTTAAATATCTGAATATCACAACAACTGCCCGTAGAAGGCTGAGATGGGCAAGGCTACTTGCCACCATTCAGTTTTCTACAGGAACTCTATCAAGAGCATTCTGGATGGCTGCTTACAGTGTGTTATGATTGCTGTAGAGCATTGGATTGGAGGTCAGTCCATAGGACCATAAGAGCGGCAGAGAGGATCATTGGGATCACCCTTCTCCCAAAAGAATTGATGTTATTTATCAGGATCATTGTTTAAAGAAGGCTCACAAAATTAGGGAGGACCCCTACCACCTCCCAAGCAGTCTTCATGCTACCCTTGTTGGGAAAATGGTATTAGAGGCCAAGCCCCCAAGCAGAGGAACAACTTCTTCCCACGGACAGCGAGACTGCTGAATAACTGCTAAACAACTCTCCCTGACTCTACTATTTACTAAGAATATTTAATATGTCCTATGTATATGTACCATTTGTCTGTATGTGTTGTCTTTGTGCAACTGTTCTGCGCTGTGGACTGCGGAATACTATTTTGTCAGGTTGCAGTGCTGCACTCGGATGGCCAACTTTCCTTTGAACTTCAAAGGATGGTCTTTGACTGTTTTCTTATAATTAGATTTGTACTTCTTCTTGCTTAGCATTGTATAGTGCACATTGTTTAATATTTCAACCTTTCAGGATGTAAAAAAACAAACCTGTACACATTCCTAGTTTTGAGAGATGGAACATAGCTTTATGATCTAAAGACTGAATTTGTATTCATCAACATTGGTATAAATTTGGCTTGACTCTTCATCTGAATTGCTTTCCATTATTTATTTAAGATGGACAGTGTTTATTTTTTGGAAACCAATGTTTTCAGAATCTACAAAAATAAGTCCAAGATAAAATGTGTTCACTTTCAATGCCTTTGTCAGAATTTTATTCACATCACTGCCTATTTAATTGTTTCCGAATTCAATATCGTTTCAAGATGAAAAGTAATGAAGCAGAAATATATGCAGTGAGTTGCATGTGGCCTTTAATTTTCTTCTGGCTCCTCTGTGTATTGGATGTGCAATTCATGCAGGAGTTTACTTGTGTGATGTCATGCCTCCATGCTCCTTCTGGAGTTTTCATTTCTCTAAACCTTCTGGCCACTTGAAACAAAAGAAGCAGGGCTGGATCAGTTGTTTCCGCCCCTAGTCTGGATAGTCTTTCAATAAGATCATGACTCATCTAGTTTTGGCTAAAAATGAAGTCTTCCTCTCCTTGTACATCTCAACTCCCTTGTAGTTTTAAATATCTGACCTCTTGAGTACACAAGGTGACTCCACTGTCACAGCTTGCAGAGAATTCCAAAGTTTCCCAGTCATCTCAGACACAGAAGCCTATCTTTCAGCTTTAAAAAGATGATTCCTTACTCTGAAACTGGCCCAAGGTGTTTCATACTTAAACAGCCCATTCTTACCTGCACTACATTGATCAGTTTCTGAACCCTTGCCTTCAGTTCCCAAGACCTTTTCAGAAGCACATGACAATGTGAGTCTCATCACCAATGGATTTCCTAATTCCAACCTGTCAAAGAAAATCCAGAACATCTCTCTATGATGCAAGTGGATTTTCACCTCTGTCACCCAAAACCACAGGGGCCAAGAATGGAGGAGGGCTTGTCAAGAGAACATGATATTGAACCCTCTGGAAAAAATATTTCAAAGAACTCCAAGCCTGTTATTGATGCGTAGAATTGATCCCTTCACATAGTGCATTATCCATGCAGTTTTGGTGCTTTTATATTTTTTTTAAAAAATCAAAGCCTTTTCAGCAGAAATCTATGCTGAAAGCCTTGTATATTGTGAAGAGATTCTGATGGAAATATATAAGGGCACTATGGTTCTTAGAATGAAGGTGTCCTCCAGCATTAATCTGCTCCTGTCTCCAAGTAGGCTTCATTTGCCTCACTTGAATTCTCTGAACTACTTGTCCCACAGATTTCTCATTGCCTAATGTTTTTTTCCCCCCTCCCCACTCAAGCTTCAACCCCTTAACACAGACCTTTTGCTTTTCCCTGACTTGACAAATCATGGAGTCTCAATTCCAACCTTGGACTTCTCCATCGAAAACCTCAATTCATTTTACTCTTTCCCTGCCCCAAACCCTTGCTCTATATTACCCTATCCAAAAGTATGCCCTACTCTACTGAATCTCTCAAATCACTCTTGAGAGAGTTGACCTCTTGGGTGGCAATGATTGATTGGAGTTTGTCTTTTTCAATCAACTGTTTGTCGAGAATATGAGTAGGAAATTTCAAAGGAGTGTGTCTCCTAAGCTGTGTGCTTACCCCAACCATTTTTTTTGTGCCTTCTCACCTCTTTCCAGTCTCTGTTTCTATAAAATCCTAATCTTTCATCACATGGTCAATTTTGGGGACTATCAAAATGAAGTTTTAATTTAATCTCACTGATTTCCAAAGAACTAATCATAAAGTACAGAACAAGCCTTTCAGACCAAATGGGCATTCTGCATTTGGTTGTATCGCTTTTGCCCTTGTCCATTTATCTATCCAAATATACTTTATTCTGGTTCCACATGGAGACTTCCCCAGGATTGTAAAACATTTTCCTTCTGGTCTCTTAATTTTACATTAAACCCATACCTTTTACTTCTAGAATGATTTGCCTTGTGAAAAAAAAGTGAGGATTCATGTTATCCATGGCCCTCGTGATTTTATAAACTTCCCAGCCTATCTAATCTCTCCCAACAACTCCAATCCTGGCAACATTTTGGTGAATCTTCTCTGCAACCCTTCCACTTTATTGATGTTGTTTCTATAGCTTTGATGACCAGACTACACAGAGATCTCCAAGTGTGGTGTCACCTTGTGGAAATAGATATTAGGTCCCAACTTTTGTACTCCGTTCCCTTCCCAATGAAGGAGAGTATGCCCAAAGCTGCCTTCATTGTTTTGATCTCTGAAGTTGCCACTTTCAGGAAACTACCTGTAAACCTAGGTCTGTTTTACAACACTCTCCAGTGCCCACCTGCTCATGGTAAGTCCTGTCCTGGATTGACTTACCAAAGTGCAACACCACACACTTCACAAAGTGAAATTACATTTTCCACTCCTTGGCCTGCCATCCAAACTGATCTGGATCCTGCTGTAAACTTGGATATTCTTTCTTGGCCATGAGACCATCAATTTTGGTGTCATCTGTAGATTTACTAGGCATGTTGATTACATTGCCATTCAAATCATGAATCTAGATGGCAACAACTGTGGATACATTACCAACTCCTGAAGTTTCAGGCCTCCAATCAGGAAAAAGCCCATTCTTGTGCTAATGCCACCTGACTTGGGGGGTGGGGCTGAAGAGAGCAGCTGATTGGCATGAGCATCAGAAGTGGGGATACTCTCCTCCCCGACCCACTCCTTGTTGAGAAGGAAAAACATGGGAAACCATCCTACGGGGAAGGTGACAGCAGTAGTAGATCTCAGTAGCTGAAGGAGCCACACAGGCAGCAGCTAATGGCAACTTGCATTCAAAGGAATCACACCGGCTGCTGGCATCTTGAAGGGCTTGCAGCAGTCTGGAGGCTGCTAGAGACTGGCTCATGGGAACCAGATATCGGAACCAAGTATTCCAGAGGGCTGAGGGCAAAATGGATTCCTGAAGGGCCTCGGGGGGGCTGAAGGCTTCCTGATCGTATTGGAAGTTTGGATCTGGAGCTCAGGCTGACGATGGTTTAAACGGCAGTCTGTGGTGCCTCGGGAGCTCTGGAGGCAAATCCATGGACCCTTGGTGTCTCTGAAGAGACTTTTTTGCTCCTTTTATTAAGGGCACAGGGCAATGCTCATGGTATCTGTTTTGTTTTCCAAGGCAGACAAAAGTTGAGGTATATTATTAATCTTACATTTTTGTACATTATGTGACAATAAATAGAACCTTGAACTTTATATAAAAAAAATGGTTCCCTGATGATAGCTTTAGCAATTTGCACAGAAATAACACTAACTTGTTATCATAGGGATCTCTGTGCCCACTTCATTGTTGCCCCCTTCACCAACAGAAAATTGTTCATTTTGTTACTCTATGTATATTTTTGAATGATGTTAGTTGGGGAGCGAAGACCTTTTAAATTTTTTCATGCTGTTCCTTGATGAAACAGTGTAGCATCTTGTGTTACTCTGGCCAGTTTGCTTTTGCAGTGGATTCCATTTGGTGAGATCTGCATAATTTGTCACTGACAAAAGGAAAAGGAGGAAAAACCCAACACCCAACCCCAACCAACCAATTTTCCCCTGCAACCGCTGCAACCGTGTCTGCCTGTCCCGCATCGGACTTGTCAGCCACAAACGAGCCTGCAGCTGACATGGACTTTTTACCCCCTCCATAAATCTTCGTCCGCGAAGCCAAGCCAAAGAAAAAAGAGAATTATGGTAGGAGGTGGTCTGGCAGCAAGGATGCTTTTTCTTCTATGATTAGTTTATTTTGAAATATTTTCAAAGACTTCACATCTGATTCTAATTCACCCATTATTGACTCCGTTAAATTCAACAATATTATTTTACATGGACTTGAAACAAAGTTTTCTAACTTAACAGATTTCTCTTGCACTTAGTCCAATTTACTGAGCGAAAGCCATAATGAGATGCCTTATGACACAGTATTTTGCAGGTAACGTTACTGTGGAAAACTGGTTTGTCCAGCAGGTGATCCAAGGAAAGCATTCAAGTTAATGATATCGTTAGTTTTAATAATTGAAAACCTTGTTCAGTTCAAAATGAAATAACTTGCTTTAATGGGGTGTTTTTCTTGACTTCCAGCCATTCCCATACTGCTGCAGCTAGATCAGATGTAGAAGAGTAAATTCAAATAATGGTGGAACAAAATCGGTAGTTTAGTTTGAGAGATCACTGGATTTTTAAAATTGGTTCTTGCTGAATGTTTTCCCCTCAATATAAGAAACCTGAACAATTATTGATTAATGTTCAACGATGAGAATTGTCCATCTTTTCAAGATGAAAATTGACCCAATTGCATTCTAAGCCATTCATTATAATGATATCACATTATGGAAATGTTTCTCTTCATTTTCTTTTTTTTAAATATTTATAAATTTAAACCACAAAGTTACAAACATTACAAATCTTTAAGTCAATTTCAAATATATGTGGTATCTTAAAAAGAAAGGGGGGAGAAAGAAATAAACCCTATAACGAAAGGAAAATAGAAAGATGGGGCTAGAGATTGTCAGTAGGGTAACTTCCAGTATTTAACACCATCGAATAAGAGAGAAGAATGTCAGGATTTCAATTAAACATTGATACCCATACTTTGAAAACGTGGGCACCACATTTTCCAAAATATGTGATACTTATTCCTTAAATTGTATGTAATTTTCTGAAATGGTATGCAACTCCAAACTTCTGCATGCCATCTCTCCATACATTTTCCAAGTTATAGCAATGTATTTCCTATATATTGCTAAAGCAATTTTAACAAATTCCATTTGATACATAATTTGGACCTGATTCCTTTAATATAACCTACTAGAAATAGCATTGGATCCTGTGGTATTGAACAAAATACCTCTTGTGATCTGTTCTGTATTGTCTTTTCTGAATTATTCCAGGGCTGAACCAACTTTTCAGGTTTCTAGGATAATGGAAACTAATATTAATCAGTTTATATGTACTTAAAAATGTGCATTTCTAAATATTAAAATGTCAAACCAAAGCTACCAATGAGATGATTGTGATCTATCTCTTAATTCCATCCACTTGCCCTCGTTTCCTTTTATTTTCTTTTTTGTTTTTCGCTTTGGAATTAAAAATTGCCATGTTCTTTTATAGAAGAGCTATCTACTCATCCACAACCTCTGCATGATGAATCTGACCAGGGTTTTAATAGGAATTGCTGTCAGTTCTACATAGAACAGATGGCATTTCCCAGCTTGTTGGGAAATGTTGAAACCTGTAAAAATTCAGGTGCAAAGCTTACTGGCTACATTCCGTTGTTAATTTCCTACTGCACTCCTCTGCTGAAGTCCCATGGAGAACTATAGAACAAGATCTTTGTTTTGGTGTAGTTTTTATTAGGAAATCCGGTCTTGGATGCTGTGCATGCTTGTACCTAGCTTAAATTCCACAAAACTATAGATTGTGAGGTGAATTGCAGATCTGTCAAAGAGAAGATTTTGTTAGTGCCACTCTGTGATAGTACAGATCTATCACCAATGTACATAGTGTATATAGTTACTGTATCTAGACTGTGCTTACAGCGATTGGCTGAGAGCTAAGCCACACCTATTGTCTGGGCCTTAAAGGGTTGTGTCCCTAGCCAGGTCGGATCATTCCGGACTGGTCGGCCACCTGTGAAGAGCTCCGGTCTTTTGCTAATAAAATTGTAGAGCTCGTCGAAAGAACCAAAGACTTGTTGATCCAAACCAAGGCTTTTATTAGCAAAAGACCGGAGCTCTTCACAGGTGGCCGACCAGTCCGGAATGATCCGACCTGGCGAGGGACACAACCCTTTAAGGCCCAGACAATAGGTGTGGCTTAGCTCTCAGCCAATCGCTGTAAGCACAGTCTAGATACAGTAACTATATACACTATGTACATTGGTGATAGATCTGTACTATCACACACTCTAAATATGCTCAATTTAAATTTGTAATTGTTAACTCTTTGAGGATCAGTGGTTTTTATCTGATACCTCTGTGTGGTGTGTTTCTTTGCTAATTCTTAATCAGTACCTTTCTATAAGCATCATTTTCTAAGGAGCTGCAAATAAAATTGAAAATTGTGCTGTTATCAATGTTCATCTCCTCTCCTGACCTGATGGATGGAAGATCGTTGATAAAGCAACAGAAGGTGAAACTTTTCTGGTGATACCCTGGCACAGTAATCTTTGAATTTTAATAATCATCCATTTTTTTGTGCAAGGTATAACTAACTATTCATGTGCTCACCCATAGATGCCTGTTGATGTATCTGGGGGTGACAAAGATAGGTTTGATGTCTTGATGACACCTTTTGGCAAATGTTGCTTTCATATGAAAAGTAGTCCATTCTCAACACTAATGGTCAGATGAGATCCAGAATTAAATAATGGATGCAAAACCCTAATAGTTTATTAGTGAACATGAGATATTTTTACATTGTCTCCTTCTATTAACTTGCCCCTGATTGACAGCGGATGGATGTCATTTCAATGAAAGCTATCAGTACCAGAATGCAGTGGGAAATACTTTTGGCATTATAAAGGTGAAATTGCATTGCCTCTGTCAGTCCATGGGTACCAGTGATAAAATGCTAATCAGGTGCAGAAACCTATTGGAGCTCTGGATGGTTTCAATGTAGTGGAGGGCTAGCATTGAGAGCTGGAAACAAAGGTTGATGAGATGGAAATATGCAGGAATAGAGGAGCAGTAAGGCAAGAAGTAGGGAGGGATATGGCCCACATTCACATTAGGGATGTCTGTGCAGAAAGAGGCTTTTTTTGTTGCCAAAAACATAGTACCCAGTAGAAACCAAATTTTCTTCATCTGGAAAGCGCAAAAAAAGTGCAAATTTTCATGCCAAATCTGCACAGTGTCATTAAATTAAGTTCAGATTTGGTTTCTTCAGTAGTTTATGACATTTTTTTTCTTGATTGGTCAAACTTCAAACAAAATGTTCTTTTCTTGGAACAGTTCTATTCCACAAGTCTAACCAGCCATCTTGAACACTGATCTGCTGCTGGGAGAGAATCATAAGAACTGTTGCTAATATAACACTGGTCTTTCAGTATATACCAATGATCTTGGCAGGTAATGGTTAGGAAGATGCATTTGGCAGATAGCATTCCAAACATGGAAGAACTTGCAATCTCTAAGGTTACAGAAATTTACCATTACTGAGTTTACAAACCTCCACCAAAAACTTTGAGATGCAGTAGAAATTTGAATGTGTGGGGTTGGACAATATTCATTTGATGTGGGGTTTGCTTGTACTGTGTCGAGTGATTGTCTTTTTCAGAAAGGATGTGGATGGTTGGAAGCAGATCAGAGAAGCTTTACGCAAATGACATAAGGTTGAATAGGCAAGGCTAGATCTTTTGAGAGGGTAATTCTGGAGGTTTACTCATGTAGGAGAATGTTCAAACATGTTCAATTTTTTTTTAAAACTTTGAGGGTTTGCCTTTTCTAATTGGATAAAGAGAAATTGTCTCAGGTCATGACTGTTATTTTCATCAAGAGTGAATGAATACCTTAGAATATAAAACAGTTAGGTTTTTTTTATAATGGGGGAGTGAAAAGTTACAGAGGGCATGTAGGAATGTGGAACTGAGGTTGCAGTCAGACTGAGTATGGTTTTATTTTTCACAGTGCTTGACCACTGTTCCCAAATAGAGTCTTGGTATTAACACATTGTGATTTATCTGTGGGCACTGAAGCATAATTATAAGTTAATGGCTATATGCACAAATACAATGTACATATGCTTGGAATTTGCCTCGGCCTGAAAGATTCTTGGCATTTTTAAAAATAAAAACAACTCCAATAGTGTACAGTACATTAAATTGCTCAATTATGGAAAGAAATAATTGTGAATATTTATCTTTTGAATTAAGGGGTGCAGTTTTTTTCCCAATAGTACAGACAGGTCTTATGATGACAGTAGTTGCAGGTTAGGATAGTAAAGCAGATTCAAGAGCCTGATAATGGGATGGGGGAGGAAATGGTTCTTGACCCTAAAGTTGCTGCACTTTGATCACATGAAGCATTACTGTGGACCTATAAAGTAGCAATGTTACTATGTCCTCCTCCACACAACCTGCAAGGAGTCTATACATCTTGCTGTTTCCTCCCTTTGACCTGAGAATCAAGTAAATTTTTTTTGTCATCTGCTTGAACAAGTACAATCTGACGAAATGGCATTCTCTGGTGTAAAACATGCAGACACATAACCAGACATAACACATACAAGCAAACAATACATATGCAGGACAAGTATTTAATCGAGGTGTGGCAGCACACATCCTCGTGGCGAACCGGCCCCGCTTGTATTACCACATGGCGGGGCAGCCAAGGGGAAATGACATCATCAAAGGTTTCCCTCTGACTCCAGCATCCCTTCCAGCGTGCGCCCTGGGCAGCAATTATGATTTCATAATGCACCAGGTGACTGAGCTCATGCTACCCTTAAAGGGGCATGGTGAATTTGAATAAAAACTGTCATTAATGACATTCATCGTGGGCCTGTGTTTCTTCCACTGCTCACACTGCCACAGAGGCAACTAAATTAATAAGTATTCCTTTGTACAAATCAGAGTCTCAAAGTATGAGCAGTTCCTTTAGTCATTCAGCATTCTCACTGCCTGTGGGAAGAAGCTGTTCCTTAGCCTGGTAATACTGGCTCTGATTCTCCGAAATCACTTGCCCAATGAGAGCAGCTGAAAGATGCTGGGTGCAGGGTGAAAGGGGTCCTCAATGATTTTGCACTCAGATAACCATCCTGGTAGATCATGTTGAGGGGAGGGAGGCTCAAGTAATCCTCTCTGCCACTCTTATGGGCTTGTAGATTGACCTCCAATCCATTTCTCTGTGGCAACCATACCACACTGTCATGCAGCCGGCCAGGACACTCAATAGAGCTCCTATAGAAGGTTGACATAATGGTGGCCGGTAGCCTTGCCCACTTCAATCTTCTCAGGAAATACAGTTACGGTTGCAACTTCCTGACAAGTGAGCAAATGCTGAGGGTCCACAATAGGTCACTAGTTAAGTGAGCTCCAGGGAACTTGGTGCTCTTCACTCTACCATAGTTATTGATGTTTAGTGGAGGATGAACATTCCTCATCCTCCCAAAGTTCATGATCAACTCCTTCAACTTGTCCACATTGAGACTCAGGTTGTTATTCTCACACCGTATCATGAGATTTTCCACCTTTTCTCTGTATCAAGACTCATTGTTGTTACTGATGATGCCAACTAATGTTGTGTCATCTGCAAACTTGATGACACAGTTGGAGATGGATCTGCAATGCATTCGTGCATCAGTAACATGAACAGGAGCAGATGACCACACAGCCTGAAGTGCACCAGTGCTCAGCGTGACACTGTTCGATAGTTTGCTACTGATCCAGACAGACTGTGGCCTTTCCATTAGGAAGGCCAGAATCCAATTAGAGAGGGGTGTTGAGTCCCACCAAAGATGGCTTCTTCACCAGCCTCTGGGGAATACCAAGCTGAAGTCAATGAACAGCAGCCTGGCATATGAGGCTTTGTTGTCCTGCTGGGCCAGGATGGAGTGAAATGATAAGGTTCTAGCATTGTCTGTGGAATGGTTTCTTCTACAGGTGAATTGAAATGGGTCCAGCATTTCTGTGAGGTGTGCTTTTGATTAATTCCATCCCAGACATTCAAAGCATTTCATAATGATGGGGCTCAGTACCACAGGGCTGAAGTCATTGAGGCCTGTTATTGTCACTCCCTTGGGTACTGGGATGATGGTGCCTGTCTCGAGGGTTTTGGTGTGAAGTTGCTCTTTTCTTTGGTTAGAGTGTCTAAACTTATGATCTCAAAATAATCTGTTCTTCACACTAAAGGTGAAAATGCATTTCTCCTCCCAGAGGGTAGTGAATCTTGACAGATTTCTATTAATAGACCTGCAGAAGTCAATCAAGACTGATATATAGACTAAGTTTTAGGGTTCATGCAAGAAGGTAGAATTGACATTAATGATCTGTTGTATTCTTGAAGGGCTCAGACCTGAAATGTCGGCAATATATTTTCATCACCTATGGATGCTGCAAGATCAGCTACAGAAGAAAAAATTGAAGACCAAAATACCTTTGGATTATAGAGAATCCAAAGGTATTTTCTATTTGAATTTAAAACAAAAGGATAGCAAGTGAGGGAAAGAACTACTAACGGGCAACAGAGATAATTTATGCTTGGAATTGGAGGAAGTGAATGAAGTGGTAAATGAGTATTTTTCTGTTGCATTTTGTATTTATATTTACCAAGGAGAAGGACAAGGAAGATTGTCGTAGGGAGCATTATGTGGAGTTTACGTATGTCTGAGAGCATTTTGAGATCGAGGTAGTGCTTGGCCTTTCAAGGAGCATTAAAGAGGATGTGTCCCTGGCGCCCGATGGGATCTAACCCAGGTTATTTCAAAAAGGCAAGTTGAGATTGCTAGGACTTTGACAAAAACCTTTGCCTCCTCCATGAGTGTCTAATGTTGTAGCTTTGTTCATGGAGGGAAAATGATGATAATCCTTTATTATAGGCCATTACATGTCTTGCAGTGGTAGAAAAGCTATTGGAAAGATTCTAAGGATTTTGCACATTTGGAAAATCTGAGTTGGATCTGATGTCCTCTGACAGTAACTTTGAACTGAACCTTGGGGCAGTCAGCATGGCTTTGTGAGGGCCAAGTCGTGTCTTAGAAATTTGATTGAGTTTTTGAGTTGACAAAGATAATTGATGAGGATAGGGCAGTTGATGTTGTCTGTGTGACCTTAAGGCATTTGACAAGGTTGTTCATGGTAGATTGATCCAGAAGGCAAACATGCATAGTATCTATGGTGAGATGGTCCATAGACAAAAAAATAATAGTGGAAGGATTTTGTTTTGGCTGGAGGCCTGTGACTGCAGGGATCTGTATTTTGCAGGGATTGTGCTGGGACTCTCCTTGTTTGTATATAATGACTTAGGTGGGAAAAAATGATGGATGGGTCTACCGATGACGTTAAGATTGGAGTTGTGACAGTGCAGAGAGCCATCAGAGTACAACAATTAGTGAGAGATATGGGTAAAGAAATTGTGGTGGAGCTTAATCTGGACAGGTCTGATGTGTTGCACTTTGAGAGGCCAAATATAATGGCACTGATATGCAGAGGGATCTGGAGATCCAGTTCTATATAGCTCATTGAAAGTGACCATGTGATTAGACAATGTAGTGAAGAAGGTGATTGGTTTGTATGCCTTTGTTGAGTGGGGCATTGAGTATAAAAGTTTTTATTTTAATGTAATATTGCAGCTAGATAGGAACACTGTACAATAATGGTTGCCCCCTCACAGGAAGGACATGAAAGGTAACAAAACATTCACCAGTGTGTTGGCTGATTTGGTGGCTATGAGTTGTAGGAAGACTTTGGACTAACTTGGGTTGTTTTCTCTAGTATGCAGGAGGCTGAGGCCTGATCTGATAGAAGTTTACAAATTCAAGAGGGATGTTAACAGAGTGCACACTTTATTTAAAAAAAAATCTTTTCCCCAGCTTAAGGGCATCTCACAGTAGAGGAAATTAGTTTAAGGGAGATATGTAGAGGATTTTATTTTATTATGGTAGTTGTGTCGAGTAGGTTCCAGAGGCAGTGGTGGAAATTGCTATGAAAGTAGCATTTGTGTGCCTTCTAGATAGACATATGAACATGAAGGGGATGGAGGGATATGTATCAAATGCAAGCAGCAGAGATTTCAGTTTAATTTGCACATGTTCAGCACAGATATGTGGGCTGAAGTATCAATTTCTGTGCAGCACAATGTTCATCCTGACTGCAGAATTTTTCTATTTAAAAAGAAAGGGAGAATGAATAAACTAAGTAACTGCAGGCCAGTTGTTGTAACTTCAGTCATTTTCTAATGCACATTTTCTAATGCACTTGAAATCCAAAATAATATTTTGCAGGTGACTTTAATTAAGAATCTAATCTTCAGCAAAATCCATGACTGCATTAATGAACCTAACTGAAATATGTTGAATGAATCTGATTTGTGTTTACGATTTTGTCGGTCTCCTCATTGAGAAACTGTTGCAGTGTAATGCAAGTACAATAAATTCTAACGGGGTAAAAATGTGATGTGCTACATCAGCAATGTAACAGTGGCTCCATGTTCTCTTTTTCGCAAAAGTTGGTTCCATTGAAATCATGGAATTGAATGTTAGAAGATAATTTTGTGTAGCTGTTATTCATTCAGTGTGTGCTGAACTCACCAAAACAAATTTTTATCTCTCTGAGTGCAAACTTGATTCCAAAAGACAGGATATTTCAATTGCATTCCTCCCAGGAATGTGTACCCTTTGAAGAGACTACTTTTTATTCAGTTACAGCAAGGTTGCTGTATATTTTAAGACTAACTGATGGGACCATTTGTGAAAATATGGTTCCCAGACTGATACAAAGAAAGTGGATTTGTATGCATGGATAACTCTAAGCATTTCAAAAATAAACAAAATGTGTCTTAAACCTTGTACATCAGTGTAATGAGTTGCAACAGAAAATTTGTATCCTTCTAAATCCCGCAAGCAGTAATGAAATGTGTTTCTCCAGATACACATTGGATACAACTTTGCTTCACGGCCTTTCGCTTTTCCTGAAAAAGTTGACAGAGCCTCGCTTTTCATTGACAAGGTAGCTTTTTTTTGACCATAAAGCATTTTGTAAGCACTGCATTGAAGAGCTAACTTTCTTTGCTGATCTGCCACATTATATACAAATTCAGATGATTACTGCAATACAGTATTTTATTTCCCTGTTGAACTGTTTCTAAACTATAACTTTTTTAATGTGATGATCAGAATAGCCACAATGTGTGGCTGCGGTTATTTGTAAGCTTCATGCATTATTCTTTTGCTTTGATATTTAACTTCTAATATAGTCAAAAAACTTAAAATAGACTGATTAGCAACTTGTCATATCACCTTATTGGTTTAAACTGAATGAGCCGCAGACTCTGCATGTTCAAATCCTTGTCAATTCACAACCCTTGGTGTCTTGGAAATTCAGCTCTTCCAGGAAGATGTCACTCAGTGTGACAATGACTGTGTGGGCATGCTGCTACAAAATTCAGTGCTGTTTGATGTTCAAGGCATTGGATGCACTAAATGGCCCGAGTACATTCCAAAGTTAATTTTCTCAATTCACTCCAATGCATTACATAATCTGAAGACAATGGGTCATTTTGCTTCCAATACTTCAACTGTTTTAACTTATTTCCTTTCCATCTCATCCTTGTGTACCAACTGTTTTGTCCTTTTTCATACGAATTTGTCTAGTTTATGCCTGACTTTTACAGCCTGAATTCTGCTGCTCATGTTTTTTTTTCTGTTCATTTTTTGACAAGTTCTAACTGCTATATAATTTGAATGATGCTGTAGTTCCCTTAATTTCCAACATTAATCCCGTCCTTGGGCTGGAAACCCATTGATGGAGATGCATCAGAAATTTCTATCCTCGCTTTTGGTCGTGCATTAGTTAGACTCTATATTTGGGCAATTAATTTTGTTTTTTAGATGTGTCATAAGATGGTTCATCAATTTCCCTATTTTTTGAAACTCTGGGTGTATCTCTGAACAGTATAACCATTTTCTGACTTTCTCAACGAGAAGAATTGTTGGTTGTAAATTGTGTTGTATCCTTAAAACTGTAACAACCTTTGCACCAACATTCTCCTCCACTTTTACTTTTCATTAATATTTGAATGGAAACCAGGAATACTAAGAATGCATGTTATAATTGCATGGAACAATTTTTACCAACAGTTCACCAGACTTGTTAGTGATACCAGACAGCGAGATATTAATATCTACTTCAGAAATCTTGTTAGCATTCTTAGTCTTGCAAACATTTGAATGTTTTTAATTTTGCTCAGTCTCCTGATTTTCTGCTGCTGTTATTTTCGAATTGTTCCATTTCGTTGGTTTCCCCCCCCCCCCTCTAAATTCCTCCATAAACAGCCAGAATTGAGAACACAGGGAAGATGTACCATTGTTCAACGAATGTATTCTAAATGTGTTCCTTAATGTTGTTGCAAAGCTATTAGATTTTTGATTGGAAGGGAAAATGCATTTTCCAGAATGTCTTTGAAGCTGGAAAATGTGCTCCCACAAGATAGTTGGTGATGCACATTGATGGAGAAGGCGCAGCAGCAAGATTTTCATCCACACGTAACCTGCAGACAGACTTTGTCCTGCTTGATTTATTCCATCATTTGCTAACAAGAGTTTTGCCTAATCAATTCTTGCCTGTGGAATCTGTTGATCCTATCTTTGCTAAGTTCCATTTAAGTAATGTATTTGCTCAATGTAATCATGAGCTTCGACACCACTCCCTCCCCCTTCCTGCTCCTGATCTATGACTAATCTAGTTCTGATTAAACCGTATGCATTAATATTGCCCCATGGTCTAGATACTCAAATCTTTTGCATCAAATCATTAAACCCAATTTGATATTTCAAGTGAACTTAATGGAGAATTCTGCTATATGTGCTGATCTTTCACAATTTGCCTCAACATCTAAAGTAGAAATGCCAACCTCCACCTTGCCCTTGATCTTGAAAGGGCCCTAGTTTGCTGAAAGATTAATGAGAAATGTCAAGCCTCTGCAAGTCTGAATACAGGGCACTGATGTGAAGCAATAGATGCCTATAGTCGTGCATTAATTGGGCACACGGACAGAAATCTCTTCAGATTCACATGGTGTGTGCTCACAGCAGGAACTTGTGTGGCCCTCAATGTTCAGTTATGAAAATTGTTGCTCTCAGTATTCATTGGCTGATTTTAAAAAGAAAATAAAGGGATGCTCACTCATCTGTCTCGCTTCTCTATTAAATTTAATTAACTGTACCAACTCACCAAACACAATGTTAATTAACTGTCTTGTGCCAGTGGGGACACCAAGTTGACTGACCAGTGAGAAGTGGCTAGTGATCCCTTGAAATGATATGATGGCTTGAAAGTTGAGCAGCTGATTTTAGAGGTCATAAAGATGCCATTATTTTGCACTCTTTTGGTGTTGCATTTAAAACAAATATCAAAGTATTAATTTCTGATAATATGCCATACTTTAGCACTTCCCAACATATTTATTACCAAGCAGTCCCTTGTGGCAGTTCAACTTTGGGCCTATTTTTACTGTCATCTTGAGGTTTTGGACATCATGGATGTGCTGGGAAAGAGAATTATTTTGGATCTGGGATGAAGCCGTGATATGTTTCTGTGGGTTTGAATTTCTTGCCGCCTTGGTCTATTGGTCTTTTCTGAGTGGTAATCTCCTTAGAATATTATCCTTAAAATATTATCCTTTGTTCTGAAAATACTGACTTGAATCTTGTCTTATTTTTCAGTTGGGAAGGCTGAAATATATTGATTTGTTTGGTCCACTGATAGAAACTAGACTCCCTTCTGAGCTTTCTTTATTTTCTTGACTCTTACAGACTGGAAGACAAAGGAGCAGATGTAGGGTGTTCAAATCAAATCTTATCTGCTATTTGAATCATGGCTGATGTACTTTTCCTCTCAACCCTGTTCTCATCGTTTCCTCCCCAACTTTGCATCATTTTTCTTTTACTCTTTAATAAGGTGTACTGTGAAAAGATTGTTATAGACTTTGAACATAAATGAATTAGTTGTGTGAAGTGTTTGAGCCAAATGCAGGCAAAATTAAGCATCCTTTGTAACTTTAAATGTACACCATTTCATAAAGCTGAATCAATTTTAAGTTCTTATCAAACATTGTGTCTCAAATTTTGGATTGTTCTTTGATATTGGTGCAGATATGTGAAGACAATAATAGCTAAAAGCAACTCTTGCAAATAATCGAGGCTGTGACCCTGCTGAACCACGAATCAGAGTGCTGAGTGGTATTGTACTGTCAGTACTTTTATAATTGTTTGTTTGTTTGCTGAATGCGCTTGTTTTTATTTGCAGGTAGTTATTTGTATTTTTATGTAGCACTTTTTAAACTTCTGGCTGGATGGTAATTGTATTTCATTGGCTTTGTATTTTACTGGCACAATGACAATAAAATTGAATCTAATCTATCTAATCTAAATGGGCTGTGCTTATCCAAATATCAACAGCAGTAGAAGGCTATTGAGACAGATGGTAAAGGGAACTGCAGAAAGCAGATGTGTACATGTATATAGACAAGACTTGACAACCACACAAGTACATTTTGGATCAGAAGGCGGGTTAACATATGAGGAAAAAGGATACCAGCAATGTAAAACATACAAGTCGCTGTGAAATATGAGCCTTAAGCTGCTTGGAGAGAAGCAAAAATAAAAGCCATCTGGCTGAAAATAATGAAGATGGATATATTCACAGAATATAGATTAATGTCAAAGTGTTGAATGTATCCGTATTCAAACATTGTTCATGATGGTGAATACAACTGAAGTTCGGTTTCCTTTTGTTTCTGCATTGGTGTTTTAAAAGCAAACTAACGCTGGAGAGACTGGCAATTCTTTTTTTGCTCCAGTTGCCAGTGATGGCATCTCTTGAGTGTCTATTCTATGGGTGTGGTTTATGTCTGCTGAATTTGTGAATTGTGATTCACATCATTTGATTTTTGACTGTAGTGTAAAGTCTGTCTATGTGTTATTTTGAGTTGTAACTTCATTCCTAAACCTCAATATTTATACTTGTCACAAGTCTTCTACTCTTTTTGCTTCCTCTTATAACTTTCTACCAAGCTGGTATGTGTTTTCATTCTTACCTTATTCTGGACCTGTTTTGGTGTATTTCTGTGGTTTACGTTTCCCTTGGGAATATATTTGGACCATCAAAGGCAGCTTTTGCTGTTCAATTATTTTCTCTTGCCTGCATCCTTTCATTCCAACATATACAGGTCAGGTCTGTTCTTGTCTCATTAAAATTGGCTCATTTCTAATAGTTTTTAAAAAATCCTTGCCAATTATCTCTAAATCATAAAATATTACAATGGCAGTTTTCCAAATGGTCCTCTTTGATACTTCTTCATTTTCCCCAACATCTGTTCCTCAAAATCAAGTCCAGCATTACTTCCTCACATCCCTTTTCCCCTTTATACTGACACATCAATATTAGGATGGTTGAAGTACCCCATTATTGCAACCCTCTGGTTTTTGTGCAGCCTTGTATTTTCCTGTAAATTTATTTAATATCCTTCCCATCAGCTAGTACCAGTGAAATAATTACTGCAGTATAATTGCACCATTATTGTGAATTTGAAACTAATGGATCTCTGCCTCCCAAACTCGCAGCTTCTTGTACTGCATTATTCTGGTCCTACTATTTCTTGCTCAAGGACTATTCATCTCTCCCAGTCCTTTGTGGAACATTGTGAAATGTGTCATTCGCTGCATTGCAAGAAACCACTGACATCTTGAAGACGTAATTTTTCTTTAGTCATTCATCAGTTAATATGCAATTGTGACTCCCAGGATGTTGGTGGTGCAAGTTTTGGCAATGTCGATGTTGCTGAATAATGAGGTAGGCGATAGAAAACGTGCTGGAAATGGTCGTCGGATGATGAATATAGTTTAAATCGTGCTGATATTGATTTGTAACTGCAGATTTTGCTAGTCCATGTGTGAAAAGAGCGTTGATTTTGCATGTGGATGATGAAAAAAGTTTGGAGACGAATAAACAGCAATTTAAAAAAAAAAAATGGAACTAAAAGAACAGCCATTGTACAAGAACTTGATTGTGAGTCTGATGCAGGTAAGGTTGTTTGGAGAAGAAAATGGTGGATGTACCGGTATCTGGTTTTGTTGCTCTGAATTTCCTGAGATTGTTGGGAAGCAGAGACGTAGCCACTGCTCAGCAAGGTCCTACTGCCTAGTTGTTATACCAACAACTCTGTGCAGGCTTTGTGATGGAATTTTAAAAATCCTGCAACCTCTGAGGACTGTGCCTATGCTGGGCAGCATACCATGTGGCGAGGTGGGGGGCGGGGGGATGATGTTGCAGAGTCTGGGGACTCAGAAGACCAGTACAGGATGCCGTAAACTAGGTGAATACCCCATGTTGAGAAGAAGCACGAGAGATGCCTTTACAGGAAGGTATCCATGACAGCAGCCAATGAGGGGCTCAGCAGCTGAAGGACCCGCACAGGGTGTTGGCGACGTACTCAAATGACCCACACAGGCTACGGACTGCTGGAACTGGCTTGTGGAAATTAGGTAATGCAGCTGGGATTCGAGAGGGCGAGAAGGACTCCCGAAGGGACCCGGGTGTTGAGGCTTCCTGATAGTATTGGAGGTTTTGACTTGGAGCTTGAGTTGCCAATGGTTTGAACAGGAAGCTGTGTGGCTGCAAGAGTGTTGGAGGTGAATCCACGGACACATAGTGTCTCTGAACGGATACTCTTTTGTTTTTTTTTTCTCTTATTGCCAGGGGTGCTGGGCAATGCTCATGGTAACTCTTTGCTTCATGGCTGACAAAAGTTGAAGTCTCATGTATATTAAATTTTTATGTATTATTATGTTACCATAAAAGCAACCTGATCCTTATACAAATTCAAAGTTAGAATGAAATATTTTTCATCCATCCATATTTCTCCATTCCTTTAACTTTGGAATATCTTTAAACATGGATTTGAAAATAAATTGATGATTTGTCCAAAATCCATGATGTGCCACAGATGGACCAAAAATTCCAGGTGGACAAGCAACATATTTTGTGGGGTGGGGGGGTGGTGGTGTGGTGTAAGGATGTAGCATGTGGAATGACTCAAACACTTGTTGACTTGAAACAAAGGCTTTTATTAACAAAAGACTGGAGTGTAGTACATTGAGGTCGACCAGTCCAGACGAACCTGGGTCTGGTTAGCAGCACCCTTTTATGACCTGCCAGTGGGCGTGGCTACAGCTCTCAGCCAATCACTACTACTATATGTAAATGTATACATTGGTGATAGTATCCTGTACTATCACAAATGATTTGCAATGTTGTCATCAAATTAATAATTTCCCTATTTTGTATAGGGCCAAGCTTGATGTTTCATCAAGATGAGTTTAATGAACTTTAAATTTAAATACACAGGCCCTTCTGGCCCACGAGCTCATACTGCCCAAATATCCCAATTAACCAACAACCCATGTAGACATGAGGAATGTACAAACTCCTTACAGGCACTGCCAGTTCTAACCCTGGTTACTGGCACTGTAATAATGTTCCACTAAACCATGCCATATTACCAACAATGTGCCAGTCCACTCAAAATGATATTACAGAGTCCATTCTGGAATGCCATCACAAAAGTAAAATGAATACAAACTTATTGTCACGTGGGAAGGACGAGAAACTGAGCAAAAAAAGTGAGTAGCTGATGTTTTTCACAACTTAAGAGGCTGGGATTTGTATCACCAATAAGTCCAAATATATTGTTGTATGCATTAAAACAGCGAAGTTGTTTTTTGAGGAGACAAATATAGACCTTTTATTTGGTCCAACAAGAAAGACGCTATACAAAGTACAGACATTCAGAGAGGTTATTGATATGGAGCAAAGACAACAGATTCTTGTTTTTTGGGGGTTCACTCAGGAGTCTGATATAAGCATGAAAGAAACTGTCCTTGAATCTGGTGGTGCATTATCTCAATGTGTGAATATTTTTCCTGATGAGAAAAGAGTATGACTGGAGTGTATTACGAGCCCAGAGGACCCCAAAACCCAGCAGCAATAGAAATTCACCAAGACAAATGGTTACTTAAATAAAAGTTGCTTTTAATTATCTTTAAACATGAAAATAGGATCAAACCTTAACATTACTATTTAACTTAACTCTTTCTAATCCTAAGCTCATGTGTATATAATGTGTGAGTAAGTTCTTTGATTCACAGTCCAATCTCGCTTCTCAATCCTCCAAGTTCACTGTTGCAGGCAATTCTTATACTGTGCACAGAATTTAACATTTATGAATTTCACCAGGCTTTGATGCTTGCAAGGTATATGGTTTCTGCTCAGGAAGGTTTTTGTCTGTTTTCAGAGAGAGATTTGTTGCTCATTGGACACCTACAACTGATCCCTTCTGATCAGCCACTTCAGTGTCTTGCCAAAGAAACTTGCCTCAACAGGGATTTCCGGATTATAACCACTTTCTTTCAGGTCATCATAGAGTTACTTTTTGTTTCCCTTATTTCAAGTGAAACATTATACAGCCACCCATCTCCTCTTGTATGAACCCCAATGGCTTTGACCAGTCTGAACTCAGAACCCATCTTCAAATTGGGGTTTTTCCACAAGCTTGTCAGCTTGTCGTGTTCCAGGCCCAGCTGCTGCTGAACTGTAGAACAGAATTCTCCCTCCCTCTCCCCCCCTCCCTTTCTACAACTCTGCCAATCTTTGTATCATCTGTAAATTATGAACCCACCCACCTACTTTTATAAACAAGTCATTTGGATACATCATTAATGTCAGGTGCTTAAATGGTGCCAAATCTCCTCTGGCTTCTGAGAAAGTAGAGACACTAGTTTGCTTTCTTGGCTGTTGCATTGATGTGGATCTTGAACCCATTCTGGTAATATATTTATTTAAAAATTATGCTCATTGTTTTTCCTTTGATATACATTGATGAATCCTTTCATGTGATGCTCCTGTTCAGAAAAGCTTTGTCTATTTGAGATATTTTAAAGAAACTAAAATTGTTCACGAAGCACATTGGTTGGTTTAAAAATTTTAAAACATCCAACACAAACTATGCTCATGTCTGTCTAGATGAAATATTTTTAATTAAAGCACATAGCTGAATGCATGCTTAAAAATCACTACCATTTAGAGATATTTTATAAAAGAATGGCACTACCAAATTTGAACAGGATCAGAATAGGGGAAACATGAGATACAATTGCATGTTGAATTTCAAGCTACTTTAAAAAAAATTCTGATAGGAAATAGTAGACATGAGACTTAATTTTCCTTTCTCTACTGACATTGCCTGACCAGCTGAGTTTATCAAGAATTTCCTGTATTCTCTTTTCTATCAGCTATTGTTACCAATAGCAGTTATATTTGTATTGAGCTATGAATTAAAATGAGAAAGTCAAAACCTGTGCTGAACATACCAATATATTTGTAGTATCTCGCTCTAGCCACACAATTTATAAACACCATAGGAAAGTCCTAATGGCAATAGCACACAATTTGTGAAGACCATGGAAAAGAGTGATGGCAGACCTGCCCTTCCAGAATTCCATGCAGCAGGGAACAGGCTGTACGCATGGAGAGCTCATTGAGGGGTTTCTCTGCTGCACAGAATTCTGGGATGGCATTATCCACCATCTCTCTGTCCCACTCTGACTTTCCCTACAGTCCTTTAGACATTTATAAAGGTTTATATAGGTCGGCAAAGTTTATACCTTTTTAATCTTTTTTCCTTCATGTTTCTGCACTCGCGTGAAAATGTAATCAACATGTCACTACTTTATCCTAGGATACACTGTCACTTTCACACTGGGCTTATCAGAATGCAGACTTCATGAGATGCCAGGAAAATATTACCTATCTCCGATACATATGTATCTGATGATGCCTATGTGTCGATTAAAGTGCTTTCATATTGGACCCTTAACCGGTAGATTGGCCTTCAATTACAAGGACAAGGTGTCAATGTGAAAGGGACTTCTGATAGCTGGAAGTAACAGATTGGAAAGGCTGGCAGTATGAAATTGATTAGTACTTTTTTCTGTATACCAAATATTCTCCCAACAGAATCTAAAGGTAATGCTAGGAGTTTGAATTGCAAACTTAATAATTTGTTCCAGAAGGTTTTTAAATCATTTGTAAATGAAAGGTTTCCAAGAAATTCTGCAACTGAAGTGAGGTAGAGAGTTTACCAGTTGCATACTGAGAAGATTATTTTGATCCCTGCTGGGAAAAATTTTGTACTCTGTATCAGCTATTGGTGACATTATTAAACATATCACATATTTTGAGATGATGCAACCAAATATGAAAAAGAAAAAAAAGTCAAAGATTTAGTTTGGATAAATGTTATAATCTTATTGATCTCACTTATCTTGCACATAGAGAAAGTCAAGTTGCATGTCATGTTAAAGTGGGATTAAAGGCTATTGTCTTGTATGTAGTTTAACACGGGATGTCATCAGTGATTGGAAACCTATTTGTAGTTATCTTTGATATTTTTTTTAAAAGAAGTCTCCAATTGTACCATGTACCAGAAAAAAAAAAGATTTATTCTATGACCTAACGTCAGATGGTTCAGGCTGCAGCTTTATCTTGATTGAATTGTATGGTTATTTTCTGCATAACTATGCCATTGCAAACCAAAAATGTAAATCATATAGCTTTAACCACAGGTCAAGATTATTCAACATTTACACTAATTTAGAGATAAATCGTGCCAAAACAAAATTGTTCATATTTGTTTGCATTATTTTGCACTGTGGACACTTTTCGATCGGGTCGTGCTGGTAAAATCAGATGATAAATGAACTTGAACTTGAAGAGTTATTCGCAAATGGACCTTGCTGATAATAGCCCTTAATTTGGCACCTTAAGGAGTCTCCATGATTTAAACAGGAACATTTGGGGTTCAGAGATTTTTGAATGTATTTTTAAAGATGAATAACTAATGGATTTGGTGTTTATAAGTCTTTTTCAATAACTTAACAATAGGTTAGTCACAGCTGGCTGGCAATGAGGTTCAGAATCCATATCTTTCAAAGTACAAATGCAACTCATTTATTATAAAATAGAGGAAAACAGAAAGCAGGAAATTTTAGTTTAGCATGTATTAGGGGACAATGTTAGAAGCTATTATTGAAGACTTGAACACAAGGAAAAAAAATGGAAAAGTCAGTATGGTTTTGAAGAAAAAAAATCATTTTTGCTCAATATATTGGAAATGTTTGACAAAGTAAATTGTGCTGTGGAGAAACAGACAAGTCTTGTACAAAGATTTGCAGAAGACATTTTCTCACATCAAAGGATTTTGAGGAAAACACAAGCTTACGATTAGACAATTATCTGGCCGATAGAAAATCGTATTGCCTTTTCTGCTAGGCCTGATTTATTGATTAGTGTTCCCCAGCGGTTGGTGTTGGGGTATTATTTCCTACAGTTTCTATAAATGGTTTGGATGAAAGCTTGAAAAGTACGGTTGATAAGTTTGCTTCTGACACAGAATTAGAAAATTTGAGATGCGGAGAGGGCAAAGAGAAGCACAGTCCAATATATATATATGGTCTTGAGAGTGGACAAATACATGTCAATTTTTCCTAAAATTGTTATCTTTTTAAATATTAAACCCAGATTAATAAAGAAAGAATAAAATAGAACATTAGATAACATTTGTTTTCTTCACCAGATTGTTTTTTCTGGATATTTAAATAAGAATTTTGATACGCAGTGGCATTTGAGTGAACCAGGACATATACAGATGGTACTGAACAAATAATTAGGAAATCTGAGAATGTTATGAGGTGAATTGAATACAAAGGTAAAGGTTCTACTTATATGGGACACTTGTCAAACCAACATAATTTTGTTTTTTTTTTAAAAAGGAAGGATGTTTATAGTTGGAAACTTTTCAGAGGAGGTTTATATGGAATAGCTGGGTTCTCTAATAAGGTTGGATAGGCTCATCTTGTACTTGCTGGAATCTAGAATTGATGAATGGCTTGACAGGAACATGCAAAATTCTGGTTTTGATATGATCCATGTAAAGAGGATGTGTGCAAGAATCCAGATATAGTGCTTGCTATCTTAAAAAATGAATGATCACTACTCAAGACCAATAAATCAAAATTATTTCTCTAACCTTTGTGAGCCTTTCCTTCAAGTGGAAATGGAAGTCAAGTTCTTGAACATTTTTAAGGCGAATAGATTTGTGATGAGCAAAGAGGCGAAGAATTGCTGGGGTAGAATTGCTGGGGTAGATGGAATGAAGAGTTGAGGTTACATTCCAATTTGCAACACTGGAGCAAGCTTGTGAATTGGATGCATATAATGAAGAGATAAGTGGCCTGCACTTGCTGCCATTTGCTCCTACTTCTAATCCATATTTTTGCATAGTCAAAACTAATTTATATTAATGTTTTATGTATTTCTTTCCTGTAATGATCCAAACAATTAAATGAAATTTTTAAAAAAGACTCGAGTTTTCTGATCATTGTTTCTCGAGCAAGCTACACCTCAGAGGTCATTGGGAAAATATTTCAAATATTACAGCAGACTTTCCAAGAAGGACAGCCCTATCTGTACCAATGAAATTGATTTTTCCAGTCAGCAATATACAGGCCTTAGTGAAGGGTTAGTGCAGTGTTATTACAATGCCAGTGACTTGGCCTTGAATCCAGTGCTGTCTGTAACGAGTTTATGTTCTCCCTGTGACCTGCATGGGCTTCCTCCTATGTTCCAAAACATACAATTAACATAAGTTAATTGGGTGAAATTGAGCAGCACTGATTTCAATGGCTGGAATCTACTTCTATTTTGCTGTATATTTTTTTTAAATGCTTTTTGATAGAAAATGGGTCGGAAGGAATGGGTACTACTCTGTACTACAGAATGGCAGGTGCATGGAGGTGTGCACATCATTGTTTGATCAAAATGAAAACAAGAATGTGTTGCAGTTTGTCTTCTGCAAATGTCAGACATCCAGAAATTTCTACCTTTGTCATGTCCTATTTAGTTGTGTGGCTCTTGTCTCAAAACTTGATGTGTGTTAAAATTATGACCAAACTAAGGCGTTGACAACAGATGCTTGGAGGCCTGTTCCACTACAAACAATATCATGAAATCTTATTCTGTAAGCCAAGATAAATCTAACTCCTTTGCAAATGGTTCAAAGGTCATTAAGTCTCTGCATCATCCTTAACATCATAAGAAACCAAAGATTTCTGCAGCTGGAGGCTCAAGGCGATAACATCAAAGAGTGTACTGTTCCCTCCTACATAAGGAGATGTATAAAATTGAAGCAAGATTTCAGAGTGGAGCTTCAACACCATGGAAAAAAAAAGCATAATGATTTCTGTCAATCAGAAATGTTGAATGAATGATCCTCATCTGCTACTTATAAAGATCATTAAAATCAGTCTGCAGGAAATTTGATTAATTCTGTGTGATATCAAGAAACTGAGCACGGAGTGCAGAAAAACCTCTGAGGCCAGCTGTACTTGTGAAATGTGCTCCAGCACTAGCTGTGTTTCTGTTTCAATACAGTTACATCATTAGGCATCTGTCAGAGTATGTGGAAATAGCTTAGTTACTTCCTGTTCACAAAAATGAGAACATTCCCAATTAAAATGTTCAATCTGCCATCATGAAAGTAATTAAAGCGGTCATCGATGGTGCTGCCCAGTCGCACCAACTGGCCAATAACCTGCTTATTGAAGTTGGGTTTCTCCAATGCCACTCGGCTACAGAACTCAATTAGGGCCTAGTCCAAACAAGGACCAAACCTTGAGTTCTGGGGGCAAGTTGAGAGTGACACTGTTCCTTGGTAAAATTAAAGATTATAGATATCAAAAGATCAGTGCTACTGTTATTGAGGATCATAAATCTCTCAAAGGAAGATGGTTGTGGCAGTCAAAAATTTGATCATTGCATCTCTGGACATCACAGCTGCTAATCACAAGGTCAGAAATGGAGATGTTTAATGATGTTGAATTCCTTTTAAAAATCAGAAAAGAATTGGACAGGCTTGCATGCAGGCAAGAAAATGTTAGCAAGTAATTTTTTTTTACATTGGAGCCAAGCAATAACAGTCTACAAATGGGGGAAAAAAAAAGTGTTCAACCAGCTATCTTTCGTATTCAATGACACAATCATTGATAAGTCTCCTTCAATTGATATTGTGGGTGGGTGCATTGATGGGAGAGGTATAGAGGGCTATGGACTGGGTGGAGGTCAGTGAGACTCGGCAGAATGATAATTCAACACATACTAGAAAGGCCAAAAGGCCTGTTTTCTGTGCTGTAGTGTTCTATGTCAGTGAGGTCACTGACAAAAGGCAAAGGAGGAAAAACCCAACACCCAACCCCAACCAACCAATTTTCCCCTGCAACCGCTGCAACCGTGTCTGCCTGTCCCGCATCGGACTTGTCAGCCACAAACGAACCTGCAGCTGACGTGGACTTTTTACCCCCTCCATAAATCTTCGTCCGCGAAGCCAAGCCAAAGAGAGTGTTCTATGGGTAATGAAACACTTTTTATTATTTTTAAACGATATTTTTAATATTTTTTCTTCAAAACAAAATCACCATTTAAAATTATTTCATTTTTTTTTATACCTGCCTTCAGTCTCTTTCAAGGTCACTCGTTGCCAGCTTGCTAATTTCCGCCAGTTTGTTTTCAAAGTCATCATTCCAAATCTTTAAAAACTGAACCTGAACTATTTTGGATGCAGAACCTTACATATTCCATGCTTCATTGACACAACAGTGCAGTTTAATATGAAAAGTTGCATTCTCCTGATGACAACTATTTTAAATTCTGTATCTATCAAGTGACTAGGATAGTCCTGATGCCAGAAGAATTGTTTTCCAAAGGTAGAAGGTGGTTGTAATTTAACATCCAAAGATCTCTTCCATGTAAATATGAGAGGAGATCTTGAGGGAACAGGCTTAATTCTTGTGCCTGATGAGATGGTGACATTTTATTTTCTGTTTGAATCCATTACTTTCCTTGTTTAAAGCCAACTCGCTTACATTTGCAGTTTGGCTGGTACCCTTTTTCTTCCTCCATCCAATCGCTTTATGTCCATCAATATTTGCAAATTTATTTCACAGCCATGCATTTCAGTCTTGCTCCAACCCAACTCAGCTGGTATTTGTGATTCCAGCAAGCTCCCCTCTTTCTACATTAGTATCTCAATTGTGTTTAAATACAGGACATGCTCCCAGCCTCTATTTGCAATACAACAACATGATTGCACACCCTTTCCCTTTCTACGATTACATTAAAATGTATCGCCTTCTAATTTTTTTATTCAAACTTGACAGTTTTCTTGCCCACTACTGACTGCAAACTTAACCACACTTCATCAATTGCATTTGATTTGCTCTTGCTATTTTTTAAAATTTAGACATACAGCATGGTAACAGGCCATTTTGGCCCACAAGACTGTGCCAGCCAATTACATCCAATTAACCTCTACGTCCGGTAAGTTTTGAGTAGTGGGAGGAAACTGGAGCGCCTGGGGAAAACACACAAAGACATGGGGAGAACGTACAAACTCCTTACAGACAGTGGAGGATTTGAAACCTGGACCCAGTCGCTGGCCCTGTAACAGCATTGCAGCCATTTTATTGCTGTGCTAAAATTTGTGCAGGCACAGGACTTCTCCACCTACCACTCTCCTCCTCCTTTTCCATGCATAAAACTATATCTGAGGTGCTGCTCTACCCCAATTCTTCACCAGGAAGACTCTCAGACCTTTTTTTTTTCTCCGTTCATTTCTCAATAAGACTTGATTATTGCATTTCTGCTTTTTCAATTTTTGCTTAGCTCAATACATTTCTTCCCAATTCTCTCCATTTTTCTAACACATCTTTTGCATCTTTCCTCACAGTGGAATTTTCAAGCAACTCTTATTATGATGTTCATACTGCTTTTGCTCTAACATTCATTCTTGTGCCCTCTGATGTACTGGTGGCGATAATAAACTACTTGTGACATCTAAACAGATTTAATTGGCAAATACATTTTCTCTAACTTTTATATCACATAGAAAAACAGATTCAGAATTTGTCATGAATGTGTTACAAAATATGTTGTTTTGTGTCAGCATTATTGTGTATTTCAGATGCAAAAATTGCTATACGTCAAAATAATAATTATCCTTTCCTCCATCCTGAGAAAGCTGCTGCACGGTCTATCAACTTTTGAAATTGATTAGTTTCTGTGTGGAATGTGCAGCCACAAAAATTACTATTCTCTACCAGACAAATACGTGTGGATTTGGTCTAAGAATTGATATTACTTTGTAGTTTTGTGAAATGTGTCATTTCCCTTGTGAAATAAGTTATCCTAACATTGTACATTAGCAAATTATATGCGTTGTCTTGATAACTAATGTGTTGCTGCAATTGAACTGATTGTTTGGGTTTTTTTAATTGAAAAAGAGAACTATCAAAATTCAGTTGACAAATGAAAACACTCACTGATTTAGTGCAATTAATAAATAATTTCTAATTTTCTTTTATTTAGCTCAGTGTTAAATGAATGTATATCAAGATACAAGAATGTTAGCACCTTCAGAGAGAATTGTTAAAATATTACAGATGAAGTACCAACAAACTGTTTCACATTCACAGCTGAGTGATCAAATATTAATGGCGACAGGCTCTCAGAGCCGTAGATGGTATGATAATGTGCAATTCAATTGATGTCTGGTCAGGGTTCAAGTTTACTTCCATGGATGCGTGCAGACCATGGGGGCAGATATGAGGACCTTTGCACACTTTTCAAGTACACCTTTTGAAATGTTGCTGAAAGCACTGAGATTAAATTTGATCTTTTTTTTACATCAGTTGATGTGGGCTTTGGGTGCTGTTGCAATGAAATTTAATCCACAGAATAAGAGGTAATGCATTTGGGGCAGGCAGTAGAAAAACCTTGCAGAGTATCCCCACAGATCCTTAAAGGGAATAGAGCAGGTTAAAAACAATTTTTTTAAAATCTCCATTAATCAAAGCACAAAATGTAAGAGAAAGATTATGCTAAAATTATGCACAATATTTGATCGGATTAGTTCCTCTAGCACTTTTTTAAAAATTAGATACATTACTGGACATAACAATTGCATTGGAGAGTGGTGCAGAATTTTGAAGATGTTGTTATGGCTGGATCAAGGTTCAAGAACCTTTTCCTCCAAGAGCTATCAGTCTCTTGAATTACTCCATGCTACCTAACCATAAACCACTCTGGGACCACAAAAAGATCTCTCTGCACTATTGAAATGCCATGTTCTTGGACAAACTGAAACTAAACTATACATCTTTATTTCTCTGTCATTTTTGTATTTATCTGTCTTGTAATTTATACTACTGTTGCTGTAACTTGACCATCCATTTGAGGTTGACAAGTAAGAATTTCAGTGCATCTGTGCACCTTGTATAATGACGAACTCTGCATTTAGTTAAAACTTGGTAACAAAGCTAAAAGGTAATGCTGTCCACATCTATAAGAATAATGAGCAGAAAATGTTAGATGTGGTGTGTTTCAATGGAAATAGTCTGTGCTGGTCTTCTTTGGCTTGGCTTCGCGGACGAAGATTTATGGAGGGGGGTAAAAGTCCACGTCAGCTGCAGGCTCGTGATGCGGGACAGGCTGGTCTAGAGCAAGGTTAATGTGCATCAGAATGACACTGAATTTGACTTTGAGAGTTGTGCAGGCACTTGTACTCATGGTTTCCAGAGGTTGCAGGCAAACACTTGCTCTGTACCTAAAGCCAGAGTTATCATTGTCTTGGGATTCTTCCTATTTGTCTCACCAATAGGAGGAAAAAAAACTCAATCAGCAAAGAGGAAAACTTTCATGTTTCAGTGCAAGTGGTTGGCATTCACATTGGAATGAAACATTTCATATGGAAGGTGTTAATTGTAAGTGCTCATTGTCTTACCATCCTGCCTTTTGTGTTCTTTGTATGACGAAGATCCTGCATGTATGCACAATAAGCTGTATCAGTGTGAGGACTCTGCCACTCCCTTTCAATCTTGCAGCTTGCACGCATTATTTGCTAACATCAAATGAACTGAAAGGGTGTGTCTGTAAGGGTAAACTCATGAGATCAGAGTTGTAAAGGAAGATGCAATTAAGCTGTGAAATTCCTACCATGGTAAAATCTCCAGTGCATCAGGGCTGCAATGTATTTTGCAAATAACCATGTTACAGTTGGGTGAGGGCCTTTGAATAACATATTCCAAATAAGTATCTTCATTGGATATAAATCCAGTGATTCCAGAAGGCAACACTTTAGTGAATAATTGCTAGCCTTCCACTTCCCACATTGCCTCAATGAATAAGATGCGTATGGCTCTGCAAAGGGCCATCTTGGCGCCTCACAGTTCGGCAGGCAGCAACCTCCTTTGAAGAAGACCGCAGAGCCCACCTCACTGACAAAAGACAAAGGAGGAAAAACCCAACACCCAACCCCAACCAACCAATTTTCCCTTGCAACCGCTGCAACCGTGCCTGCCTGTCCTGCATCGGACTTGTCAGTCACCAACGAGCCTGCAGCAGACGTGGACATACCCCTCCATAAATCTTCGTCCGTGAAGCCAAGCCAAAGAAGTGTAGGATGACTGTGATTGGCTGAGAGCGTAGCCACACCTACTGGCAGGTCTTAAAGGATTGCTCCTAGCCAGATCAGGTCATTCTGGACTGGTCGACCTCCTTGTGATATGCTCCATTCTTTTAGTTAATAAAAGCCTTGGTTTTCAATCAACAAGTCTTTGGTTCTTTCGACGCGCATCACAGGCTTCAATTGAAAATTTCTCAAATCTTTGAGTAGAAATTTGGGGTTTCATTACAGGCTGGCATGGTTGGCATAGTGGTTAGTTGAACATCTTTACAATGCAAGCGATCGGGACCTGGGTTCGAATCCCATGCTGTCTGTAAGGAATTTGTACGTCCTTCCAGTGTCTGGATGGGTTTTCCCCATGGACTCGAATTTCCTCCCACCATTTGAAACATACTGGGGGCGTAGGTTAATTGGGTGTAAATGGGTGGCATTGGCTCGTGGGCCAAACTGGCCTGTTACCGTGCTGTATGTCTAAATTTAAAAAAAAATTATATGTCAAGTATGGACAAAGTGATCCAATAAATGCCTTAAGTGAGGCTAATCTAAAAGATTCAACCTAAGATGCAGCTTGTTCACACCAAGATCTGAGCATTTTTTTTATAATACATTGATTTTTTTAATATTAACATTAACTTAATGAAGAGGGATGACATGTCATTCCATGTTCTCGGATTCATTCTATAGCCTTCTTTCTTGTTGCTGCTGCAGTCTGAGTGGAACGTGAACCTATTGAGTATAATTAAATCAGAAGACCTCATCTGACCTCATAATAGTCACCAGTATGTGGACCATGCCATTTTCATACAGTGCTGAGAAAATTTCTTGCCAATTAACTAAAGAATTCCATAATAAGACCATCAATGGTTTGGTGAAAGGCAAGTTATCAAAATTTTAACATAACTCTGCATGAGTTTCATAATTCATCGTATAATATTTTAAAACGTTATTTTGTCGATTTTTTAAAAAAGCTAATCCTTGTCCATGTACCATCAATACTAATAAATTAAGTACTATATTAATTTCAGTATAATGCGTTTTCTACTTATGATATCCTTAAAATTTCATAGTTGGCTAATGGGATTAAATAGGGTATTCATGAGCAACTGTATGTTGTTGTGCTTTGGAAATTTGCTTCTTTTGAAGTCAATAAATGGAATTTCACAAAGCAGAATGCACAGCTACTACTATGCAGAATACTTGGAACACAAGGACATAAGAAATAGGAGCAGGAGTAGACCATCTGGCTCATCAAGCCTGCTCTGCCATTCAATGAGATCATGGCTGGTTTGTTGATCGGCTCAACATCTACCTACCTGTCTTTTGCACATATCTTTTAATTCCCCTACTATGTAAAAATCTAACCAACATTTTCTTAAATATATTTTTTCTATAATCCCCTCTCATTCTTCTAATTTCAAATGAGTACAGTTCCAGACAGCTGGATCTCTCCTCATAGGCTAACATTCTAATCTCTGGAATCGAACTGGTTAACGTCCTCTGAACCACTCCAAACCTGGTACCTCCTTCCTCAAGTTGAACTCCACACAGTGCTCCAGATGTGACCTCACAAGTACCTTACACAGTTGCAGCATAACTTCCCTGCTTCTAAACTCAATCCCTCTACCAATGAAGGCCAACATTCCATTTACCGCTGCTCTGCTGCATCTGCAAGCCAACCTTTTGTGATTCATGCACAAGCACCCCAAGTCCTTCTGGACAGCAGCCATGTTGCAATCAGTTGCTATTTAAATAATACTCTGATATTCCATGTTTCCTTCCAAAGTTGATAACCTCACATTTACCAACTGCGTGGTTCATCTGTTAGACCCTTGCCCCTCTCTTTATCCTCCCCCCCCAATCCTTTGCACAATTTGCTTTCCCACTCAATTTAGTGTGTCATGGTTGCATCAGGAGCAGTGCCAGCTGCCGTCAATGATGTAAGCGATGCAACGTGCAGGTGTGTTAAGTGCCAGTATGTGGGTGCTGAATCTCAGATTTCGTAGGAGGGGAGCGAGAGTGACAGGATCACCTGTGTAGCTGTGAGCCAATGAGATGGTCAGAGGAGTTTAGCTGGGTGGTGTTTGGGGAGTTGAAGAATGCAATGTTGCGTCTAGTGAATAATATCAAGAAAGTCGACTTCATGATGTGCTGAATTAAACGAGTGAGTGTATTTTTTTTGTAAGCTGTGGTAAATTAGTGTCATTGCAAGTGTCATCAGTAAACTTAGATACACTGCTCTCTCAATTCTCTTCCAGGTCATTTCTGTATATTATGAACATGATACTGGAAAAAAATGGCAGCATTGCCAGAGCTGTTGTAATGGCAACGCTGCCGCTACTGTGGATCCAGGAGAGCGGAGACACAATGCTGCTTTAAAGGGTTCAACTGCCCTGTCTTAATGCTGAACACTCCAGGCTTTTAATGACCTGTTAAAGGAGCTGACATGGTTTTATTTTAAAATCCTGCGACCAAGATGCTCAGCAGTGGTCACGCGTGGGGGTGCAGTGTTCATTTTGTAGGTGCTGGAGGTCACCAAAATGACGATGAGGTCTTGCGAGACCTGGTCTTGGTAGCCACCATATTGTACTTAGTGCTGTATAATTATCAGCGAACTGTAAGACTACCAAGTAGGACGACCAGTCATCATGGAAAAAACAGGCATGTCCAGAATAGAGAATAGCACTCAGCAAGGTAGGGGGAGTGCCACCGCGATGTGCTGCTGTGGCTCTGAAGCAGCCCTATGAGGTACCAGAGTGGTGCTCCGGTGAGCTCTGGCAACACTGAATCTCTGGTCACAAGGTGCTGTAGGCTCTGGGGAACCAGCAGAGGAAACGACTACTGTGGCGCACCAGTGAGGGGCTCAGCAGCTGAAGGACCCACACAGTCTGTGAGCATTTCGTGACTTGCTGTCGAGGGACTTGCATAGGCTGCAGCCTGCTGGAGATTGGCTCATGGTAATCAGGTATCAGAACCAGGATTTGAGAAGGTGCTGAGGGAAATCGTGTTCCTGAAGGCTTCTTTTTCATGTCAAAGGTTGAGACCTGGAGTTTGGGTTGCTAATGGTTTGAATTGGTGGCTGTGGGAGGCCTGGAGGCAAATCCATAGACACTCAATGTCTCTGAAGGGACTTCTCTTTTGCTTCTCAAAGTAGGAGAGAAATTTAGAGGCTCTAATGGTGACTCTTTGTCAGGCAGAAGGCAATTTTGTGTAATATTGCATATTCTCTGCTACTACAAGACAAGAAAGGAATTGTGAATGCGATGAATTCTGAGGCACTTGCACAGCTGATTTTATTACACAGCCAAAGATGTAAACTAATAAGGTTTGGTGTTTAAATTTTCTGATTTTCATTTGCTAGTCCGTTATCTTTTATAATGCTAACAATCCTTTAATATACATGAATGAACATCCAATCTATTTTCAGTCATGTCGATGACTTGATGTGGCCTGACTAATTTCAAGTTTGTGTGAATTATGTTATTTGTGAGATTTCCAAAGTATCTATATACCAGTTTATTACTTCAGCAAGATAGAATTTTTATTTTTCTGCACATAGCCAAATGGTAATACATTAGCAGTAAAACTCCATGGATAGAAAGTTGAATTGATTTTATTTGAAGAAACTGTATAGCAACCAGCATCTCGATGTTTTTTTGGGGGGGGGGGGTGCGGGTGCGGAAGAGATTGTAATTACTTGTGATGGAAACAGTTGCTCATACAGCTTGCTAAAACTGTGATTGATGATAAACAGCTGGTGCTAATCGAAATAATAAGTGTGCTTATCAAGCAAAATATCTTCAATGCAGGTTACTAATTAGCAGCTGTGACCTTGTATATCAGGGGCTATGATTAAATTAATGAGGAGAATTGAATCTACCTCTGCAAGTGAAAAAGATATTGTCAAGGCCCCACTCAATTCCAGATTTTTTCAAAGATGTAATTAGTTTGGAATGGCCATTTAGAAGTTGGAATACTAATTAATATGTAAATTAGGTTCTTTAAACATTTATATTTGTGCCAATTCCTTATATCCAAGTTATAGTAATGAGTACATCTGTTGTAATATTGTTGGATTGGCTTGTCAAATAATTAACGGTTCTTTGTACATGGGGGAGAAAAAAAATCAAAATGGCAATGACTATTGGAAAGGAAAATATTGATTGAGGGAAAAATATTGTACATCATTGTCCAAAAATGGAGGTGATTGTGACTGAATAAATACTCTGATGGGGATTCAATGATGCTATCGTTGCATCTATAAATGTAGATGCACAACCTGATGCATTCTGAGCATATTAAATATACTGCAATAACTAATTCACTTTTAGTGTGCCTTTTTCTGTCTATCAGACTGAAGCTGTGCAGTTACCTGCTGTGAAGTTATTCATCAAAATATTTATCATTTGTTATAGAATTAGTTCTAATTTGTAGTCGATTCATTCCAATTGTGACTTAGTCAATGGCTCTTTTGCTTTTAGAGAAATGTTGCTCCCATGTGTTGGCACATCCAACTGGGAGTTTGGTGCCAGCCATGTTGAGGGTTCTTGATTGGAATAGATGTCAATTCCTCTTGCCCAATGAGCAACCAAATTCCTGATTGTAGTCTCTGCTGCAAATGTGGATGCCCTTGGAGGCTACTAGTGCTTGCCAAAAACCTTTTTAGTCCATCACCACATGTTGTTAAACAACTATCTCCTTGTTGACAATCATCTCACTCAGATTTTTCATCCTTGATTCCAAAGCTATCCTGTCAGTCATCTTCAGCCCTTTAATTTGGGTTTCTTATTAATTCCCAAAGTTAATTTATCAAGTGGTGGCATTGTGCCTCCTGCTGCCAAGATGCCAACTGATCCCTGAATGTTTTGGTACCCCTATCGTAGAGTTCATTCAGCTCATTCTTTCAAAAAGGTCTATTGTATGGTGAAGAAATGATATAGTTTGGTGTCAATTTTCATTAAAAACACTCCTGTGAAGCACTTTAGAACATCTTTATATGTTACTCAAATTGCATAAATGTTGCTATTAAAATGAGCTGTGAATGTGTCTCTTTGGTTCCACATAATAGGAAGGATGGGTGACTCCAAATTTAATGTGGATATTTAAGAAGCAATGTAGTGACATGAATTTTGCATCTGTACATTCGTTGGGATATTACATAACCAATATGTTTGGCTGTCAGCAAAATGGAAATAATGTCCAATGAATTAATAGAGACTGTTTCCCCATATGGAAAAAGTTGTGGTGTCGAAATTCTTGTACATATGTCACTGTTTTCACAAGTTTTTTTAAAAATGAATCGGGATATAAACATGGACTTCCTTGAATATTGAGAATGCATTTCCAAAGATTGGAGGTGAATCTGAACAAAATAATTTCCATTAATTCTCTTATTTCGTTCTAATACTTTATCTCATTATTTTGCTATCAGCAATCTTTTTCTCCCATCATAATGGCATCTACAATTGCATAGTTGCAAATATAAACTGCCTTTTGTGCAAATTAGACTGAAAAGCGTGATATGGCAAACATCTAAATCCGTTCAGTTGGAATGATCAGGGCACGGGAAGTCAGAAATTAATTAAATCTTGTATTTTTATAATACATTTATTGCATCATTGAACTCTGAACTGCAGTTTAGTGAAATTGGAATTTTAATGGAAGTGATTTGTGGTTTATGAACAGTAGGTTAGTTTTTGAGATTTTTGGATATTAATGTTCCAAATTGCAGACTAAGAATCTGGTTGAACTTGTAGGCAGTTTAACATGCACCTCAAAGGTGTAATGGCACTGCATCGACATCAGGGATAAAGTGAGCCCATTTTGGGACATATCCAAGTGATATTTCAAGGGAAGCAGTATTTTTCAACAGGGTCTTTGGATATTTCTGTTCCCTACAGTATCAGACGGAACAAAGTACTAAGTGCGATATCTGTTCTACTTCTACCCTGTTTCTAGCACTATAAATTTTGCAGAATATGATGAGATCACAGTAGATTTGCACATTTACTCTCCCCTAATTCTGTTTTTTTTTGTTTCTGTAGCAAAACTAATTCAATTAGTTTTTCCTTGCATTGGGTATTTTTTTTTCTTTTATGATTTCCTATCTGTTTCTTGTGTTGTCCAGTTGTGAATGAGTTCTGCTTTCTGACATAAACAGTTCAAGTTGAGATAATACTGTTTAGCCCAATAAAAATAACTTCATATCATCCATTCCTTTTTTCACCTCCTGTTGTGCATTTTTTTTTTCTTTCGTGCATAATTGCTGACCATTTTGCCAACCCCTCAGATTTGGAAGACAGTAACATTTTTGTTTGCGGGTGGCTTGTGTTACTGCCTGCCATTAATAAAGAAATGCTTGCACTTGAACAGGACGTGGTGAAAATATTGTTCTTCAAAGCTATGATCTTTTAGTATTCACCAGGGAAGGCTGACCGAGCCTTGTTTTTTTAAAAATCTCTAATTAAAGCTGTCACTTCTGACATTTCTACCCCCACTCAATGCTACCCTAAAGCATCACCTAAGGTTATTCAGATTTTTTTCCTTTATTTGACCCTGTGCTCCAGTTTTAAATTTGTAATCAAACAATTCACATGTGATTAAAGTTCACATTCCAGATTTCATTGAAAGGTTATTTGTATATATTTTGACCATGTCGAAATTACAGCAATTTTTTTGTACATAGTTCCCCCATTTCAGGGTACCTTTTTGAGACCTTTGGCTTCACAGGTGTTTGTCGTTACTCAGGTATGTTTAATTGCTTCATTGGTGCAGGTAGAAGAGAGCCAGTCTTACTTCTAAGTTTTTGATCACCTTTGACATCTGCAGCTGCCATTTTTCAATATGAGGACCAGAGTTGTGCCAATGTAAGTCAAAGAAGCCATTATGAGGCTGAAAAAACAGATTAAGACACTAAGGCATTTCACAAACCTTATTACCGAAATCAACTGTTTGAAACACCATCATTCAACGTTCAACCTATATGATGCATTAAACCCATTAAACAATGTCATCACACAATGAAAATAAACAAGAAATTTGTATCTTCTACTTTTACATACTAGGTCAGTTCATTTCGTCTTCTTCTCCATCTGTCAATTTAGGCGGTGGAGGTCCGCGGTAGGACTTCTCTGTTGTGTTCCACGTACGGTTCCCAAATTTGTTCGAATACTGTGATGTTATTTCTTAAATTGTATGTTGAATGGGGGGGGGGGGGGGGTGGGGGGTGAAGGAGGGAGGGAAGGGAGGGGGGAAAAAGGGGAGAAAATGACACTGTATATTCAAGAGGGAAATGTTTGTGTGTATTTTGGTTAGTATGGTTCATAATGTGAAAAATTTTAAAAAAAATTAAAAAAAGAAAGAGCATGTTGGTGGGCTCAGTAATCATTTAGGACTGGTATTCCAAGGAAGACCTCCACTGCTGATGGCAGAAGAATTTTCATCATAATGAAGGAAAAATTCCCCAAATGGCTATCCAACAGATCAGAAACACCTCCAAGAGGTAGGAGCTGACGTGTCAATGACTACTGTCTGCAGAAGACTTCATGAACAGAAATAGATGCAAGCCACTAGTTAGCCACAGAAACAGGACAGCCTCATTACAGTTTGCCACAAAGTATGTGAGCCTGCAAAATTCTGGAAAAAGGGCTTATAGCCAGATGAGACCAACATTAACCTGTATCAGAGTGATGGCAAGAGCAAAGTGTAAAGGAACTGCCCAAGATCTACCTCTTCTGTGAAACATATTGTGGATGTGATGGCCTGGGCATGTATGGCTGCCACAGGCACTGATGCACTTTTCTTCATTGATGGTTTAACTGCTGTTGGGAGTAGCAAAATGAATTCTGCATTGTATAGAAACATCTGTTCAATTTCAAGCAAATACCTCCTAACACATTTGACAGCTTCATCTTATAGCAAGACAATGATCCCAAACTTGTTGCCAAAGCAACCAAGGAGATTTTCAAAGCTAAAAACTGAAAAATTCTTGAATTGCCAACTCGGTCACCCAATCTCAATCCAACTGAGCATGCCTTCCATATAGAGATCTGGCAGAGCATCACCAGAGAAGATGCTCAGCACCTGCCAAGGTCTATGAATTATAGACTTCAAGCAGTCATTGCATGTAAGGGATATGTAACAAAGAATAAACATGACTTCTTTAATATACAGTATATACCATTGCTATGTCTCAAATATTATGGTGCCCTGAAATGAGGGGACTATGTATAAAAAGTCTTGCGATTTCTACATGGTCAAACCAAAATGTGCACAAATAACCTTTAATCACATGAATTGTTGGATTACAAATTTAAAATTGTGGAGAATGGGCAAATAAAGGGAAAAATACATGTCTTTGTCCCAAGCATTATGCAGATCACTGTTTACTTAAATATAAGAATGGGATTAAATTCTATGATTCCCCCAAATTTAAGGACAAAGGCTATTTTGTTTTTAATTTTTTTCAGGGGGAGAGAGCTGTTCAGTTTGGAACCTTCAAGTGGTTGATTGATTTTTCAAGAACCAAATTCTTCATGAGCTTGTCCTATCTATATTTAGAGCCTTTCTCGTCCACCTGTATCTTGACTGCTATATCCATTTGGTGCTCACAACACATTTTGAGTTCTGCCTTAAAATTTGACTTTTCTTGCAGCTAAATCACTCTTAATTGATGTTTTTTTTTTACCCTTTTAATTTTTAAAAATCATTTGCCATTGAACATCTAATACTAAAAGCTAAGTAGACCTGCAATCTGCAGCAGAGCAGAAATATTTCTGCAGCTGTTCATCAAAAAAAAATTGAAAAATTGACTGGTGTTATTGGCATGAATGTATTACAATTGTATTAAATAAACCTGACAGACAAAAAATAAATTGTAGGTATGAATGTTAACAATAATGATTGCTTTCAGTTGAGATGATTCTTCCTTGCCAGCTTATTGACATTTTTTCTTACTTGTGATGGTACACCACTGACCTACTGCAGGGGGCAACCTCATTGCAATAAGGGGACAGGACAACACCTGGCCAGCTGTCAATCAGTCAGCCTGAATGAATCAAGCCCCACCCGGATGGGTGTCAATCACTCTCCAGGATATAAGCCTGCACCGGCCTCCTGAGGCCTCACTCAGAGCCAGCCTGGCTCTGTGGAAGTCTTTGTTGATTAAAGCCTGTTGTACAGTCTTTACCTTTGTGTGTGTGTGTGTGTGTGTGTCTGATTCTGGCTAACAGTGCACCACAGACCATACATTTCATTAGAGACTTTGATTCTGAAGAAATATTTTGATTTTATTTATTCACTGATTGGAGGAAATGAGGAGAATTACTAGTTGGAAAAAGAGTTTGGAATCATCTGTACGTTCCGAAAACAGCAGGATAAATATGACAGTTATCGACTGACCATGAAAGTCAATGTCGATTAGATCCATATGTAAGATGAGGAAAACCTAGTTGTGGAAAGGATTTATAGGCTAATTGCGCTTTGATGTCTTGTATCAAATTACTATTTAGAAAAAAATCTAAAAGAAACTGGCTTACTTCTGAATGAACCAACACAATTTATTTGCATTGTTTCCAAAATTTGAGCACATTTTCATTCAAATGAGAGAGAAATTTTAATGTAGTACCGCATCTAAATTTAGTTGTGGTGAGGATGGAGTTGAGGATGATGATCAACAATAAATTTGAGTCCAGAGGCCTGCTCTAGCATACCAACCAGCATATTAGTTGTCTGCTGTTTGTTCCAATTTAAATATGGTGATCAATTTCAAAAATAGCCTACATTCAAATTTAATGGTGCAATCATTGCTAAACTGGACTTTGTGAAATTTGCCATTTAAACCCCAGAAAACAAAGGAGCAATTAATGGGGATCACTATGTTTATCAACAATAATCAATTCTTGCAGTTTATTTCCTATTGACCATGGAGAGCTTAATGAGATTTTGCAAGGAGAAATTACTTTTGGCACTTGGGTAATCCTATAATACTGATCAGCTGCCATATTGGGTGCCATATTTTGTATCTCAAATCAAAAGCAAAATACTTATCAACATCAAAAAGTGACTTTTGTGGAAAGATCTCCAGGAAGTGAGAAGAAGTATTCTGCTCCGACAAGTAATTGCATAATGTGAACAGTGCAACAGAAACTTGGAATCACAATTTTGTTGAAGAATGGTTAATTTGAAGACTATGCACAGTCCGTATCTGTGGAATTGAACAAAGGCTTTTCCCCACCAAGCAGCATCAAGCCAGTGTCTCACACATCATTAGTGACCTTATCACTTCTGGTCATCTCCCTCCCACAGCCTTTGTTTCCTAACCCTGCACTGCCTGGTTCCATCTCTAATTTAGTTGTCCTGTGGAACTGGTATCCTCTTACCTCAACTCCATTTTGACCCCCTGGTCTAGTCCCTCCCCACCTACATCTGTGATGATTCACATGCCCTCCATCACTTCACATTCCCTGAACTCGGGTGCCTCATTTTCACTGAACATCCAATCTCTATATACCTTCATTCTCCCATTATGAAAATCTTAAAGCCCTTTGTTTCTCTCAACAACAGATCCAACCATTCCCCCTACTCCAGCTAGCTGAACTTGTTCTCACACTTTATAACTTCTCCTTTGGCTCATCTGATTTCTCTCCCCCTCCAAAAAAATAAAGTTGAAATGATAGCCATGAGTCTCAGCTACGTCTGTCTTTTTGTTGACTGTGTCGCAATCCATGCTCCAAGCCTACACAGGCAAGACTTCTGAACTCTTCCTCTCCTACATCAACAACCATAATTGGTGCTGCCTCCTGCAATCATGATGAGCTCATCAAATTTATTCACTTTGCTGCTAACTTTCACCCCCAACCTCAAATTCACTTGGTCCATCTCTTGCAACAGTCTTCCCTTTGTTGATCTCTCCGTCTCCATCTTGGGAGATATACTCTATGAACATTTTCTACATGCATCCCAACTTGCATCATTATTGCAACTACACCTCTTCACACCTGGTCCCCTGTTAGGCTTCTATTCCTTTCTCTCAATTCTTCCATTGCATCTACTCCCAGGATGAGGTCTTCCATTGCAGAACATCCAAGATGTTCTCCTTCAAAGAGCATGGTTTCCTCTCTGACATACTCAACCTTTACCCTCAACTCCTGTATTTCCCACATGTCTGTCTTGCCCGCCTCCCCCCCCCCCCCCCACTCTGTCCTTAGATGCAATAAGGCCAATATCTCTCCTTAATCTCTCCTACCACCCCACTAACCTCTGCATCCAACATTATCCTTAGCAGTCATATCTCTCCCCCCCCCCCCTTTGATTTTTGCAGGGTCCACTCCAGGAATCCTTTGTCCACTCATCCCTTTCCACTTATTGCCCCATCTATACCTACCCCTGTGACTGGAGGAAATGCTATACTTGCACCACACCTACTCCCTTCCCACCATTGAAGGCCCTAAATAGTCCTTCCAAGTGAAACAATACTTCATTTATGAATCTGCAGGAGTCATCTTCTGTATCCAATGCTCCTGAGGTGGCCTCCTCTACATTGGTGAGACTGGATGCAGGCTGGGAAATTGTTTCTTTGAACATCTTTGGTGTGTTAGTTGCAATAATGGGTACCTCCAAGTGGCCAACAATTTTAATTCCACATACCATTTCCACACTGAAATACCTGTCCATGGCTTCCTGCACTGCCAAACTGAGGCTACCTGCAAATTGGAGGAACAGCACCTCATATTCCGACTGGGCACCTTCCAAACTGATGGCATTAATATCAACTTGTCCAATTTCCATTAAACTATCACCCCTTTTCCTTCCCTCTCCAGTCAAAGAGCTCCTCCCTCCTCCTATCACTTCCCAGCTTTTTGTCCCCTTCATCCACTCACCTATATCCACCCATAATTTCTTGCCTGTGCTCCTGCCCCCTCGTCTCACCTTTTTGTTGGGACGCCTGCCTGTATTTGGCCCCTTGTCGAAGGGCTCATGCCTAAAACCTTGGTTTCCCCTTGCTTTCTAAAGATGCATGACCTGCTAAATTTCTCCAACACTTGTGTATTGCACTACAATAATAGCATCTGCAGGGTTTCCTGTTCAACAAAATATTTTTCTTCTTGATTCTTTAAGTATTCATTGTTGCCATTTGCTACTCTAGTGTTTAATATGACCATTACAAAGTCCAGTGGAGTTGAGTCAGTTGTGCTTCAAGTGAATTCCTTCATTCTCTCTGGAAATGTGCAGTGTCTAGGCCAGTCATTTTCAATGGGGTTTCCTATGGCCTGCCTGGGAGCCACAGCACATTTAAGTAAAAGCCTTGTTTTCTTTATACCTCATATAACATAGGGCAGGAAATGCCTATGAGAATGTGCACAGTTGGGTAGTTTTGAGATTGTTTGCTCTTTATACCACTTATGTAGGATATTTGTGGTTCCATGGGTTCCCAGGCCTGTGTTGCATTTCTTCAAGGAGACTTCATGCACATACTTTGTTTTCCTCTGCCCCACCATTTTGTTTCCCATGGCAGAGTATTTGAATCCAATCTGTTACTGGAGTCTGATGCTATGTGTGCAAATGTGACATGCTCAATGTTGTCAACTGAATGCAACGAGGGTCTCTATGGTGTTGACTGACCTGGCAGAGGACCTGATAGTGCTTTGACTATCCTTGTGGCCAGAAGATTTCATGGAGATTGTGAATGGCATTTTTCTTTTGCCCCGATATGTCTGCCAAATATCAGTGCCATTCAGCAGAGCAGAGATGACTTTTGCTTTGTTGACTATGTTGTGCCAGGATAGATCTTAATCTTCAGTTTCCAATCATTCTAAGGCTGAGGTATCATTAAAGATAATGCAGATTTTATTATTTATCTAAAAGATATAAAAAGTAATCCATGTTTGCATGGTCTTGCTATGGGTTTTTATTGTTGAAGAGCAGTATGCTACACAAGTTCCACAGACAATACTATAGCCTTGTCCATCAGTCTGTCCTGATCCACCGGGAGAACAATGCCTCGTACGCTAGGCTGCTGTTCACTGACTTTTGTTGGTGAAGAAGCTGTCCATGCTGGGACTCAACACCACTCTCTAAATGGATTCTGGCCTTCCTAATGGAAGGACTGCAGTCTGTCCAGGTGGATAGAATAATGTTAAGCACCATCAAGTAAAGGCATACCTCAGGGCTGGGTGTTCACCCACTCCTGTTCGTGCTTCTGACCCACAAATGCATCACCAGATCCAGCTGCAACAGTGCCATCAAGTTTGCAACAGTAGTTGGCCACATTAGCAACAACAATGAGTTACACTACAGAGAAGAGATGGAAATTCTTAGGATGTGGTGCAAGAGTAACAACCTGAGTCCCAATGTGGACAAAGCAAATAAGATTGTGGACTTCGGGGGGGGGGGGGGTCAGGATCAACCACCTTCCATGACACCTTCTCCACCACAGAGTTTATAAAGTATAGAGCACCAAGTTCCTTGGAGTTCATTTAACTAATGACCTATTGTGAACATGCGTCATCTTCTTACTTGTCAGGAAGCCGCCACAGCACTTCCTGAGAAGACTGAAGTGGACAAGGCTACTGGCCACCATTATGTCAACCTTTTACAGGAGTGCTATCCAGAGCATCCTGGCCGGCTGTATTACTGTGTGGTATGATTGCTGTAGAGAAATGGATCAGAGGTCAATCCACAGGACTATGAGAGAATATTTGTCCTGCATATGTATTGTTTGCCTGTATGTGTGTTACGTCAGGTTGTGCGTCTGCATATATATGCACTGGAGAACTCTTTTGATGAGTTGTACGCTCAGATGACAATAAACTTGGCTAGTCTCAATGTCTGCAAAAGGCCATCTCTATTGTTGCCTCCTAGTGGCTGAAGATCTTTTCAATTGATTAGTCTGTGGGTTCTATCCTTGCAGGTACTCAGAGCTACTGATTTTTCACACAGCGCCTCAAAAGACTAAATGCAGGGAATGGCACTAACCATGACAAATGACATTTTTCAACCTCACTAAAACCTTGATCAAGAAAGGGAAGACTGAAACTTGCATGACGGTAAGCAGCCAAAGGTTCTGTTTGAGAATTGTTCTCTGTGAAGATGAATGTCAAACAGGAAGCAATGTTGCCCCATCTATTTTCTTATCAGTTTTGCTATATTGTTGAACCTTGCCTCCAACCTCCCCTTGGAAGTGAAACTAAATCAGCAGAGTTGAGAAAAAACTGTTCAAACTCCAGAAGAAAGTTTACTTGAGCTCCAACAGTTTAGCTGCAAAACACAGACGATGCTTTAATTTGCTCAAATTTGGAAACTAAGCTTTGAACTCTGGTGAGTGCTTTCACAACCATTGAATTAGTTTGTAACTGCGCTATTTGACTTTTAAGACACTTGGGTTGTCCTTTCTGAATAAACTTGATGTAATGGGTTTGGTGAAAAACAATGAGCCTTCTTAGACTTCCCGGAGTATTATCAGTAACTACTATTCTGCTTTTAGGTAATATTTAAAGTCAGATTCACTCTTGATAATGTGTGATTTATAACCCTGGAAGGATGGGTTCCCAAAGCATAACTAGATTTGAAATGAAAGTGAGAAATTATAGTTGAAGCTAGACCACATTTGTAAACTTTATCATCTTGAGACATTGGTTTTGATGGTTTGCATATTTCCTCCAATATGATATTGATTAATTGCCTGAGGGATGTTCATATCAATCTTTTAGGACACACAGGGCCAGAAATTGTCATTGCTTAGCCCTTGATTTTATAAAGTCCTTTTTGAAATGGATTGTGAATCATGGTTAATTGATGATTACCCCAAGGATAATTTATGAACACCTCAAGGATGTGTGCTTAGCCCACTGCTCTACTTATTATACATCCACGGCTGTATCGCCAGGCACAATTCCAATGCTGATGACACCACTGTTGTTGGCAGAATCATAAACTGCAATGAGGAAGCGTACTGGAGGGAGATGGATCAGCTCATTGAGTGATGTCACATCAACAACCTTGCGCTCAATGTTAGCAAATCCAAGGAGATGATTGTGGAATCAGGGGAATATGACTCAGTCCTCATTGAGGGCTCAGTTGAGGAGAGGATCAAGAACTTCAAATTCCTGGATGTCAACATCTTTGAGAATCTGTCCTGGAGCCTCCGCATTGATGAAATCATGAAGAAGGCCTATACTTGAAGTTCTTGAGGAAATTCAGTTTGTCACCAAGGACTCTCGTAAACTTCTACAGATGTACTGTGGAGAGCATTCTGGCTGTTTCCATCACTGTCTGATATGAAGACGCCAAGTCTCAGGATGAGAAAAAACTCCAGAGTGTCGTTAGCTCGGCCTGTAGCATTACAGGCACCAGACCACTCCACCAAGGACATCTACATGAAGTGGTCTGTTAAGAAAGCAGCCTCTATCATCAAGGACACCCACCATCCAGGCCATGTCCTCCTCACTCTGCTACCTTTGAGAAGGAGGTACAAGAACCTAAAGACAAGCACAGCTTCTTCCCTACTGCCATCAGATTCCTGAATAATCAATGAACCAAAGATACAGCCTTACTTTTTGTGCACTGCTATTTTTTTTTAAATTTTTTATATATTATTGTCATAAGATGGTTTATAATATGAATGTTTTCACTCTGATGCTGCCACAAAACACTAAATGTTATGACTTATTCATGACAATAAATTCTGATCCTTATTCTGATGGTTATGAGCCTCATACAATCTGTAAAATTTTGTTTTTAAATGCTGCAGCGAGTTTAATGTTTATCTGAAAGATAGTGGAGCCTAATTTTTTGATGTCAGCATCACTGAAGTTTAAACTGAGAGCCATATGAAGTTTTAGATTTTTTGTGAAGAAACTCTGGGTACATCAGATTGCATGATCAAGAGAAACGGAGTTTATGGCAGAGACCTTTGTTTCTTGAATAAGTAGTGGCAGGATTTACAAACATAGTGATTTGCAGATGGTCCAAAACCTGGGGTTGAAAGAATTTGCCCATCGAGCAATAGGTTGAATATATAATTGTAATGTTGCTCATCTTTAATTAAATCTCCATAATCTTAAACTATTTAACCATAATTCATAACTGTGGAACTTTAATCCTATCTAGAAGATGGAGAGAATATCCACGTGGCAAATGCTATTGGATTGAATTAAAACAATGTATTTGCTTCAGTTTTCAATGTATGTTGGACGGATGTATGGAGGGCTATGAGAAGTAAAATGTTGTTGTCAGAAATTTCACAGTAGATGTATTTATTGCAAAAAATAAATAATGTTCCAGCTTTAGGAGATGAGAGAAACCAAGTCTGCACAAGAAGTAATCCTTCTCTTAGGACAATTTGACTTGGGGGGAGAGAGTCAAGATCCTATTGTCGTCTTGTAACAACTGGAATCTTTGCTTCTTACTCCTATAAAAGGATAAGTTGACCCAAATCCAGAACCAATGAGATATCAGATGTTGCACATAAAATAGCAAATTCCACTGGGGTATTGCAGTTGTTGTTCGATACTCCTGATTTAAAGAAATAAAGCCCATCTGCAAGTAGTCATTCATGTCTCAGACATGTTTTTCATTAGTTTGATTGCACCTTTTTCATCCCATCTTTGTTCCATTCATGACAAAAACTGAGATGGTGGAGTGAGTTTTAAAAATGCAAATCATTTCCCTATTTGTAAAGTAAATGTGTGGTTAAAAAAATCTCCTCAATTAAGTGATGAGTTAATTATCAAAATGGAATCTGGGAAAACCTGAACTGCTCAGCTATGTTGATGATCTTTTCATTGATGGTATGAAAATCCAACTGGTGCATTAAAAAGCACGTTGATATTCTGTGACGATTCAGTGTGACCTCCAAAGGAAGAAAACTTTGTGCTTTCTTTTATTGGGTTGGAATGTTACCATTTTTAGAATCATTGGTGTTGAGGGTGATATCTGGGTCAAGAACAAGTTTCAACCACACATTGCTAATTTAGTTCATTTACACCAGAACTAAATTTAGTCTGCCTAAATTAGGTTATACAACTTTTGTTTTTAATATTTTTATTGATTTTTCACAAATACTTTTTTCATAAATGCAAAACATTTATGGAATACATAGTAATAATACAGATTAGATTGCTCTATAAAGCATATATATCGCATCCATAATATTAGTGTACAAATACATCAGAAAGAAAATTTTATCACATATTGCGTGTCACTGAACCCCATCCTCCAACCAATATTGTATGGCTAAAGAAAAAATGTACTTCATTCTTAAAATACACAGCATATATTAAAATTTAGAATTGATATTATGCCTAAAGATTGTGAAAATGATTCAGGAATGGTCCCCACAGCATTTGAAACCTTATATTTGAATAGCGAATCTTTTCTAAATTTAAGCAGGGCATAACGTCACTCAGCCATGGAGCAGGAGTGGTCAGGGCAACATGCTTCCATCTAAACGATATCGCACATTGAGACAAAAGACAGAGTGATGTTTAATTGGAGTTAAAAAAAAATATCATCCTCTCCAATTGTACCAAAAAGAGCAACCAAAGGATTGGACTCTAGGCTTGCATTAAAAATTAAATATCAAGTTTGAAGCTCATCCTTCCAATGTTTTTGAAGGCTAGAATTTACATCTGAAGAGATGCAAGAAAATGTGACTTTAGATATATGGGCCCGGTGTACAACTTTAAATTGTAACAAACAATTATGAACACAGGGATGTTGTATTAACCAGCTTAATAATGAAATCCCAAATTTTGTTGGATAAAGAAAAGATTAAATCCTGTTCCCAGGAATTTTTAATTTTAACTAAAGGGCATGTCTCAAACCCACCAACGTATCATAAATAATGGATATTAAAACTTTGCCAGAATATTGTAAACAAAAAATTACGTCAACAATGTTCGTATCTGGTGCCCAGGGGGAAAATCAGGTATCTGAGATTGAAGAAAATGCCTGATTTGCAAATATTTTTAAAAGTGGGTATTTGGCAAATTGAATCTTTCAGAAAGCTATTCAAATGATGCAAAGCTGTTATCAATAAAAAGATCCTTCAAACATTCAATACCAAATATAAATCATTCATGAAAAACAAGATGATGCAAAGAGGGTTGGAAAAGATGATTGGATAAAATAGGGCTTGAAAAAGAAAAACCATGAAGTTCAAAGCGGTTTCTGAACTGCTGTCACACTCGTAGTGTGTCTAACAACAGGATTAACAATTGATATATTTAAAGAGAATGGAATTGTGGATACAAGAAGTGTTGGAATGCAGAACTTTTAGCAGAATTCAGCTCTGTTCCTATCCATACTGGACAGTCCACTTGGTTATGAAAATGTAACCAATATATAAGGTTGAGTATATTGACCACTGAATAATAAAATCTAAAATTAGGTAGCACCTAACCTGTTGGGTCCCAGAGTTCTTCTAGAATGTACTGAAAAAAATGGCAGCAACTATTTCTTCTTGTGATTACAAGCTCATTTAGTCTCATTTGGTCATCTAAAGAAAGCATGGGAATATTTAAGAGTTTGAGAAAACTTTTGATTAAATTGCTATCATTTGTGAATCCAGAAGTATAGTTGGAAATAAAATTCCCTGAATGTGTAATTTATCCCAGAATGATGTAGTAATGTTACCGTCTTTGTTATTTCCCGCTTGGCTTCAAATCTTCTCAATTAATTTGCTAAGAGCTTACCAGATTTATCACCATTTATATAAAACTGACTCTTACTCTTCAACTGTTGGTGTTCAATCAGATACATTGAAAGGAGCTCAAATTTAGTTTGAAGTTCAACTTGTTTTTTTATGTATTGATCAGGATTTTTAATTTGAGTGTATTGTTGATCTATTTGATTAACTAATTCTAATCTTTCTTTAATGTCCTTCCTTTTTACATTCACATCATCGGGTATAATTTTGCCCCTTAGAAAAGCTTTCAAAGCATCCCAAACAATCAAACTAGAAATTTCTGATGGTGTTTATATCAAAGAAAAAACTTAACAGCTCCTTCATAAATTTCACAAAGTCATTATCTGATAATAAACTTGAATTGAAACGCCAATGTCTTTTTATTTGAGGGATGCCAGGAAGAGTCATAGATAATATGATAGGGACATGATCTGATAATTACAAAAGTAAGTCAGTGGAATCAGTTGATTATCAATAAGAACATAATCAATTCATGAATAAGTTCAATGAACGTGTAAAAAGAAATAATACTCTCTCCTTCATGGATAAAGAAAATGCCAAACATCAGAAAAATCATAATCTCATAATAAAAAATAAATAAATGAGGCAGATTTATTCATTGTGGTGAGGTTAGGAGACGAATAATCCAAAACCGGGTCTGACAATTAAAATCCCCTCCAAGTACTCAGAAAGAAAAAAACTTCAAAAAAAAAAGCCCACACCATTTGCATTAGGGGCATAAATATTAGCAAAAACTAACATTTTAATATACAATTTCCCCAAAACAATGACATAACGACCATTTGTATCTGATAGGATATTGTGATTGACAAAAGGAATATTCTGATTAATAAGAATAGAGACTCCCTGGCTTTGGCCTGGAAGGAGAAATGAAAATGTTGCCCCATCCACCTGGTCATGAGGTGGGAATTATCACAACTACAAATATGCATTTCTTGTAAAAATATAATAGTAGCTTTAAGTATGTGAGAACATGTCCCCTAACCAGATGATTCAAACCTTTTTACAACTAAGAAAATTAATAATAGAAAAGTATGGTTAATACTATTAATGTAAGTTGATTAGTACAAATGATATCCAGCTTCCAGATGTCAGCCTTTGGGCAAAAGTATTAAAGTGGTGTTGCACGGTCAGAATTTGTAGATTTCTAAAGCCATAACAACCTTGAGAAAACAATCCCACATCCTCCTTTCTTCCCCCCAACCCCCCCTTCCTTCACTCCCAAAAACCAGATAGCTACTAAAGAATCAACAGTAGGTTCAACAAAACAATCCATCTTGTACCCTGCTGGACTGTTATCACTTGCACCCTTTCTGTTAATGGAAATAGAATCTGCTCTTCCAAATGATAACAAATTCTATTATGATTACAACCAAAGGAAGAATTTCTCATGCAATTCTTCTTGTAGAAGTTTGTTTAATATCACAGAAAGAGAAATGAAAATGTATTTTTTACATTCTTCTCATAAGAATTTGATAACTTAATGAATATACTACAAAGAATAAAATACATTAATACAACCCTAGTAAGTTTATTACCCCACGAAATAAAAACAATTACCTAGGCAAAAAAAGCATATTAGTCCTTGATCAATAAATGATACATTACAAATGTTAGAAACCTTAGAAGTCATAATAGTCAGTCATCTAGGGTAGAAATTAACATTGGGCTCGATGTAGTAGTGAGATCTTCTAGGTAGGTCCAAGCCTCTGCAATGAAGCATTACCAGTTCTTCTGACCAGTGGAAAGTGTAACACAGGTATGCGCAGGATCTAGCAAGGAAGGCTTGGAACCACGTTTGTACAACTCTGACATCTATGTACCTCTATATTCGGCAAACAGCTTCAGAACTTCGGGACAATAATCTTCTACAATCCTGATATGTTGGCCCCAAAACTCAAGTTTCCCTCTTTGAGCTTCACGAATCAAACACTCCTTTATTTGATAATGATGTAGCGGAAGAATAAACGAGCGCAGTCTCTGCTCAGAAGCCGGCTTGGGAATTAAAGAGCAATTGGCTCTATCAAGCTCTGGTGAAGATGTAAGCAGCTCCTTCACAAAAACATCACTAAGAAGCTTCGAGAAAAACTTTGTAAATCGCCCACTTTCTGTAGATTTAGCCAAGCCCAGAATGCATAGATTTTGTCGTCTGTTCTGCCTTCTGGGTCAACAACTTTGGCCATTAGCTTAACATAACTTTTGCTTAATTTGGAGGATATATTTCTCACTTCATCAACACAGTCACATAAATGGTTCTATTCTTGCTCAACAGATGACAAACTGGTGGGATTTTTTAAAAAAGCACCTAATAAAGCATATTTTGAATATTTCGTATAAAAGGAAAAACTATCTTCAAAAATGCTTGAGACTTGAAATAGATTAATTCCTTTAATAATGGATAAGATTCTACATACATGTTCTGGAAAGGAAACCGATATGTAGAAGATTATTATGTGCAAGGGCAACTAATGTCATTTGAACAGTTAAAAAAGAGATATAATATCTTAACAACACAATATTCTGCTACTTTTAATTAAGAGCTTTTTTTTCCAGAGATGAATTAGGATTGGCCACGACGTTAGCAGAGTGTAGTGAAATGAAGATTCTGACTTGGAAAGGGGAACACAAGGAAGTTTACATCTGCAATTTATTCCTTACTTCAGTTGGGAACTCCCAAGTGGGAGTTATATAAATGAAAGCAAAGATAGGAATCAGACTTGAATATTAGTATTGGTGATTTAAAAACTGTTCCAATTTATATCAGGACAGTGTGACCAATATAATAAATGTAAGATGTAGATAAGTGCAATATAACTTAGCCATTATCTTACCTTGCACAAATTACATAAATTAAACTCTAATATCGGATATATATTTTAGATGCAGAGAAGAAATAGAAAACTTTTTACATTCCACCTGGTCACGGTCTAAAGTGAAACCTTTTTCAGAAAATTTAAGAATTTTATTAGGCCAGATTGTTGGGAAACAATTGCCACAAAGTCCAGAATTGTTTTTCTCAGGAAATATTGTGGACATAAGTCCCAAAATGAGGCTGTCCAAGTATTAAATAAAAATTATTAAAAAGGGATTGATGGTGGCCAGGAAATATATTGCGGTTACTTGGAAGTCTGATTCCCTTCTGGATGTTGCCTGATGGAATGCAGAGTGGTGTTCCACTGGAGAAAATCACATAATCTAAGGAAGAAGTATAACATGTTTTTGTTGGTATGGCAGTCATACTTGCAAATGCAGGGTTGAATATTTAGGGACACTTATTCTGTACCTGTGTGCAACATCCTTGTTCTTTCCCTTATTTCAGATCTAGGCAAGAAAAGTAATTAGATCTTCTGACATGGATCCTGACAGTTCCTCTTTCTTTCCTGCTTTTCTGTTTTTTTTTCTTATCTATTTTCTCTTTCTTTCCTTTCTATTTTTCTATCTTGGGATTTTGTTTGGAGGGAGGGGAATGGGGCTATTCGGAAATGGGAAAAACCTGCATCATCATTTCAATTTAATTATTTAGGTGATGGTTAAGTCTTGATACATGTTTGACCACAAAATTAATTTTTTTTAAAAAGTGACAAACGTTCACCCGTCTTCCTTGGCTAATCTCTGGACATGGCTAAGATTAGTATTAATCTGGCCCAAGATATCTTTAAAATTGTCGGCTAATGACTGTCTGTGCTGATCCAGTAAATCAGTAGTAGCCTCCATAGTCAGATTAGTTGGTACTTCTTTCTTCCCCGATTTACCACTACTTGTAGCCTTTTTAATGCAAGTATGAGTAGAAGAAGGAAAAGGCAAGAAATATGAAGCACTGGTTGTAAAATAAAGATCCAAATAGTTTGAAGAAATGTGAAGTAAGCAGGAGCATCAAACTAATGCTGTTACTCCATGCCACACCCAACCGGAAGTCGGTTATAGAACTGTTAAAGGATTGAGAATGGTCTTTGCCAGCTGACATACATTAGAATTCTAATGATAATGACGATGCCACAGCAAAACAAATGGCACACACAAGAACAGCTGGTGCTTTGCTGGGTTCTGGCCAGTATTAGCAGGAAGACGAAACATCCTTTGAGGGGGGATGTTCACATTCTCCGAGACTTACAGCATCCATCAGCAAAGCAGTCAAGTTACAAATGCTGGCTGAAAACATTTGGATGAAGCATCGATGTAGGTATCCTGGCATGTCCTTTGGAGTAAATTTGCAGCGCTATAATTTGGAGAGTGCAAACGCCTGCTGGACCAACTGGGACCAGTGTGTTCTGGGAAACTTATCTTTGACTCTGGTTAATTTGAGCCAAAAATTGTAATTAGTGAACCACATAGCCAGAAACTCTGTTAAGCAAATGAAGGATGTATTTTGACATCTTGTTTAGTAGCTGAAGGAAATTTAGAGACTGGTTAAAACCCACAACTTCAACCCAAGGTCTCTCATCTTTTTTCACCAATGACAATGTCACCAGAATTCTTACTTCAGGAACAACCAACATTGAAATGGTGAAGATTTTATGCAACCTGTTTCTAATCAAATGTTCAGCATCACGATGTCACAATAAACAATGTAGCTCTCTCTTGGCTTGAGGAATGAGGTTTGATTCTATTATTCAGTGCCATCTGTGCAGAATTTCCTCCCAGTATTCAGGATTCTTCCCATGTCCCAGAGATTAATGGGCACTGTAACATGTACCTCAAGTTGGTTAACGGCAAAGTAAAATCAAATGGAACTTGACTGGCTTGGAACAGCATAAGTTTCCAGTGTGCGTGGAAATGAAAGAGAAAATGGGATTGGTCCTCTGGGAGCTAGCATGGAAATGATGGGGCAAATGATGGTGACCAGTCATTATAAACTAAGATAATGGAATTACTTCAATATTATATGAAATGTAGAACTTAATTATTGCAGCAATGTGGAAGCTAAAAGGGCAATTTTAATCTAAATGAGAACTGTGTTGTTAAATTCATACATAGCCCTCTTTGTCTTCAATATTAGCTGGTCTTCTGAACAGTGGATGAAGGTAATTGTCAACTGATTGTCAAAGTCCTAGTCCTGGTTGAACCAAAATTATCTCATGTGAATCATTCCAAAAATTGAAGTGATGGTCTTGTGTGCTAGCACATTTTGTCACCAGCCAAAGACTCCATCTTTGCCCATGTTTAAACCAATCTATTCTCAATCTTAAATGTGCGGAACTTCCTCTATTTTGAATCCCATTCTTCCAATTTTTAAAATATTTTATTTTAATTTTCTTAGTCTCGTAAAATTCAAACAAACCATGTAAATGTTTTAACATTCATGTAACAAAGTCTGTATTTATCCCCCCCCCCCCACTTCCCCATCCCCTTTCATGCAATTGAGTCAATAACATTTGCACAATTAAATTAAAAAGAATGTTAAAGTAACACATCACCTGCGTCATGTTTTACTTCTTTGATCACATTCGTATCCCTTCTCGGATGGATTACCCCTATCTCGAAAATGGCAGATAATCAATCTGAGTGCCATAATATTTCATTAAGGTTGCCACACCTTAATGAATGTGTTGTGTTTCTTCCTTAGATTGTACATGATTTTCTCCAGGGGAATGCAACTCTGCATTTCCACATTCCATTGTGTGGTATTTAGTTGAGAGTTCTTTGGCTTGGCTTCGCGGACAAAGATTTATGGAGGGGGTAAAAGTCCACGTCAGCTGCAGGCTCGTTTGTGGCTGACAAGTCCGATGCGGGACAGGCAGACACGGTTGCAGCGGCTGCAGGGGAAAATTGGTGGGTTGGGGTTGGGTGTTGGGTTTTTCCTCCTTTGCCTTTTGTCAGTGAGGTGGGCTCTGCGGTCTTCTTCAAAGGAGGTTGCTGCCCGCCAAACTGTGAGGCGCAAAGATGCACGGTTTGAGGCGATATCAGCCCACTGGCGGTGGTCAATGTGGCAGGCACCAAGAGATTTCTTTAGGCAGTCCTTGTACCTTTTCTTTGGTGCACCTCTGTCACGGTGGCCAGTGGAGAGCTCGCCATATAACACGATCTTGGAAAGGCGATGGTCCTCCATTCTGGAGACGTGACCCACCCAGCGCAGCTGGATCTTCAGCAGCGTGGACTCGATGCTGTCGACCTCTGCCATCTCGAGTACTTCGACGTTAGGGATGAAAGCGCTCCAATGGATGTTGAGGATGGAGCGGAGACAACGCTGGTGGAAGCGTTCTAGGAGCTGTAGGTGATGCCGGTAGAGGACCCATGATTTGGAGCCGAACAGGAGTGTGGGTATGACAACGGCTCTGTATATGCTTATCTTTGTGAGGTTTTTCAGTTGGTTGTTTTTCCAGAATTCCACGAAACCACTATACATTTTCTATACATTTATACATTTTCTGGCTAGCTCCAAGTGACCTTCACGAATGAAATTTCATATTTGGACAGTTTAAAACTCATGTGCCCAATGTCTCCCAGAAGGTACTCTTCTGGATCCTGTGGAAAATCCACTTTTGTAATTTTTTTAGAATATCTACCAAGCCTTCCCAGGAAGATCTTACCTTTGTACATAGCCAGATGGAGTGGACATATGTTTCAACCTCCACACCTAAAGCACATTTCTGAAATTTCTGGCTTTGATTGATGTAATTATTTTATGGTATGAGGTACAACTGGTGCAAGAAATTGTATTACACCAACTAATATCTGACATTGATGACTCCAGACACAAGTCCTGCCATCACTCTTCATTGATGGTTGTACCCAAGTCAACTCCCATCTCTCCCTTGACTTGTGTAAGCCCGACTTTGTGCCCTCACTTTGGAATATCCAATACATCTTAGAGATAAACTTGTACACATGCCCCTGTCGAATTAGAATCTCCACATTCCCACATCTAGGTAAGGTAAGAGATGGTCCCAACTTCTCCCTTAAGAAAGATTATATTTGCCTAATAGATTCAATCTCTCCTGCCATTATCCATTCAATGGCTGAAGACCTGATCTGTGCTTTCTCCAACTCCAGACTGTCATTTAAGTGATCCTTTGATACTGGCCTATAAACCTACTGTGACCTAAGCCAGTGTTGAAATCCTATTGTGTGCCAAGCCCCTTAACTCATGAGCTTATCACTTATTGATTTGTATTGGTATCTAGTCAAATTAGTTTGATGTTAACTATTCAAAGCCACACATGCCCACTCCTTTTTCCTTAACTGAGGGTCATCAATTCAACCATTTAAGATAAGTTGTTCTTCATCCAGACTCTGCTGCCTTTTTGTCTTTCCTCCTTTCAGAGACATCTTGAAACCTATATGTTTAAATTTCTTTAGTTATCTATTGTATTGGGTGAAATGCTAACAGTGAGGCTCTGAAGAAAGTGTCTAGTTTTATGTGGGAATCCGGCATGTAAATGCACACTTTAATGCACCTATGAAATCCTTAATTGATGTGTGGGTTTGACATCAAATGCATGACTGCAGAAAAGATTCATGATGATGTGAGGGGAGGTGTGGACAAAGATGAAAATTTCACAATGGACTGGGTCATAATAAAGCCTATATTGATGAGTTGCTTTCTGCATTGGGATCAGTGAGGAGACAAGGATTTGCTCCCAGCTACAGCAGGAGGAAATCTGGTGCTCTGTCCATATTCATAGCTGGAGTTCGCCAAGGTCATACTGGCAATAAAACCACTCACTCTATTCAGTCTCCCAATTCTACCTAATTGTATGGCTTAAGACTTTAAAGATCAGCAATGTTTGACAGCAAATTAAGATTGCAGTGATTGAGACTGTTGAATCAAACGATATGACATTGTAATCCTAATAAAGTTTAATTTAAACATCTAGTTCTGGTAATAAAGGTTGGGCATGAGCATTCAGGTGACTTGACTGATAAATTGATTTTCAAAGAGACTTTGTGACAAGCTTCTGTACCCCAGACAGATGCTAGATATGCATTACGTTCACAAAAAATTCATCACATTCACCGTTTTTTCATCAAATTGACAGGTAATTTTAGGGAATCAGGAAAAGATGGCCAAGTAAACCTGTTAAATTTAATCTGTCCATTTCATACAGATGAACTGTATATTGAGAGTGTTTGGTCAAAGAAAAGATTTCAATAAATACTATAATGATGAAAACTTAATTTGCTCATCAAGACTCAAAATTTGACACAAAATAGCATTGTATATTTTCAAATTCACTCTTTTTATTTAAAGGAATATTGGTATTTATTAACTCAGAAATGGATGGATACTCATGATCTACCTGCAATGGAGCATTCCCTTGTAACTTTCTGTTGTTGATCTTGGTTTTTATCTTCTGATTGATAGTTGCAGTCTGGTTGTGAAAGTGTACAGTTTTGTTGTGATTTTATGCCCAGTTAGGTTTGCCTTTGGGCGAGTAGTTATTCTGGTTCAATAGTGTTGATTCTTCTGTTGACACCTATTAACTGGCTACAAGAAACATTTTTGTTGAGAATGCATATCTTTTGAAAATAAACTGTGGTCAGCAGAATAAAGATTTACTGTGCCCTGCTATTCTTTCTAAGAATCAAGAATGATAGTATTGGATAAAAGGATGTTTATGAGACCTAACCCTATTTTTTTAAGTCCTTTTCTTGCCACCTTATTGAGATTCAGCCATGTCATGAGAGTACCTCGATCAAGACCACAATTTAGATCCTCTAGGCCAGCCATTCTCAACCTATTTTTGGCTATGGCCCTCTTAGTACTCTGCTCAAACTTTATGGGCCCTTTTCACTATGAAGCAGTGGTTTCTTCCGTACTTGTATTCTTATGTGTCTATAATAAGGAACTGTGTTTCCCAGTAGTCACTGTGCATGGGAACAAAAACAGACCATGACGAAAGTCGAGTGCGATAATTGGAAATGCTTCAAATAGCAATTCATCATTTATTTAGAAGCTGATGGAGTGAGAGAGTCTGATGGACAACAGTCTATATTTCTGCTTGTGATGGATGAAGACGCTTTGCACATCTATAACAATTTTCAAATTGTTGAGATGGCTTTCATCCTGGACATTCTGATGACAAAATTTGAGGAGTATCTTGTTCCAAGTAAAAAACAAAGTCATGTTTGAGAGAATCAGGTTTTTCTCCTGTGACCAGAAACCAGGTATGACCTTCAACCAAATCTTAGCTGAGCTCCACACACTGAGTAAGTTCTGTGAATATGAAGATTTGAAAAACTCACTCATTAGAGACAGAATTGTTTGTGGAGTCCTAGATAATGGGGTTAGAGAAAGACTGTTGCGTGAAAAATATTTGACGCTGGAAAAGTCTGTGAATATGTGTAAGACAGGAGAGACCACACGAGCACAAGCTAAAGAACTGCACCAGATAGGCACAACAGTGTATGTGGTGAAAACAGAGAAGCAGAGCACCAGGAGTTTCCCACAGCTACAGCAAAGCAAAGAGGTAGGCTCGAACAGCAAATGCAGCAGGTTCAGAGCTAGGCATATCCCAAAGTTGTCTCCTGTCTTTGGAATGTCCTGTAATAAATGTGGGAAGAAGAATAATTTTGAAAAGTGCTACAAAGCAGGGTATACTAAGGGAAAGCTGTCCACAGTGGGTGAAGAAGTGGAGGAATTCTTCATGGATTCATTACAGTCTTCTGCTGCTGGTAAAACAGAATGGATCATTCCAGTGACTGTGAATGAGATGGTAATTCCATTTAAGCTTGACATCGAAGCCCAGGTGAATGATGATTACAAGATCCTCACCATAAAGATCAAGATTTATCCAGTGAAATTAAAAGTGACGGGCTACACTGGAGAGAACACGTCAGTAAAAGGGGACTGTATTGTGATCTTCAAACACAAAGGGCAGCATCTAAAGTCACAGCTACTGATGGTAGAAAAGAGAGTATGGCCAATATTGGGTCTGAATCCATGTGAAGAGCTCAACCCGGTGAAGAGTTTTCATAGGGGCTTCACAGACCGAAGATATCACACAACACTCGTGGAAGTGTATGCAGATGTATTTTAGGGGCTTGGATGTTGGCCTGATGTACACAAGATCCACATAGATGAGATGGTGGCTCCTATTGTCCATGCATGAAGGTAAGTTCTGTTTTAAATTGGAGACAAACTTAAACAAGAATTTGCCCGCATGGTATAGATGAAAGTCATAGAGAAAATTGAAGAACCTACAGATTTGGTCAGCTCACTGGTCATCAGGCAAAAGAAAAAAAGGAGCATTGCATTTATGTCTGGGCCCAAGAGATCTCAATAAAGCCATCAAGGAAGAGCATTTTAAATTGATGACCTGAGAGGAAATCGTGTCCCAGTTTGCAGGTGCCAAGTGGTTTAGCAAACTTGACACATCATTGGAGCTTTTGCAGGTGAAGCTTGGTGAGGCAAGTTCGAGACAATGCACTTTCAATACTCCACAAGGAAAGTACTACTTCGCCTACCATGTGGGATCTTGTCCGCACCAGAAGTTGACCATAAAACAATTCACATGATCATTGAAAGTATACCTGGAGTTGAGACCATCATTGTATGGGGGTCCACTAAAAATGAACATGATACGCGACTTAGGGAAGTGCTTGACATGACACAGAATGTCAATTAGAAATTAAATAAGGAGAAATCTGAGTTTGGTGTAAAGACACTGACCTTCATAGGAGATGACATATCTGAACAAGGGAGTGAAGTTTGATCCAAGAAAGACATTAGCCATTGAGAATTTTGTGAGGCCCCAAAACAAAAGGAGGTGAGAAGTTTCTTGGGGATGGTGACTTATCTGGCTAAGTTCATCCCTCATCTATCGACTGTGTCAACACCACTTAGGACACTCCTTGAGCAGAAAAATGAGTGGATCTGGTCACACAAGCTTCCAGGCACTCAAAGTCCTAACAGAAGAGCCTGTACTAAAATTTTATAATCTGGATAGGCACACCAAGATCTCAGCTGATGCATCCTGACATGGTCTTGGAACAGTAGTACTGCAGCAACATGAGGACACATGGCAACCTGTGGCCTATGCATCAAGGGCCTTAACAAGTGCAGAATCCAACGATGCACAGATAGAGAAAGAACTTCTTGCCAGCATTAATGCATGCGAAAGGTTCCATCAATACATTTATGGACAAGCTCTTGAAGTTGAGACAGACCATAAACCACTGGTCTCAATTATGTTCAAACCACTGAATGACTGTCCCATGAGAGAACAGCACATGTTGATGAGGCTGCAGAAATATGATGTGAAAATTATCTACATGCCAGAAAAATGCATGTTTGCAGCTGATGCACTGTCTCAAGTGTTGACAAGAAAAAAATGACCAAGAGGTTAATGCGAAGATACAGGCCTATGTTGGCATGACTGTCACTTCACTTCCAGTATCGTGAGATCAGGAAAGAGATCAAAGAAACAATACAGAAAGGATGGCCAGCAGCTACGAATGACTGTCCCATGAGTATTCGGGATTAGTGGGCATGCAGAGATGAACTGTCAGTTGTGAAATATATAGTCTTTAAAGGGAACGGGTTTGTGATTCTAGTGTTGCTTCGCAAGTAAATGCATCTTGGTGAGAGAAAATGCAAACATAGAGCTTGAGACTATGACCATTCTTGCTGATCAAGAATGAACCAAGACATAAGCCAGACCACTGCTTCATGCTAAATATGCCTTACCTATAAGCAGCAAGAAGCACTGTTTACACCACACCCTGCACCAGACAGGTCATACTTCAAAGTTGGAGTAGATTTGTTTGTTTGTAATGGGAAAAGCCATACAGTAATAACTGAATATTTTTCCATTTACCCAGAGGTGGCAACACTGCAGCCAACATCCAGCAAAGCAGTTATCACTTTCAAGAAAAATGTGTTTGCGAGGCATAGAGTTCATTTTGAAGTGATATCAGACAATGGTCCACAATTTTCAAGTAGTGAATTTGACTCCTTTGCCTATACTTGAGGGGTTTTGACATACAAATCCAATGGCCTAGCAGAGAGTTCTGTCAAGATGTTGAAGAGCCTCATGAAGAAAGTACAAATGGACAAGAGGATTTCCATGGAAGTCGAAGGATTCACAGAAGTACGCCAGTACAGAATAGCCTTTCTCCTGCCCAAATGCTGAAGGATTGACACATGTACCATCATTCCAACACATGAAAATCTGTTGACACCTAAAAGAGCACACAAGATCAAACAGGCTAAAGTGGAAGAGAGAATTAAAACAGAAACTGTATCACGATAAAACTGAAGCTTGGAGTTCACATGCAAATCCGAGATCCCAGTTCTGGCACGTGGGCCTTGCAAGGATATGTACAAGAGGAAATAGATCCACATTCCTACCAGATCCAGACATCTCTGAGAAGGAACCATGTGGATATACAACCACAAGCTCCAACCCATTTTTGTGACTCATCACCTGACAGTCCACAAAAGGGGCCAGCACATGTAGAAAAGGAACATGTTGTTCAGAGTTCACAGAAAGACACAAATGCTAATGCAGCAATACAGCAGTGGAAACACATACCAGACCAAAAAGGACTGTTAAACCACCTCAGAAACTGATTGAAAGGAACAAACATCACTTCCCACCTACCAACTACATAAAAAAGTTAAAAATTTCTTGATTTCAGTCCGTGCCCCCACCCCCCTTAAATGTGCTGTCACCCTCAAAGGGTTGGGGGTGGGGGGGGAGAGAAGGAGCGGTTGTATGGTCCACACTGAAAATGGTTATTCTAGGCAGTGTAAGCATGCACCTCATCCCTCTCTGGTGTATCCCCATACCAGGTTATCAACTCTAAATTTTGCTCTAAACCAATGGCTCATATTCCTCTAAGATATTTTTATCCTTTGCAGTGTAAGTGTCTGGTGGTGCTGTGGGGTGTTGAGCACAAAGTTGAGGGAAAAGCATGAATTCTTTCACAATGCATGAGAAAATCAGTAGGTCAAGTGCCTGCCTACATTTTGTTCATAACTTGAAGGGCTCAAGCCCGAAACATTAGTTGGGTATCTTTATCTTTGCTATATAAAGGACACTGTTTGACTTGCTGGAGTTTCTCCAGCTTTGTGATTTTACTTCAGTCATGGTGTCTGCAGACTTGTGTGTTGTACTCCTGGTTCTCTCGAAATATCTGAATGTAGGGTTTCACTCGCATGCTATTCCCAAAACTCGAGTGGTGATGCAGTAGCACATAATGCAGTAATCACGCTTTTGTGAATGAGTCCATCTGGCAAGTTTCTTACCACCTGTGTTGCAAAAGTGATTTGTACTTGACTTTCCTAGCCAGGAAGAGGCACATTTATTAGGTGTCTTGTCTCCAGTGTAGGCCAAATATGAAGATGGATCATGACAAAATGTTTTTGGAATGGAGGGAAGCTCTTTGGGTTGTTTGCTCCATATCAGCTTAATGCAAGATCAATTCTGCTCCTTTCACTTCCTCAGATTTCCCCACGGATTCTTCTCCAGCTCCCTTCTGAATGCTATAATTGAATCTGCCTCCACTGCTATGCCTTTTTTTAAAAAAGGCATCGCTCCATGAGCTATGTGGACCTACTGAGTGTGAGGAGAGATGTCTGTGCTCCTCCGCAGGGTTTTACCACCCAGCGCATCCACATTTTGTGGTTTTAAATGACCTGTTAAAGGAGCCAATGGCAGCTTATTTTAAATTCCTGCGACTGCTTGGTGTGGGCCCAAGATAGCAGTGTGTAACACCAGCAGCAGCTTTGAGGGGTTGCAGACTCTGAGATAGCAAAGGTCTGATGCAGGGCACCAGAAATTGTGAGATTGCACCCCATTTGAGAAGAAGCAGATGAGATGACCAAAGGACCAGTGAGGGGTTCTGGAGATGAATAACACTCAGACAGTGGGCTTTTGCAGGCTGAAGGCAAAGAATCCATGCGGGCTGTGGCCTGCTGGCGACTGCAGTCAAAGTACGTGCACCAGGCTGCAGACTGCTGGAGACTGGTTCAAGACCAGCTGAAGGGGTGCCAGTTATTGGAATTGGGATGTGAGATGTCAAGGGTGCTGAAGGTTTCCCGATCATGAGGTTCAGATTTGTAGCTCGGGTTCCTGATGGTTTGGACTGGAGTCCGTTTGGCTGCTGAGGCTGTGGAAGTGCTGAAGGTGAATTTACAGACATTCTTGGCGGGTGGGGGTGACAATTTTGCTTCTCTTTATCTGACTGTAAAAGGTGCCCGGCAATTTCTGCTAATGGCAAATCTGTCTTCCTTGCGGCAGACTAAAGAAATTTGTGTGTAATATTACACCTGTTGAATATTCCTGGTAGTGCACTTCAGAGCCTTATTTCCTAATCATTAAACTGGAACATTGCTTTTATTTAACCAACTTCAAAGTCCTTTATTTCGGGAACTTCCACCAAAGGGCTCCTTCAACCATGGAATAATTTTAGTCATTCTCGTTTGCACCCTCCCTAATGCATTTCAATCTTTGTTAAGTATCATTTGCAGTTGTACCACAGTTTCATAACACTTCATCAAGGCAACTGTGCTCTTGGTTTTTGCATGACAAAAAGGAATAGAATGCAATGTAATTTTACAACTTTCTTAACCTGTTCTGCCAGTTTCACCAAACCATGCACATATTATCTCAATCTTCGGTTCCTTTTTGGAATTGCACCATTTATTTCATATTCTTGCTTTTTCTTAAAGGCTTGGTTCTTCCTAATTCTCGGAATTAAATTTGTCCTGCGACATGTCCACCCAAATCTCTAAACTGTCTTTGGCTCTGATCTCTGTAGTTTTGTCACAGCTCACTGAGCCCCTACAAACTTCAGCATTTTGGCCAATTCATTTGTGATGTTCAAAACGTGTGCATTTATTTGGAAAAACATAGTATTTAGCGCAATGATGTTACAGTGGAAGTGACCTGGGTTCGAATCCGAAGCTGACTATAAGTCTGTACATTCTCCCCCACCCACCTCAGCCCAATGTCTGTGTGAGATTCCTCTGTGTTCTCCAGTTTCCTCTCACCCTTCAAAATATACCACGTTGTAAGTCAATTAGGTATAATTGGGCAGCATGTGTTTGAGGGCTGAAAGGGCTTGTTACCATGTTGTATGTCTAAATTAAAACTCAAGAACTCCATGATATGCTTCAGTCTGGCAAACCGTTTTTGACTGCAATTCTCTCTTTTGTTGCTGAGCAAATATTCAATTCCTGCTACAAAGCCAAATGTATTCCTTTGGACTCAATCTTTAAGAAAAAAAGACCTTTATGTCGCATTTTAGCAAGGGATTTATTTTAAATTCAAATGAGAGCACTTCACCTGCATTTCCCTCACAGACTCTGTTATGTCTCTGTAGTTACTTTGGAGGCTTCTTAAATACCTTAGAGATGCAACATTCAAAAAACAAGAGAGACTTTACTTACTGATGTCTTCCACCATCTCTGGAAACTGCACACACCCACACATATATACATATGCCCCACAGTGGTGCACTACAGTGGGAAGGGTACATTCTTATGCAGATGCAAATTTATTCACATTATCCTGAATATAATATCCCTCCTTCTCAAGATAAAGAAAAAATTAGTGTTCTTTATCACTTTTTTTCCAGAGCAACTGAAGTAACTGAACTTGTACATTAGTTTATTTGCACAACTATTTTAAATAGTTCTTATCGATATCTCACTGGCAGCAGTATGTTCCTTCACCATCTTGTGGATTTGGCTGTGACTGTTGGGCTCTGTGTTGCTGGTACAGGTGTAGGTGATGTAGCTTGTTCTGCTTCACCTGACAACTGCTGTGTTGATGTTTCGGTATTAGTGTTTGTGGTCTCTTCACTTGATACCTCACTTGATATTGGTATTGCAGGCTTTGCTGGTATTTGTTTTTTGCTTCATCACATCTTGTGTCAGTGGATGTGAATTCTGTTCTTCTTCAGCTGATTACCAAAGTCTTGATCTTGGTGTCACAGCTTCTCTGATGATCTTTGCTGGAGTCCATGTTTTCAGCATCGGCTCTTGAATATGCACATGCTGCCCTCTGAAGAGTTCTGGCAATGTTTGTGCCTGTTTGTTGTAATACTGATGTCCTTCTTCTTGGGTGTCAGCCAGTCTTCTTGATTCCGCCTGGTCTTCTGGAGGGTATATTTCGCTTGGCAGAGTTGTTTTATATTTAGAAGTTCTGCTGGGGAGTTCATGTCGGCCTTTAAAGGTGTTGCTCATAATGATAGAAGAGCTAAGTGTGGGTCTTCTTTTATTGTGCGACATTTAACTAGTGTGCATTTCACAGTTTGCACTTGTCTTTCAAAGAACTCATGACCTTTGGGGTAGTATGGGGATGATGTAGTGATAAGAAACCCATACTCTGCAGCCAGCTTCCTGAATTCTTGCGACATGAACTATGTTCCATTGTCACGTATTACTTGTTCGAGTATTCCTTGTTCAGCAAGGAGTGCTTTAAATTCTGAGGTGATAGTTGATGCTTCCCTTTTGACAAATGGAAACTTCGATTGGAAACAGGCTACTATTAAATACCACTCTTGATTTTCAGTGAACAAGTCTGCTCCCATTGTGTGTCATGGCCTGGCAGGTACTTCTGTGGAAATCATTTCCTCTTTTTATTGATGCTTTTGGTTATCTTCTTTGTCTGGATCTCATAATTGACAGAGATCAACTGCAACTCCTGGCAACTATCCAGACCTAGAATTGCTTGTCCATCTGCATCTATCACATCGGATGTACAGAGGATGTTCTTTCCCTTATGGCAGCCATTGATCTTAGTTCTCCCTCGCTGCTTGATCATGGGTCAACCATAGGCCATTAATGTGACATTTGCTGTTACCAATGCACTGTCATTTGGATACCCTCTTTATTATGTTCTATGGGAACATCTGGTGGTAGCGTCTGAGTGGGAGAACGTTGCTTTGTGATCCAGTATGCAGCTTCACCTTTAGGTTAAATATTGTAGGTTTGTTCAGCATTGTCCTCTGAATTTGGATCCTTGTGTGCAATTCGCTTCCTCCTTTAATCTCACCTGACATCTTGTGAAGGTGTATGGATTCTATGTCCAGTATCTGGGTATCGGAGTTCTCATTGTTGTTTTCTTTTATGTGGTGGATCATCTTGTTTATTTTCTTCACTAGTGTTACTATTTTCTTCCTCCTTTCATCTCACCTGACGTCTTGTGAAGGTGTATGGATTCTATGTCCAGTATCTGGGTATCGGAGTTCTCATTGTTGTTTTCTTTTATGTGGTGGATCATCTTGTTTTTTTTCTTCACTGGTGTTACTATTTTCTTCATACCAGACTTTCTCACCTTTGTCCAGTGGTTTGCTTTACCCCAGGCTCTACATTCAGAACCTTATGTGGGGCATTTGTTTCGGTCATCGAAGGGGTGTTGTCTGCCGCACTTCCTGCAAGTCTTGGAGGTTTGCACTTTTCTGATTTTGTTCTTTATAGCATCGACCCTTCCTTCACTATGCTGCAGAGATAGGGATTTCATTCATATCCTCATGGCTTCAAAGGCTCTAGCTATAGCTTCAGCCAGCTTCAAGCTATTTTTCCCTACAAGAGGGATCTGCACTTCGGGATGGGCACTCCCCCATATTAGTTGATCAACTCATCTTTCCTCTATCTTTAAATCTGCATTTTGCAGCAACAATTTTTAGTCTAGTGGGGAAGTTATCATCAGTTTCATCAGTCTCTTGCATTAAGAGTTTAAATTCATAGCGTTTAATTCTATATTAGACCTAGGTTAAGGGTGAGAAACAAACTTTGCAAATATCTGCTCTGGATCCTTTTTCTCCACCTCTGTAAGCTCTCAACTACTAAATAAGTCAAGGCCTCACTTCCCTGTCCAGAGAAGTATATAACTGACCTTCCCCTCTGCTGTTACATTTTTATAATAGCTCTTGAATGCTAAATTGCACTCCTGTTGAAACTTTTTAAATGATTCACCAATGTCTTCAGCCTCCCAATCCATCACTGAGTGAACCGCTGTTGCTCCAGCCATTTTTTTTCCAGTAATGTTTTTTTCTCTTCTTCCCCTTCATATCTCAGTGACTTACAATCAGTTGTATGGCTTTATTCTTGTTTTCTTATACTTCTGCCACCATCTTATGTCTCTGTAGCAACTTGGGAGGCTTCTTAAATAACTTAGAGATACAAGATTCAAATAACAAAAGAGACTTTACTTACTGATGTCTTCCACCATCTCAGGAAAATGCACACACCCACAGTGGTGCACTACAGTTACTACAGTGAGAAGGGTATTATTCTTACATGGTTCCAAAACAGATCACATTATCCTGACTATATAACCAACTTCCTTCATCACTTTACCCTTGAATCTGCAGAATTTTGGAAGGTTTGCCATTTCTTCTTTTGCCTGTTAATTCTGGATGAGATGGTTATTCCATTGTTAATGCAGCTTGCATCTGTTTATTGAGTATTAAATAGACTACTCCACCTCTGTTGCATCTGCTCCCAGGATGAGGTCTTCCATGCCAAATCATCATAGATTTCCTTCTTCTAACAATATGGCCTTCCCTCTACCACCATCAATGTAGCCCTCACCCACATATTCTCCATAACCTGAATATCTGCCCTGGCCTCCTCTGCCACCATGCGCAGCAAGGTCAGGATTCTCCTTGTCTTCACAGACCAGCATCCATGTTCAACATATCCTCCTCTAACATATCCACCACCAAATGATCTCACCACTACACTCTCTGCCTTCTGCAGGGATAGGTCCCTCCATGACCCCCTTGTCTACTCCTCCCTCTCCATTAATTGTCCACTTGGCACCTACCCCAGTGACCGCAGGAGATGCTCCACTTGCACCCGCATGTGTTCCCTCACCACTTTTCGGGGCCCCAAATTGTCCTTCCAAGTGAAGCAACATTTCACATGAATCTGCAGGGGTCATCTATTGCATCTGAAGTTCCAATTGTCTTCTCTACATGGGAGAGATTGGACACAGACTGAGAGATTGCTTTCTTGAGCACCTCATCTCTGTCCATCGCAATATCATGGATCTCCCAGTGGCCAACCATTTTAATTCCACATTCCAGTCTCCTGCTGATATGTCTGTTCATGATCTCATCCACTGCCAGACAGAGGACACCTGTAAATTAGAGGAACAACATCTCATCTTCCATCCGGGCACCCTCCAATTGTATGGTTCTCTCTCTCTCTCTCCTCCCTCTGTCTCCTTTCAGAGCCCCAAGATCAGCTCTCACCTTTCCTCTTGTATCCAATTAACACCTTTTGTTGGTCTAGATTCCTGCCCTTGATATTTTTCAGTTTTATTCTGACACCTTCTGGTTATTTGCTTGTACTTTGAGGAGTTCAGGCCCAAAATGTCAGTAATACATCTTTACCTCTATGGACACTGTGAGACTGGCTGAGTTCCTCCAGCATTCCTGTGTGTTTTTACACTTTCCCCACTGTTTATTGAGAAACCTTTTACATATACTACTTTTGGTATCTTCACCACTGCATGCAGGTGAATAGGTTAGATTCTATGTGACAAGATGGCAGAGTAAGGATGAAGATTGATGTGTGAGAAAGTGGGTGCATGTGGAAGCTGTGGTTGTATGGATGTAAGAGGAGTTTCTCACTGTTATTCATTTTAACTTGATGTGCCTTGAGGTTGTAATGTTTTTGTGACATTGCACACTGGAGCTGGGGTTATTATTTTGGAAGAGACATTTCCAGCCACTTCTTGCAGGTTCTTTACTGTTGTCTCTTGTGGGCCCCAGTATTTTCTGGCATACAGGACTTCCCTTTTGATCTATTTCATTCTCTAACATTTTGAAAATACTCTTTTTAATTCAATTTAGAGATTCAGCACAGCAAAAGGCCCTTCTAGTCCACAAGCAAATGCCATCCAGTTACACCCATGTGACCAATTAACATACTAACCCCATATGTCTGGAATATGGGAAGAAACCGAAGCACCAATAGGAAACCAATGCGGACACAGGATGAACTTCCAACCTCACTGACAGCAGTGGAGTCAAACACAGGTCACTGGCACTGAAATAGCATCGTCCAAACTGCGCTGCCTTATCTGGACATCATAGAGCTGTCTCTCACTTCATTGCAGTCACTTCTTCCCCCTTTGCTGCTGTTTGTCTTCCACAAGATGTGTGGTTCTGGAGACTCGTGTCACTGTGATTGCCACTGTAAAGCGTCAGCAGCTGAGCTGATTTGAAAATGGAGTTCTGGCACCTTCTGAACTCTCCGGGTGTTTTTAAGTTGATTATGGGGTTTCAGCCCACTTCGGATTTTGAAGCATTTTGTCAGTGGTCTAACTTGGTGTTAGGGTTAAATACAATAATGTTTTTTGTATATCAAAAATAGGTTAAATCTAATTTCTGTTCCAAAAGGTTTCTCATGAGTTTGTCTCGATCACTATTTACAAATAAGGGCATGAGACTGCAGAAACTGTAATCTTGAGCCAAAAACAAACAGTTGGAGGAACTTGAAGTCAGGCAGCATCTTTGGAGCATTTCCAATGTCGCTACGATTCTATATTTATGCAAATAGAGAGTATTATAGTATGCGCTGAGGCTGAACATGAAGATACAAAAATTGTCTGTCAGAATAGGCAGAATTTAACAAAAGGCAGGAGGTGGAAAAAGCTGCAACTGGCTACAAAATCACCCCTTTTCCATTTATAATAAAAAAAAACGAATTCAATCCCATTTTGGAAGCTGATGCAAGGAAATGGTGATGCAGATGAGGGCATAATCACTGAAACTCGCTATCTTCACTTTAGAGTAAAGGAGTCCAAGTATATTAAGAACAAGGATCTTTCTTCTCAGATGACTGTGATGTTGAAGTCCATTTGCTGTTTGCAAGGTCAGCTTCCAGACTGCAACCATCTTTTAAACCTATCACATGATGTTGGCTCTGGTTTCTCATAGGGCAGGATTACACTGGTATCGATAAGTTTAAATCCCTCCAGAACAATTTGCTGGCTTAAGCTTATGGTCCAAGTTGCTTCTGTTAGCAGTTAGTCAGATAGCAGGACAGACCAGAGGACTTGTCTACTGAGGCTATATGGGTGGAGCTGAGGATGGGAAAGGTATGACTACACTCATGGGGTTGTATCAAAGTCCACCCAATTGTCAGCGAGAATTGGAGGCACAAATCTAGAGAGAGATAGCAGGCAGCTGCAGGAAACACAAGGTTGTGATGGAGATTTTAACATTAACTGCACTTGCATACTCTAAAAGGGCTGGATGACCTGGAGTTTGTCAAACATGTTCAGGAATGTTTTCTAAATCAATATACAGAGGTAACAACTAGAGAAAATGCAGTACTGGATCGCCTATTGGGGAATGAGACAGGTCAGGTGACAGAGATATGTGCAGGGGAACATTATAGGTCCAGAGATCATAATGCCATTGGGTTCAAGTTAATTATAGAGGAGGATAGGTCTGGGCCTTGGGTTGAGATTCTAAATTGGAGCAAAGCCAATTTTAAGGAAATGAGAAAGGATCTAGAATGCATGAATTGAGATAAGTTGTTTTGGGGCAAGGATGCGTGAGATAAGTGGAGGACCTTCAAAGGTGAAATTGTGTAAGTACAGAGTTTGTACTTTTCCCATCAGTGTTAGAAGGCATAAGGAACCTTGGTTTGTTTTTTTTTTTTTTTTTTTTTTTAATTTTTTATTTTTCACACCATAAATCACAATAGCCATGATATACACTTTTTCTTTTCCACACATTTACAGTGACTTTTTCTCCCTCCCCCCTCCCTCCTCCCAAGCCACCCCCCCACCCCCCCCCCCCCTCTCATCCATTTTAGGTATACAATCTAGGTTGCATTAATTCAGTTAGACAATGTTGCCATTCAACAAAAATACACCAGAAATTCTACTGAGTCCATTCTTTTCTTTTCTTCTCCTTCCATCAATTTAGGTAATGTTTGTTCCCGGTAGGTTTTCGCTATTGTATTTAATGTAGGTCTCCCATACTTGTTCGAATATTTCAATATTATTTCTTAAACTATATGTTATTTTTTTCTAATGGAATACATTTATTCATTTCTATATACCATTGTTGTATTTTCAAATTATCTTCCAATTTCCAGGTTGACATAATACATTTTTTTGCTACGGCTAGGGCTATCTTGACAAATCTTTTTTGTGCATCTTCCAAGTCAATTCCAAATTCTTTATTTTTTATGTTACTTAGGAGAAAGATCTCTGGATTCTTTGGTATATTGTTTTCTGTTATTTTATTTAATATCTGATTGAGATCATCCCAAAATTTTTCTACTCTCTCACATGTCCAGATTGCATGAATTGTTGTTCCCCTTTCTTTTTTACATCGAAAACATCTATCAGATACTGTTGGGTCCCATTTATTTAACTTTTGCGGTGTAATGTATAGTCTGTGTAACCAATTATATTGTATCATACGCAGCCTCGTATTTATTGTATTTCTCATCGTTCCAGAGCATAACTTCTCCCATGTTTCCTTTTTTATCTTTATATTTAAATCTTGTTCCCATTTTTGTTTAGTTTTACCATTTGTTTCCTCATTTTCCTTTTCTTGCAGTTTAATATACATATTTATTATAAATCTTTTGATTAACATTGTATCTGTAATCACATATTCAAGGTTACTTCCCTCTGGTAAACTCAAGTTGCTTCCTAATTTATCTTTCAAGTAGGATCTCAGTTGGTAATATGCCAGCGCTGTATCTCCAGTTATATTGTACTTATCTCTCATTTGTTCAAAGGATAAGAATCTACTTCCTGAAAAACAATTTTCTATTCTTTCAATCCCTTTTTTTTCCCATTTTCTAAAGGCAAGGTTGTCTATTGTAAAAGGGAGTAGCTTATTTTGCGTCAATATTAGTTTTGGTATTTGGTAATTTATTTTATTTCTTTCTACATGAATCTTCTTCCATATATTGAGGAGATGGTGTAATACTGGAGAAGTTCTATGTTGTACCAATTTTTCGTCCCATTTATATAATATGTGTTCAGGTATCTTTTCCCCTATTTTATCTAATTCTAGTCTCGTCCAGTCTGGTTTTTCCCTTGTTTGATAAAAATCTGATAGGTACCTTAATTGTGCGGCTCTATAATAATTTTTGAAGTTTGGCAATTGTAAGCCTCCTTGTTTATACCATTCTGTTAATTTATCTAGTGCTATCCTCGGTTTCCCCCCTCTCCATAAAAATCTCCTTATTATTTTCTTTAACTCTTTGAAGAATTTTTCTGTCAGTTGTATTGGCAATGCCTGAAATAAGTATAGTATCCTTGGAAAAATGTTCATTTTAATACAGTTTATCCTTCCTATCAGTGTTAGTGGTAGCTCTTTCCAATGCTCTAAATCGTCCTGTAATTTTTTCATTAGTGGATTGTAATTGAGTTTATATAATTGGCCTAGATTTTTGTTTATTTGCACACCTAGGTATCTTATTGCCTGCGTTTGCCATCTGAATGGGGATTCCTCCTTAAATTTTGAGAAATCCGCGTTATTCATAGGCATTGCTTCACTTTTATTTACGTTTATCTTGTATCCCGACACTTCTCCATATTCCTTCAATTTCTTATATAGTTCTTTTATTGATAGTTCTGGTTCTGTTAAGTACACTATCACATCATCCGCAAACAGACTGATTTTATATTCCCTGTCTTTTATTTTTATTCCTTTTATATTATTATCTCTTCTTATCGATTCTGCTAGTGGTTCTATAGCTAGCGCAAACAATAATGGTGATAGTGGGCATCCCTGCCGCGTTGACCTGCTTAAGTTAAATTGCTTTGATACATGTCCATTTACTGTCACTTTCGCTAACGGTCCCTTATATAATGCTTTAATCCAATTAATATACTTCTCCGGTAAACTGAATTTTTGCAATACTTTGAACAAGTAATTCCATTCTACTCTGTCGAAGGCCTTCTCTGCGTCTAAAGCAACTGCTACTGCCGGTGCTTTATTTCCTTCTACTGCATGAATTAAGTTAATAAATTTACAAATATTGTCTGTTGTGCGTCTTTTTTTGATAAATCCAGTTTGGTCTAAATTTACCATTTTCGGTACCTGTTCTGCTAATCTGTTTGCTAATAGTTTAGCTATTATCTTATAATCTGTGTTTAGCAGAGATATTGGTCTATATGACGCTGGTGAGAGTGGATCTTTCCCTTGTTTTAGTATCACTGTAATTATTGCTGTTTTACATGAATCTGGTAAGTTTTGTGTCTCATCAATCTGGTTGATTACATCCAGGAGGGGCGGTATTATTAGGTCTTTAAATGTTTTGTAGAATTCTATTGGGAGTCCATCCTCTCCTGGTGTCTTATTATTTGGTAAATTTTTTATTATCTCTTGTATTTCTACTGTTCCAAATGGTTCTGTTAATTTATTTTGTTCCTCTATTTGTAGTTTTGGTAGTTCAATTTTAGTCAAAAATTCATCTATTTTCCCTTCTTTCCCTTCGTTTTCGGTTCGGTATAATTGTTCATAGAATTCTCTGAAGTTTTCCTTAATTTCTTTTGGATTATATGTAATTTGTTTGTCTTTTTTCCTTGTTGCCAATACCATTTTCTTAGTTTGCTCTGTCTTAAGCTGCCATGCTAGGATTTTGTGTGTTTTTTCCCCTAGTTCATAATATTTCTGTTTTGTCTTCATTATATTCTTCTCCACCTTATATGTTTGTAATGTTTCATATTTTATTTTTTTATCCGCCAATTCTCTTCTTTTGGTTGTATCTTCCTTTATTGCTAATTTTTTTTCTATGTTTATTATTTCCCTTTCCAACTGCTCTGTTTCCTGATTATAGTCCTTCTTCATCTTGGTTGCATAACTTATTATTTGCCCTCTAATGAATGCTTTCATTGCATCCCATAGTATAAACTTATCTTCCACTGATTCCGTATTTACTTCAAAGTACATTTTTAATTGTTTTTCAATAAATTCTCTAAAATCCTGTCTTTTAAGTAGCATGGGGTTTAATCTCCATCTATACATTCTTGGAGGGATGTCCTCTAGCTCTATTGCCAATAACAGGGGTGAGTGGTCCGATAATAGTCTAGCTTTATATTCCGTTTTCCTAACTCTCCCTTGAATGTGGGCTGATAACAGGAATAGGTCTATCCTTGAGTATGTTTTATGTCTAGTCGAGTAGTATGAGTATTCCTTTTCTTTTGGGTTTTGTTTCCTCCATATGTCCACAAGTTTCATTTCTTGCATTGATTTAATTATAAATTTGGTTACTTTGTTCTTCCTGTTAATTTTTTTCCCCGTTTTATCCATATTTGGATCCAAATTCAGATTGAAATCCCCTCCTATTAGTATGTTCCCTTGCGTATTAGCTACCTTCAAAAAGATATCTTGCATAAACTTTTGATCTTCTTCGTTAGGTGAATATATATTAAGTAGATTCCAAAGCTCTGAATATATCTGACATTTTATCATAACATATCTCCCTGCTGGATCTATTATTTCCTCTTCTATTTTAAATGGCACATTTTTGCTAATTAATATAGCCACTCCTCTTGCTTTTGAATTATACGTTGCTGCTGTTACATGTCCTACCCAATCTCTCTTTAATTTCTTGTGCTCCAATTCAGTTAAGTGTGTTTCTTGGACAAATGCTATATCTATTTTTTCCTTTTTCAGTAAATTTAGTAGTTTCTTCCTTTTAATTTGGTTATGTATTCCATTAATATTTAGAGTCATATAGTTCAGCGTAGCCATTTCATATTTTGTTTATCTTCTCTTTCCGTTTTTCCTTCATTACCTTTCCTCCTTTTCCATTTCTGTTTTCTTATTTTCAACTCTTTACCAGACAACATTCCTACAACATCCAACATTTTCCTTATTCTCCTATTTCTATCTTCTTTATCCCCAATCTCCCCTTCCCCTCCTGAGTTGCCCTTTATCCCTTGTCGGACAACCACATCTCCCCTCTCCATTTGGATTTGCGAATCCACTCGCAAGCGTCAACTGATTTTGCAGTGACCGCTCTTTTCCCCCACCCAGCCCCCCCCAGAAAAGATTTCGCTTTTTATATGTCACAAAGGTCACTCTTTTAATTCCCTCCTTATTCTCTCTATTCCCTTACCTTCCCTTATTAATTCTTGTCTATACTCTCTATGTTTTCCTCTAATTACAGATACTTTCACATATGCCCATTGTCTCTATTCACTCTTATACCTCTTTACCCGCATAGATATCAATCGTGGTCATTTTTACCCTCCTTACCCGTCTTCATCCCTCAGTCTATTTTTGTCTTTACCCACATACATATCAATCGTGATCATTTTTGCTCTCATTACCCGTCTTCATCCCTCAGTCTATTTTTGTAATTGTTCTGCAAATTTTCGTGCTTCTTCTGGATCCGAGAATAGTCTGTTTTGTTGTCCTGGAATAAATATTTTCAATACCGCAGGATGCTTCTGTGTAAATTTATATCCTTTCTTCCATAAAATCGCTTTTGCTGTATTGAACTCTTTTCTCTTCTTTAGGAGTTCAAAGCTTATATCTGGATAAATGAAGATTTTTTGCCCTTTATACTCCAGTGGTTTGTTGCCCTCTCTTACTTTTTCCATTGTCTTCTCCAGTACCTTTTCTCTTGTAGTATATCTTAGGAATTTTACTACAATAGATCTTGGTTTTTGTTGTGGTTGTGGTTTAGGGGCCAATGCTCTATGTGCCCTTTCTATTTCCATTTCTTGCTGTAGTTCTGGACATCCTAGGGCCTTAGGGATCCATTCTTTTATAAACTCCCTCATATTCTTGCCTTCTTCGTCTTCCTTAAGGCCCACTATCTTTATGTTATTTCTTCTGTTATAATTTTCCATTATATCTATTTTTTGGGCTAGTAATTCTTGTGTCTCTTTAGTTTTTTTATTAGATTCCTCCAATTTCTTTTTTAAGTCTTCTACCTCCATTTCTGCTGCTATTGCCCGTTCTTCCATCTTGTCCATTTTTTTCCCCATTTCTGTTAAGGTCATATCCATTTTATTTATTTTCTCTTCTGTGTTGTTTATTCTTCTTCTTAAATCATTGAATTCCTGTGTTTGCCATTCTTTAAATGACTCCATGTATCCTCTAACAAGAGCAAGTATATCCCTTACCTTGCCTTTCCCTTTATCTATTTCACTGTATTCTTCCTCTTCTTCTTTCTCTGGGTTGGCCATCTGTTGTTTCTTTGATGCCCTTTCCTCCTCTTCTTTCTTGTTTCCATTGTCTTCTGTGGTCTCTTCTTGCTGCAGGTGTTCTGCAGCTGTCGTTGCCGGCTGTGGAGATCGACTCCCCAGCTGGTCCCCCCTCCCGTCGGTGTGTTTTTTTTCATGCGCATCGCGCATGCGCAAGGAGTCGCGCATGCGCGGTTGCGCACTTTTACTCGGCTCTGTGAGCCATTGTTGTAGTTCTTTTTCTACCGACCTGAGGTAGTGGGGCCCTCTCTCCACAGCGGGCCTCTTCGGACAGGTAAGGCCTTCACCTTTTTCCTCCGTTGTCTTCTCTTCCTCTCTTCTTTCCGTTGATTTTGATTTTTCTCCTTTTGTCTCCATCTTCTTTCCACCTTTATACTCACTTTTCTTTAACTTGTATTTCTGTGCCTTTGTATTTTCTCTTGTTTTTCCCGACTTTTCTGGAGAGGGCTGGAGTTCACCGTCCGGCCACTACTCCATCACGTGACTCCTCGAACCTTGGTTTTCCAGGGATACTGGGGATTTGGTTCAGAAGAAAAGAGAGGTGTCTAACAGGTATAGGCAGCATGGAGCAAATGAGGTACTTGAGAAATATTTAAAAAATACAAGAAAACCTCAAAAAAATCAGAAAAGCTAAAAGTCATGAAGTTGCTTTAGCAGACAATGCGAAGGAAAATCCTAATGGTTTCTATAGGTATATTAAGAGCACAAGGATAGTAAGGGACAACATTAGTCCCCTTGAAGATCAGAGTGATTGGGTTTATATGGAGCCAAAAGTGATGGGAGAGATTTTATTTTTTTAAATTGGTATTCACTCAGGAAAAGGGTACAGAGTTGTGGGAAGTAAGGGTGCATAAATCCCAAGAACCTGACAAGATATTCCCTCAGACCTTGAGGTAGGAGAGTGTAGTATTTGCAGGGGCTTTGGCAGAAATATTCAAAATGTCCTTAGCCACGGATGTGGTACCAGAGGATTGGAGCCTACCTTGTTCCGTTGTTTTTAAAAAAAAAAAGGCTTCAAAAGTACCCCTGGAAATTATAGGCTGGTGACCCTGACATTAGTAGTTGGTAAATTATTGGTAGATGTTCTAAGAGGTCAATATGTAATTATTTGGATAGTCATGGACTGATTAGGGATAGTCAACATGGCTTTGGTCATGGTAGGGTGTGTTTAACCAATCTTATAGAGTTTTTCAAGGATGTTAACAGAAAAGTTGATGAAGGAAAGACTGTGCTGTCTACATGGACTTTAGTAGGTCCTTTGACAAGGTCCTGCATGGGAGGTTGGTCAGGAAGGTTCAGATGCTCGGTATTTATGGATTTGACAATGGCTGGACATGAGAAGCCAAAGAGTAGTGGTGGATGATTGCTCCTCAGATTGGAGGCCTGTGACCAGTGGTGTGCCTCAGAGATTGGTGCTGGGACCATTGTTGTTTGTCATCTCTATCAATGATCTGGATGATAATGTGGTAAATTGGATCAGCAAGTTTGTAAATGACATTAAGATTGGAGGTGTTGTGGACAGCAAAGAAGATTTTCAAAGCTTGCAGAGAGATCTGGACCAGCTGAAAAAATGAGCTGAAAAATGGCAGATGGAATGTAATGCAGACAAGCGTGAAGTGTTGCATTTTGAAAGGACAAATCAAAAAAGGACATACATTGTAAATGGTAGGGCACTAAGGAGTGTGGTAGACAAGAGGGATCTGGGAATGGAGATACATAATTCCCTGAAAGTGGCGTCACATGTGGATAGGGTTGTAAAAAAATATTTTGGCACATTGGCCTTCAGAAATCAAAGTATTGAGTAGAGGAGTTGAGATGTTTTGTTAAAGTCGTATAAGACATTGGTGAGGCTAAATTTCGAGTATTGTGTGCAGTTTTAGTTACCTAACTGCAGGAAAGATATCAATAAGATTGGAAGAGTGCAAAGAAGATTTACTAGGATGTTGCCCAGACTTCTGGAACTGAGTTGCAGGTAAAGGTTAAACAGGTTAAGACTTTATTCCCTGGAGCCTAGATGAATAGGGGTTTTTAAAATTATGAGTGGAATAGCCTGAGAAAATATAGATAGACTTTATTTTTCCACTGAGGATAGGTGAGATGCAAACCAGAGGACATGGGTTAAGAGTGAAAGGGGAAAAGTTTAGGTGGAACATGAGGGAGAACTTCTTCTCACAGAGTTTGGTGGGGGTGTGGAATAAGCTTCCAGCTGAAATGGTGAATGTGGGCTCAATTTTAACATTTAAGAGGAATTTGGATACATACGTGGATGGGAGAAGTATGAAGGGCTATAGACTGGGTGCAGATAAGTGGGACAATGGGGGAAAAAAAAGGTTCTGCACAGATTAGAAGGACCAAAAAGGCCTGCTTCTGTGTTGTCCTGTTCTATCATGCAAACAGGTGATTAAAATCAAGAAAAACACTCAGGATATGGTATTACTATTGGTACTTGCCTTTTTAGACAATGTGATGCAAGAACATGTGTTTGCAAACTTGATAATTTTGCAGTTTCTATCGAATCTCATTCATTTTCATCTGGTGCCTAAAGCCTGTAGCTTCCTTTAACTCAATTATCTTGCCAAACACTGTGCAAACATAAATAGATGAGGATAATTGGTGACACAGGAGACTGCAGATACTTGAACCTGGAGCAAAAAAAACAAACTGCTGGAGGAACTCAGAAGGGCAAGCAGGTGTGTGTGTGTGTGTGAGTGTGGCATGTGAGGGGGGGGGGGGTGGTGGTGGAATTGTTTATGTTTCTTGTCAGGACTCCAATTGGTGGTAATGGGAATTGGTGCTTTAAGGTCTTGAAAGTTGTACTGGAAATTTGTGTGACAGCCCCTCGCTGATGCTAAAATGAGACGCAAGAGTTAAAGTGACCTAGGGTGTCATTTTGAAGCATTGTTGTGGCTTTGCTCATGCATTTCCTGACTCAGAATTGGAGCATATGTCCCTGGAGGAAATTATTATTTTGGCCTAGACATATGAACAAATATCACTTTTCTAATTTGGATCACTCTGTCAAACTAGTTTCCTGTAATATGACACCTCTATACCATCAAAATGATAAATATCTGCTCTGTAATTGAAATATAAACTGCACATTCTGAATGTAATCATGGTAACTGGGGGAAAAAAATGCCATAGGCAAAAATGAAAGACTTTCTCTATCAGTTGTATCCAAATAATTCTTGTAACCTGGGCAAGAAATCATGCCTGCAGCATATTTGGCAAAGCGGTTGGCGCAACACCTTTACGGTGCAAATGATCAAGACCAGGATTTAAATCCCATGCTGTCTTTAAGGAGTTTGCATGTTCTCCCTGTGTCTGTATGGGTTTTCCCCGGGGGCTCCAGTTTCCTCCCACAATTCAAAACATACTGGGGTGTAGGTTAATGGGGTGTAAATTGGGTGGCATGGACTTGTGGGCTGGAATGGTCTGTTACCATGCTGTACGTCTTTGAAAAAAACATTGATTTCGAGAGCAAGGTGAGCAAGGTTTCTTCATCCACTTCTCCTTTGTTGTTTTGAAGGTGTGCATATCTTGTTGAAGTCATTCTCTGATGTTACCACCTTTTATAAGAATTTTGCTAACACAGCATATCTGTTGATGGCTTTGAAAGAAATGGCTGTCATTTATGCCTGTCCCTGCTCCAAATAGGGAACTAAGGGTCATTTATGTAACCCTGCTTAGTACCTTCATTTCCTATCTCTGCTAGGACTACATTGTTTGTACTGAGAAAGATATCTGAAATAATATAGCTTGGGAATTCTTTTTTCTGGAAGAGACTAACTTTTCTATGAGAAAATGGCCAAGAGTAAGTTAGATGATCAGAATACCTCTCAAAGTTTAAAATCAACTCCAGTGGCCCAAAAGTTTTAATTGCTTTCAGGGATAAATAATTCAGTGTAATGAAAAATGACCAAAGTTATATACATAATGGCTTAACACTACATAAAACTACAATGTAAAAATGTTTAATCATTTTAGGCAGGTTAAATCGGGAATAAAGATTTGCAAATATTTTCTTTAAAATTAGCTGCATAACGCTTGGAACCGGTTATCCAGCACAGAAATATGCCATTATGCCAAAATTAGCTGCAATGTGCTTGGAACCAGTTATCCAGCGCAGAAACATGCCATTATGCCAAAATTAGCTGCAATACGCTTGGAACCAGTTATCCAGTGCAGAAACATGCCATTATGATTTGATAAACCTCTAGAAGGTCACACTTCAGCCTCCAAGATAAAAGTCACAACCTTTCCTTGTATCCCAAGCCCTCTAATCCTAGTATTAACCTTAAGAATATCTTATGGATCCTTTTCAGGTGTGGTTTCACCAAGGTGCTGATTAATTTTATCCAACAATATCATTAAGATATCCCCAGAGGAAAAAGGTCTTAGACTTTAAGATATTTTATCAATTCACTGTTAAAAATTATTCAAAGTTCCTTCAGACCATACTTTCAAACACATCATTTCACTTTTAAGTTCAATATTCAGCAAATTTCTTTGTGAATGCAGTTCAAAATGAACTGGGCGGGGGAGAGGGGGTGTATGTTAATGGGGTGTAAATTTGGCAGCACAGATTCGTGGGCCGAAATGCCCTGTTACCATGCTGTATGTTTAATTTTTTTTTAATTCTATTTAAATTAAAATTTAAACTATCAAATAGTATCATTAATAGAAAAGATCCCGAACTGATGTTTGCAATAAAATCTCCAGTTCTCAAAAAGTGTCAGCCAAGATTATTTGCCTCAAAATTCCATTGCATTATACAAGTGATTCATCATCACATAATTGAAAATCAGTTTTCTGGAGTGAATTGCCAGAAAGTTATGTTGCCAGATTGTCTATGGCATTCTGAAAATTTCACAGGAGAATTTTGAGTGGAGTCATTGTATGCCAGCAAGATTTTTAGATCCATGTCGTGTCCCTTTTGGAACATGCAGGAGGTTAAATGGACTATATTTTCCTGGAGGCACCTGGAGTGTGCTTGGAACAACATGGTTCACCATAGAGTGTACTCCCTGATCAATGAGATTGATATAAAGTTACAAAATCCTGAATAGGGTTGCCTACATAGCACATTATCCAATGTAACTTCTGCGGATAGAGTTAGAAAAATTTATTTTTTGAGTATAGAGTTATTTTCAATACTTAGTTCAGGATAATTGCAATAGACTTTTAAAATCTATGTTCATTAATGGATTCTTAAAAAAATGTTGAAGAAGAGTGCAATTGAAAAGGTTGGTTGAAGGTTCTGTGAATATGTTTGGACGTGGATGATCAAACACCATATCAAGCACAATATATAATGCACTGCTGGAGCCGTGGGACTGTCATTGGTAAGGTACAGCTGGCCAAGTACATTATTCAGACAGCTCGAGCAGCTCAGCACAAAAGCAGGCTTGCATTCAGATTGATCATATGACTCGGTGTCGGTGATATTTATAGCCATTTCCTTTGCAAGAAGCAAAAAACTTAAAATGTACAAAAGGGTTACATTCTGTCATCTGTCCATTGAGCAAAAAACATTTTTTTCATTTTGAAGTAAGTGCATGCATCAGTTTTTGAGGGCTTGGCATTTCCAAAAAGTGCTTTTGTTTTTGAAAAAAAACATAGTCGCTGGCTGTAATCAGTTCATGAAGCAAAATCCCAGAGCACTCAATTATAACCTGAAGCAGAGATTTTTCCACCAGATTCCCGATCATTTTACATTGTTAATAAATTCCACCTGGAATGAAAAGCAGGTGTGAACGATAGCATTTGTCTGCAATACTTTATCTATGGTAAGACAAAAGACTAGATGAGACAACACCCATTCCTTATAATGAGTTCTATATTCAAATCTAAATCTTGATGGGTCTCAAGACAATATTTCATGGCCATGAATATCTTTAGTTACTCATTTTTGACAAGGTGGGCGGCTTCCACATTCAGGAGCTTTACTCGAAAATTCGGCTATGAATCAAAGTAACAATGTGCTTTAAGCTTGAGTATTCACCTTGTTGGATAGGCCAGATTTACCCCTTGAACTCTGTTATATTACGACCTGAAACTTTATTAAAATCACAGTCAGAAATAAAGAATCTAGTTTGTAACTGAAAATAATGTTTCATGACATCTTGTTCAAATTTTCAATGCTTTCCAGCAGATTTCGATTATCTATTCATTAATAAGATGTTAAATGTTTATCAAAAGTTTAAAACAGACAGTTAGATCTGCAGTTTCTCATTCGATCTCTTGGTTATTTCAACCGTCAGCAGCAATTGGAGAAACTTCAATTGCATAGTGTGAGGTGGTACTTAAGAAAATGTCAAGCATATAGCACAGAAATTGATCAGCTGTATATGGAATTATCTATCACATATTAAGATCTAGTAAAAAGCTTTGTTTGACATGCTATCTAGGGAAGTCAACTTGTTGTTATTTGCACTAGATTATTGTAACACTACTCCCTACACTATTTATTTGCACAAGAAGCTGAACAGTGCAAGGAAATGTACAAAAACATAGTGGAGGGTATAGGAAAAAATACAGTTAAAATCAGTACAGGTGCATCATCTTTGACCAGAGAGATGCATTTAACAGCAGGAAAGAAACTGCCCTTGAATTTAGAAGTCTGTTTTCAACATCTGTATCTTCTACTCAACAGAAGGGGAGAAGAGAGAGTATGATTGGGATGTATCCTTTTATGTTTGTGTTGTGTTGGGAAGAATATCAGAGATGAGTCTGGACACAAATGTCACACATAACTATATTTAACACAGGGGAGAATGTTAAATGGAACAATTATTATTTCACTTAAGCAATGATGTAGATATTCACCTCAGACCTAGGTTGGACTCCGACAATAGAGAACCTATACTCGACATGCTCATACCCTTGAGTATATGTACTACAAACAGGGACACTTTTGCACACCCAGTTCCCTTACTAATGGGTGCAGCTCTCTGCAAGTCTTGATCTATCACAATACAACAGCTCCACTTCAGTGTAGTGCACACCTTACCCACGACACTTCCAGCCATGTCCACAGTAGCAACCTGGCAAGAAACAATGTATGGGGCTTGGGCCATGAGGCAGAGAAAGAATATGCTGTGCATTGGTGTTATGTACTGTGCTAATCTTTGCTTCTAGTCAATAATGTCCCGAGGTGATTTAAATTAGCCAACAGCAGGGTGTGCACTCATGGGTGGCCAGAATCCAACCTTGATTGACTGGTGATGTGACTTCCAAATAAGTTCCGGACAGGGAGGATATGCGACCACCCGCAATACATACCTTCCAGACAGGCAGGGTGACCATGTTTCCTCCACACACAATTAGCAGGATTCCCAAGAGTTATGGGTGCAATTGTTGGAGGGAAGGTCAGTTTGTTTGATAGCCTGAATGTATTTACAACTCTTTACACTTGTGGTCTTGAGTAGCACAGTTCCTGTTTCTGCCCAGTATGCATCTGGAAAGGATAGTTCATCTAAAAAATACTTTACCTAATTCTCTGTCTACACTCCCATTCCATTCTTCTTCTCCGAACACTTTGAGGATGGTCATTTTATTGTCCCTCTGCTTGAACCAGATTTTAATCTGACTGCTTCTACCCAGTTGCTCCAGACAGCTGTGAATTCAACATTTAAGTTTCTCTTGGCTAAGAAGTACTTCCAAATACAATTTTGGACTTTTATCTTTCATTTTCACACTTCCAATTTTAGTGACCAATAATTGGGGATACATTTTCTGCATTTACCCAATCCATTCCTCTTCTGCACCAATCTTTATCAGATCTCCTCCCTACCACGTCTTCCATTTTCTAGAAAAAGTCCTCCCATCTGTTCAGTCTGTCTGCCCTAGATATTGTTTCGGTTCTGTTACCTTATAAATCTCAATTTACATTTTAAAACTTCATTTCCACTTTTGATTGCAGCAGTCTAACACAGGTTTCTTGCAAGTTAAGCATGTCTTTCAATTTTATAAATACTGACCTAGCTGGATCTGAATATGCAGAGCTTGAGTACCATGGCTCCAAATATCAAAGACAAATATCTAACTCTTGTCTATGGTGTAGACTGGTGAAGCATTTTGATATTGTCCAGTATGTCCACCAAATAAACTGGGTACTTACAAATGGTTAATACTGGCGGAAAATAAAGCTTCTGCTGCTGAGTTTTGAAAATTAACAGTTGAGTGAATCCATTGCATGAAACTCCACTGATATTGATTGATAAGTGAGATAGTACGGATTCTATCACCAATGTGTCTATGTACAGATGGTAGTGTAGGATGACTGTGATTGGCTGAGAGTGTAGCCACACCTACTGGCAGGTCTTAATGATTGCTCCTAGCCAGACCAGGTCATTCTGGACTGGTCGACCTACTTGTGATATGCTCCAGTCTCTTAGTTAATAAAAGCCTTGGTTTGGATCGACAAGTCTTTGGTTCTTTCAACGCGCATCACAATAAGAAAAATAATGCAGGTGCTGGCAATATTCAGCATGTCATACTGTATCTGTGGAGAGAAAGAAGATTGACATTTCAATTTAAATAAAAGTTGATCTGACAGATTAACTCGGTTTATTCCTTCAGAAGTACTACCCAATGTGTTGGATATTTCCAGCATTGTTCTCCTGTTACAAAATTCAGTGTGGCTTGCAACACCAAAATTGGCAGAATATCGCTGCTGTAAGATTCACATCCAATTTCATTCACAGTGGTGGAGGAATGACTTATTTTTACTTAAAAGATGAATAAAAATCAAACTGAGTATATAATGCAAGTAAGCTACAGTCAACAGTTTAATGCTTTATTGACACCATTTGTACAAAGTATCTAATAAATTGTCGATAGCTGAAAGCTAAGAAATGCCATCCTAGAAATTAAGATGATTAATTGTTTTCACCCAAGGCTATATTTAGGAGTGCTAATTTAATAGAAATGGACTAGAATGATTAATTTGGCTGCAATAGTTTATTACATTGCTTGATCATTTTATGTTGTTCCATGGGGTCAATGCAGCAGTGCACATTACAAATCACAAAGCAGAATTATGTCATAAACTTAAATCAATGGTTTTCAAACTGGCCCCTAAATTGGCATTCTATTTTAAGCAATATCTATGCCATAAGTGCTCTGTGATTAGTAAGGGATTGCTTAAGGTGGTATGTGAGTGGAAAAAGGTTGAAAAGCACTACTTTAATCATACCAAATAGACTTGTTAAGTGCACGGTTTCATAACTCCAAAGGAAATGGGCCAATGACAATTCTTCTCAAGCCAAATATTTCAGTAACAATTGGGTTGAGAGCAGTGGTTTTCAACCTTCCCTTCTCACTCACATACCATCTTAAACAATCCCTTACTAATCACAGAGCACTTGTGGCATAGGGATTGCTTAAGGTGGAATGCGAGTTTAAGAGGGGAGTTTGAAAACCACTGACTTAAATAGAGAAACATGGTATGATGTCACTCACATATCCCGCAGAAAAGCTGGAAGGTTGAGGGCAGTCATTTGTATTTTTTTTTCAGTACCAGATTTTATTTTAAAATAAATTTTTATTTTAAATAAATTGATCTAGTTCTGTAACTACATTGATATTCTGAAGTATATCTACTTGGCCTTGCAAAGGAAGGACAGCATAATTTATACCAGTATTTTTTTTTTACAATTGCTATTCAAAATACACCATTTGCAGGAATAAAAAGGCATTTTACATTATTTGCAAGTTGACTTAATACCCCAGATGCAATTAACCAATTTAATTTGGTGCTACTGTCAACGGGTTTTCATTTCAAGACAACTAGAGATAAGTATGATGTATTTTATTTTGCACCTGTGAAACATAAATAAATTCTAAGTGATGCTCACAAATGGAAACCAGCTGATTACTGTGTGATTGGAAATGGCAGAGAAATTTGGTCAGGAATGAATTGCAAGTAGGGAAATTAAGCAAACAAAACAAATTTTCCCCATGTATTTGTGTATTTCACAAGAAGATGTTTGAAAAAATTTAAACATGCAGCACAGTAACGGGCCCAGGAACTTGTGGTGCCCAAATACACCAATTGACCTTCAAACCCCATGTGGGTTTGAAGGGTGGGAGGAAACCACAGCAAATGGGGAAGATTATACAGACTTGTTACAGACAGAACAGGCTTTGAATCCAGGTCATTGGTGCTGTAATAGCATTGCGCTAACTGCTACGCTAACCACGTTGAAGATACTTTGTGTTGATCGGAGCAGTATTATTTCTTTGGAATCTTGCTCTGGAGCTTCATTGCTGGGAGTGGTAGGAAACCTTTTTTCTTCCAGGAAAATGTACCAGTTACACTAACAGTAGGAATCACATGACTATTGACCTGATCCTTTTTTGGCTATTTTACAAATTGCTAAGAAATTTAAGGCAATTGAGGGCCTAGTTCTTTAAACTGAACCCTTCTGGGAAATGTCAGTCAGTGATTAGTTTTTTTCTTAGCAAGTTATTTATGTTCATAATATACTGTGATTTCTCAACAAACAAGGACCATTCCAAATGATGGTAAACAAAAAGGTCTGCATATGCTGGGGTCTCGTGCAGTACACGATCTAATGTCATTTAATCACATAATACTAGAAATAGAAAGCTTCTCTGGCATAGCTATATATAATTATGCATGTCAAAAATCACATGATATAGGAGCAGACATTGGCCCATTGAGTCTGCTCCACAATTCTAATCATGAGCTGATCCATCCACCCACTCAGCCTTACTCCCCAGCACCCTTGATACCCTGACTAATCAAATACCTGTTGCTTTCTGCCTTAACTATACCCAACAATCTCACTTCCACAGCCGTTTGTGGCAACAAGTTCAACACAGACTCACAACCCTCTGACTAAAGAACTTTTTTCTGTATCTCTGTTTCAATTTGACACTCTTTTTATCTGGAAATTATGCCCTCTTATCCTAGAACTTTCCTCCCCTACCACCACCCCGACCATGGAAAATATCCTTGCCACATCTACTCTGTCCAAGCCTTTCCACATTCTATTCTCCAATGAGTACAGTCCAAGAGTTGACAATTGTTCCTCATTATACTAACCCTTTCGTTCCTGAAGTTAAAACTTCATTGAACCTCTCCAATGCCAACATATTCTTTCACAAACGCCATGCCCAAAACTATACACAGTACTCCGTGAGGTCTCATCAGTGTTTTATAGAGTCTCAACACTGAATTCCTTCTCTCAAATGCTATCACTTTAGAAATGAATGCCAACATTGCAATCACCTTCTTCACCTGGAAGTCAACCTTTAGGATTCCCAAGCACGAGGATTCCCAAGTTCTTCCCAGCTCGGAATTTTGAATTTTCTCCCTATCTAAATAATAGACAGCCCATCTCTTTCTTCAACCAAAATACATACCCATACACTGTATTTGATATGTCACCTTTTTGCCCATTCTCCTAAGTTATCCAAGTCTGTCTGCAACTTTTCAGTATCCTCACCACCGCATCTCCTACCACCTATTTTGATATCATCTGCAAATTTAGATGCAAAGCTATAATCCCAAATAATTTGTATACAATGTAAAAAAGAAGTGGCCCCAACACTGACCCCTATGGAACACCACTGGTAACCGATAGCCAACCAGAATAGGATCGCTTTATTCCTACTCTCTGTTTCCTGCCGACCAGCCAATGCTCTATCTATTTAAACTTTTATTGTTCTGCACACTGTCTTCATACATTTTGGAAAATAACAATTTTTAAATTTAAACAGGTGAGGGACTGGGAATTCTCAAGGAATTGAAATCTAATGTTCTGTCCAATATAATTTCTGTCTTTAACAGCTGACTGTTAAACATAGAGGGGGAGCACTTTGGTTGCTACAGCTAGGTTATAGCCCTAAAGCTGTAGCTCAAATCCACAGGAGAAGATAGACACACCAGTAGAGTGTATTTGACACTGAGTTTATTCAGTGGCAGCTCTGCCTTTTAGAGTCAGCTCAGCTGCATCACCACCGAAGCATGACTTGAGCAGGCCAGTTGCTGATTGGTTTCCTCGGATGCCCAGGCCCCGATTGGGCCCCCTGTGATCCACTGGCTGTGATTGGCAGGAAACAACCGTTTCAGCCTGCATGATGCTTTGCCGGTCGTCACATTCGATGGCCATTCCTGTGTTGGCCTGAGGCATGGGCCGCTACAACTTCATATTTTAAAAATCAAAGTAAACTGCAAATGTGGGAAAACTGAAATAAAACCAGAATATGCTGATATTTTCAGCATCGTCATGCTGCATTTGTGGGAAATGAAATTGAATTAATATTTCCAATTGAACATCTGATGAAGAGTCTTTGATCTGAAATATTAACTGCTTCTCTTCTCACAATACAGCCAAACCTGAGTGTTTGTACCACTTTCTACCTCCAGTTTTCCCTGCTTTTTTAAACATTTTTCAGATGCTGTGTAAATTTTTATGCTTTTTTTTTAAATCTTGGAAAAATGTTTTTGGTGCCAAACTAGCCATATTTGGGTCTTCCAATCAAATGTAATAATAAAACGTGTATAAGCATTTTGCAGAACAGCGAGATTCTTGATGAACTAATCTATGAAAATCTAAATGTTCAGACCAATTCCGGGAACATCAAGAAATCAACAAAAATGCCAGTGATATTCAGGTCAATGTTCTCCAATTACATAGTTCAGGCTTAAAGGAAATATACCCAGGTTATTTGCTGGTGCATCTCTGGGCATCCTACATTATGACACCAATTACAGGTACATGCCAAGTTTCTGTCAGTCATGATATTGTGGGATCTGGGGAATGTGCTAGCTTAAGCTGAGGGGCTTTCCTTCACCTTATCTGAAGTCCATTGTTGGCAAATCTTACCAGGTCTTCTCCATTTGAATTATCAGTGCTTAATTTTATTAAATTTTTCAAGTTTATTATCATCCGATTGTACAAGTACAACCCGATAAACAGTGTTCTCTGGTCGTCAGTGCAAAACCATGCAAACACTGATCCACACCCACCCCCACCCATCCCCACACACACACACACATATATATATATATATACACACACACACCCACTATATATACATTCACACACACACCCACTATATATACATTCACACACACACCCACTATATATACATTCACACACACACCCACTATATATATACACACACACACACACAGACACACACACACACACACACACATTTAATATAATGCTTAATGAATTGTTGCATCTTGAAGGGTTTGTATGAGCAGTTCATTTCAGTCATTCAGCAGTCTCATTACCTGTGGGAAGAAGTTGTTTTCTCAGCCTGGGGGTCCCATCTGATACTCCTGAATCTCTTTTCCCATGGGAGTAGTTGAAAGATGCTGTATGCAGAGTGGTAGTGGTCCTTGAAGATTTTGAGAGTCCCCTTCAATTAACAATTTTGGTAGATCACATTGATGAAGGGGAGGGAGACTCCAGAGATCCTCTCTGCCACTGTGGATTGACCTCTGATTCAGTCCTCTACAGCAGTGGTTCTCAACCTTTTTCCTTTCCACTCGCGTACCACTTTAAGTATTCCCTCTGCCATTGGTGCTCTGTAAAGGATTGCTTAAGGTGGTATGTGGGTGGAAAGAGAAAGGTTGAAAACCACTGTTTTAATCATACCTCATTGACTCGTTATATGGAAAGGTTTCAGAACTCCAAAGGAAATGGGCCAGTGACAATTTCTCTCAAGCACAATATTTCAGTACCTATTGGGTCTAGAGCAGTAATTCTCAACCTTCCCACTCACATACCACCTTAAGCAATCCTTTACAGAGCACCTATGGGATAGGGAATACTTAAAGTGGTATGTGAGTGGAAAGAAAAAGCTTGAGAACCACTGCTGTACAACAACCATACCACTCTGATGAAGCTGGGCAAGATGCTCTCGACAGAGCTCCTGTGGAAAGTTGACAGAAGAGTGGTCAACAGAAACCTTGCCCACTTCAATCTTCTCAGGAAGTGCATTCATATTAGCAATTCCATGTTTAATATTTTTAAGTAATTTTTAATATTTTACTAAATGTTATTTCCCAACTAGTGATTAGGAACATTTTAAAACTGAAAAGCCTTTGCAACACGAGCTGTCTCACAGCTACCAAGCCAGTCTGTGTTTGGGTGAGGACTTTTGCTTGTGACCTGTTGTTTCTGTCACCCTTCACAGAGACGCAACGTCAAGAGAATCTTGGAAGTTTTGTGGCCTGGAATTGGAAACTCTTTGGCTGGTGGCAGATCAGTGCAATCTAGTCTAACGAATGGATGTTTTAGTTTTGTTTAGTGGTGCAGTATGGTAACACCCAGCCCATGAGCCCTTGCAGCCCAAATACGCCCATAATGACCAATTAACCCACTATCCCCATACATCTTTGGAATGTATTTAAAACAAAAGGATTTATTTTACAATGAAATGTTTACTGATCATATCTATTTGCAATAGTTTACTTAGGAAGGCAGAAGTTCAGAGCTGCAACTCATCTGAATGATTCATAAAATGTTTAATCAATAGATTGATTACCAATATTCTACATTTTGTAATTTTCATGCTGTAACTTCAACTTCTGAATTTTTACACAGAATTTGTCAGAAGCCAATTAGTCAAAAACATCACCCACCAGAATATGCAATCAATATTCAGATATTAAGTTTAATGAATTTATCTGTTTCTTCAGGAGACAATGAAGCTGGTAGATTCAAAGAATCTGTTCATCATGACTAGTTCAAGTTTATTATTATCTTTCAATGGTATAAGTACAACTGGACGAAATAGCATTCTTTGATCCTCAATGTACACACACGTATATGGACATAGTGTACATATTTCAATTAAGTATATAAAAATAAGTCAATATTGTTAAATAAATAGTAAAGTATGAGCAGTTCATCAGTCATTCAGACATCTTGCTGCCTGTGGGAAGAAACTGTTTCTCAGCCTGGTGGTTCTGGCTCTGATACTCCTGTATTTCTTTCTCTATGAGAGTAGCTGGAAGATGCTGTGTGCAGGGTAGTAGAGGTCCTTACCAATTTTGCAAGCTCTCTTCCCAGTAGATCATATCGATAGGGGGAGGGAGAACCAGTGATTCTGTCTTCTACTTTTAGGGTCCTATAGTTGACCTCCAATCCAGTGCTCTACAGGATCCATACCACACTATGCAGCCAGCCATGATGTTTCAATAGAACTTCTGCAGAAAGTTGACATGATGGCGGTAACCTTGCCACCTCAGTTTTATCAGGAAATGCAGTCGCCTTTGTGCCTTTCTGATGTGTGAGGAGATATGAGACTAGTAGACTCTCTCAACAGAACAATTTAAAGTACATTGAGCTCTTCTAAGTACAAAGATAATGATATTGTCTACTTATAAATTTTAATGCCAACAAATGGGAGCACAGGGAACTGACAAGACCCCTGTTACTCTTCAAATACCTTTTGCTGGTACAAAGTAATTCACATGAAAGTTTCTGATGACCAGGAACCCAGGTGCTGAAGATTAGCATTGTGAGGGTTTGCTCTCTCTGGGTACAAAAATATCCCAAATATAGACCAAATAAATATGATGTGCTATATAACAAAATTAACCCTCAACTGGAACCTTACTTGATCTCAGTTACAATGGGCAAGATCTCTTGGCTGGATATGTCTGAAGTCTGGTTTGATGTACGCTCACTCGTACACCTCAGCTAACTAACGTTTGATTGATGCAGATGTGAACGCTTTGTGGTCGGGTAGGTTTGTAAACCACATCTCATGAACACTGCACTCCACAGACAGCACAGTTTATAAAGCTGCCCTTTTAATTTCAACCCTGATTCATGCTTGCAATTTAGGTTAGCACAGGTGATAAGGATACTGTTTTTATTGTCATGTACATTTTATAGTCTATCAAAGTATTGCTACAGTGTACATCTGGACAAGTACTTTAGATATAAAAAAAAGTAATGTGCATAATTGAACTTAAAAAGAGACAAATTCAAAAGATAGATTAATAATAAATGTTCAGCATTATCTTTGTGCCAAAAAAGTGACTTTGCAGTAATGCATACAGGTTCTTGTGGAAAGCTGGTTCTTGTGTGTGCTGATTGTTAACCACAAAACTCAATAACTCCAGAATAATCCCTAACATTTCATATCTTTAAAGACAAAATTCTGAAAAGATATTTGCTTGCGTAAATATATCTACAGCACATGCAGTTCAATATATTGCATTTGAATTTGAGAATCAATCGTCTAAAAATATTTTTGACTTGTATTTCCAAATGCTGTGCAGGAATGTAAAATAGTTGCAGAACACAAAACACATTGTCATGGAAACTGTTGAAAAATGTGTAGTGTTCTTTGTTAAATCAGCTTGACTTCTGATATAACAATTTATATTCTCTTCGAGTCATGCAATGCATTATTTTAATCCTCATATTCTAATGTAGAGGGATGTATCAAAGACGTGTATAAAAGGATTTGGACATTGAATTGGATTTAGAGGAGGTGCTGGAAGAAAGTAGAGTAAAAGAAGAAGATTGAAGGAAAATATTTGTTCATCTACTGCTATTTTCAAAAATGCTACGAATGGTGATGCAGGCCACAAAAAGTATTAACATAACCAATATGGAGATCCTCAAGCCTGGGAGCATTGAAGCCAGAGAGGTACTTAGGTACTTGTGTGTAGATAAGAAACTTAGTGGATCCTCTGTTATGCACAGCAAGAGAATATAACTTAATAGCACAGAATTAATAGGAATAGAAATGCAGAATTCTCAATGATGTCATGTCTGAATAATAGAAGCAAAGAGAATAACGAGAAGAGTATCGGAGATGTCTGGTTGATTAAAAAAAAAGGATTAGTTTTTCAGTCTCACAGTGAGATATGGGAGCAGAATACAAATGAGGGAAATATGATGAATGATCAGGAATGAAAATGAATCTGAGCTTGGGACTGAAGATAGTTATACCCTGAACAATCAGTGAGAGTTTTAAAAAATCCTCTGGTTTCTTGGCATTGAGCTGAAGAGACTGCTCGTGAGAGCCATAAATTACAAATGTTCAATAAATGCAGTGATGTTCACCAGGCACAATATTCAACAAAATCAATGCTTTTGCATGAGTTATAGCTGTTTCATTATTGATGCTGGTGATATCACAAACATTGCATCTGTTACCTCACAATCTACATTTTTTTGTGCAGTTGTGATACTTGGTAGCCAGTCAGTGGTATAAAAATAGTTCAGTGCCTCAAAAGGCTAGCCAAGGCAGGGGAATTCTCCTCTTGCAGAATGTGGGATGTCCGGGAAACCAGCAGGATCCTTGACGACTTCCTCTGCAAGAAATGCATCTGCCTGCTGCTTCTGACGAGCCGAGTTAAGGACCTGGGGCTAGAGTTGGATGAACTCCGGATCATTTGCTGGCAGAATGGGCAATAGACGTAAGTTCCAGGGACACAATTATAGTCATAAGGCAGGAGGAGGATAGATGGGTGACAGGAGAGGGAAAGGGAACAGGCAGGGAGTGCAGGATGTCCCTGTGGCCGTTCCCCTCAATAACAAGTACTGTATACAATTTAGGGGGATCGACCTGCCAGGCACAAGCCACGGCAATTAGGTCTCTGGCATGGAGTCTGGTCCTGTGGCTAGCAAGGGAAGGGAGGAGAAGATGAGAGCTGTAATGATAGGAGATTCCATAGTTAGGGGAACAGATAAGAGGTTCTGTGGAAGAGATCGAGTGTCTTGGATGGTAAGTTTCCTCCTTGGTGCCATGGTCCGAGATACCTCAGACAGCATTCGCGGCATTCTCATGATGGAAGATGAGCAGCCAGATATCATGATCTATGTAGGGACTAATGACATGGGTAGGAAAGGTGAGGAGGTTTTGCGAGGAGACTTCAGGGAGTTAGGCATTAGGTTGAAGGACAGGACCTCCAGGGTTGTGATCTCAGAGTTGCTACCTGTGCCACATGCTAGTGAGATTAGAAGTAGGAGGAAAATGCACCTAAACATGTGGGAGGGAGGGCTTCAGGTTTCTGGATTATTGAGCTCACTTCCAAGGATGGTGGGGCCTGTTCCGACTGGGCTGTTCCCCCTGAACCAGAAGTGGACTGGAGCTGGAAGGTGTGCTAGTGCTGCTCCAGTGAGTTTAAACTAGATTTGCAGGGGGATGGTAACCAGAGTACCAGAGCTGACAGAGGAGTAGAAGAGGGAAAATTTGTGAAAATTGTATGCACCATTAGAAGTAAATAGGTTGTACATGGTGGAAATTGTCTAAAGTGCATCTATTTCAATGCAAAGAATATTATAGAAAAGGCAGTTGAGCATGGAGTGTAGATTGGCATGTGGAATTAATGGCATTGTGGCCATTAGTGAAACTTTGTTACAGGAGGGGCAGGACTGGCAGCTCAAGGTTCTGGGCTTCTGTGGCTTTAGACATGATAGAACAGAGGGAGGAAATGGGGAGGAGTGGCATTGCTGTGCTCAGGCAAGACAGATCATAAGGCTCGTCTACTGAGGCTACATGAATGGATCTGAGGAATGAAAAAGGTATGACCAATAGCCAACAAGAATTAGAGGAGCAAATCTGTAGAGACATAGCTGCAGGAAACATAAGGTTGTGATAGTAGGAGATTTTAATTTTACACATATTGATTGGGACTCCCAAACTGTAAAAAGGCTGGATTGCTTGGAGTTTGTCAAATGTGTTCAGGAAAGTTTTCTTCATCAATATTTAGATTAGATTCAAGTTTATTGTGATTGTACCAAGTACAGATACAAAGCCAATGAAATGCAATTAGCATCTCACCAGAAGAACAAAGAATAGTGCTATTTGCAAGTAACTGCGGATAAAAACAAGCGCTCCAGCAAACAGACAAGTATAAAAGTACTGACTGTCCAATATGAGTGTAATACTGCTCAGTGCTTTGATGCAAGATTCAGCAGGGTTGGAAAGAAGCTCTTCCTGAGACTACTGGTTCAGGTGCAGAGGCTCCTGTAGCATCTACTGGATGGAAGGAGAGAAACAAATGCATAGTTAGGGTGGGATGCATCCTTGATAATGCTTTTTGCTCTGCCCAGGCAGCACTTCGGATAGATGTCCTCAAAGGTGGGCAATTGGGTGCCGATAATCCGTTGGGCAGTTTTCACCACCTGTTGGAGTGCTTTACAGTCCAATATCGTCAAGCACTCCAGTTGCCATACCACAGATATGCTCTCAAAGGTACAACAGTAAAAATCCTTGTATCCTTGGACAGAGATGAGCTTTCTTGATGTTCAATGGTGCTATAGTGGTACCAACTAGAGAGTATGCAATACTGGATCTCCTATTAGGGAATGAGATAGGACAGGTGACAAAAGAATGTGTAGGGGAACAGTTTGGTCCAGAGATCATAATGCCATTAGTTTCATGTCAGTTATGGAAAAGGATAGGTCTGGGCCCCGGTTTGAGATTCTAAATTTGAGAAAGGCTAATTCTGAGGAAATGAGAAAGGATCTAGAATGCATGGATTTGGGTAAGTTGTTTTCAGGCAACCATGTGCAAGATAAGTGGAAGAGCTTCAAAGGTGAAATTTTGAGAGTAGAGTTTGGACGTTCCTGTCAGGATAAAGCCAAGGGCAAATAGGAATAGGTTTTTGAGGGATATTGGGAATTTGATTTGGAAGGAGAGAGAGGTTTATAACAGGTATAGGTAACATGGAGCAAATGAAGTGCTTGAGGAGAATAAAAAATCCAAGAAAAACCTCAAAGAAATCTGGAAGGCAAAAAATAGACATGAGGTTGCTTTGGCAGGCAATGCAAAGGAAAATCCTAAAGAGCTTCTACAGGTCTATTAAGAGCACAAGAATAGTAAGGGACAGAATTGATCAGAGTGGTCATCTTTGTAAGGAGCTGAAAGAGATGGGAGAAGATCTTAAATATATATTTTTTTCATCAGTATTCACTCAGGAAACAGGCACAGATTCATGGGAAGTAAGGAAAACAGTGAAGTAATGGAACCTAAACAGATTAAAGAGGAGGAAGTGATTGCCATCTTAAAACAAATAAAGGTGGATAAATCTGCAAGGCCTTTTGAGATGTTCCCTCAGACCTTGAGAGAGGCTAGTATAGAAATTGCAGGGACTCTGGCAGAAATATTTACAATATCCTTAGCCATGGGTGTGCTGCTGGTGGATTTGAGGGTAGCTTATGTTGTTTAAGAAAAACTCCAAAAGCAGCCCTGGAAATTGTAGGCTGATGAGCCTGATGTCATAATAGCTAAATTATTGGAAAGTGTTCCAAGAGATTGGATATACAATCATTTGGATAGCCAGAAATTGATCATGTATAATCAACATGGCTTTGTGCATGGTAGGCCATGTTTAACCAATCTTAGAGTTTTTTGAGGAAGTTACCAGGAAAATTGATGAAGGAAAGGCTGTGAATGTTGTCTACATGAACTTTAGCAAGGCCTTTGACGAGATCCCACATGGGAAGTTAGTCAGGAAGGTTCAGATGCTCTGTATTCATGGTGAAGTAGTGAACTAGCTTTGACAATGGCTGGATGGGAGAAGCCAGCGAGTAGTGGTGGATGATTGCTTCTCAGACTGGAGGCCTGCGATTAGTGGTGTGCCTCAGGGGTCGGTGCTGGGACCATTGTTGTTTGTCAACTATATCCAGATTGGAGGCCTTGTGGACAGCATAGAACGTTTTGCAGAGGGATCTGAAAATTGGGATGAAAAATGGCAGATGGAATTTAATGCAGACAAATGTGAAGTGTTGCATTTTGGAAAGACAAATCAAGAAAGAATATAAATAGTTAGTGGTAGGGCACTGAGGAATGCGGTAGAACAGAGGAATCTGGGATTACAAATACATAATTCCCTAAAAGTGGCATCACAGGTGGATAGGGTTATAAAGAGAGCTTTCAGCATATTGGCCTTCATAAATCAAAGTATTGAGTATAGGAGTGGGATGTCCTGGTAAAGTTGTATAAGACTTTGGTGAGGCTAAATTTGGAGTATTGTGTGCAGTTTTGTCACCTAATTATAGGAAATATATCAATAAGATAGTGTGCAGAGAAGAGTTACCAAGATGTTGCCCGGACTTTAGAAACTAAGTTACAGGGAAAGGTTAAACAGGTTAGGACTTTAGTCCCAGAAGTGTAGAAGAATGAGGGGAGATTTGATGGAGATATTTAAAATTATGAGGGGTATAGACAGAGTAAATGTAGAAAGGCTTTTTCCAGAGAGGAGGAGAGATGTAAACTAGAAGACATGGGTTAAGATTGAAAGGGGAATCGTTTAGGGGCAACATGAGAGGGAACTTCTTCACACAGAGAGTGGTGGGGATGTGGCTGCCAGCTGATTTGGTGTATGCGGGCTCAATTTTAACATTTAAAATTAATCTGGACAGGTACATGGATGGGACTGATATGGAGGGCTGTGGACTGGGTGCAGGTCAGTGGGAATGGGCAAAAAAAATTGGCAAAGTCAAGAAGGGCCAAAGGGGCATTTTTCTATGCTGTAGTGTTCTATGGTTCTACTGTACAGCTCCCTGCAACAAATGTCAACCAGTGATGAGGTTCAGGGAATCATAGAAGATAGATTCGACCTTGCACAATTGAAATGCACAAAGACCTTTCTTTTAATGGCTTCATCACTTCTGAGTTGATGGTAGAAATCAAGCTCTGAGAAACAATGTGCATTGAGTCAGAAAAGTCTTCTAGGTTAGTTGGTGGGGTGCAGGGAGGGGTTGATTAAGAAGAAAGAATAATCAGGACTTTGGATGAAGGTATTCCAGAATTTCTTCCTTGCCCCATTGTACTGATTGACTTTCTCTTTGCCTTTGAAGTGCTAATAGGCTCCTTGAAGTCTCTCTCTGAATTAGCTTTGGATGACTGACTTAATATGTGGTTTGCTGTCACACTGTACCTGCTAATCCTGTTCTGAAGTATGATAAGGTAGTAAATTGTCAAAGTTGTTGATTTTAATGATTCATAATCTGGACCAGCTATCAGTGTAACAACATTTGCTGACAAAAGCAAATGGCCTTTCTGCTTTCATCTCCATTACCTGGGATACAAAACAACAAAGCATTTTAGAGGTGGACTACCTTTTGAAATATGTGGGTTTAACATCTCTTTTATGCCCCCATTTATGGCCTTGTATTAAGTGCTTTATTTTCACCCTTTTAACCTATTTCACATTTTTGAAGAAGGGTTTCTTTGCTTTTGTCTATTTGGAACTATTTGGTGCCTATTTGGGTGTCTATTTGGAACGATTGGGTGCCTATTGGGTGTCTATTTGGAACTATTGGGTTCCTATTGATTCATGCACTTCAAAATGTGGTTCATTATAATTCTGGGCTATGATATGGGGAACTATCTTCCGTTAGATTTTTCTCAGAGGAGCAGTAGAGCCTCTTGCTGTCCAAAAGATTTAGCTGCAGAGAAATATCTGCTGAATGACTGGATCAGGGTTAGCCTTTACAGTGATGTGAGGGCTTTGCAAGGAGAGATAAAAGCAAGACTGAGTACAGAAGCTGCTTCAGGGCTCTAAAATCCAAGGATTGCGATAGAGATGTCTCATATACACTGTAATTAGAATGTCTAATTTCACTATATGGAGTGTCGTCTTCATCTTCTCCTGTTTGGATTCTGCAGAATATTTTGTAAGATGCAAGATCGCTGCTTCCCACCTTAATCTGCTAAATGGAGAGCAGAGCCAACTAGCCATGGACTACTTACCTCACAATTAGTATATTTTTTTCATGGCCAATTGTACATGAGCTTGAAGGACCTTTTCTGTTGGGGTCTGGAACAGCAAAATTACTGCCAGTACCTGTTATATAAGCCACTGTGCAATTACTTCCAAGGTATAGAGCAAACGTTTATCAGCTGCGCAAAATACTACAACTGTTTATATAGCTGTAAAACCCTCACTGGAGGGTTGAGACCTTACAGCCAGCACCTTACCAGGCTGAATGCATATAGCAGCTGTGGAAATAGGCCTTTCAGCCTATTTATTCAGAGCACAGAAACAAACTCTTTGGTCTTTCTAGTCTATGCCAAGCTATCTTTCTGCTCAGGCTCACTGTCCTATAACTGGACTACATTCCTCCATATGCCTCCCATCCATGTATATGTCCAAATTTTTCTTAAATATCAATACTGAACTTGCATTTACCAATTCAACTGTGAAGAAGTTCCTTCTAATGTTCACTTTAAACTTTCCCCTTTCACCCTTCACCTATGTCCTTTAGTTTTTGTATCTCCAAATCTTTTTATGCTAGAACTAATCCTGACCACTGAGGGAGTCAGAGATAAGCTGTTGTATCTTGGGTAGATTCAAAATGGATGCCTCCACAAAGTCTTGTCTGTGAGTGTTCTAGCTAATAAATATAGTTGTTTAAAAAGAACCCAAGTTTCTTTATTACAATAAAAGGAACATCATGGTGGTACGCTGTTAGCCAGAATCAGACACACACAAAGAAAAAGACTGTACAACAGGCTTTAATCCACAAAGACTTCCACAGAGCCAGGCTGGCTGTGGTTGCCGCAACTCTGAGTGAGGCCTTGGGAGGCCGACGCAGGCTTGTATCCCGGAGGGTGATTGACACCCGACCGGGTGGGGTTTGATCCATTCAGGCCGACTGATTGACAGGTGTTATCCTGCCCCCTTACACTCCTGCAGGCACAGAGGTTGTCCCCTGCAGTAGGCTGGTGGTGTACCACCACATTCACGTGGTACCAAGAGTCAGAATCAGAATTTATTTATTGTCAACATCAAGTCATGAAATTTAGTGTTTTGCAGCAGAATTATAGTGCAAGTATACATTTTATAACCATCTTACATAAGTTATTACTAAAAATAAAAAAATAAGAATAGAACTGCACAAAAAGATTATTCATGTATCTGATGGCAGCTGGGAAGAAGCTTGTGCCACTGAGTGCTTATCTTTAGACTCCTGACCTTTTTCCCAATGGTAGCAGAGTGAAGAGGGCGTGGCCTGGGTAGTGGGGGTATTTGAGGATAGAAGCTGCTTTTTTAAGACACCATCTCATGTAGATGTCCTTGATGGAATGACGTCTGGTGCCTGTGATGTTGCAGGCCAAGTTAACAACCCTCTAGAGCAGGGATGTCAAACTCAAATTCACGGAGGGCCAAAATTAAAAGCTTGGACTAAGTCGAGGGCCGAACTAAATATTCATTGAAAATTTTCAACAACATTTGCATGTTTTCTCTTCTTTCAACATATGTAATGTTAAACTTTTTCTTATTAAAATAAATGTTTAATAATAGTTTTGGATAAACTCTTTCCAGAAGCATTAACAAATGAGAAATAAAATATTCAATAAATAATATTTCTCTATAGAGGATTTGTCAAATGTTGCTACTGTGCTGTCGAATAGTAAAATCTGAGGGCTATTGAGAATGTGGGAGAATAACATGATTCCTGAAACAATGAAATGGGTGACTGATTGTGGGCATGAATTCTAGCAGGGTTATTTGCCATGCCCTTTTTCCATTGGTACAGATATCCTTTGATTTACACACTTTTCAAGTTTTATGCCTAATGAGCTTGTATCCAGGTGCAGGACCATTTTTAACCAGGAATATATTGATCACTGTGACATGAAACTATTGGAAGATCGTTTTATCCTGAGATTAAAGTTCATAATCCTTACTCTGGCCTGTGTGCGGGAGGGCGGGGTTTGCGGGCGATCGGGTTGGACTACGACAGTGCACGGGCATCGGCTCTCGCTGCAGGGCGGCATCTCGGCGGATCAGCAGCCCCGTCACCGTGAGTCGCGGGTCGGCCTGCGGCAGGGAGGGGCAGTGGGCAACGGTCCCGGCGAGGTCAGGCCCGAGGCCTCCAGTTCCGGGCGCTGGGAAGCGGCCTTGGCTTCCCCTGACAGCGGCCAGGCCGCACTGCGGTGGGTGGGCGGGCGGAGGGACAGTTGTAGGGCCAAGGCCTTGTGTGCAGTAGAATTACTCCTTCCCCCATTGTTCCATCATTGCCCGGTAGGAGGAAGCTCAGATAATCATTTTTAGAGGGGGTTGTGCAAACAACCAGAGGATCTGGACGATCACAGAAGGGAAGAATAGCTGATATGGCTTGGGTCTGAGGCAAGGATGGAAACTTCAAGGAGTTGAGGGAGAGGGGTGAAGAACATAATCTGGGGTTATTTTCCCCAAGGCAGAAGTAGATAAAGATTGAGAGATAGAAAAAAGGTAGATGATCAAAATATTCTTTCTCATGGAATGAAACAAAGGACATTAGTCTCAAGGTTTTTTTTTAAAAAAAAGGAGTTTAAAGCATCTCCTTTTAAAGTGGTTTGTATCTGGAACATCCTGTCACAGGAGGCAGCAGCATCAGATACAATATTTACACTTGAGGCATTTGGATAAATACTTAAATATGCATCACAATTACCATAGCAGTTAGCACAAGGCTATTAAAGAGCTACAAGGACTGCCTAAAGAAATCTCTTGGTGCCTGCCACATTGACCACCGCCAGTGGGCTGATCTTGCCTCCAACCGTGCATCTTGGCATCTCACAGTTCGGCGGGCAGCAACCTCCTTTGAAGAAGACCGCAGAGCCCACCTCACTGACAAAAGACAACATTTATTCACATCACTGTTTTCGTATTGTCTCCAAATTTTGAGTAATTTGCTCTTTTGTCAACACTACTGCTGAATTTGACCCTTAGGAATGTCGCATATATATTTTGCCAGTTTAGATAAACGTTCAACATCAATTCATCCTTTTCCCCTTACTATTCTCTTCAATACTGTGCCAATATGACACCAACATGTACAACGTCATGGAAATTCACATGTATGTCCACTGTTTTCCTTCAGCATATTCTGTTTCTTCAAAACTATCGATTGAAAATGATGTTTTTATAATGAACCTCTGTCTTTTATAAATCCATGTTAGGTTTTTAATTAATTTTTAAATTACTTGCAATTTTATCCAAGGTCATAATGGTTAAAGTCTATTCAATTTCAGTTATCTACAGGCTTATAGATGAGATTATTTGGGTTTTAGAACAAGACCCTCAAGTAAATTATGCAGTTGATTCCAAATTCTGGTTAAAACACGAAATTAAGAATACATGAGAATTTTTATTGATAGCCCAGAAAAGTTCCTTCAACAGAGGTGAATGTTAAGTCATGTGCATTGGTTGGAAAAAATAAAAAAACTCGCTTATCTTTAACATAAGAAACTATATGTAATAGAGCAAATGGATCCAGTAATACTAGTAGGTTAATCATTAAAAGTAGCATTGCAGTTAAAATGCTAGCAAAACACTGCAATTTGATTTAGAGTAAAGAGCAGGTAATGTTAAATATGAATGAGAATGTGCAGACATGTCTGACCAGTTTCAACTCTACTATGTAATAAAGTTCAAAAGCAATGCAGGAAGATTGCAGCAAAACCAGTAAAGCTATCTATCAAAGGATACCAGCCATAATAACAGGATAGTTGCTGGAGAACCTGGTTGGGGATGTATGGAGTGAGAGGGGAGAGACACAGGTTGATGTTGAAAGATAGAAAGATCACAATCTGTCCGGGCCGGTAGCAGAACATCGAGCACCGTTATGCTGAGCACTGGAGCATCTCTGGACTGTGTGCTCAGCCCGCTCCTGTCCACGCTTCTGACACGCGACTGCATCGCCAGATCCAGCTTCAACAGAGTCAAGTTTGCAGATGATGCAACAGTAGCTGGACTTGTCAGCCACAGTGATGAGTCGCACTACAGAGAAGAGGTGGAAAATCTCGTGATGTGGTGCGAGATTAGCAACCTGAGTTTCAATGTGGATAAGACATAGGATATGATTGTAGACTTCAAGAGGACTAGAGACAACCATCCACCACTACACATTAATAGATGGTTTCATGTCGAGCCTCCACCTCAAAGGTGGCTAAATTCATGGAGAAAAATTCAAACTTACCCTTTCATGGAGCAGTCCTAAAAGGCTGCTCTTGCACCGTGTTCATGAAGAATGGCACTTCGCAGTGTCCTCTGGAGCCGATGGAGATGGTGCAACTGGGGCCAAGTCGACATCATTCACACGCGCTAAGCACGGAAAAACCCCTATAGTGGAGAATGGTGACCCCCAGAGCAGGTAGGAAAGTTGATTGGGATGTTTGCAGCCAGTCTTAATGCCAAGCAGAAATGCTTCCCTGCTGTGCACGCTGTCAGCATTTTAAAAAATCCCACTCCTGCATCTCAGGCTGATGATGTCACCGTGACATCATCAACCCACCCGTAACCAGCTACTTGCAGCGGCAGTACATTCACAATGTGTGGCAGAGCACTGCGCTCCACCGCTGACACTACCTCAGAGAGGGATAGGAGTCGACACATTGGAGCTGGTCAGGGAGCATTCATAACCATTTACGGAGCGGAAACAGGCCATGTCGACCTTTCGAGTCCGCACTGGTTCACTAGAACTCCACTAGCTCAACCAAACTGCTTCCCTGCAGTTCTTCGGGAAGGTTGATCGGGATCCACATTCTGCCTGATCTGTTTATGATGCTCACCTCACTTCAACATAGCAAATGCCCTCTGGCCTAGATAACCAGAGAGGTGTGTAAAAATATCGAGAAATTAGAAATGGTCAGTGAGCCCCAACTTTGCCACCATTGTCCAGTGTGAAAATGAATAATCATGTGGAACAAATAAATGGGTTTTGAAACTTTGATTCAAAAGTCATCGATGCTGATATTCAACCAATCGGAATGTCACATAATAAAGCTTGCAAACAAAGATGCATCTTCCTACTCTGAGCTGACGTTTTACTGCACACACAGATCTCCTGCACAATGCCTGATTGTGAAGGCAAATTTTTCAATGTGAGGGCAGGGAATATCTGCTTTACATTTTGATTTTTTTGCTTTATGAAAGGGCCTAATAACTCTGTAGTAGAGAGAAGAGGGAGCACCAAGCTCCTTGGGCCCACTTAAGTATTTCTATCATGGACACACAACATCTCCCTCATGCATCAAGAAGGTGCAACAACAACTGCACTTCCAGCCACTATCCTGTTGACTTTCCATAAAGGTTCTATCGGCAGCATCCTGGCTGACTGCATCACAGTGTGGTATTGTTGCTGCCGAGCATTGGATTGGAGGTCAATCCACAGACAAGAGTGGCAAAGATGAACATGAGGTCTGCACCCCCCCCCCCCCACCATCTACGTGATCCACTGGGGTCATGGTTTGAAGAGGGCTCGCAAAACGTTAAGGACTCCCTACCCTCCCACACATCTTCCTGCTACTCCAGTCGGGAAAGAGATACAGAAATATCAGAGCCAGAACCATCAAACTGAGAAACAGCTTCTTCCTGGGGACAGTGAGACAGCTGAATGACAAGTATCAATAAGTGGTCATACAATATCTCTGAGAATCTACTATTTAACAATATTTATTTATTTTATACATTTACTGCATATAAATCTCTCACAAAATATGTGTGCTATGTATGTACAGGCACATACATACAGTACATACATATATGAATAGATGCATGCATATATACCAAGTACCTGTTTGACTGCAGCAAGCAAGAGTTTTGGTGCATATGTAAATTGTACTTCCCTATTATTATTAGCTAGTGTTGCTTTCTCAACTCCAGAGATCATTTGATCTTAATCTCTAATTCAGTGTTTTCCTGTCATGTTCCAAAGTCTTGGATGGTATGTTAATTCAGCCATTGAATTATCCCTGATGCTGGTGGGTGGAGAGCGATGTGAATGCAAGGGAGAATGAGTTGCAGGTTAGTCAGTGGAATAAATTAATGATTGTGCCATCAAAGATTTGATGGGCCAAATCGCTTTGACTCTTGAGAAAATAACTGAGAAATACAATTATCTTCAATCTCTCTCACATATAACAGTAACAATTCTTCCATTCTCTCATACCGCTTTCATGTATAACGAAGTTTGAAAGACTATAATCAATTTTTCCGCCACTTTGTCCCTGCCTTTTGCCCTTGCATCTGCGTCGAGTTCATGCTCCACCACTGGAAGAAGCACAACCATTTTTTTTCCCTGCCTGGTAACTCGTATAAGAAACTTGTATTTGTAAAGTGCTTTTTCTTGAACTTGCGGAATCCTCAAGTACTTTTGATGTCCATGATCAGTTGTTTCTGTGTATAGAACTACAATCCTCCAATCAATAAAGGAAATATCATTAATAATGTTAGCAGGTCAGTAATTGATAAAAATTGTGCTATCTGAATGATGCTATAGGATCATCCAGTTTCTTTAAATTTTAGACTTACAGGCCCTTTTGGCCACTGAGCCCAAGTTGCCCAAATACCCCAATTGACCTACAACCCCTGTTCATGTCTGAGGATTGGAGGAAACCTGAGCACCTAGAAGAAACCCTTACAGACACAGGGAGAACATACAAACTCCTTATGAACAATACAGGACTCGGACCCAGGTCTTTGACACTGTATTCTCTTCTTCTTTGGCTTGGCTTCGCAGACGAAGATTTATGGAGGGTGTTGTGCTAACCACTATGTTAACCTTGCCACCACCGTCAAGGCTGCAGTTTAATACTTTAAAGTAGGCAGCTTCATTCCCACCATTTATAACCATAACCATATAACCGTTTACAGCACGGAAACAGGCCATGTTGGCCTTTCAAGTCTCTGTAGTGGACCCTGAGTCTACCTCCAAGTCATTCTGTACTGTGAATTCTATTACTCAGGCACACCTGATAGTCTCATTCAGACTCCATTGTAACTACAGTGGCAATAAATCTCATTTTCACTTGTGCTATTGGCAGAGTGGGAACGCATCCTAAAATTTCACGATGTTTGGCGACTAGAACTTTTACAGCAGTGTTTATTTTTTTTAAACTATAAAGCTTATTGAGAAGAAAATTGAAATATACAAAATTTGGTAAATGCGCTATGCTACGGTAATGGTAAATCATTTTGTATTGTGCTCTGTTTTTGACAACATAATTGTCTGAACATTTGTCTCAACTAATCATAAAACCATTACATAAAAATTATTGATGCAAAGCCATTTCAGCTTCACACTGCTACTAACTATAAGGCTCAAATTACATGGATTATTTATGTGGCGCACAGGCAGCTGTGATTGTTTTTTTGGAGAGATCATGGTCCTGTTTAGACTTCACTTTGTAGGTGGCTGAACGAGTTTGAATTCTGATGAGTGGTCATTGATCTGAAACATTAAGCTCTTTCCCTTTCTACAGCCCTAACCTGCTGCTTTGTAGTCCACAATCAACTGGTAAAGTGTAATCTTTGTTATGCATAGAATCACACAAGTCCATTTGTCCACCAAACAGAAAAGTTGTTTTCATTGTGTCAAAGCAAAAATAAGAGCACTCCGTGAATATTTGATAACTGTCGTGATTGATGTGAGTTTTTGACTTGTGCTTCGTATGTTTAGCACTTGTACCCCTTTGTTTACCAGGAAATGCATTCAACCCTGATAATGACATCAGTCTAGAATTATACTGTGTTAAGTTCATAGGGCATTTGTGCCTATTCCCAAATTTGTAATTCTGCTTGTGGATCTCATCAGGGTGTGACTTTGGAAAAATTCATTCACAGGCGTAGCTCAAGGACAACACAGAACACGAGCAGACAAAATTTTTCACGAGAACATCTCACTTTCTTTGGCAGTATTTAAATAGGATTTGCGAGCATGGAATATGGTACTGGGTTATAGCTGTAGGTAGGTATCCTTTAGACTGCTTCATGAATCACTGAGGGTTTATCACCTTGTAATGGCTGACTTGCTGCCTGGAAACCAACAGCCCAGAATTGTATTCATGTACCTAAAGCCCACACTCCTATCATTTCTTGCTTTGCCAATATTTTTTTCAGTACCTTCTCCCTTAAGTCCTTTAATATCTCAAAAATTTAGCAATGTTTAAAAATACTTTGATTCCTTAGTGTTCCAAACCTTAATTGCCCTCTGGGTAAAGTAATTTCTTCATCTCCTCTCTGAATTCCCAATTCCTCACTTTGATTGTGACACGTAGTTCTAAGCACTCCTGCCATTAGACACCTCAAATCCACACCTACCCGATCGAGCTCTAAGAATTTTGTATGTTTCAATGACAATGCTCTTCATTATTAACTGTAAAGTATATGCATCTAGTCTTTGCTCAGATGACAACCTGCCATCAGAGGACTCTGTCTTGTGATCCTTTGCACCACTCTGTTTTATGATATCTGTATCCTTGGGTTGGGGGAGCTGACCAGTGCATAATATTCCAGCTAAATCTCACCAGGGCTCTATCTATACAAGTCAAGCAAGACATCAGTGCTTTTGTATTATCTCAAGGCTTTAGCAATGATCTTGATGGCATCCCATTAGTTAATGCCTCCCAGCCCTTAAATGATTATAAATAAACAATTTTGCTCTGCTACTTTTCTTATCTGAAAAGATTAAGTTCCACAACTGTCTTGAAAATTCGAAGAACTAAAATAAATTACCTAAGCTCTACTGTACATCAGAAAACTTGAGGGTATTTAAAAATTTTGCATTTTCATTTACTGTTAAAACCTCTGCTTCATGGCTGGAAAAAAAATTAATGCTAGAAAAAGGTTGTTTTGATGGATTATTTGGACATGGAAGGTTATATGGTTAAAATGTCTATTTGTGGAGAGTGTAGATGATTTGTGTCTGCTGTAGCAAATTTACATCACTTATTGGTCCTTGAGTTTTGAATATTAAATAACTCAGTAAGAGTGATGTTACAAATTATTCTAGTGGGGATAATTTACAAAAACTAAACGAGTGTGACCTGGCTCCATGCATTTGTAAATTATACTTGGGTCCTGTAGATCTCGGTAACCTATCAAGCGCACACAATCTGTTCTCGTGGGTTGAATGCAATTTCTTTGCAATTTTGAAGAAACTGAATCATTTTCCAAAGTAAGAAGCTCCAGTTCTTTCCTGAAACCAGAGGGCTTTCAACTAAGGATCAGTCGAGCAAATTGTCCCTGAGTCGTTTTCAAATTGTAATTCATTTGATTTTTCTAATTCTATTTGTACTTTTTGTTTTTTAAGCTTTTTCCCCTCATTACCCATAGCTTGAAACTTCAAATTTCAGTTTGTTAAATCATTTTTTCTGATAGCAGTCATATGAAAAATATGAATCCTTATTGAAAATGCGGAAAGGGAATTGAAATGAGAGGATCACTGATATATTGCGGTAATTGAAATTTTATTGCTGAAATTACTCCCCAGCATTGAACATGCTTTACTAAATTGTTAAACTAATATTTTTGTTATTGTGACAGATGTCATGACACACATTGAAGCAAAACTACACCAGACAGTCAATGACAATTGAGAATTAACAGTTATGAAATGACTGTAATTTGGAGCTGGTTCCAAAGAATTAGCAGTCAGTTTGTGCTGTCGGGAAAGATGATTAAGTTCTTATTCTTCTGCTTGCTCGTTTAAATGAATGTTCTCATCAATATTGGAAGGACGGGATCACACTACTATGTTGAGCATATAGCTGCTCATGTGAAATTCTGGCATCAAACCAAATCTTGGTACAACAAAGCAAGTAGAGATTGGACTGGCATGTGCCAGCCTCTAAACTTGAAATTCTCACATCCGCAACATGATGGCTGGAAAATTGTGTTAAGCACCAAATTTTCTGGGCCTTGATTTTAAAAGTTCCATTAAATGTTCTTGCTACAAATCTGGTGTTTGTGTGTTGCAACTGAAATATAAAACATCTTTACAGAAGCTATATACTTATCCATAACCACTTCTTATCCATAAAACATTGCCTGGCAGAGAGTTGATCAATCAGTTTCTGCCAAGATGCTTGACCATATCTCTCCGACAGAACATCAGTCTGGATTGACATGATCAGGCCTGCCTCAATGCCGAGTGTTTTCACTGGGCAATATGCTGAAGAGCAGGTTGACTGCAATAAACAGCTTAAACACTCCTCCATCATGTACGAGGCAGGAACTTCTTTTTGCAGAATTTAATCACCACTTAATGTGATTATTGAGACCCCAGAAAAATAATACTAAGTTTCTCATGCAACTTTTACTCGATGTGTTTAGGCTACACTAGTCATTCCAATCCATCAGTCTAATTTATTATCTAAACTACATGTTTTAACCATTAGTTTGAGTCACACCCATCATTTTTTATAGTGCAATTTTTTGCAGCTTTCTATATCGTTAGCTTAAATTTATACTTTCATCAGCTATATTAATCAAGTTTATTGTTTACTATTATTTGAAGTTTGTCATGTTAAAGCCTACGACCTTCTCAGATGTACTAGAGAAGGTTTTATCTAGTATTTTTTTTAATAATACCCGTGATTATCAATTTGCTCCTCTATGGCTTTTATATTTTTTATTTGGGTGGCTTAACCAAAGCCATGTAGATTTTCAGAATTACATTTTTTGGCATTAAGTTTTTTGGCCTAGAAATTCCTTAACAAAACTCCTAACCAAAGGTCATCATCGTTGAAAATAGGCTTAACCCAGTGTAGAAACAGTTTTGTAAATCTGGATATCTTCAGATTTGTCAGGAAATTCAATCTCGACTTTTTGATAGGAATTTAATTTTCATTACTGTTTCTAAACCCGTGTAGAATTTCCACAGATGACTTCAACTGTAGTGAGATTTTTAATCTTGCTAGTCATTTTTTAAAAAATGAACAGTTCTTGTTCATTCCAAAGAATTGGGTTTTCCTCGTCTCATTTCTTAGAATTCATGTTTTTTTAAAGAAAATCATGCTTGGATCTTTGGGCTCTTACAACTTCAAATATCTCTCACGCTTTACAGATCAATTTCTGCTCTAATTTCTGTCGTAAACTTTTGGAAGATCCCAATGGCACAAAATATGGTAAATGTTTCTCACAGGTAAAGGTTCTATCATTGTCATTATCATACATTTAGAATGCATCATGCATGAAATTCTTTAACTGTGTCTACTGAAAGAAAGACAGAGAGTCTGTCTTCCCAGCTCCCCTCAGAGGAATTCCAGCAAGGAATGAACTCAGCCCCTGGTTCACAAGACCAGTGCTCTAACCAGTGAGCTATCGGAATTACTATTCCTTGCTAATCTATGCTGGTCTTGCTCATCCCCTCTTCCCCACCGCTCATACCCAGTGTACTCTATCATCTTCCTCTCACTATTCATTTAGGTGAAAAAGTGCAGTTGAAGAGCTGGCTGAATAGCATGCACAAGCAATGCAAAATTGCAGTAGGTCCGCTTCATATAACATGATGGTCATTTTCGATGAGTCTTACAATTGACTATATTTCTGTTTTGTGCAATTTTCACAGGCAGCATTGGGATGATTCAGAATGCTATTGTATTCCAAATAAAAGATGATCATTCAATTTCTAGTCCTTTGTCTCCAAATGTAAAAGTAGACATTACGTTTGCCTGTTTGGTTTAATTTGTTTACATGCATCTTTAAAGAGTTGGTAGTTTCCAAGTAGTTTTGTCCTGTATTCAATAATAATGTTTCACTCATCATGCAAGAAAAATCCTCCAATATTTTTGGTCTAATGTTGCTGACATTTTATATTTTATATTTGCATTGGGAGTTTAGTTTTTAATCAGATTGAAATTTTCATTTCATTTCGATTTCTGTTTGCAATATTTTATTTTTTAATGGTTTAGCAAAAGGAAATATTTTGAAAATTAAGTTCCAAATCTTTAATGCTTACAGCCTGTAGGTTTCCACAATTAAGTTTGTAAAAACGTATTTAGATTTTTAACTAACCAAGTGTCTCATTATTTGCATATTTTAAAATAGCATTGGTTAATTGGTGATTATTATATTTTGATATAATTGAAGATTTATTATTTTCATTTGATCTGAATAACATTTTGTTAGTGACTTTATGTAGATTTCACATCTCTCAGCATACTGTTCATATGGTTATTGTTTCATTTCAATGAATTGGTCTGACATTTTAATAAATGCATTTTCATGTGAAGAACTGTAAAAGATTTAAAGCATGAATAATGCAAATTAGAATACTATATTGAATACAGGTCCAAATCAAATCATTTGACAATACTAGCTGAATGATTTCATTGGTGACACTAGTAGTACCTGACCACTTCATACATGTTTAATTCATTGTGGTAAACAGACAATAACTACCTAGAAATGGAAAGTAAACTCAATTTAATGGAGTAAACTGTTGCTAAAATGTAAGTGTGCCATACCATAATCTATTAGATGAAACCAATAAAGTTCTGGACACTTTCTCAGTTTTTAATAAACATTGTTGTCATTGAGAATTTATCTTCACCGTTGCACAGATAAATGCAGTCTTTTTTTGTTTTGCTGGGAAAGGGGGGAATTTAATCTGCATGAATACTAGGTGGATTTCAGAATGAAAAAAAAAATGTTTAATTCTGGTTGCTGTATATTGACTAGTTTGGTTAAAATCTAGAAATAGTCCATTTGGATATCCAGCAAGAAAAAAGATCTAGGGCCAAATTATTTGAATTATAATTGAGGGCAGATTTTGGAGGAGTTATCAGCAGACACTGTCCAAATAAAACCTCCTGATGCTTTTGACACCAATGAAAAAGAACTATCAAAAAAGTTCAGAAGATGTATTTGCCTGGGAAGCTACATCACTTGGGCCTTGTGTTCAGAAAGGGAATAGATTTTGGATAGAGAAATCCTGGCACAAACGTCTAAATATACTTTGGGTGGAGAACTCATGGGGAAAAAAAGACTATAAATGCATTTTTGGGGCCTAAAGGAATAGTCCTACTCGTCTTAACTACACAAGTGACAAACTTGATCAACCACCACGGTTTGAAGCAGCCGAAGATTGTGTAAGTGATTTTCTTATTGCTTTCTTACCCCTTTCATGAGTTTGGTCACTGTGGTCAGCAGTCAGTCCTTCTTTAATGAACTCTCTGAATTATTCAATTCAAGTTCATTACCAATAAATCACTTTGGTCAGAGGCTGAGAAATCAATAAATCCTTCATCCGGTTTTGTGTTTGATTACAGGCAAATAGAGAGAGTTATCAATTATAAATGCAAAGTCCTGACAATCTTTCTGTTCAACATCAATCATGCATGTGTTAAAAATGAGCAAAAATGAAAATCCAAGATGTCTTGGTTTCCATCGCTAACCAAGATCTTGTGTCATTTCCTCGAACTTAAATATCCTGTGGGTATGTAGGTTGAAGATTCCTTTTATTTTCATGTTATAAAGCATAAAAATGTCATATACATGATATAGTTCAACATTTATCTGCTTCAGGCAACAGAGCTGCCATGAGTATTGCCTGGCACTCCTAACAATAAGCGAAAGAGAAGCAAAAGAGACTCCCTTCAGAGATGCGGGGTATCCATGGATTCACCTCCAGTGCTCCTGAAGCCTTGCTTAATCCTTATCAAACACTGGCAGCCCCATAGTAACCTTGTTCAGTTTTAATTCCTTTCTGATCCCATATTTTCAAAAGTTGATTATTAAAAGGAAAAAGTTTATTCTGATATAAAGGTGTCTTACCTGAAATTTTCCCCTGTGTACCTATTTCCTCATTTATCATACTTCATAATTCAATTAAATGTCCAAACTAGGTGAATTATAAATGAATAGTAATTTAGAAATCCATTTATAAATAAATCGCTCCATCATCTTCTCACTAATTTTAGTAAACTCAGCATTAGCCCATACTAATGAATTTTCCAAATCAAACATTATATTAATATATTTCATTTGTGTCACTTTATAATAATTTTATTATTTTACTGATGGGTGTATCTCCTTTCTTTCTTCTATCTATGGGGTTGGGGTAGTAGGGAGAGGGAGGGATTGGAGGGGGGGAGTATTGGGGTGAATGGGAGGGAGTGGGAGGAGGAGGGATTTGGTGTATACCACATTGTTTTTGTGTATGAATCATTATATTTGAATGTAATGTGGCAGTCCAAGTTCCAAGTCAAAACCACTGATACGATCAGGAGGGCTTCAAGTGCCTAAGGCCATTTGGGAGCCATTCTTGCCCATTGCACCTTCTTGAATTCTGGTTCTGATACCTGGTTTCAAATGAGCCAGTTGTCAGGAAGCTGCAGCCTTTGTGGGTCCTTCAACCATAAGTTGCCAACTGCCCACAGCCTTTGTGAGTCCTTCAACCACCAGCCTCTTACCGCCCACTATCTGTGTGCGTACTTCGGCAGTTGAGCCTCTCAATGGTCCACACTGTCGTCACCTTCCCTGTAGGGATGTGTCCGATGCTTCTCTGTCTGAACAGAAGGTGCTCTCCCCATTTCTGGTGATGTGCACCTGTGTAATGCTTCCCTGGAACCTGCAATTATCTGTCATGCTCTGCTCAGTGCAGGCATCACCATCTGTGGTGGCAAGAGGTCAAGCTCTTAAAACAGGCCATTTAAAGCCTGAGCAGAGCCATTAGCATCAAGACTAGTCAGTAGGCTGTGTCTCTACTCTCCATTCTCCCAGGTATGCACCAGAGCAGCACTGCCATTTTTTAATGTATATTTGTATTGTATATGTGTGTCTGTGTGGTCATGTGTGAATGAACCCAGATTCTGAATGTCATGGATAACAAAGTTTTTAACATTAATCTCAACTACATCATGGACAGCTGCTTTAGCATTGTTTGCATTTTTGATATTTTTGTGATTCATTAACTAGTTAATCTTGCCCTAAACTTCTACTTCTCCACGTGAAATTTACATTTGTTGTTTTCTCTGGACATTAGAAAAATGATGTTTATTGAAAATTGTCAGAAAAACCATCTTTTACCAATGAATGAACAAATTCATTTCTTTTAGTCAAAGTCATCAAGGTTAAAGAAATACTGTCTTGAATTGCACGTAGAAGATTGTTTTATGATGCATAAGCATAGGTGTGCTCCCCTCATGAAGTCCTTCTCATGGTGCAACTTAATTCAAAAGCATTGCATTTGGTGCATGCTTGGACTTGATGGAAGATTGCTATCCGTCTTGTGTTCTTTTACTGTAGCCAACTAATTTCTATCTTTTGATCTTTTTGGTAGGAAAATATTAAAAGAGCACAAATCAATAATTCAAACTGTCTCAATGTTAAAGAGCTGTGAAAATCTCCACTTCTTGCATGTGTGAGAGATTATGTTATATTTTGTATTGTATATAGATATGCTATTGGAAGATAAATTTTGGGGTTTTTAGGTCACACACAGATACAAACAGAAAAACACATCTCATTTAAAATGCCAGAGCTTGGCTCAAGCCAGACAGTCCAGGCTCTGAGTGCCTTTGCAAAAACTTTGAAGATTGCCTACAAGGACTTCACAAGTAGGAGTTAGTTGGACATGCCGTGGAGTAATGGATTATTGTTTTGGAAAGCAACAGATGAATGAACTCAGAAGATTAGGTCTGGCGTCGCAGTCTGTCTGAATGCAATTTGCTGTTTCTAAGAGGCTCATGTGGTTTTCTGGTGTGTGTGAGAGAGAGAATTCAGTTCTTAATTTCAGCAGTAGCAGCTGGGACTGGAACAGGACAAGCTGGCAAGCCTGTGGAAAAACCCCATTTTGAAGACAGGTTGCGAGTTCTTAGTTCAACCTGGTCAAATCCCTTGTGGTCCATACAAGAGGAGATGGCTGGTGTATATGTTTCACTTGAAATAAGGGAAACAAAAAGGAACTTCGTGGTGACCTGAAAGAAAGAGATAATCATCTGGAAAACGCTGATGGGGCAAGTTTCTTCGGCAAAACACTGACATGGCTAATCGGAAGGAATTAGTTTGTGTCCAACAAGCAACAAATCTCTCTCTGAAAACCGTCAAGAACCTTCCTGAGTGGTGCCATTTACCATTCAAGTACCAAAGCCTGGTGAAATTCATAAATGTTAAATTCTGTGCACAGTATAAGAATCGCCTGATACCTGTGAACTTGGAGGAATGAGAAGTGAGATGGGACTGTGAATCAAAGAACTTTTCTGAACTTACACACACATTACATACACGTGCGCTTAGAATTAGAAGGGTAATAAGTTAAAGTTTGATCCTGTTTTCATGTTTAAAGATAATTAAAATCAACTTTTGTTTAAGTAATAATTTGTCTTGGTGAATTTCTATTGCTGCTGGGTTTTGGGGTCCTCTGGGCCCATAACGTGTTATGAAAGACAATATCTCTGCTGTTTATGAATAAATCAGCATGTTTCAGGTGTTCATCTTCTGCACGCAGTTAGTCTCACAAAGTTTGGCATACTTATCGGCTTGTTCATTCATTGGCATACTTATTTTTCAGTCATTTGATTTTAATTACTAATTCCATCAATGTCGTCATAGCCATGTGTGAACTAATTTAATGAAGCATTGCAGACCCAATCACAAAATCATATCTTCCTAATTCAATTAGCATCTATTATCCTACTAATGGACAAAAAAAAATAATGTTGCATATGTTAAGATGTTGGGATACTTGGGGGGAACAGGGTTTTGTTCTGTTTGCATATCAATTGCATTGTTGTTCACAAGAAAGCATATATACCTACTTATAAAAGAGAAGCATGGGATATTATATTTCTTAGGATCAGGAAATTACCCTTGCTCCAATGCCACAGAAAGCTGTGGACACACAATCAATGATGAGAGACATGTCTGCCCTGACCAATTTAGAAGCCATCCCAGTGACATCCCAAACTCCATAACAGGAAACCAGCAATTGTGATCTGTCATAACTGACACCTTCAGGAGAGCAATAGCTGTACATATCAAATCCTGTTTTTAGTTTGTTATCTCTCGAATTGCACAGCTGACACAATGTTAGAATTTACAATGTAGAATAGTTGAGATGTGGGTGATTTTTAGTTCAAGTTGATCTTAATTTAAAGGCACTGCTATTGAACCCAGATGAGATTCTTATCATGTTTAAATTCTGTTACAGATGACTGATGCCCACATTTATTTAACCTCATCAACCAGTTGTTTGGATTTTCATTATTTGTTAAAGGTCAATGTTTCCTGACCCACTCCATTCTCCAGCTCCAATGATGTAGTTGGCTACGTTTTCTTTGTCCTTGGGTCATCTGTTCTATTTCCATTTGAGCTCATGTTCTGCTGGCTAAAGTGAAGCTTGACTCCATTGCCCTGAATTAACTAACCAGTCGAAGCATGTTTTGACGTTATTTGTTTTTTTTTACCAGTAAATCGATGCACTTTTTTTGGCAACTCTGCAATCTTTAATGAGGAGCTTATTCATTTCCCACAATAAAGCCTGGAAGTTAGATCCATTGTATACCAGTGAGAAACACAAATGTTTAAAACTCATCTGTTATCAGTAATCATTTACACTAAAAGAGGACATTTTGAGCCTGAGACTAATGAATACCAATTAATAAATTGTGGAAAATAAATTTCAAATAGTTTTTTTTTGCTTTTTAAAAAATCTTAATGAAAGCTTTTCATGCAAAAAAAATTGTTGTTAGAGAAGCTGTCAACAGAGAGGAATTTTCTTTTCCAATGTTTTTTTTGCTTGCTTCTCAGTATCTGTACCAACCATGACTCATTCTCCTTGACTGAAGCTTATTATTAGCAGGTATTGAGGTCCTGCATCAGGAAATTCAAAGGTGACACATCCTGGTGAAACTATCCGGTGGTAATATTTGTGAAATAGTCTAATTACCTTCCTAATGATCCCCATGACTGAGAATAGAATTTCATTTGATTTAACAATATACATGTTTTTTTTTTCAAACAAAAAAATTACTTGCAGTTGTAATATTCTTGTAATTAGCAGTTTCAGCCATACAAGATAATTGTTGCTTATTCCTGCATGTAGCATCGTATCACAATTTGCAGACTTCCATATATAGTTAGAAAATAACAAACAATGATCAAGGCATTTATTATTTTTCAATAATGATTTTCTCTATTTCCTATTGACGATATAGACATTTGTATGGTTCACCATGTTTGCCAACTCCACAAGATGTTTTTATTTTGTTTTTCATTGGAATGGATATCCGGATGCATTAACATTTTCATTGCACAGTGGTGCTTATCAAAAGGATATTGGATAAATCAGCAACTGATCCTGAATCACATTTGAGCTTGAATAAAGTTGCTTGAATAAATCTGCAAATGTCCAAGGAAAGAAAAATTTGACTCTTGATAATTCATCATTAATGTACAAGGCAAATTAAGTTTTCAATTAAATTTTATATATATATGGATCAAAGGCTGCAAAAAAGACTGGCTTTGGAAATGGGAAAGCTTGGTACCGTGTTAATGCTCTTGTAAATCAAGGTGCATAGCTGATGGAACACAAAAGCTGCAATGCTAGAATCTTGAGCTTTATATGCACATCAGCCAACCAAATCTGCTCCATTTGGTACAGCTGGTGTGACCTTCTCGACATTGGTGAGACCAAAAGTAAATTACGTGACCCACCCCTTCGCCAAACAAGTACACTCCTTTTTGTGGGTCAAAGCTTGAGCTTCCTCCATCTGACTTTTTTTTAAACTCCAGAATGATTTCTTCAGTGATGTGTCTGTCTTTTATCTCATCCATTATCAGGACGAGGCTAAACATAAGCTCGAGGAACAATATCGTATTCCTCCTGGACAGCCTTAAACCTAATGGCCTGAGCAGATTTTGTGAATTGTAGGAATGCACTGTTTCCATCTGCTTCTTCTCTCTCCTACCCACTTTCCTCATGGTTTCTCCCTCAACCTGCCTCTCCACCTCTCCCGCATTCTGCCCTATAAGTTTGCCTCTCAGCCTGTCCCCTAGCTTCTTTCCGCCTTTATATATGTAATTTCATTGATTTCTATTTTAGTCTTGAAAAAGTATTTGAACTGAACACTGACCATTTCTACGCATGGATAGTGTCCGACCTGCTATGTTCCTCCGCAATTCTACATGTGTGAGGGGCCTTGCATTGTGTGCATGCTGAAGGCACCCATCTTGATACATTTGGCAGCACAGATTTTCTCAGGATTGGAGTTGCTTGTGAAGCAGCTGTCCCTCTTGAAGGAATTGAAATGAGCTTCCAAGATTCTGAATGTACCATTCTGCAAAGATATTTGACCGAAGTCCTTTAGTCATAGCAATCGCAAGATATAAAAGTGAAGTGGGAAGTAGGAACAAATCTGTGGAAAATATAAGAGAAGTGGATAATATTTCACTCTTATCACAACAATTATTTTTTATATTGTGAGAAATGGTTCTAGATCCAATTGTAAATTCCTAATGGAAATGTATCTAGCCATTTTTTAAAAATTCAATTACTTAGGCAGAGGTCAGAGTGGGAGATTTTTTTAATTTAAAACTATGGTCATAAAATGTAGGATAGAGAATTGCATTAAAATGGATTTCCAATTACAATTGTTCCTTGAATGAAAATATTGGTGATTTTATAAATCTCAATTTTTGTTAAAAATATATTGATTGTACAATATTATGATTACAAAAATATGATACTGCAAAATCCCTGGTATCCGGAATTTAAGCAAATGGCAACCTCAAGCAATTGGCAAACGGCAGCAGAAAATAAATGCATGTAGTGACCCGCGCTTCAGGCCAACACAGGAAATGGCCGTTGAACACGGCGACCAGCCACAGATCATGCGGGCTGAAACACCCGTTTTCATAGGCTGCCAGTAGAATGGCGAAACTGGCCAACCCCTGTATCACAGGGGGCCCACTCGAGGTCTGGGTATTCAAGGTAACCAATCGGCAGATGACCTGCTCAAGCCACGTCCTGGTGGTGACGCAGCTGAGCTAACTATAAAAGGCAGAGCTGCCACTGAATACACTCTACTGGTGTTTGTGTCTGTTTTCTGCGAATTTGAACTACAGCCTTAGGGCTATAACCAAGAGTTATAACCTAGTTGTAGCCATAACGAGCTTGCTACAGTGGTGGCCTTGACTGGTCCAAATGGCACTTTGGACCTGAAGATGGAAGAGCAACCTGTGATCAATGCCATAGCATTGAAGCTGCCCAGCTTCTGGACATCGCAACCACATATGTGGTTCCAGCAAGCCAAGGCGCAGTTCGCCATTCAACGAATCTCTGCCAATGACACGTGCTTCTACCACATGGTCATTGCCCTCGATCAGGACACCGCAGCCTGCATCATCGACTTCCTCCAGCAGCCCAAGGAATAAGGAAGGTATGTGGCCATCAAAGAGCTGTTAACCTGCACTTTTGGGCTCTCAAAACATGAGCGCACTGCCCGACTGTTGCATATCAATGGTTTGGAAGAAAAGGCCCCTTCCGCCTCATAAGCGACATGCTCTCTCTCAATGGTGGCCACACTTCCTGCCCGCTGTTACAGCAAATCTTCCTGGAAAGGCCACTCATTGCGAAGAAAAACTTCAATGACCCCATTAAGGTGGCTGCCTGAGCAGACCTGCTATAGGTGGCAAAGAGGGATGCCTGCATTTCACTTGAGCAGTTGACAGCACCACGTCATCAGTGCCCTGCCAGGAAGACCACCGACCAACCAACCATCCGATTTCCACACCCCACCTGTGTTCTGAGGCCCATCGATGCCGCTCCCCTGTGCATTCCAGGGAAATACTAAAGCCGGCCATTGTTAATGGCTGCGACGACTGGCCAACTGTATAGCCCGCTACATATTCAAGACTCCCTGTCGGACTGACATTTTTTTGGTGGACACGGGCACAATACAGCGTCATTCCCCCAACCAGCCTGGAGGCCCACTGTGGCAAAGTGGGCTGGGTGCTCCGAGAAGCAAATGGCCTGAAGATTCGGCTTCCGCACCATTCCCCTATGCTTCGGGGACAGTCAATTCACTTGGAAGTTTACGGTAGCGGCCATGCAACAACCATTACTGGGTGCAGATTTCCTTTGGACCAACTCACTTCTGGTGGATATCAAGTTCAAAATTGACACAGACCACAAATCCCTTGCTTTTGCCTTCAGTAAGGTGTCAGATCTGTGGTCAGCCAGGCAACAGCTGCACCCGTCCTACATTTCCAAATTTACAATGGACATTGAACAGATAGCTGGAAAATCTACTGTGGTGGCCGATGCCCTATCCTGTCTGGCTACCTTGGCGATGTATGACCCTACACCTGACATTGAGTATGTGGCCCTGGCTAATGCACAGCAAACGTACTGGACAGCGCTCACTGGCTTACAACTGGAGGACATCCAGATCGCCTCCGGCAATTGCATGCTGATCTGTGACATCTCAACAGGTAAACCTTGCCCTGTCATTCTGCCTGCATGGAAGTGGCAGGTTTTCAATTCGGTACACAACTTGGCTCACTCCACCATCAGGACTACAGTCAAAATGGTGGCAAACAGGTATATCTGGCACAACCTCTGCAAAGAGGTCACCCTGTGGGCCAGGACTTGTACTCAGTGCCAGTTATCCAAAATTCAGACTCGTATCAAAGCTCCACCATAGATATTCGAGCCAGCATATCGCCGCTTCAGCCACATGCACATTAACATTGTGGGTCTTCTACCTGTATCCAGAGGTGCACATTACCTTCTCGCAATGGTTGACCAGAAGACCAAATGGCCAGAGGCAGTGTCACTTTCAGAGGCTTCCACAGAAGGATGCGCACGGGCTTTACTCAAAGCTTGGGCAGCATGTCCAAAGAAGACCTCGAGGCATCCTCTGCTGAGTTAGTCTATGGTGCACCCCTAGTTATACTGGGTGAATTAGTTACGGCCCCTGAGGACTTTGGGGAGCCCCCGGTGACCACATTATCCCGACTACATGAGCACCTAGGCACCCTGGCCCCTGCTAAACCAAGACCCCACGGCCAACACTGCACTTACGTACCAAAGAACTTTACTGACTGTAAATATGTGCTTGTTTGGCACGGGGCCCACTGGCCACCTCTACAGTAGGCCTACGAGGGGCTAAACCATGTCCTCAGACACAAGAGCTCTACTTGTGTTTTGGACATTGGCAGCAGGGACACGAGACTGGTTGAAACTGGCCTACCTGGACTTTGACCAGCCCATTACACGGCGCAGGGGTCGGCCTCAAAAACAATGCCCCAATCACTGGTTCGGGGGGGGGGAGGGGGGTGAAAAGGAGGGAGTCATGTAGCGGCAACTGGCAAAGCGTCATGCGGGCTGAAACGCCTGTTTCCATAACCTGCCGGCAGAGTAGTGATACTGGCCAATCACCACCAGTGGATTGCAGGGGGCCCAATCAGGGCCTGGGCATCTGAGGTAACCAATTGGCAGCAGGCCCGCTCAAGCCACGCCCTGGTGATGACGCAGCCAAGCTGACTATAAAAGGCAGAGCTGCCACTGAATAAACTCAGTGTCGAATACACTCTACTGGTGAGTGTGTCTTTCTTCTCCTGCGGATTTGAGCTACACCCTTAGGGCTGTCACCTAACTGTAGCGTAGCAACCTCGCTACATACGTTATAAAAACCAAATGTTTAAATTTGGTGTTGTCGAGCAGTTAATTTACTGATCATGCAACGCACAATCCTAAATAACCGGCAAATACCCTCAACCAGCATCTACCAGTCCCTGAGGTGCTAAATACCAGGGGTTTTACTGCAATAAATATTTTACAAAAGAAAACATGCATTGTTTTGGCAAGAGTAGTGAAGCATAAAGTTCATAATCATTTTTTAAAAATAAAAGCTGCTACTAACTGCGTATTTCGTTACATGTTTTGAAGTAAGTATTTTATCATCATCTGTATCTGAGCAAATTAGCATCAGCGACCCTAGTACTGTAAGTGTAATTGTGATGTATGAAGTACCTGCATTCGTTTAATTTCCCTTGGATAAATATTAGTCTGCTTTGTTGAGAAGACAAGTAGGTATATGGAGATTTTGCCCTGTCAGCATAGTACTCCATAGTCAAAAATGTTATTAATCTCTTCATTTATTTTGCTCTTCAATTGAAAATTTCCAGAAGTCAAATTTATTCTGTTAACCTCAAAACTCAGAAAAAATATGATTTAATTGGGAATAATGCATGTCATAGTAAGTGCCCTTCTTCCCAGAGCCACTAGGTAACTATTAAGAATATATTCTATGAAGCGCTGTTTGACTTTTCCAGGAACTGTACGCAGAGTGTCAGAATCTCTCCAACTATCAAAGCGTGATTTAAAAATAAGTGTGGCTGAATGAAATCAAAATCTAAGAATAGAATGAAAACATCAAATGAAATCCAATTTGTTTTCTTGTAACAAAGTACCATGAAAGGAATATTAGTTTGCTGCACTTGTACTTGCAGCAGATGAACACTTGTACAGTCATGGTTAAAGGATGAATTGTAAGAAGAACATTTGCAATGCAAAACTCGAGTCTCAAAAACTGTCTGAAGCAAAGTCCCATAATTGAAGTACCATGGAAGCTGACGTAGGTCTGAAACAGCCTTAAAAGATTTTCTACAAGGTATCTCTGGTCTGGAAATAAAAACTCCTTGAATGATTTATTGCAAGTTCATCCAGAATGACAATACAAAAGAGGAGCATAGATTGACATTTAAGATCCTCATTCCAGCCCAATTTCTTCCAACTAAATATAAAATCTCAAAACTAGATTTGAATTTTAATCAGGTAAAGCAGTGTTTTTTGAGTGATTTTGGTCCTGCACCAAATAGACTCTATGAATATTTTACTCCAGTCTCTAAATGCAACTCCATTATTTATGGAAAGTGTGAGAGAAACAAGAAAAAATAAATATGCATGTCTATCATTTATTGCTGGGCCGTATTAGAATCTGTAATTTGAGACAGACCAAGTGTAATTGTTACACTGTATATACCTGGTATACTGGAGGAGAGAGAAGAGAGTGTGGTGAATGTAAAATTGTTGGATAAACTCAGCAGGTCATGCAGCATACATAGAAAATAAAAGGCAATCAATGTTGTTGTACCTTAATTCTTCAGGAGTTTTTCCAGAACTTTTATGTACTTCATTAAGGCTCAGCAAATGTCTTTTGTACCTCCAGGAGAGTGTGGCTGGGGTTGGATTTTGGCTGCTTTTCTCAGGGAACAGGAAGTGTAGATGGAGGGGAGGGAGGTTTGTGTGATGTTCCAAGTTACATTTACCACCTTTGGCATAATTCTTCTGATCATGGGTGGAGCAGTTGGGTACCATGGTGTGATGCACCGAACAAGTATGCTTTCGATGGTGCACCTGTGGATGTTGAGGGGCATGGGAGACTTCCTATACTTCCAGTTATCCTAGTGCAAAAAAAAATGGCTTTGTAATAGTGCAGGCAATCCTCTTGTGGTACTTGTTGGTCTTTGAATGATAGGATGCGACCAAGTGATTCCATCTGGGTCTGTTCCCTTTCCATGACTTCATTGTTCAGAAGACTGATCTGATGTCAGCGTCTGTAACTAGGCAAAATAGCAGAGCATGAAACAGTTGGGGTGGATGTCTCTGTCTTACTTGCACCCTGTTCAAAGTAAAGCAGCAAAGAATGCATTAAGCTTCTTGGGGTGGGGCACTGTTTCAAGCTGTCTGGTTTCCTTGTACCCACTGAAATTATGCATGCCCTTCATTAATCATCGGGTATCCCCAATGTTCTTGCGTGACCTGAGCTTGGTGTAGTTTATTTCTTATTTCCCTGAAGGCCTAACAGATATTGTACCTGAATTTCTTGTATTGCACTAAATCACCTGACTTGAATGTCTCTAACCAGGTTTTTAGTAATATGTTGACCTTGCATTTCAGCCATGAGTTTCAATTAAGAAATATCTTGTCCTCTTAATCTTGTAGTCTTTCACACACTGATGAATTTGGTTATAGTGGTATATTCAAACAATTGACTACTGAAAAAATTTCAACTGATTAGTTATCTCCTCCTGCTATTTCTATCCTTCTCCCTCCTGGCTCTCCGTTCATCAATTCCTCCTTGCATTAATCTACCTATTGTTTACTCCTTCCTCTCACCTCATTATAATGGCCTTCCCCTTTACACTTTCAATCCGTATGCAAAATCTCAACATGGTTTTTCTGCACAAACTTGGATTTGCCCCCTTGGTTTATTTACCCTCCAACATCCTCCCACCCCCAACCTAAGGAAAATGCATTCTGTTGATCAATTCCTGATTCAACAAAAAGATGATATGGTGTTTAGGACCAAAAATGACAGACACCACTTTTAATTCTTTGGTGAGATAAAACTGAATCCTTGTGAGATGCAAGTTTAAATCAGAATGGGCCAAATTTACTGCAGTTCAAAAAAGCAACATGTGTGCAATGTTTAGAAATGTAATTTTAATGGTAATACTCTTATAATTTATAGAAAAAAAACATTTACCCATGTGCTGCGTGTAGCAGCTTTACTATTGGAGCAGGAGGACTTGAGTCTCCAGAATGGATCTTTAGAAATCTGCAATTTTCTTAAATTGTTCCTGATTTTTTTTGTGTTATTTGGATCTAAATTTATTGTCATTATTGAAGTATTTCTCCTGACAAATTCCCCATCAAAATATCAATACATAACACAAGTGCTATCCTAATAATCGTTCTGTTGCCATTCTTTCTTCGTGCAGAAATTAGTGTCTGATGGTGATTAGACTTGATTCTGATGTCATTGTCTAATTTTTTCCTTGACTGCTTCAGAAATGTGTTTTGATGAAAATGTGCAAATTGCTCCCTGATAACACTTGTAAGGTAAAACATCATGAGATGGGAATGTGTAAGGAGTTACCCTGTACAGGGCTGTAACAAGATGTGAATGCATCCTTGTACTTACAAGATAAGAGAGACATTGATGGATTGAGAGGCAGGAAGCTAGCAGGGAAAGGATAGCAACAGTTTTAGTCATTGGACAAGTAATGATATGATGATGTTCTAAGCATGTATCCAAGGGTATAAAAAATCACCATTTTGCTGATAACGGCAGAATGCATTCTCCGACTAACATGGTTAGTTGCAAGTGTTACAATCCGGTAATAAAGAACAAAGAACCCTGATTTTGACTCAGCCTGGTGTTTGTCTCACTCATTCATGAACAAAGCAGACCTAACACACTTCAGGTTGTCCATTTTGCAGTGAGTGAAGTTGCTTGCTGCAATGGGAGTAGTATGGCATCTTTAACAAGTAAATGCAAAATCGTCATATGATGGTCTTAAATCTGCAGCGTTTTCTTCACTGCCAATGGTTTTACAGTTCACTGTCATTGTGGTGAATTAAAATTAATTCAGGATTACTAACCCCATGTTTCAGGTTGTGCATCTTTCAAATGCTACATGTATTCACCACAATGATTGGATACAGTCTACATTGTAGACCCGCAATAATCCAACAGTACATATTTTACACCCAATTTCTTGTTCTTGAAGGACAATATGTTGCTAGCAAAATTAGAACACTGATCATGTTTGTCAGAAATTTCGAGGAGTCGTACATTAAATATTCCAACTTAATTTGTCAGGTGTAGTACACAAAAGTGCTGGAAAAACTCAGCAGATCAAGAAGTATGTATAGAATTTGAATTTTAAAATTTAAAAAAAAATTTAAATTTAGGCATCCTGCACGGTAACAGGCCATTTTGGCCCATGAGTACATGCCGTCTAATTAACCTACATCACTAGTACATTTCAAACAGTGGGTGGAAACAGGAGCCGCCGGGGAAAACCCACACAGACACGGGGAGAATGTGCAAACTCTATATAGACAGCACCGGATTCAAATACTGGTCCTGATCACAGGCACTGTAAAAGCGTGGCGCTAACTGCAACACCGACCATGCTGCCCTTAAGTTAAGGACAGTTAATGTTTTGACCCTGAGCCCTTCAATTTTCTTATTTAATTTATGAAGCATACTTCTCTACAAATTTATTGGCAGTATAACTGCATATTAAGAGAAACTGGCTTGTACAGTACTTCCTTTGAGATAACGGAGAAATTTAACACATGAAAGTGCTTGCAATGCAGTAATATTATTTCCATTATCTCGCAGCTATGTAACATCAGCTGTCCTTTTTCATTTCCTTATCAAAAAATACATTAATCAACTTCCTGAAGCTGAGAGAAATTTATTTTAAATTTGGCACAAGCAGCTGTAACCCAAGGTAAACATTGTTTCTACTATGACAAAAGGGAGCTACAGACAAAAATGCTTGGATGCAATGAATTGGAATTTGTTTTCACTGAAATGGAAATGATTCTCTGATATTTTTTTTCCCCTCCAGCATGTGAAATTAATATTTTGATCAGCATTCAATTCTATATTTGACTCTTGAAAGGAATTATTGAAAAAAAATTAAAACTCCATTGGTTTCTGTACTCAACGGCATGTACTCTCTGGGAAGCAACAAATGGACACTGATAGACATCCAAGCAGGAGCATTTAATTCTGTTTAGTCCTTTAATATCTCTATCAAGCCCCTGTGGAGGTGGTCTTTATTCTTATCCCTTCATCTGCATTGTGACCAAAATGCATGCATTGTAATTCTCAGTTGATGAATTTTTTTTTGCCTGCCAGTAGAACTGGTTTAAATTGCAGATACTGATGTTTCCATCATGTCACCACTTTATGTGGATCTTTTTCAGTGCCAGCAATTACTTCCTGGGATTCAGTTTTGTAATGTTCAGTTGCATTTGCCTGAATTTACTACTGAGTAAAACATGTTTATTGGCAGTAAATCTACTTGTGACCATATCATTACCAGTCAATTTTAATGCAGGCAGTAATAATTACTGACAGAACCATCAGGCCCAATTAATCAAACAATTTAGTAGAGGAACAGGAGGAAAAGCTTCCAGTTACAGCTTAACTCATAAATTTTAGTGTCAAACCCTACATTAATGTCATTAAAATAGACTGAGAAGTGGAGGGATGGAGCCAGGCAGAATAATTTTCAAATTAATGTTGTCTCTGATGGCAGAAAATAAAAAGAATTGGGGAAAAGACTTTGTGCACCTCTTCTATCAAAATGTTCAAGAAGAATTTATTGCTTTGGATGGCTCCTCCTTGCCCATTCACTCTCTTGCCATAATAATGGTACCAATGGTTCACTATTTCTTTGTGGAGTCATGAAGGATTATTTTTAAAGAAGTAGTCAAGCATGCATCTTGGTGCCTCTCCCAGCAATGAGCATCCCTGTATTCGATTAGGTTATTGGAAACTTGACTCTGCTTGTCAATCACACCTTGGTGGGGTTTGGGGGAGGAGGAGTTACAGCCCAGTACCAAAAGTGAATTTGTCACACTCGTGCCAACAGGAACCATTCTTCTTGGGGCTCCTGTCCTTGTCCTGAGCAATAGTGTAAGTAAAAATTCTGCTGGGCCTGATCCTATCCATCCAAAAGCAAAAGGGTTGTGAAGAATTGAACTAGCAGACCAACTGGTTTCAAAAGTTAGGCAGAGCTAGATCACTCCAATTGTCTGTGAAGTTTGTGTTTGCTCTTTTATGTAATATTTGAATTAAGCCAGCTCACTTCATTAAAATTACAGCTAATTTCAACTACAAGGAAATCCCAGTCAGGGGTGGTAAAAAGTTAACCTTACTAAAATTTTTATGATATGAGATCCTTCCAGCCTGCCTTGAGAAGACGTAAACCACTTAATTCCTTCTGTTGTTCCTCACAACATAAAACTGAGAACAGATGCCATTTTGATGCCACATTCAAGTGAGTCTCATAATTCACATTATATTCTCAAGGCAGAGAGAACATACCTATCCTTTAGAGAACTATTGATTGTTCTATGTGACCCTAAAGACACTTTGAGCTCCCGCTAAATTAATTTCATGGAAAAGACTTTATGTAACTTTGTTTCCACCTGGTATGTGATGCCAGCCATATTATTTTTAATGTTAACGTTCTACTCAGGAAGATATTCACCATACATGAATGCTGCTACAATGCATTTCAGGTGCATGTTCCTGTATAGTTATATGTTGAAGAGGAATATTTTCTTCCATTGCTTTGAATACCCCACTCTCTTTAACCAAGTACAAAGCAAAGTATATAGGCTCATGACGATCTGAGTGGGGGAACACATTCTCATCTCATTTAAAAATCTCTTGACACTTTTTTCTCGATGCTGTTGACAGGGGGGAAACAAATTTCCCAGGCTTAATCAGAATTTTCATTTAGATCCCTTCAAATTCTTCTAAATTCTAGTGCAGTGGTTCACAACCTTTTTTTCCCCCACTCACATACCATTTTAAGTATTCCCTATGCCATAGGTGCTCTGTAATTAGTAAGGGGTTGCTTATGTGGGTGGAAAGAAAAAAAATTGAAAAACCACTGCTTTAATTGTACCTAATTGACTCATTATGTGCATGGTTTCATAACTCCAAAGGAAATGGACCAGTGACAATTTTTCTCAAGCAAAATATTTCAGTAAAATTTGGGTCTTGAGCAGTGATTCTCAACCTTCCATTCTTACTCACATGCCACCTTAACCAATCCCTTACCAAACATTGATGGCATAGGGATTACTTAAAGTGGTATGTGAGTGAAAAGAAAATGGTTGAGAACCATTGGTCTAGTGAATACAAACCTGATCAACTTTCTCTCTTCTCATGAGGAAGTCCAACCATTCAGATACCAAAGTCTGGTGAACATTTGCAAGAGCCCCTCTATGCCAGGTCTATCTTTGGGTAAGGAGGCCAAAACTAAGTATTGGATAATGTTCCAGCTGCTCTCACCAAGATGCTGTATGATTGCAGTGAAAAATCCTGGCAACTGGAATTAATTTGGTGTGACCATGTTTGTTTTCATGAAGGCTCCCATGTATTTATAGGTCAGCATTGATCCCCACTACCATTGAAAATAAAACACCACCTCTGCTGCTGGTGAAGACTCGAGAAGGGTATAAAGACACAGTTTTACAAGGCTCCCCTGCAGCATTCTTGTTTACTGTCTGTCCATCGCTTGGGCCCCATGCAGACTGAGGTCAGCAGCAGCTTTTCCATCCTCGGAGGTCTGAAACCAAAATGGCAGTACCTACACATTCAGTTCCCAAAGCTGCCAGCTCTGTGGAAGCAACAGATTCAGCACCTCAAATCCCCTTGCTTGAAAAGAAGCCCAGGAGAGGAGTCTAGCAGGGTAGAAAATTGTGGTAACAGACCAGCACGGGGCTTGGTAGCTGAAGGCCTTACAACAGACCGCAAGCTGCCAAAAACTGCCTTCTGGGAAAGGGGTACTAAGACTCAAGAGCAAGACTCCCAATAGACCCTTGGTGCTAACAGCTTCCAAATTACTTCAGGGGTTTTTTAGAACCATAGGCCAGGAAGAGTGACCCAAATGACTTGAGCTCTGATTTACCTTAAAGACTGGACAGAGGGCACAGGAGATGGCAATGTCGAAGAAAGTGGCAGGATCTACAAACATTCTATCTCTAAAGGGACTCATTAGCTTCTCTTTCTTGTCTTAATGGTCGCCTCTCTGGTGAGTGCCTCTCTGTGTGCCTTTGCAGGTCAAGCAGAGGAAAGTGTGTTTTGTGTGTATTGTATACAGAACAATTAGCAGGATCTTGATCTTTAGGTGAAAGGAGTGGGGTCCTTGTAGAAATTTAATCAAAGTTGCAAAATGCCCGAACAAGTTGAGAGGCTATCTGGTTTACTGCTGCTCCTGTTTCCCTACATTGTTCTTGCAACTTCCATAATTACGTTCAATCTCAAACTGAAAATTGGTGTCTTTGCTCTTGTCATTATCAAATATAATTCGTGCTCAAAATGTGATATCCTGGATTTTCCACATAAAGTCAATTATTGTAATTTGGTGGGTGAAGGGAGCAGAATTTAGGTATCTTACAACAACTCTTTTATGGTCTGTCTTCAAATGCCAATGGTTGTTCTGCAAATCTTTCAAAAGTTGCATTGGGCTCCCATGCAGGGATGAATGATGCTCCCATATGCCTCAGGCATTATGCCACTTACTTTATTTACAAGAAAGCTGGGCAATTATTAACAAACTATTACAATATAGTAATCATTGACCCCATCTTTATCAAAGGGATTTGGACAATATGTACAGGACAACATGAACAAGAGCAATAAACCCTGAAAATGCATGTTAGGAAAAATAAAATCATCCTTGGTACTCTATTTTGTAAGCTGCATAACAATGCCTGTTCAGATTATTGAATAGGAAAGCAAAATCAGATATTGCTCTTTGAAATAAGTTAGTTTCATTTATTGTAACATTGCAGTCATTATTTATATTATCCACACTTATAAAAAGCTATTAACTTTGTCTTGTTATGGGGAACAGTTATAAAGGGCTTTTTAAATCACATTAAAAATGTAACTCTGTATGGGTTGATTTAAAATTTCTACTAATTTCAGACAATGTTAAATCTTCAAACAGCTTCAACACTGTTAACAGCCACAAGAATCATTGACTTGATGATGGAAACATCGCGTAGCTTTTGCTGGATGATTATTACCTTGAAAGCACCCTTCATATGTGGCAAATGTGTTGCAATTAAAATGTGTTTTTCATGAGTAACTCCTATAAATGTTCAATTCTGCAATTTGAATGCATGGCTTCTAAATTGATGGAGTAAATGTATATAAAAAGCTGTTACATCTCTTACATAAATAGTTGCAAATGCACCAGGATTATTCCCTTCTTCAAATAATGCTTTGGGATAAATGATATCCTGTTGAGTAGACAACTCTTTAATTGAAAGACAATGGACTACAACTTTTTCCTGGTCAATGTGTTCTGAAGTGGTTCTAAAGTTTACATTTTAGCACACCACATTTCAAGAGCAGTTGATGTCTAAGCCTAGAGGCCCAGAAGGAAGGGACTCCTGGCAGGAGCAGGAGTGTCAGACTCCCGGCTGGAGCAGCGGCATGGGGCTCCTGGGCAGGAGCAGGTACTTCGGGCTCTACAATTCTTTCGACCCCAAAAGTTCAATGTACACCCCCCACTCCCCCCCCCCACCCCCGCAACCCTCTGTGGCATTTTTCAAACTCCTGCCATTTTTTTAACCCCTTGGATAATCCCATTGAACCCCCAGGGGGCAATATTGACCACTTTGGAGACTTCTAATAAGTTATTTAATGTAACTTATTCAATGAAGGGTGGGGTGAGTTGGGGGGGGGGGCCCAAAGTCAGGGCGAACCTTACTAAAGCTCAGCCTTGGGGCCCGGGTGGTAGTTAATCTGACACTGAGAGCAGTGGCCACAGAATATGGATTTAGTAAGTAAATACTTGGTTGTTAAATTGAGATTTTCATTTGCATTCAATTCACCTTTAATGTTTAAATTGGAATGATAAACAAGTAATAAATATATTGCCATATTCTCCCAGGAAATTGGGTAACCATCTAGAACAGATTGATTGAAGTAGTATCACTATGGAACTGATCTCTGCTAATAAATTTGTTAAACTAAATTAATATACCAAGAGCCAGATACAAATTAGCATCCATAAATCCATTCAGAGGATTGAATATGTGACTCAGAGATTGGTGTTCAAAAAATGAGAGGGAGCCACTCCATTGGGACAGGCTTCATTTGAAGTGAGCTGCATCCATTGTCATTACCAAGTCAAGCAACTAGGATTATAGATAAGACTTTAATCTAGTAAAGGGCAATTTATAGTGAATGAAAAATTAGGAACTTCGAGAATGAGCAAAGAAACAGTGATGAAAGAGATTGTTTATCTCAATGTGCATACCTTTCATAAAATGATATACGAATTAATGGTATATATAAAATAAAATGTTCAATCTAATGGCTGTTATAGGTTTGTGATTACAAAGTTCCAGGGATGTGAATTAAATAATCATGGTTACATAGTTATTAGAAAGTAACAGATGGAGTACCCCTGATATTTAAAGAATTGGATTAAAAACAGTCAAGAGAAAAGATCTTTGCTCAAAGCAAAAAAAAAAATCAGTTTGGGTAGAGCAAATGAGCAGCAAAGGAATGAAAATATTAAATATGTCTCCAAGAAGTACCAGTAATGGTTAGAATCAGAATTTATTGTCATGAACAGGTCATTAGATGTGTTGTTTAGTGGTAGAATCACAGTGCAAACATTTCTATTAACCACATTTCAAAATAAATAAATAAAATAGTGTAAGAAAAAGAAATGGTCAAAATGAGGTAATGTCTTTGGTTCATTTTTCATTCATAAATCTGATTGCAGAATGGAAGAAGCTGTCCTATGCCACTGAGTGCATGTCTTCAAGCTCCTGTACCTTTTTCTCGATGGTAGCAGAGTAAAGAGGGCATGGCCTAGGTGGTGGGGGTCTTTGAGGATAGAGGTTGTTTTCTTAAGACATCGACTCTTGCAAATGTCATGGAGTGAAGGCTGGCATCTGTGATGTTGTAGGCTGAGTTAACAACCCTCTGGTATATTTTCCTGTCCTGAGCATCAGCACCTCCATACCAAGCAGTGATGCTACCCAACGTTTTTGAGAGTCTTTGATGACATATTAATCTCCTCAAACTCCTCATAAAGTATAGCCACTGGCAAGCCTTCTTTGTGATTGCATCTACTTATAGGCTCTGGGACAAATCCTCCAAGATGATGACACCAAGGAATTTGAAGTTCTTGACGCGACCCACTCCACTGCTGTCCCCTTGATGAGGACTGTAAGAAATGGTGTTAATCAGGAAATTAAAGATGTATGTAACAGTTTGCGATGTCACAATAATCATGGGGATTTTAATCTGCATATATAAGAGGCAAATCAGTATGTCAGCAGTAGTGTGGAGAGTAAAATAATGGAGAGTTGAAGAGCTTGTTTTTTTCCAGCACGCACATTAAGGCACCAGTGAGGGATTTAGATCTATTTTAGATCTCGTACTATGAAATGAAGAAGGATTAATGTATGATTTTTCCCAGTGAAAAATCTTTAATTGAGAGTTGTCATTATAGAATTTGTATAAAGATTGAACAGAATCAATTTCAATCCAAAATTTGGATCTTCAACCAGAATAAAGCAAACCACAAAGGCATGAGTTGTGAGTTGGTTATGAGTTGGGAAACCACATTAAGAGGAATGTGAGTTAATTGCCCATATGTTTTAAATGAACTTGTACATTGTGTATGGGCCATTTATCTATCTTTCAGGCAAATGATAATTCAGTTTGGTAGGGTGCTCAGAAACCCCAACTATTCTCAATATATCAGTGGCCCCGATGAAGGGATTCATTCTATCATGCATGTTTACAGGTGATTCCAAACTTGATACCAGTATGGGCTATGAGGAAGATACAGCAAGGTTCTGTGGACATTGTCAAGCTAAACGAAAGGGTAAGGACAGGGCAGATGGAAAAGCACAAGGTCATCCAGTCTGGTAGAAGGTTGAAAGCCAATGCTGCTCAAAGAAACTTTCAATTGGAGAGTCACCAGATAAATTCTTGGCATGTTGATTTAAGTAGACTAGCCCTGTAGTCTCTTGCTCAAAATAGTATGATTGGTCTCCATACGGTGTTTGAAGTTAATGATGTGAAATTACTAACTTATTTTCCAATCAGAGTGTTTAGAAACAAAAGATTACACTTCAAATAGTGTCTGCCATTCAGGATGGAAGCAATAAGAAATGACTTCATAGAGAGGTAGAACAAAGTGGAGGCAGTGTCAGAGTTGCTGAATGGCAGTCTTGCCACTGGTGCAGACCCACGGAGAGCAGGGAGCAGAGACGCTGCACTCCTCTGCAAAGTTCAACAACCTAGTCCACCATCCGCTCTGAGCAGGGTTTAAGTGGCCAATGGTGGTTTATATTTAAATCTTGTGACCATGGGGTCTGGGCTCAAGATGACAGTGCCCATGTTCGGCAGCAGTCTCAAAGGGTCACAGACTCTGGGGAAGCAGAGGAGTGGTGCAAGGCACCAGTAATGGGGAGACCACCTTGTGTTTGAGAAGGAGAAGCAAAGGAGATGATCCTATGGGACGGTGACCAAAGCAGCAGTCCAGTGTGGGGCTTTGCAGCTGAAGAACACACAGATGGCGAGCTGCTGGTGACTTGAGGTGAGGAACCCATGCAGACTATGGGCTGATGATAACTGCTGTTAAGGGACCCACTGGGCTACAGACTGCTGGAGATTGGCTGAAGGGATAACATGTATCGGTGCCGAGGGGGCTAAAGGCTTGCTGATCATCTTGCAGGTTTGGATCTGGAGCTTGGGTTGCCGATGGTTTGTGTAAGCCCAAATGAAGGTGAATCCATGTGCGCTCAGTGACTCTGGGGCTCCCTTTTCCTCCTTTGTCTCTGACTGTAAGGGGCACCAGGCAATTTCTGCAGATGGTAAATGCAATTTCATATGTGACATTTTCCACACACCCCCCCCCCCCCCACCATTTTCCACTTTATTTTATTTGTGTGGGACTGTCCCTTTAAGAGACCAGATTTAGCAAAAGCCTACAGGTTTTGGAAAGTGACTGTGAACAAGCACCAGGCTTCAGAGACAGCTTGTTCATACATTTTGCACAGTGAAGGGGAGAAGCCCTGAAGCAAAGACCATGTCACTAGCTTCTTAAAATGATGGTGCACATTTTGATAAAGAGGCCATTTTAAGAAGTCAAGAGAAACTTCTCTTCAATCTCCTTTGTGGGATGGAGAAACCCACTTGGCCTCATTGTGTTGCTATAGGCAGAATTGACAGATTTCCTCCTTTTGCTTACCAAGGGATGAGAAACCACTTCGACTGACCCACAAAAAAGGTTTTAAAGTTGAAGAAGAAACACTGTACTCGACTGACCCACGAAAAGGGTTTTCTATTGGCAGATAAAATATTGCACTCCACTTCGACTGATCTGTAAAAGGGTTCTAATTGCTGAAGAAGGCCTTCATTTAAAAGGGACATTTACCTGAAGTACCAAAGCAAGGATTTTCGTGAGTTAATCAACCTTCTGTCGCCCCCAGCCTCTTTCACCCACTTTATGAACTGCTCCTTCCATCTAAGTATGTCTCACCATTTAAGGCCTGTGAGTCTCCATCATTTAAAGCCTGCCTGTCCCATCATTTTAACATCTACGTGTATCACCATTTGTCTAAGGCTTGCATGCCTCAACCATCTAAAGCCGTTGTGTCGCATCAATCTCAAGCCCATGCATCACCACCAAATTTCTGAACTTTGAACTTTAATTGCCTTCCCAGAATTGAGCCTTGAGCTGTAGTGGTTTGGTGTATTCCACGCACACCAATATAATCGGGTAATGTTAACGTTTAAGTTAGATAATTGTATACAAGTTTAGATCTTCTAAAGTAGCTGTTACATAATTGTTGATTAATAATTGAAAATATTATTTTATGTACATCATTGAAGTCCTCTCCAAGAAGGCTGTAGAGGTTCAGATACTGAGTACATTCAAGGGGAATGTTGATGTGTTTATTTTAAATAACAAGGAAATATAGGAATCTAATGTTGAAAGTGGTGGTAAGGTTGAAGATCAATCCTGATCATGTTGAATTGCACAGCAGGTATCAAGGTCTGAATGTCCCACCTGCCCGCATTTCTTGTTTTATGCTGTCGGCTGGGATTTGAAACCATCTAATGAGAAGTGAATGATATTACTGAGCTGTGGCTGACCTATAAAGTGGGTGAAAATTAACAAAAGGACACCATGAAGTCGACATCAAATTTACAAATTTATTCTAAAATACAGCTTTTTCTGTTAGACTTTGTCTTAAAATGGGGAACTAATCTATAAAATGCATTTTGAAGGATGATCGATGACACTGTGTTTTGTGAGTGTGTCAGTAAAGCACACGTTGATGAGGAAGAAATGGACAACACTGTGTTTGTTTGCCGATCATTGTTCTGCACTGCTGAGGGTTGCGGGTGGCACTCAGGGAAGATGCCATTTGGACCTGCAATATAAATGGTATTTCTAGCTAGGTTCAACTTGACTGTCTGTGTACGTACAAGTTATTTTATCTCCTCCAGCCTGATGCATGTCCTTCATTGCCCAGATTATGTCTGATAGTTCATAATTCCAGAGGAGTATGTTAAAATTATTCTTAAAAATATTGATATTATTAGAGAGTGCAATGTAAAAGAAAATTACTATTTCTCTGTTATAGGCTGGGCAGGTGTTGAAGTACAAAAACTGCAGGTTTTTTTATGACTGCATAGGCGTATCCAAACAACTTTTCAGCAATTTATCAATTTTGCATGCATTTCTCAGGAATGTCTGCAGCCAATGTTCACAAGATGACTGGGGAGATTCATGTCTGATTCCCTTTGTTTGCAGAAATTTTTTTTCGATGAATTCATACCAATGTAAATAACCTTGAAAAAACCATGGGCCATGGTATAATGTTGTTTTTACAATGAACTCATTTCATGAAGTCACTGAGGTCCACTATTAGTGTTTTATTTGAATTCTGTTTTTATCCCCCTGAGTAGCTTTAATAAGTAACAAACAATGCAGTTTAATTTAAGTTAGTAACATTATTATTTGCTGTAATATGATATAAATATTCTATTCAGAAACAGAAAAAATACACTGTGCTTCGTGAAACGTGTCTAATTTATTTTCCATCTTGGTACTTGTCAAATATAATCAACAGGCTTCTTGAAGTGACGGAATGTGATTATATATTTGCCATCAGTCCCAGAACATTTATTTTTCATTAACAGTTAAATGCATACATGAAACATATTGGAAAGGGTTCAGTGAGTTCTTTTTTCTGGACTTGAATCTTACATTGATGAATTGATGCAATCAGTGTCTCGCAAACTGACGGCAGCAACCAAAAGGCAAACATTATATCATGTTGCAGTAGCTTAGCAGATCAATACAAAATCTACCAGTTCTATGGTACCACACAACTACGTAAAATTTTGCCCATCATGATAAACAGTACAAAAGCTTAAAACAATAGTCAACAATAGTTTGTTCAATCCATCATATTTTCTAATAAAAATTTAATTGTTAAATATGCCATTATAATCCTACCAGGAACCCTATGTTTCAATTGCAGATTTAAAAAAATATAAATGTTATTATTTTAATTAATATTTATGACAGTACACCACTACTTTTATTAGGGTTTCTGTAATTAAGAATGACAGATCATGTACAGATGCAAATCCCAGTTGGAGCAAGCATTAGCTCAGAAATTTTAACATTTAAGGAAATCTCAAAATCCCATTTAGCTACAACTAAATGGTGGACGTTAGGTAATCCTGATGGCTGAGATCTCTAATTATATCCCCTTCCTTTGCAGAACTGACCACATCCAGCATCTTAGCAATGATTCTTCTTCAAGAAGGCCTGGCACTTATCTATGTGCCAGCAATATCTGATATGCGCAATGATCCGTTCATTTGAATGGGAACAACAACCTGTGAGAGAGGGGGGAGGGGCAGGAGCTAAATATTTGAACTCAAAAATTACCCATGTTGAAATCTGGAGCAAGCATCGAGAAGTTGGAGGGACTCGGGTCAGGCAACGTCCGTGGGTAGACGTTGTCAGTCAATGTTTCGTGCCTGGGCCCTTCATTGAGACTTGTGCTTACTTGATTTTAATTTTAAATTAGTTAGAATTTTTAAGATGATTGTTTAAAAAGCTTTATTTTTTTGTTGACTATCAAACATGTTAAAAAAATTATTATACAGTCCCCATTCGCCCCATCAGCATCATCAATCAGTCAAAATATAGAGATAAGGAGGAGAATCTCATTAAGTGATGTGAGAATAAAACCCAAGTCTCAATGTGAACAAGACAAAGTAGGAAATTGTGGACTTGAAGAGGACCAGGGACCACCATCCTCAACTACACGTTAATAGCTCAGTAGTGGAGAGCAATGTTTCTCAGAGTCCACTTAAAAGTGACCTATCCTGGACACAAAACCTCTCACATGTCAGGAAGGTGCATCAGTGACTACTTCCTTGGAAGGCTGAGGGGGGCAAGGTGATCGGCCACCATTCTGTCAATTTTCAATGGGAGCATTCTGGCTGGCTGTAATAGTGTGGTACGATTACTGTAGAGCATCAGATTGGATGACAATCCACAGGACCACAAAAGTAACAGAGGATCACTGGGGTCACCCTCCTCTCCACACCCCTTCCCTCCATCAATGGGATTCACCAGGATCACTGTTTAAAGAGGGCTCAAAAAAAATCAGTGAGGTCCCTTACTACCCCACACATAGCATCTTCGAGCTACTCTTGTTGGGGGGAAAAAAATGCAGAAATATCAGAGCCAAAACCAACAGGCTGAGGAACAGCTTCTTCCCATGACAGTGAGACTGTAACTCTACTATTTATTATAAATATTTATTTTAACATATGGAAATGGTATATGCATCATTTGACTGGAGAGCGGTATTTTGTTGGGTACAATCAGATGACAAATAAGCTCAAGCTGTCAGAGCATTACTGGTAGGAATCGCTGATCCACCTCATAGCATATCTACTGGGTGTTTCGGTTCAGCTTATTTAGTCCACCATGCTTAGGGGAAAGATTGGGGAGGAGATGCTAATCCTAGGTGTTCAGTCTGGCTAGTGGACTGAATTCAGCAAGACCTGGTGTTTGAGAGTCAGAATTGAATTTTCTGGATCTGAACTGGACAATTTTTAGAATGCTGAGGGTTTTTCAAATTCAGTTGAGGAATGTAATGTAGTCAACTCGATTAGGTGCAGTGCATTCACTAGTAAAATTTTAAATGGAATTTTCAAGCCCATGTTAGTTTTTTTCTCTGCAAACTAATAACCATATAACCATTTAGGAATTTCAAATCTTCCCTCTGTAAAACAACTGAATTTTGTATATTAAAAAAAAAAGTTATTCTAGCAATTTTCAGTGGTGGTGAAAATTGGGTGAAAATTTACTTTGAAATGAGGCTCTTTTAATATGACCTATACATAAGAAAAAATATGGAATTTATCCATTGAATGGAATTCTTCAGAAATTAATATTTGAAAAGCATAATCTTACAGATCTTCTATCTCCTGATAGAGAATTACCTCAGTTAATTACAGATTAATGCTGAGCAAATTCAAAAAATTGGTGGCATTGTAAAGTTTGCAATTCAGTAGCTTGTAATGACCACCTGAAACACATTCATTGTTAAAAACAGTATTATACCTTGGCCAAAGATACTTTTAATGTTATTTAAACTGGTCTTGACTCATTGGGGAAACAATACAGTGTATGTATTTTCAGTGTCAGCTAATGCACATTGGCAGAGCTGAGTCATTGGTGAAAACTCAATGTAAAATTTGTATCCATAAAAGTTATGGAAAACTCCTGTGCTGTCTTTAAGATGGAAGTTCTTTCTGCTTGGGAAAGTGTTGGAGACGAGTATAATTTCTATGTTCAAAAGACATTTGGACCGGTACTTGTATAGGAAGGGCTGAGAGGGATATGGGTCAAATGCAGAAAATAAAATTCGCTTCAATAGACATCCCATATGACATTTGGTAGGAGGTAGTATTTCCATGCTGCATAATTCAATGAATATAAAGTTATGAGAAAATTTCATCAGATATTGGTTACATGTTATATGATGTGTTATTACAGCTAGGTGTTTTAATCAGTATTATATTTTGATCATCAAAAACTTAATTGGAAAACTATCTTGAACACTTTTTTTGCTGAATGCTGCAATTAGTAAATTAATGTATTAAATATATGGAAGACTTTTTAAGAAAGAACACTGGAAAGAACTTTTTGCTATGATTATTTTTAAATGGCTCAAGAGAAATTGGAAAAATAATTTCCTCAATGATAACTGAAATCACTAAAAATTACAATAAATCTTTGGATTATATTAACTTGATTGATTCATTTTTGGAAGAAAACCTATAGTTTGTGATTTATTCCTTCCTTGACCCTCACTAAATTAATTGGCTCTTAATTTGGCACTGACCCAAAAATGAATATCGTCACCATCTTTCTGAGTCAGATAGTAATGCAATGCCTGCCTCTCAAGTCCTTGTTTTCTTACAAGAACAAGAAAATGAAATTCTCACGTTTTTTCCCCCTTCAGATGCAGAATACAGTGAAACACAATCAGAAACCATCCCAGTCTCCTCTTCAGAAGCCTTGCCTCATTTTCTTGTTGAACCAGAAGATGTGTACATTGTGAAAAACAAACCTGTCACTTTGGTCTGCAAAGCAACACCAGCCACACAGATATACTTCAAATGCAATGGTGAATGGGTACATCAGATGAATCATGTCACAGAAGAAACCATAGATAAAGTCACAGGTATGTCAACACTTCCCATTTCTGACAGTGGCATTTACTGTGAGCTTTTTGACCAAATGTGTAATTAAGGTGCTTTAAGGTAATTAAGGTGCTTTGTCTTGGATACAACTTAGCGCTGATGATTAGAATTCATAAAATGGAGAAATTAGAATTTGTAATAAGAATAATAATAAAAATCAAAACATTTAATTATATCCTCCCCAAACTTTTCCAAGAACTAGAATTACTGGAGAACAGATTTGATTTTGAATTCTTCAACTTTAAATTAGCATGGATTTTCTTGCTCTACATGTGCTGGACTTGTCCCATAGCCTTGCTGCTTACCACACATTACACTGACAAAGTTGCATAATGTGTTTCTAACACTTGCAAGTACTGATTTGGGCCACCCCATTTGTTCTACTTCTGAAAAACTAACTGAAACATCATCCATTTTCGTGCATAAAGGCTGCATAACCAGTTGAAGGAGTCCAGCCTTTTCTGGTGAAATAAAATCATTTGTTGTAGCTTTCCCTGAAAAGCAGGAGGTGCACCAGTTCTCCATCGTATTTCACAAGGAAACCTTGGGCATGCCTTCCTGTGTCGTGGTCTCGTACTTCCCTGCGCCGGCCGCCGCTAATGATGTAAGCGATACGATGCGCGAGAGTAATAATGAGCATGCGTGGGTGTGTTAAGCGTCAGTATATGGGTGATGAATTCCAGACGCAAGATCACCCGTGTGGCCAGAGAAGTTTAGTTGGGTGGTGTTTGGGGAGTTGAAGAATGCAGTGTTGTGTCTAGTGAATAATAAAATGAAAGTCCACGTCCTGGTGTGCTGAATTAAATGAGTGAGTGTATTTTTTTTTGTTTGCAAGCTGTGGTGAATCAGTGTTATTACCTGTACAATCTTTCTCCTTTGCAACCCCTTCAAAAAACGAATGTGAATCATAACCAAGAAATAAACAGAAAATGCTTGAAAGACTCGGTAGGTCAGGCTGCCTCTGTGGGAAGAGAAATATCAACTTTGTTCAGATTTTTAGTCTTGCTATTTATGACAAGATATCATTAACCTAAAACATTAAACATTTAACTTCCCACAGAGGAAGCCTGACCTAGATTTTCCAATTTCTTTTTGATTTGGCAGATAGGTATTGTGATCTTCATCACATTCTTACTCACCCACCATCAATTAAATTAAATTTTATGACGGTTTTGCCTAATTTACCTCCTGTTAAAGTTCAGGGTTAGCTAATGATGTGTGATGCATTGCTATAATGTGGGACAACTGATCTTGAGTAATAGTTGTGTTTGTGTACCTTGAAGTCCCAGAGTTTCCTTTGTTTCAAAAATTTTCTGCATTTCCATAATTACCTCCGTCTTCCTCAACAAATTACTTCATCCCATATGTCTCACGATCACTGTAAGCCATTTCAAGCTGTTGAACATACTGAATGTTTGTCTTTCATTCTTCGTAATAACTATCCATAATATCTCCAATTTATAGATTCTTCTGTGACTATAAACTCAAATTTTCACAATAAGAGGATTTAAAAGCTGATTTACTTTCTTGATTATGCTCAGATTCTCTTGTTACTTTTGCTCCTTTTTTCCCATGGGGCTTAATGCTCCCGATTATATTTTTAGATTGCATTTAATCAGTCCTTGTAAATTGAAACATGAAGTTGTTAACCTGAAACATTAACCATTTTTCCCCTCCACAAATGCTGCCTAACCTCTTGAATATTTGCAGCATTATTTTTATATCTTGCTGTGACCTGATTATTGTATGAGCTCACACCGGAGAAACTGTGTTTATTGATCAGTGCAGCACCACGCCAACAGATCTGACTAATGTCTCTGAACACAAGGAACCTCAATTGTCTGAGGTACGTTAATTTCATGTACCTACACAGAGCCATGATAACTTGGTTAACAAATCATCCGTTTCATGGGGGTTACAGATGCCCTCCATAAAGGTTCTCAGAACATATACAAATACATTGGAATAGTAATTTCTCCAGTGCTCTAACACAAAGTTATGTCCATAACTTGGAGACCATTCCTGCCAATTAAAAAAGGATGAAACAGAGCAAAAATAGTTTCATAAATTAACATGTGTAACTAAGTGACCATCATATTTAAAGCAGCAATATTTCTGTGAAAAGTTCACAGAAATATTTAAGTGATACCAGTTTGAGAAATGGATTATTGTTACCCTGGAGTTCTGAATTGTTAGTGTCCTTCAGCTGACTTTAACATCTGCTGCATTGACATTGACAGGCAAGCAAGTTTGATGTAACAAGTTACTCTTTCCTATCAATATTTTATGCTCTTGGAGTCAGTTTTCAACTATTCAGAAAATTTGACAATGTGCCAGAATAAATGATGAGACTCAGAAGTAGAAGAAACATGGTGCATTTAATAACTTGTAGAGAAAAAGATCCATAACATAAAATATGCATGACCTAGAAATAATGACAAACTTAAATTGGGGAAGCAGGAAAAAGTGTGTGGAAGAAGAGAAGGATATTTTGCATATCTTTCAGATGAAGTGTTTCAAACTATTTATTTTTTTCTAAATAATCCAGAATCAAAGCTGCTCTTGAGCAATCTAACACTCGCCCGGGTCCTCCATGGTTGCAAATCCAATTGGAAGTCTAAAATGGATGACTGGAGCTGGCTGAAGCCAGATGTGATCATTTCCACTATGTCATCTGTATGCTCCTGTGCAACAGCTTGGAGCTTCTCATAGAGTTCTGAGCAAAAATGCATCTGGTTTCACACCTGCAATGTTCAGAGATGGTACTTGAAGGCACCAACAGCCATGATTGATGATCAAGATTCTGTTATCGACATGTAATAAAAACAGTGAAATATTACACAGGACTGCCTTTACTCTGTCGTAAGGCAAACAGATTCTCCATCAGCAGAGACTGCCGAATGCCTCTTACTGTCAGAGAAAGAGAAGCAAAAGAGAGTTCCCACCCCCACAGAGTTACCGAGTGGCCATGAATTCACCTTCAGTGCTCCTGCTGTCTCTGCAGCTATACAGAGTCCAGTCCAAACTATCAGCAACCTGAGCTCCAAATCTCCAACATGATTCAGAACTCTTCAGTGCTCTTGGCACCCTCTCAAATCCTGGTTCCAATACCGGGTACCCCTTCAGCCAGTCTCATCCCAAGGGAGAGAATAGAAATCAAAGTAAGTTGGCTGTGCAGTGTGAATCTAGGTTGAGTTGGCCATTGGGGATGTAACAGAGAGGATCACTTGTCATGAATGGTACAGTATAATTGATGAAGTGACATGGTGGGGGGTGGGGGGGGGGAAATAGTGCAAGTGGCAGAGTGGAAGGTTTGAAAGTGGAGGTGATAGTTAAAGGTGGAGATAACTGGGAGGAGAGAGCAATGGAGAGACAGATTGCAGGAACAAAAGCAGAATGTAGAGATGCAGTGAAATTAAAGCAAGTTCATGCCTCATATATAGTAATGAGTAGGAAACAATTACCGGTACACTTCTTTTGTATAGTCCTCTGTTGTCCATGTGCTCCCTTAGTTCCAGCTACCAGACAGACTTCTGGTTACACAGCTTCCTCTGAAGTCACTGACCAAAAAAAGAACTGGCTTGAACCAAACATCTAACCTGTAGACTGCTCACCAAAGGATCTTTCTCACTGTGGTAGGCAATAACGTGGCAATAAAGTTAAATTACACTGGGCAACGATATATTTTTTTCCAAACGGTTTGTTTCCAGAAAAACGATTGGGAATTATGATAGACAACTTCATGTTGAACACAAAGATAATTTCAAATTTGCAGTATCATGTAGGAAATTGAAGAAACATTAGATAAACTTTTATTGAACTTAGCATGTTTAATTGTGTAATGACGCTGACTCATTGCATTAGTTCAACTGACCTAAAAATGTTTTGACCTGTTTTTCATTTGTGCTCAGCATCTGATGTTACTCACGTCAGTGTCCAACAATGCTCAGCCAGAATTGATGGGTTCCAGTTGCCCTGATACTGCTTTTCCATGGTCGCAATTACCTGGTGAAACATTTCACTCTGTTCATCACTGAATGCACCAAGATCAGGAAGAAGTCCAAGACCAAATGCAGAAAATTAATTTTCAATGACATTGCACGTCTGGTTTTGAATGCTTGAAGTAGACTTAAAATATGATAGGAATCACAAAACGGAACGTGATAGGGGATTTTTGTGGTGATTTTCTTGATCACCAGCCTAAAATCCATAAAATCCACCCAAAAGCGTATAGGAAGAAAAATCCATTGTGCAATGTTATTATTGCTACTCCTTCGTTTACACATGTGCTACCAACCACGGGTCACTCAGAAATTTACATGTATTTTCAACAGGAGGCACTGGGCTACAACTGCATAAGGACAGGCAGGCAAACTTCCCCGTGTGACCTCAAAGACCTGCGGCTGGACAGGGCTAGTTGTTGCCAGCTGAGGTTGGGCTGAAGAGGGTTAGCAGAAGATTTGATAGCTATCCAACATGCAACACATTAGAATGGCTTGGGACCATTGTGGGCCAGTTGCAATATAAATTGTAGATATTTCAGCTTGACATTGAAATCTTAGGGCACTAGTCTAATAAATCTGTATACATTTAAAAAATTAGATTAGGTAAATGATCAGGATTAAGTTGTTTCAAATCCTTCTAATGAGACAGCAAGCACTGATTTATTTTGCTTGTATCAATGTGATTAGATTGTTTTTTAAAAAAACTTGCTGTTCTTAATGGTAAAATTGACTCATTATGAACAAGATAATCACTCAAAATTAGCTTCCATTGATACGGTGAGATACAGATGGTGCGACTGCCTCACAGCTGTACATATTAGGATTCAGTTCTGACCTGTGTGGACTTTACATGTTCTCCGTGTGATTGTGTGGATTTATGCCAGTGTCTTCAATCTTCTTTCAAAGATGAGCTCATCAGTTAATTGGTCACCAATTATTCCTTGTGGTAAGAGCTGAAGAATCAAACCATCATGGGTTCAATAGGCCAAACAACCTCGTAAATCATAGAATCCAAACTGAACTTTCTTATTTCCTGTGTTCTGAACATTAAGCTGTCTTGAGTTTCTTACCCTCTTATCTATTGGTGTCACAAAATATTCCCCTAAAAGTATGAACTGAAGTCTAAGGTGAATCAGATACAAAATTCTGAACAATAGCACATTAATTTATTCTTAGTTTTTCATGTTCTTTCATGACAGAGTTGGTAAGATTGTAAGCAGAGATGTTGGCTTTTGTTTCCCCAGTAACTCCTATAAACCATCTGGTCACTTGTGATTGACAAGTTTCTAGCCTTTGAAGAGCCCAAATATATGCCTTAGAGGACTATTTAATCCTCAATTCTTTTGACAAACATTTTGACACATCTACTCTTCACAGCTGCAGATATTTCTTAACATCCCATGATTCCTGTCATACTACAGGAAGTTTATCCTTGAATTGAATGGTGATTATGATTATTCCTTTGCCATTATTACTTAATTATCAATTTAATTATCCTGATGAGGTGAATCCCTTGTGCATCTGAGTCATTCCTATAGCAAGTCCATGCATCTGTGTGTGTCTGTAAAAATGTTAACAGCTCACACACATCATCCAAGTGAAGGCTACTTAACACACTTGAGGGGATTTTTTTTCACCTATAAGCTATGTTTGTGAACGAGATATTGAAGAATTTCACTATGTCTGGCCCAATGTAATCAGTATGCAGGAGTAAATACTCATGGTCAAGTTCAGCCATTGTACATGTACAACCTGATGAAACAGTGTTGTCCAGTCCTCAATGTCACACATGGTAAACATATATGATACATAAGACAAATGATATATATGCACTGAAAGATATATACAAATATTAAAATAAATAAATATTATTGTTGAATAAATAGTTGAGTCATATGAGCAGTTCATCTGTTGTTCACTACCTGTGGGAGGAAGCTGTTTCTCATCCTGGTGGTTCTGGCTCTGATACTCCTGTTTCTCTTTCATCATGGGAGTAGCTGGAAGACGGTGCATGTGGCATGATAGGGTCCTTGATGGTTTTGTGACCCCTGTTTAGACAATGATCCCACATGGATGGGGGTGTTGTGGTGGGTGGTGAGATGGAAGGGAAGCTTCAGTAATTCTCTTTTCTGTGAAGCAACCTGTCAGGACGATAGAGCTTCTGCAGAAAGTTGACAGGATGGTGGCTGGTACTATTGCCTGCCTCAGTCTTCTTATGAAGTGAACTCATTGTTGTAACTTGCTGACAAATGAGATGTTTTGGGTCCAGGATAGGAACCTGTTGCTCCATACTCTCTCCACTACAGAGCTGTTAATGTGTTGTGGAGGGTGGTCCTCCTGAAGTTCACAATAATCTCCTGAGACCTTGACTGAAAAATGTAATGTGTTCAACAAGTTATTTCAGTGTTTTCCATCTGTAGCAAAGTAGAATGGAAGAATGCCATTAGATGTTACCATATAATCCATCCTCCAGCAATGAAACTATTTAGTGAAGCAGCCTTTATGTGGGGGTAGGCTGCATAGAAATAGAGCAATAAATAATCTGCTGGAGGAACTCAGTGGATCAGGCAGCTTCAGTGGGAGACAAAGAATGGTCAACATTTTGGGCAATTGCCCTTCATCAGGACTGGTTCTAGCATCTACTGTCTCTCATGAAATTGAGGAAAATAATAATGGAAACAACAGGTTTGAGGGACTGCACGATGAGATAGATTCTCTTTCTTAAGCTTTTATCCTCATTTTCTTTCGCTTTCTGTTATTAATTCTCAAACCATATAGATTCAAGATTCAATTTATTGTCATAGTAATAAAACAGGGTCCTATTACATGAAATTCATTTTTTGTTTTGCCTGCTGCAAGGCAGATGGATGAGCCACTGGCAGAAATTGCCTAAGCACTTCTTACAGTCAGACTTAGTCAGAGAAAGAGAAGCAAAAGAGAGTGTCGTCCCCCCTCCCCACCCCCCAGAGTCACAAAATATCTGTGGATTCCCCTCCAGGGCTTACGCAGCCTCCACAGCCATACAGAGTGCAGTCCAAACTATTGGCAACCCGACCTCCAGATCCGAACCTGTGACACGGTCAGGGACCCTTTGGCACCCTTGGCATCCCCTCACATCCCGGTTCCAATACCTGGTACTCCTCTGGCCAGTTTGAGCCAGACACCAGCAGTCCTCAGCCCGGCACGAGTCTCCCGACAGCAGTCTCCAGCACACTGCAGTTTCCGTGGGTTCTTTGCCTCAAGTCGCCAGCAGCCCGTCGCAGAGCTTTCTCACTGGTCCACTTCTGTGGTCGAATTTTCGTGGGTCATCTTACACATGGGGTGGGGGGGGGTGTGATCCTCCCATCCTCTGGTGCCTTGCTCCAGTCCTCCACTTCCCCGGAGTCTACAGCCCCTCATGGCTGCTGCCAATTAATAGGTGTCACCATCTTGGGTGCAGACCCCACAATTACGGGATCGCAAATAAAACCACCAACAGGCCATTCCAAACACGTGTGGAGCCAGTAGCAGTCGACTTGGTGGCTGGACTCTGCGAGAACACTGTATTTCTGTTCCCTAATTCCCTGCGGGTCTGCACCAGTGGCAGCACTGGTGCTACAGTGGTTCCGTCAGCACCCCCATCTTTACATCTCATATAAGTGCATCTCATTACTAAATTGATGCATATTTTAACAATCCTTCATCCCCTCTTCCCAAATGAGAATAGTTTACATCTGTCTAATATTTAAATGAGGCCTGACATTTAAAATATCATAAGATGAGAATTCCTTATGTGTATACCATACCATTCCTGAAAATGCACCTATTTCATAATTAAAACCAGGCCAATAGATTCTGTATATGCTTATAATATTAATTTTTTCTCTGAAATTTAGAAGAATGAGAAATGATCATATTGAAGACAGAAAATTCTTAAAAGTAGATACAAAAAATATTTTTTTCCATCTGAAATGTTGATCTCCAAATCTAACCCATAAATTATAGAAGTGGTTATGCCATCTGCCTTCTGAATTGTTATGCGTGCACATTATCATTTTTGTTTTGGGGAGAAGAACATCTTTTTACAGTCTCTCCCCATTCAAATAATAGTCTATATTTTGCTTCTTCCAAACAAAGTGCACTACCTCACATTTACCTATACAATATGTTACAATATGAAGACCGCAGAGCCCACCTCACTGACAAAAGGCAAAGGAGGAAAAACCCAACACCCAACCCCAACCAACCAATTTTCCCTTGCAACCGCTGCAATCGTGTCTGCCTGTCCCGCATCGGACTGGTCAGCCACAAACGAGCCTGCAGCTGACGTGGACTTTTTATCCCCTCCATAAATCTTCGTCCGCGAAGCCAAGCCAAAGAATGTTTCCCCATTTCTGAAAGGCCTGGGACCGGACGTTGTTTGGTTATTGGGTATTTTTTGGTTAACAGAATAATGGCTTTAAACAGGTCAGTAGCATCAGCAGTTAAAGAATAACTTAAAAACAACAGCAGGCTTTTCGAGTATGAAATAAAATTTAACACGTACCAAAAACAATTTGATCTCTGCCTACCATGAGGCCTCAGTTGTTATCAAAATGGCACCAATAGAGCATCAGAGCCCTACATGGACAAATTGGGTGATTTAGTTTTTCAATTTGTGACATCACGTCATCACAGCAAAAAGGTTCGGTTAATGGATCATTTCGATTAACAGAACTTCATGTAAGGAGAAATGTACTATATTAAACTCCATTTGCCAAATTTTTGCCCAACCTATCTACAACCAGTTATGATGTCTAAATTTCCTCATTACAGCATGCTCCCTGACCAATTTGTTCTCAACAAACTTGGATATCTTCTGCCTCCACTTGCAGATAGTAAATATGGACCGCACAGTGATCCTTGTGGTACTCCACCTATTACATCTTTCAGTCTCAAAAAAAACAGCCATTTATTCCACTCTGTCTTTGATATGATAACCAGCCTTCAACCCATGTTAACTTACAAATGTTTGGGCTCATCTGTCATAGTTTTTATATGGCAATTATCAATTTTTTTCAGGAAGTTCAAATACACTATCTCATTTAATGATTACTAGCTGAATCCTGAAAGATTGATAACAAATTTGTCAAATATGATTGATTGGCTATTTTCCTTAAAATATAGACTCTATCATATTCTTGACATTCTTGAAGTTAAGGTGCTGGTGTGTAGTTTCCTGCTTTCTATTTCTTTCCTTTCTTGAACATCAGCATAAGATTTGTGGTTTTCAACATACCAGTATATTCACAAACTCACCAAGTTTAAAAAAATTCTTCAACTAATGAATTTGATCTTTTTGCTGCCACTTCCTTTAAAATTTGTGTATGTCAATTATTAGGTTCTGGCATATTTCCTGACTTCAGCATCATCAGTTTATCTTTTAACTTGACCCTTGTGTTAGGAATTGCTAGGTTCTTTTTTAAGGCTTGTTGATTTGTTATCCTTGAAATGAAACTCCTCCTGCAGAAGCAGGATCTATCATTGCTCCTTGTGGTCCAAAAATATTCACTATTGCTTCATTGCGCTTCATGACCACAGAATTTTGACTGGAGAACTTGTACAGACATAATGAAATTAAAAATGCTCATGTTATTTCAATGAAGCATTGTACAGGGTAATGTAAATGTGAGTTTTAAATTATTGGCTTTAAATGTGTCATTATTATTGATGCATTTGTGTTTGGAGTCAGTCACTTCATTACGTAGTGATTAAATAAACTTTCATTGATGCTTGTAATTTTGTTCTTTTTTGAGATCACAAGAACATTTTTTTTGTCCCAATGAGCAGTGCATTGTGCCATTACTATTGATTTTATAAAGATATTATTTTCCTTTAAGAATTATTTCTGTTGATGAAAGTCTAAAAATCCATTCAATCATAAATTTGATAGCAAATGCAAAAGATACAGCTCTTGCTGTGAAAAATTGAACAGGAACAAACCAATTGAACTTTGCAGAGCATATTGGGCAGCACAGATTCATGGACTGAAATGGCCTGTTACCATGCTATATACCTATAATTTTTTTAAATCTTGATGGTGTTGACTTAGGAGTGTGAGGGGCTGCAGTGGGATACAATAACAGGATAGAAATGAAAATATCAAGATAGTAAATTTGTAAAATACATTAACTGGCCTATAAAAGAGGAATGCAGTTATTTGCCTCCCTGTTCCAATGGTTTAGATATAAATTGTATCAAAATAATTTAACTATTTTTAATCTGATGCTTTAAAATGGGAAAGCACATGATTGGCTAAACATTTTGGACTATTTTCATTAATGTGAACTAATATGAAGAATAGTTTTTAAGTGGAGCATCACACAAAATGCTGGAGGAATTCTGCAAGTCAGGCGCATCTACAGAAGGCAATATGCAGTCAACAGTTTGAGTAATAACCCTTTTCTTGGGATTTTGTACGTCGTTGCAATTCTTCCAGCATCTGCGGCCTTTCTTATTTGCCAATGCATTTTAAAAGACTTGTTCACATCACCTTGAAGGTCTTGTTATGTTATTGGTAGTGTTCTGTATGATTAGTGTAGTTAATAGAAATATTGTAGAGCAAATTAATAAAGAACTTGCTTGTTGTTTGAAGCACCAGGTTTCAAAATTAATTTATGTTCATCAGTTATTGACTGGATCTGTTTCATTACATATCTACTTCCAACTATACATACTCTATTGTAAAGGAAATAAGAGAGAATAAACACATCTATTTTTTTTTTAAATACACTCACTTTTGAAATATCAAAAAATAATTCCTAATTGGCAAATAATAGAGAAATTTTGAAATAAATTAGAATGATAAAATAATTAAATGTTTACTTTAAATCACAGGATTGTAAACATAAATGACTGAATTGAGCTCTAATTCTGAAATGTTCTGAATTTATTCAAAGCTACATTGGCAAACCAGCACAAAGTATTCATTGCTGCTCTCTATTTGTCCTATATGGACTTTAATCTGCTGGAGTTCACCAACCTAAAATATTGAACCATCAAAATGGTTCATTTATTGTTTTATTAATTTTGAATAAAAATGTAAGTATCAGTCCTGATAGAAATTATCTTTTTCTAGATGAAATTTGTGCAGCCAGTATACCATGAACACACGAAACTGTTAATTTTAAAGACCTGCACGGATTCGACATTCTAAAATATGGTGGTTAAAGCAGAATGCAGTGTGCTGAATATTGCAATGGAATAATTTTCATTTTCCATGCTCCAAATAAATTCTCACACATTTGTGCTTTTAAGGGTCTGGACGCACATATTTTTTTGAAAAATAAACTAACCATTTAGTGTGAGCCCTCTCTATGAGAGTGAGACCAGATTTGAAGTATTGTGTGCTGTTTTGGTTATTTACCTACAGGAAAGATATTCATAGAATTAAAAGAATGCAGAGAAAATGTTGTAGGATATTGCCATGATTTGAGGAATTGAGATAGTTGAATAGTTTATGACTTCATTCCCTGGAACCTTGAGGGGAGATTTGATTGAAATTTGATGGGTACAGATAGAGTAAGTGCAAGTAGGGGTTTTCAACTGACATAGGTGAAGAGTGAAAGGGGAGAAGTTTAGGGGGAATATTAGAGAGAATTTCTTCGCTCAGAGTGTGAAACAAGGGACAGTATGAAAAAGGTTGCCAGCTGAAGTGAATGTGGGTTTAATTTTAAAATTTAAGAACATTTTTGACTGGTATATGGATGAGAGGGGTATGGGGGGTATGGATGAGTCCAAGACAGGGCAACTAGACTGAATAAAAGCTGTGTCATCAGAAGTCTGTCCAGAAGGGCCTGTTTTCTATGCAGTTATATTGTTCTAAAATTTGTATTTTATGGAATTCCTTTCATTGTGAGATGGTAATTCCCCTCACCTTGCAATGAAGGAAAATACTTAAAACAATCAATTACAATGAAATTATAGACATTGGTCTCTTAGGAAAAAAAATAGAAATTACTCATTTTACATCCATCATGAGAATTTCCCATTTCGTATCTAATTATCTCTCTACTCCATTATTGGAAATATTTGTGGATATAATTTACACCTTCACTACCACACAAGGTAACTTCTGTAATTGATGATCATGTAATTTACCATTTAATCAGTGAAGGAAAACTGATGTTCAAGAATTTTAAAATATCCTTGCTATTTTCATACACATCTGTCAAGACATTTTTATAGTTCCATTATTATTTTTTCCCCTTTATAGTTTATAAATGTGGGTTGATTTGAATTTTAACAGCCTTGCATTTGTAATAATGTCCCCTTAAATTATTTATTCCACCAGGAAACGCTTGATTTTGTGACATGCCCTTTACATTTTAATGGTGAGTGTAACTAGTCTGCATGCTAATGAATGTTCTTTAGTCCCTAGTTTATTTGCCAATGTGGTCATTTAAATTGTTGCAGTTAGCTTAATTTTTACGTAACTATAATTGGAGTAACTGAGTGAAGTATCTTGATATTTGGTTCCTTCCTTCTCAATCTTTTTATCAAAACAGTAAATTGGTTCAAGCTCATCGTTGTCCTACATCAAACTTCACAATTTCCACACATACCACAAAAGAAATCTATGTAGAGGATCATCTTGATGTATAATGACGATGAAATGAAGCCATCGTGTGGTGAGTTCAGAACCAGATTTGCTCACAAACTTCAGCATTAGAAAAAAACTTTGGCCAAGTAGCATTTGTTGATTTTTGTGATTTGAAAATTTCTGCTATTTGGAAATATTCAAAAACTATCAAAAATAATTTAAAAGAATGAAAACACACTGCTTAAAACATATAAACATTTGGGGATAAAAGCACAATTTCTCCTATCACTTGTAGCTATCCTTCTCCATTTGATGCAGTAAAGATTCCTCTATGTCAAATCCAAGCAGGCACATGTAGTTGAAGCAACTTCATTAGAAGAACAGGGAAATCCCTGCACTGCATGCTCTCTTGCCAATCTCAATAGAAATTCACATCACGGCACAATTGCAAAACACTTGACTGTAATGTGAGGATTTCAGAAATCCAAATGTTGCTTTTGGCTATATGGGGAAATCTTGGCTGTTACAAAGGTAGCTGTTGTTTTCTTGACTGTTATGGTTTATAGTTACTCTAAATCCCATTATCTATTTGCCCTTGCTTCCATAAATTAGATTCCCTGTAGATTGTATTGATGGTCATATTCAGTCATAAATGGTAAATATGTGATCACTTTGATCTTCTCCTGAGAGCCCCACTAGTCTAGAAGGCAGAAACTTCTCTGTGATGTTGTGAAACAGATATGTAACAACCAGTAGTCCAGCTTGTCGTCTTGAAGAGCCAGATTAAATCAGGCCTCTCCTAATTGTTCCAAAAGGCTGAAATACCAGATAATGTCCAGGTACATCATGCTAACAAGATAAAAGCTCAGGTGACAGCAAGTGGCCCTCACTCACCAATGACCTATTCGCTGTTTAGGTTTCACCAAAGACACTCAGCTCCAGACCCCATGCCAGCCTTGGTCCAAACGTGAGCCTAAGAGCTGAACTTCAAAGATGAGGTCATTGTGATTGCCCTTTGCATCAAGGTAACATTTCACTGTAGTAACAAGGTATCTGACGCGAGTGAAGTCAGTGACCATCAAAAGGAAAATTGATGGCTGGAGTCCTATCCTGCACAAATAAAAAATGTTTCTCCTTCAAGATCAATCACTACAGGCCCATGGAATCACTGCAGGGGTTCCTCGGTGTGGTGTGCAAGGCTTCAGTTGCTTTACTGATGAGCCTTCCTTCCATCATAAGGCCAGAAGTAAGAATATTCATAGATCTGGCAGTGTTATATTTCATTGGCAATTCCTTAACTAATAAAGTTCTCCATGCCTGTATCAAGCAAGACAGACAATGATCAGGTGGATGCAGATGAGTTACAGGAAATTTCTGCAGCGTACATGTTCTGGGCAATGATAGCCTCCAACCATCTGCACTTCACATTCAGTGGCATTACCTTCACTGAATTCTCCATCACCATTAACCTCAAAATCAACTGGATCAACCTCATAAAGACAAAATTATAAGAGCAAGTTAAGAATCAAGATTCCTTTATTGTCATGTTATAGTACAGAGCATGTAATATTACACAAAATTTCCTTCTGCTTGCTGTGAGGCAAAGAGTTGCTATTAGTGTTGCCCTGCACCCCTTACAATAAGAGTGAAAAAGAAGCAAAGAAAGAGTCATTGAGTGTCCGTGGATTCACCCCAGCGCCCCCCGCAACCTCTGCAGCTGCACAGACCCCTGTTCTATCCACTGGCAACATGAGCTCCAGATCCAAACCTTCGATACAATCAAGAAGCCTTTAGAGCTTGAGACCGTTTGGGAGCCCTTCCTGCCATCAACACCTTCTTGAATTGCGGTTCCGATACCTGGTTCCTAAGATGCCACTCATGCAATGACCCCACCAAGAAGAGAAAGCGAAGCAAAAGAGTGTCCCTACAGAAATATTGAGTGTCTGTGAATCTTGCCACTTCCTCTGATGTCACCGCATGCTGCACTCCTATAACTCCTTAGCCACGAGGTCCAGGATCCAAGTCACCATCTTCACCCTTTACATCTGAACCCTGAATCCGATTCGGAAGCTGTAAACACCCAAGGCCCTTCAGGAACCCTGTTTTCCATTGGCATCCTCATGAATCCTAGTCCCGATACTTGAATCCCACAACCCAGTCTCCGAGGCTCACAGCCATATGCAATGTCTTCATTTGCCAAGCCCTGCTGGTCTGCTGCTCTTGTCTCCTAAGCTCATCTCACAAGCTTCTCCTTGGCAAAGTGATGTTCTCCCACTCTCATGCCCTGTACTGGTCCACTGCTCCCCTCAGAACCTGCAACCAATATGGTCTGTGCCACCAACCATGGACACTGCCCTCTTGAGCACAGACCTCCTTGGGTTCTCCAATATTGTTTCTTTAAGGAAAAACTCTGCTGGCCCTATTTTAGTGGTGGTTTAAACATGCATGTGGCTATTGGCACATTGACTGAGCAGTAGGACACCATGGAGGAACAGTGGAATACTTGTCTCAGCTTCCTACTCTTCCCAAATCCACACCAGTGGCAACATCACTGTTACTGCAGCTGCAAAACTGCCATTCAGCCTTCATCAATGGTGCTGGGGAAAAACCTGCTGAGTTCTTCCAGCAATTTTGTTTTTTTGCAGATCCCTGAAATTGCAGATCACCTCCTGACTCCCCAAAGCCTTCCTACAAGGCACAGGTCAGACAAATGCTGGAATTTGCTATCCTTATCAACCCTAGTGGTGATACTTAGAAGTGGCTTTTATGCAGGCAAAGGGCATGGTTAAGAACATGCAACTAATTCCTCCAGCCAATAGGGCAACGTGCTGGAGTTAGACATATGAAATATGGATGCCAGTGGTTGATCGAGTCTCCAGGAACACAAGGGACAAGAAGACTGCATGCTGCAAGATTCAAGATAAATTTCTCTCCTGCTCAGATGAGTTGAAGATGCTCAAGCCTGACCTCTTTTAACATTGATATCATTTGTATGTCAGCTACATGGATTTGACAAAGCAAGAAATTAATTCAGTGATAAGGTGTTGCAAAGTGATTGCATTTACCTGAAGGAAGAACAGCTGCGATGGGGAACTTTCAGGTTCCACAGCTGTTCTCCAGATATGTTAGGGCCTTTTAACCTCTGGGATTATGGACTTCTCTTGTAACAGTGTGCTCCATCTGTTAAAACCTGTATTGTTTGCATGTGGTGTATTTGGTGCAGAGTTGCATTAGTCACGAATGCCAGTTGAGGCCACTGAACTCTCTGTGATCATCTTTGCAAGAGGGTGTCAAATACAGAGACTGAATGTCATGAAGTGTGCCTTGTGTGCATGAGGGGACCAATCTTGGCATATAAAACTGTTGCCACAAGCAATAGAATTTCTAGTCTCATCTCTTCAAAGTAATTTAGAATAAGTTCAAATGATTTTTTAAATTTTGTCACGAAAATAGATTAATCATGAAACACATGGTAGAATTAATTCACTGTTGCAGACGCTAAATCCATCATGTAGGAATGTATATTCCTTGGATGCTTCTCCTGACACCAAGTTTGAGAGAAATTAACATATGAAGATTACCAATTTGCAGGTTTAATGCATTTAATGGTGGATTATTTTCCACATTCTCTTTTGAAAACTGCATCACCCGAGCTGTTATAATTGAAGGTGAGCCACTAGAAATTTGGTTTGTCAGAAGGCATTTTGAGGACTGTGATTCAATTTCAAATGTGTGGAAATTCTTGAAATTTCTTTGAAACTGCCTGAAATCTCTGCTACATTCCTGTATTTATATTGCATCCTATAGGCATTTGTGCACAATGAGTAATGCCAATTAGAAAGGAATACATGATGCTTGCAATTCTGGATGAAATAGTCTTTCACTTCCAACTCCCTATTGATTGGCCTGCCTTATAAATGCCTCTGACCATCAAAGGCTTTTACAAATTTATTTAAAGGATTTTTAAAAAATTACTTATTGTTCCTGAAATGTGCTGATTATTTTCTCCCTGTTGTGGACAAGTCAGGAAAGTGGTGGAGGTTAGATGCCACTACAGCTGCACTTTGCATTACTCTTTGACCAAGACCGAGCATGGAGTTGAGCGAAGCTCCTCCACTTTACACAAGGGAATACCATCTGCTTGAATAGGGTTGTTGGCCAGCGTGGAGTTTTTTCATTGTCGTCATTCATTTCATTTTTTAATATATTCAGTTGTGTTTTAAATCAAATTATAATTTTTTTAATGATTTAAATCTGTTTCAACTTTTTTTTTCCCAAATATATCCTTTTATCTCAAGATGTAAAATACTTTGCTTGTCAGGGCAGATGAAGATTTGATGTTTCCTCTTGGGTGTAAAGAAGTGGGAGTCATATCTCAAAATAAGTTGATCAGGATTTCAGTACAGAGACGAAGAAAGATCTTCTCACAAAGAGGATACTGATGCCTTGGAATTCTCTACCTGTCATAGTTGTGGTGACTCAGTTGCCTGATATATTCAATGTAGGTTGATAGACTTTGGGATGTTAATTAACTGAGGGATATAGAGCTCGTGCAGAAAAATGATCAGCTCTGATTTTATAATATGGTGGAGCAGTTGCAAGGCACTCACGAGCTTCCTTACTGCTCAGGCTGGCCACAGCAGGGCTGTTTTGAGCTTGATCGGACCTGTTCAGTTGGAAAAAGTTAGTGATGCTACAGGAGATGAATGTGAGCCTCAGTCCAAGTTGAGTGCAATGTGGTGCATTTAATAAAATAAAGCTTAAAAATCCCAGTTATCTACACTTGTCTTTCTTAATCAAGATTGATGACCCCATTCCAATGAATGGGACATACAATGCAGCCTGCCATGTTTTTCCAACAAAATTCCAATTTTATTCATTTCTCCTCTCCCCTCCCCCCCCCCCCTCCCTGATGATAATGCATTCAGTTAGAAAGTGGCTTGGTGAACTAATGGTTCAGTGAGGAAATTTAAAGCTGTTGTAATTGAAATTTTCAAGGTTCTAAAAGGAATTAATGAATTTAATCCTGATAAATTATTCACAATGGTGAATGGTAAAGGTTAAAATTTAGTGACGTGGAATACTTTAAATAGGCACCTAATTATTGGCTGCATGACAAATAAAAGACAGTTTAGCATTCTAAATTTTGCAGTTTCCAGTGGTAGGTTTGTTTGGCAGGAGTGCATATTTTAAAATACATGTTCATTTGAATTTTCTAGCCATTCACTGTCATATAATTGGTTAGAAAATGACAGCCTTTTCTTGCTGCTACCTTCAGGAAAAAGATATAGAAGACTGAAGTCCAGCACCTTAAGGTTTAAGAACTGCTTTTTTTTCCAATGGCGATCTGGTCTTTGAAACATCCCTTGCAACCCCAACCATAAGCTACTCCATAACCACAAAAAGATCAGTCTGCACTAATGAAGTGCCACTTTTTTCTTGCACTAACGGCCAATCAAATATTTATCATCTCTCCATACTGCATGTGTACATTGTTCTCGGCACCTACCTCTGTAACCCCGCACATGCACCCAAACCTCCTCCCTCACCACCATTTGGGGCTCCAAACAATGCTTCCAAGTGAAACAACACTTTACTTGTGAATCTGCAAGAGTCATTCACTGCATTGGGTGCTCCTAGTGTGGCCTCCTCTACATTGGAGAATCTGTCTGCAGACTGGAAGATCATTTCATTGAGCACATTTGCTCTGTTTGCAGCAATAACAGGGACTTCCCTGTGGCAAACATTTTAATCCCACACACACTTTCCTACACCAACAGGTCTATCCATGGCCTCATGTACAGCCAATTGAGACTACCCACAAGTTGGAGAAACAATACTTAATGTTTCGTCCGGTCACTCTTCAACCAGACAACATTAATATAGTTGTCTCTAGTTCCCATTAACCCCCTCTCCAGAGTCCCTCTCTTTCCATATCCCCCTGTTTTCTTTCCTAGAGATACCCACCCCCTTCCCTCTCCATTCAGAGAACCATTCCCTCACCCAGCACCTCAATTTTTTTTCTCTTCTACCCTTCCACCTGCAGTATATCCCCCATGACCTTTTGCCTGCTGGCCTGTAATCCTCCACCTGTCCTTTCCTTCCTCCTCTCCTCCCACTTTTATTCAGGTGCCTGTCTGCTTTTTGCTCATACCTTGATGAAGGGCTCAGACCTAAAACATTTGTCACCCTTTACTTCCTATGGATTCTGAGTGTCCTGCTGAGTTTTTCCAACGCTCTTGTGTATTGCATGACGATAAACATTATCATTATGGAATGTACCCATTTTAATAGCAGGCAGTGTTGGGATAAAACCTACTGACCAAAAATACAGCATAGTAAAGCACAAGTTGGATCTGTGTCATTTTGTGATGTGAAGGCTTATTATATTGGGGTTATAATTTCAGCAAGAAATTTCCCCAAATCAACAGAATGAGTCTTGATTAATTCCTCCCATTGATAGTTTGACATGATCGTTGCATTTATTGAAAAAAGGGTTAAATTTCCTTGTACATTGGTGCAAGCTAGGGAAATATGCTAGACCCTAATGAAAACTAAACTCTTGGAAACTATTAATCTTTCTCTGGATTCAAAAGGCGATTGATATTTGGATTAATTGGATGGTCATTGAAGTGCAGTTGTTGAGATGTTTGCAACCACATACTCTTCAAGTTAGATTCTGATTTTTGTGTTTGAAAGTGACTGAGGGAATGCCTGAGCTGCAGAAAGCAGCTCCCAAGAAGGACGTCAAGAAAACCTTGGCCAAACCAGTGGGCAAGAAGCGCAGGCGGGTGATGAAGGAGAGTTAACCCATCAATATTTACAAAGTGATGAAGCAGCTTCACCTGGATATCAGCATCAGCTCCTGGGAGATCCAGACTGTCGTGTTGCCCTGGGGAGTTGGCCAAGCATGCCATGTCAAAAGGGACAAAGGCAGTGACGAAGAACACCAGCTCCAAGTAAAGCTCCTCAAAGTGTGGACAAACAAACCAAAAACCCAAGGGCTCTTTTCAGAGCCTCAAACATTTTTTTTTAAGTTAGATTCCCTCCCTCCCAGAGGGAAGTGGACTCATTGCTGAATTAAATTTGGGGTTCATAAAGAGAGCTCAATAAGAATTTGAGATATTGAAACAACTAAACAACCATACTGTATTGCAAAAATGGCATTGACAAAATAGCTAGTTCTCAACCTTTAATACTTCAAAGAGCAAATTTCATTGTCTGAAATTCTTTAGGGAATGTTGAGTTTGTCTGTTAACTTTGAAAAATAAAGTTTTGTTTGCTTAGGGTTGATGCAGCATTCTGAACTTCCTACTTGTGTTGATGGAAGACAAATGATCATCTACTTAAGGTCTCTCTGCAAAGGGACAGTTAGTCTCCTTGGTCAGGTTATTTTATTAGTGAATTATTCTGTGCACAGTAAGGGATATATACAGTATAATGGGTCCATATCAGAATGAATCGCAGGTGAAAGGAGATTTTTTTTTAATAATTGCCCAGGAATATAACAAAACAAAGACCAAGATGGGAAGTTCTTGGCTGAGAAGATTGCTGATATTTCAATTATTCCTCAAGCAGATGAGGGTTTGAGATATGTCCTCAAGAGTTTTGTGTCCCTCTACCAAACCTGTGCCCCTGGAGTGACATTCATCCTCAAAAGTTGAGGCTTTTTACCAGTGGTGACATAAGTCTATTCAGTAAATAGTGATATGATATGAGGAGCATTGACAATCAAAAAGATTTTGAGAGCCATGGCATGAGTAATCCTGCCAACTTTGGTGGGATGAGCGCCCTCCCAAATCATGGCAGAGGAAGTTCAAGACTTTAAGGCATTCACCAAGGCCCTCATGGCAGACTGGTCCTGAAGATGAAGTTTTGGGGTGTGGTGTGAAATTCTGTTCTCCCCATTTCAAAAAGAATTTGAAAGTTTTGGTAAGAGGAGAGAAGAAACTTGCCATAATGCTGCCAGGGTTGGAATGTATGATCTACAATAGGGGGTTGGACAAACTTGGATTGATTGTTCTTACTCATTAGAGGCTAGAGGAAACTGATTAAGGTTTTTAAAATTTTGAGAGTCTTGTTTATTATGAGGGTTGTCTTCTTTACAGGGTAAAAATTTGAAAGATTAGAGCACATGCATTTAAGATACAAAGGAATATGGCAGCGCTGCTGTGGTAACAACAGTACCAGTGCAGACCAGGAAGAGTGAGGAATGGAAATGTATCTTTCATCAATTTCTGCAGGGCCCTTATTCCCTGTCATTCTGCTGATAACATCAGGCAGGGACAAACAGCTTGTGATCTCTGAACATCGGAGAACTGAGGAAGTTCTGTGTCCAAGGTAGTGGAACCCATGCTTGGCAGCCTGTCTCATGAGAGTTGCGGGGTTTTGCGGAGCTTCCAAGGCACCAGAGCGGGAGTACACCACCCTACTGAGAAGGAGAAGACCCTACTGAGGAAGAGACAAAAACAGTGGAAATGCTCAATGGCCAAATTGCACACACTATGTTGTGGCCTGTCTGGGAGCTGGTGCAAACTGGCTCATAGTAACCAGGTATCAGGACCAGGATACATGATGATGCCAATAATGAGCATGGCTGCCAAAGAGCCTTGGACATTAACAGCTTTCTAATCGTCTTGGGGGTTCAAACCAGGTGCCAAGGAGTGTGACTAGGATGCCTGAGCCAGCTTTCACAATTGGATCGGACAGGAGGCTGTCCATCTTTGGAAGCACAAGAGGCAATAGCATCAGAGAAGATGATGGAGTCCACAGACACTTGATGTCCATGAATGGACACTCTTCCCCTACTCTTCCTCTTCTTGGTCAGGGTGCGAGTCTAGTAGCACCTCTTTGTCCCTTTACAGGCAAATTAAACAAATTTTGTGTATTTAGGCAAAAGGCAATAAAGGAACCTTGAAAGTGGAAGGTTTGAATGAGATGTGCCAGGCAAGTTTCCAACACAGAGTGTGGAAGATACCTGGAATATATCGCCAAGGATAGTGATAGAAGCAAATACAATATTAGCACTTAAGAAACTTTCAGATAGACACAGGAATCTGTAGGAATCTGTAGGTTTTGGATCAAATGCAGGCAGGGGAAATTTAGTTTAATTTGGCATTGTGTTTGAAGCAGGCATTGTGGGCGGAAGGACTAGTTCGTGGGCCGCACTGTTCTGTTCCGTGAAACATGCAAATTATTCCAAAACTTTGGAGGGAAAATATTGAGGCTCTCCAATTCAACCTCCACCAGGTCAAATTGAAGGCCTACCTGCTCCAATTATTAAATTTCTCTGAAGTAAAATGCTTTTCATCTTTCATATTAATTTATCTTTGAATGCACATGTAATATTCCATTAAAAAATGCTGTGTGAAAAATATTACACCTTGAAACTTGGTTTCATAAATTTGTCATAATCTGTAGTATGTTCTGATTCTGCATTTGAATGTGGAATTTTGCAAGTGTGGCACTAATCATGATTGATGCCTCTATAAATTATTGTGGTAATGTTTGGGTATTCTTTGTCCTGTTTTGAAAATTTCTAAATACATACTGATAAACTGAGCATGAAACTGTCCAATGTGTGAGACAAGCTGCTTAAAAATATGCCGAAAAGAAGTAATTGCTTGGGTGAATTTGTGTGATTAGTTTGGCTTTTTAACTGGGATTTTGAGTTTATGTTCTCCCTTCTCACCAGAGTTGTCTTTCCATTGGCAGATAATCAATAGGATGAGACATGTACCATGTGAATACATCATAAAACAACTCAAATGTTCTCCTATAGGTTGGGTAATTGTACTCTTGTTCTTCCTTTCAAGAGCCATGTTACTTCTCCAGCTGCCTGAAGTAGATTCACCAGTGATTATATGGACAATAAAAATTTTTTTTCAGATGCTTTCATGGCTGACAGATTTCTTTCATGGTTTCCCTGCAGGGATGGACGCTGATATTATGGGCAACACAGACACCAGGCTTGACCATACCATCTGACAGTCCTGGCCACTTTCCTATACTCTTGGACATCTTGTACCACCAAGGCAGTAGTAATCTTTCTGCCGTTTAGATTCAACTACTTTTATTTTGCTTCAAGCAATGCAAAACATTTCTACAACTGAAATTTTTGTTCTGAAATTAGCTTCACATTGTAAGATTTGAAGTGTAAAGTTTTGCGGGCTGTCTATTTAAGAAATAGTAACCCTGGAGCTAACAAACAGCTGGTAAGCAATAACAAGGAGCCTTTTGTGTAATACTTCATGCCAAACTGGCACGAACAGACAGAGGATCCATATTCTCATTGGTTCAATTTATAGTTTTGTAAATATATTATAATGCTTAAATGCCTATCAGGAAATATTTATTATTTTTATTTATCTTAATTTTACTGTGTAATATGTTAATCTTTGTTCTTACTTACCTGAGAACATACAAAGAGTGAAATTCATATTTTGCAAATTTATTTACAGATCATGGAAAATTATCATTTATGTTGGCAGATTAGATGATATTTGAAACTTAAAAATGTCACCCCCAAGCTAGGTGTCATCTTGTACGAGTATAAAATCCAAATCTTAATATCCTGTGGTTTAATGTGTCCCCCATGGCAATGGAGAACAGCATAAAACACTCACTTAACTCCTACAGTCCTACCACTAATTTTTTTCTTAACTGAAACTTACATTCAGGAGATTGGATTAATAGTAATGTGATATAAAAATAATAATAATGTATTATAAACTTGTCTAATATACCTTAAAAAAAACAACACAACAAATAAAGCTAACCGCATATACCAGGGGCTATTTGCAACAGCTGACAAACAGCAAAAACTCAGTACTTGCCTGTGGGGTCCATCCGCTCAGTCCAACTGCAACAGCTGATGAACAGCGAAGTCTCAGCGCCCCCCTGCAGAGTTCATCCACCCAGCCTGACTGCCATTGGCTCGTTGCAGGCTTTAAAGGGCATGTTAAAGGAGCCAACAATATTTTAATTATATTAATAAATCTAAACCTTTCATAAGGTCATTTGTTTTTAAAATATTGTGACGGCATCATTCCGCTTGTCATTGGGATTGTTGGTAAAGGACTATTGGGGCAGTATGCTCTCAGTGGTAAGTGCTATACTTGGGATAGTTTTATACAGCAAGTATAGCTCAAAACTAACATTTTAAATTGAAATTCTGAGGTTGTCTTATTGTCATCTTGTATACCAACATGTAAAATATTTAGAGTTGGACATTTTTTTATTGCCCATTTTTAAAAATTATCCACTTAGCTTGATGTGTATCTAATGGTTTTGTTGTTACAAGACTATGTTTTCCTCTTGGTTCTTCATTCACAAATTGTCCCTGATTAAAATAAGCAACTGAAGGTGGATATTCTCATTAATACTGGAATTTACGATAGCTGTTATTTCAAATATTTCTGAATATCTGAAAAAAATCTATTGACCATGAAATCTTTGGTGCTGAAAAGGAGAACAATTTTTCAGCCATATGATTCCCTCCAGGTCACAAATCATTTCATCCTGTACAATTACTGCCTTACTTGATTCTCCTTAAGTTGATACATTGGAATGAACTACCTGGAGTTATCATCAAACACCATTTTTTTAAAGAATGCCCTTCATTGCTTTTTAGCAAAATTCTTATTAACAAATAATTATGGTCTACCCAATTTGCTTGGAACATATGAGCAATGCTTCTTTTTAAAAAAAAAGGCATTGAAGAAAACTGTCTGCCATATAAAGCTTGATCTAATGCAAATGATGAAGTGATAGATTTTACAGAGACATTCTTGAAGGCGAGCACTAGTTGTAACTTCCATGGCCTGTGGTGAGGTAGATTAGAACTGAGGTTTTCATTCTTCGCTGATAAAATTATTGTTGTTTACAGGGCTCATGGTGCTACGGGTTAAAACTGATATTTCACGCCAGCAAGTCGAGAAGATGTTTGGCTTGGAAGAATATTGGTGCCAGTGTGTGGCATGGAGTTCCTCAGGCACCACGAAAAGTCAAAAAGCTTTTGTCCGCATTGCATGTGAGTATCTCAACTTGCCCTCAGGTTCAATTTTCATGGGTAAAAGAGCAAAATAAAGTGCATCTCCTAATTATATTTACATCATTAATCAGCTAAAATATGAAATCAAAGTCCCACGCAATGGATAGAAGCCATTAGCTAATAATGCAGGATTTGAACATTAGTGACTTTATTCTGAACATTAGAACATTATTCTACCCAATGCTTATCCCAGAAGCAACATCAGCATTATTGGACTGTTTTTGTTTTGGGGCTGAATGTTAACTACTTGTGACTAGATTTTAAAAAAAAATGTTTGTGAAGGATTTAAAATTTCCCATGAATTCAGTAAAATGCCTTTTAAATGGAAACTCTTACTAATGCAGCTTTTTTTAAAAAAAGGAATAGTTTAGTAAGTATTGAACAATGCTTAGAGAAGTTTAGGATGATACACTGGTCCTCTTTCTGTTCCTTTTAGGAAATCAGCAAAACCAAAAATAAGGATGTTTTTCATTGCAGACTTCTGTGTTAGATTAGCACGGTTACATAGCAGTCAACAGGAAGCTATTACAGTGTCAAATCCATAAGGAGTTTGTATGTTTTACCCTTGACCTGCATGGGTTTTCCCCAAGTGCTCTGGTTCCCTTCATTCCAGGAATAATTCTTGTGAATCTTATCTGAACCCTCTCCAATGCCAGCACATCCTTTCTTAAATAAGGATGCCTAAAACTCTACCCCGTGCTCCAAGTGAGGCCTCCAAGGTAAAGGTTCCAATCTTGTCACGTAATACTACATTTAGAAGATAACATACGTGAGATTCATTTAACCTTATCTACTGTAAGGAAGACAGAGAGTTGCCACTTTGTCAATCGCCCCTCACAGAAATGAGGAATGAACTCGTGGCCTTGGTTTACAAGACCAGTGCTCTAACCACTGAGCTATCGGAGCCTCTAACCTCAACATCACATCCCTGCTCTTGTATCCGTTTCCTCTTGATGTGAATGCCAATACTGCATTCACCTTCTTCGCCACTGACTCAACCTGAAGCTTAGCCTTCAGGATATACTGCATGAGGACTCGCAAGTTCCTTTGTACCTTCGAATTTTGAATTTTCTCCCTATCCAAATAATAGTCTTCCCTTTTATTCCTTCTACCAAAGTGCATGACCATACACTTACCAACATGGTATTTCATTTCCCACTTCTTTACCCATTCTCCTGATCTATCCATCTGTTTCTCTCTCACTTCTTGCCTCTCCACCTATCTTATGAATTACAAATTAAGTTGACTTAAAATTGAAAGGGCAGAGTTTTAACTTCTGGTTGACGAATCAAAGTTTGCAGGGCATTTTTATATTAAACAATATCAGTAAATAAAAATTTTTTGAGACCTTTCAATTGTCCACTCCAGTTTTGTGGGTAGAAGTGAATTCTATATCTCATGCCAAATTTGTACTGCTGCTATTTAGAGACTTGTTAATCCATCCAAATTCAGTCATATCTGTGTGCAATTTCCTTTACTGCAACTCACTTCAGAACAATGCGAGCAACTTGTCTCCGCAGAACTGACACTGATTTTTGTTTCCTCAAAAGTAGGTAGAGCTGTATTCCAGAAAAGTCAGATTCTGTTTATAGTTAACTCCGTTTGCAGAGAAGAGCAATTTCACTAGTATGCATGATGTTGTGAAGTTCACCATATTTTAAACACCCCGAATCAATCTTAACTCCCTCTTTCAAGCTTTTGTTTTGAAATTGTCACATTAAAAGTTTCTGAGATAATTATTGGTAAGGATGTCTCCTGCACACTGGGGGAAAATATTTCCCATGTTCTACTACTTTCATTTACTATCTTCTTCAGCATGATGCTGAAGCAAGCCATGAAAAACTCAACAATGAAGACGCTGTTTACATCCGGTATCACACGGATGGCAGTCTCTTCAATCTGAGGCGCCTGCAAGCTCACACCAAGACACAAGAGCGTGAACTACTCTTGGCAGACGATGCCGCTTTAGTTGCCCATTCAGAGCCAGCTCTCCAGCGCATGACGTCCTGTTTTGCAGAAACTGCCAAAATGTTTGGCCTGGAAGTCAGCCTGAAGAAAACTGAGGTCCTCCATCAGCCAGCTCCCCACCATGACTATCAGCCCCCCACATCTCCATCGGGCACACAGAACTCAAAACATTCAACCAGTTAACCTACCTTGGCTGCACCATTTCATCTGATGCAAGGATCGACAAAGAGATAGACAACAGACTCACCAAGGCAAATAGCGCCTTTGGAAGACTATACAAAAGAATCTGGAAAAATAATCACCTGAAGAAACACACAAAGATCAGCGTGTACACAGCCGTTGTCATACCCACTCTCCTGTTCTGCTCCGAATCATGGGTCCTCTACCGGCATCACCTACGGCTCCTAGAACGCTTCCATCAGCGTTGTCTCCGCTCCATCCTCAACATTCATTGGAATGACTTCATCACCAACATCAAAGTACTCGAGCTGGCAGAATCCGCAAGCATCGAATCCACGCTGCTGAAGACCCAACTGCGCTGGGTGGGTCACATCTCCAGAATGGAGGACCATCACCTTCCCAAGATCGTGTTATATGGCGAGCTCTCCACTGGCCACCGAGACAGAGGTGCACCAAAGAAGAGGTACAAGGACTGCTTAAAGAAATCTCTTGGTGCCTGCCACATTGACCACCACCAGTGGGCTGATATCGCCTCCAACCGTGCATCTTGGTGCCTCACAGTTCGGCGGGCTGCAACCTCCTTTGAAGAAGACCGCAGAGCCCACCTCACTGACAAAAGACAAAGGAGGAAAAACCCAACACCCAACCCCAACCAACCAATTTTCCCTTGTAACCGCTGCAACCGTGCCTGCCTGTCCCGCATCGGACTTGTCAGTCACCAACGAGCCTGCAGCAGACGTGGACATATCCCTCCATAAATCTTTGTCCGCGAAGCCAAGCCAAAAAAAAAATAGCATTTAGATAATGAAATTCATATTATTTTTTAAATGTGTTTCAAGCATAACTGTACTGATGTATTCACTTTAATATTTGACTAAATTTAATAAAGACAAGAAAATGATACTTAATGTTTGAATGTAAAGTAAGAATTGGACACCTCTTTCTGCAACTTTTTTAAGTGACATTTTTCAAATATTACTTTAAATCATTAAATTATTACACACATGCAATCCTTTTTGTTTGTGTCTTTTGTTTGTCAGCCAATTCTATTTAAAATCCCCTTTGGTTATTTTTTTTAAATTATGGCCTTAGATCCCTATTAATTCCAGGTAATGCAACACTATTACAGCACCAGTGACCTGTGTTTGAATCCAGCGTTGTCTGTCTGTAAGGAGTTTTTACATTCTATCTGTGACCATATAGATTTCCTCAAAGTGCTGTGGTTTTCTCCCACATTCCAACAATGTACGGGGTTAATAGATTAATTGGTCACATGGGTGGGATTGGGCAGCGCAAGCTCGTGGGGTGAAAGGGCATGTTACCATACTGTATCTCTAAACTAAAAAAGTTAATACTTGCCACCACTTTGGTATGTTTTGGCATGGTCATCTGTCATCTCCAAGCTGATTGCTTGTAAACTTGAGCTTGTCCCTGAGACCTAGGTAAGACCTGTACAATTGGCTATCATTCCAGTACCATTTTGTAATGTTTCTCAAAGCCCATCTTTCCCATTTTTTCCAAATCCACTCAACATCAAACTATCATCCCCCTCCAAACTAACATATATCCCTGACCAACCTTCTCTATTGTACCAAGACAACAGCAGTAGAGGTGATTTCTGGCTCCAAAATGATCATGCAGTTCTCTACCCCAACTTATTGTCTTCCAACTTCAGAAACCAAGGTTCAACCTGTTTGGTTCTTCCAGTCTTCTGGTCTGCCATAGATGTGAATACTTTATTCTGTGTAAATGCTCCTGGGTCTTCCTTGTACCTCTGGTCAGTCTCAGCCACCCTTAATTAATGTCAGTCTTTAATGGACTATTTATATTTTTTTTAACATTTGTTGTGTGTGAATGTTATTATCTATGTTACAAGGATATGCAATGTTTATTATTTTTGTATTTTGTTCAAGCCCTTTTATTCCTGCATGAGCCTAATGTACCCAGCACAAAGACAAGCCACAATCCCCTGTTTATTTCACCCTAGAAATTTACAGATCCTTTCTGAAACTTTCTGTTTATCTCTTACACTTTATAAAATGTCACTTATTTGCAGCCCAGCCCCACCAAGTAGCGATCTTCAAATGTGGCCTCCCATTTTACAGCATTTCTCAGCTCACAGGAAATGTCAGAGATGGAAACTGAGTGAATTAAAACTGAAATACAAATAGGAGAAATAGGGAAATTGGCAGGTATACGAACTACAGAAAAAGATGTACAGAGTAAGAATGGAACAAGAAAAGTATTTTGACATGTAGAAAGAGAGATAATTCAAAGTGTATATTACACAAAAAATAACTGGAAAGCCAACAGTAATAATTACACATTGATAAAGAAGCCTAGTTAATTATAAGAAGAAAAAACAGTCATTTAATTTGTTCATGAGATTTCAATATGTTGTGTTTCAGGATGAAATTATTGAGGCAGATTAATGCATTTTCCCCCATTCACGGTAACTTGTGCCACTGGAGAATTGCACTAGTTTCATATTAATATCTTTAAATTTTAATTTTGTTACATGAAATATCAGAATCATTAAAATGATCAGCTGACATAAAAAAATTATACCTGAAATAAGTTATATTGTAGTAATTTTATTTAAATCTTAAACTGACAGATCAAAATTAAAAATAGTTAATTTCATGCCAATTTCACAGCAAACAATTTTTTTTTAATTAATAGGGTCTCAAATAATGTAAAATCATGATCTCAAATTAGATTTGAAAATGTCAATTACTGTTCCTATTATCAACGACACAGTTCACACAAAATACTCGGAATCCACATGATTAGAATAAATGTCAAGCATTGATTCTACTGCGGTCTATTTTTTTCACTCTCAAGGGATGCAGGTGTCGAAAGGAAAGGTCATTATTTAAATACACAGCCCTAATTACCTTTCTGATGATGGTGGTAATGCATTATCTATTTAAATTGTTGCATTCCTGTTGGAGAAAGTACTCCATAATTCTGTTGAGTTAGGGTTTCTAGGGTTTTACTTGATGTTAACAAAGAATGAGGATAATGAGTGACATGAAAAAGATGTTGTAGTTGGTCATCCCATGCAACCTACTTACCCTCATCCTTTCAGATCCTTGGAGTTGTGGGTTAGGGAGATTCTGCTGACAAAACCTTGGCAAGCTCTTGCAATGCATTTTGTAGTTAATGTACACCACAGCCGTGATGTACTCTTGGTTGAGGGAATGGCCCTGTTAGCATAGGGGGCAGTTTGTGCAATTCTGTTCCAGCACCAGCGATTGGGGTTCATATCCTGTGCTGTCTGTAAGGAGCTTGGACATTCTCCCCATGCCTGTGTGGGTTTCCTCAAGGTGCTCTGGTTTCCTCCTACCATTCAAAGTGTATCAGGGGTTGCAGGTCAATTGGGTGTAATTGGGTGGCATGGGCTCATGAGTTGATAGGTCCTGTTTACATGCTGGATGTCTAAATATTTTTTAATTGAAAAAAAATTATAATTACTGCTTTGCTTTTACTAAAGTATTCAAGCAGTATATAAAGGACATTTTAAATCAATTTCCTGAAATGTTCCATTTTCATTGTATGTGGTATGGCAAACAGATCTATTTTCCACATGCATGTGCAAGTTTGTGTTATTCCCTTTCCATCGTCTGTGCAGACAGCTTGTATGATAGGAGCCTGGATGATTGTAGCAGCCTGCATTTTGTAGAATGGCTTAAAGAAGCCCTGGCATCAGAGGAATGGCAGAAAGCCAGCAGTATTGGTGATCTGGGTTGCCCTGACAGAAGTAATATTGCTATATTGATATTGATTTTGTCAGTAACAGAACAGCGACTGTACTGTAGGGAATAAACTTCTGCATAGAGTTGAACTCTGATAATACAGCACCCTTAAGACTTGGGTAATGCCAGACTGGCAGATATTCTGGTATATTGGATATTGTTCCTAATTATACCCAACATACAGTTACTTTAGTCTTGATGAAGGAATTCAATGAAAAATGTTGACTATTCCTTTTTCTCTCCTGAGGCTGCTTTGACCAGCAGTTTTTGCTCCAGATTCCAACATTTGCAGTTTCTGTGTCCCCACACATTCAATGTGCTTTGTTTTAAATATTACACAGTGGTATAATTTATTTTCAAATGAGCCCAATGAGATTAAAAGGAACACAAATAAAACAGGGTCCCTTAAGTCTAAATGGAGAGTGGGAAACAGGGCTCAATGAACAAAAGGAAATGTGGGAAATACAGTCCTTGTGTATTGAAAGGGAGTGCTGGAACCAATTCCTTGGTTAATTTTATGTCAGCATCAAAAATAATGTCCCAGTGAGATTTAAGAGAGCAAGGTGATGTAATAATTCTGTGAGCAAGGTTCAGGTCCATCAGGAGTTCAAAACAACTAAATGGTGATTTATTTGAATCTTACTGCAAGTGAGATTCGGTGTCGGTGCTGTGCAATTGCTCAGTAGGTGTAAGGTGCTCATTCCATCTGATAGCCTTGGGCAAGGTGCAGTACCTTGTTTAACTTCCCAATCAGGGTCACGGGAAGCCATGAATTGCAGATGATGGATGGTTTTTACAAGAACACGCTACACAAATTGGAATTTATGGTTGTAAAGCTAAAAACGCTGGGCAGATGAATCTGCGGATCAATGGCCAGGGTTACCCATCCAGTGTGGACACTGCAACTGAAGAAGGCAACTGAAAACCACCAGTATTTTTCATCAAAGGAGAATAGGGGAGGTGGCAACTACAACTCAGAGGGTCAGAGATTGTGACGGATGGAGAGACATGATCCCCTACGCCGAACGGCAAGGCACCTGAGTGAATGAGTGCAAGTGGACTTTGGAAGAATTGCTGTTAAGATTCCAAGAATGTCTTTAAGTGTATATCTTACAAAATCTGAAACAAGTCTTTGTGAAGTGCATCAAAATGATTTATTAATCCGTGATCCAGTGAAAGGGCAAACAGAGAAAAGAATTGCAGAACTTTTCATTCATTCTGAGAGTTTTGTGCATAATGAGGAAGGAAAACTATGTCTAGGAGATCAGGTAACACATTCACTACTGTATTAGTATTCATAACTACCAGAGCTAACACAGAATTGCATCCTTCAGCTCAGGTTTAGTTGTAGCAATGGTGGCAATGAAAACTGCAATTAATCTTGTTCTGAAGAGAAATGTCTGTCGCCATGACCCTTAACTTTCATTCATCCAATTCTTATCAGGATAGCAAACTGAAAGTCTGACCAATTAATTTGATGCTAGCAAACATATCAGGCAGCAATATACAGGTAGTCCTCAACCTACGATGGGGTTACGTTCTGTCACTCCCACCATAAGTCAAAAGAATCTTAAGCCGAAAAAGGGCAGTGGGATCAGTGTGGGGACTGATAGTGGGCTGTCGGGAGGGCACAGGGCAGTGGGATCAATGTGGAGTCTGATTCAGGCTGAGAGGAGACACTGAACATCAAAGCCTAGCCTAGCCAAAGTTCAAAGTTGTGGCAGCTCACCCACACAACAGATGAACTGGCTCACTGATTCACAGGCAAGTCCGTGGCAGATGTGACTGGCAGCTGTCATCAGTTCCACTCCGCGGTTGCTGTGAAAGGGTATTTAAGCGCACAGCTTTTAAATCAGTAAAGCAGTTGGTTCAACTCACCTTCAACTCTGAGTGGTCTTTTACTCTTTCCATGGCTAGCACGACTACATTGGTGATCTTGATGGTCCAAACAGCATTTGGACCCAACGATGATCAACCCAAGCATGCAGAATATAGTTTCATAGAAACTGCCAACTTTATGGACCTCGCAGCCACTGGTCTGGTTTGAACAGGCTGAAGCCCAATTCTGGGTCAGGCAAATTGTCTCGGACACCACAAAGTACTACTATGTGGTTGGTTCACTCAACTGGGAAAACAGCAGGTTGCATTATTGACTTCCTATACCAGTCACCAGTTACAGACAATCAAGACACTCCTGATCTGTACTTTTAGCCTCTGCCGCCATGAATGCGCAGCGCAGTTGCTGCTCATAGACAGCCTAGGTAACGCACGTCGAATAAAATGCTGGAACTAGTGGATGGCCGTAAGCCGCGTTTACTGTTCGAATAAGTCTTTTTTCAGCAGGTGCCAAAGAAGATATATGGCTCCTCATCACTAGAGATTGACCCACGCAGCAGGACAGGGCCTCCATCAACCAAGTTGCTGCATCACGCCCTAAGGCCCAGGCCTTCCCCACGCCACCAATGTAACCAACAACACCCACAGCAGGGTGTTTTTACCACCAAAAGTGGGGTTCATAAGCCTACCATTGCTGCCCACCCTGTTTTTTTTTTCCCAGGAAATGCCAGGGCAGGCCATCACTAATGGTGGCCAGCCTCTGTGATAGCCTCCTATACTTGTGGGACTGACACTCTGGGCAAACTTTCTCCATAGACATGGGCAGAGGTTAGTGTCTTGCTCCCCATCGATCTATGACACCCGTGCCAGGAAGTCAGGACCGGTGCTCACCACTGCCAACAAAGGCAGTATTCGAACATACAGCACGTGAACCATCCCACTACAGTTCAGTTCCAGCCATTTCACAAGGTCATTTATGCTGGCAGCAGTGTCGCAGCCTTAATTGGGCGCTCTTGGCGCGCTGCCTCCTAGTGGACCTCATGGGACGGAGCCTAGTGAATGCCAAGACTTTCCAGACCTTCATGCTCGGTGAAGCCAAGTTAGTGGTCCCACACCTGGACTCTGTCAGGCAATGAATTTGCTAGAGTACTAGTGGAATTCCCGATCATTATCACACCACGGTTCTCCAAAGATGCCCCAAAACATGGTGTACAGCACCACATTCCCACTCAAGGACCTCCGCTACACACCCAAGCACATAGGTTTTTGCCAAACAAGCTCTGCCTTGCCAATGAGGAGTTCAAGAAAATGAAGGAGATGAGGATCGTCCGCCACTCAAACAGCCCATGCTTCTCCACTGCACGTGGTGCCCCAGTCAGCTGGAGGATGGAGACCATGCGGCCATTACAGAAGGCTCAATGATGCCACCACAGCAGACTGCTACCCAGTGTCCCATATTCAGGATTTTACGGTCATTTTGCATGGGGCACACGTCTTCTCCAAGGTCGACCTGGTCCACGGGTATCACCAGATTCCCATCCACCCCAACGACATCCCCAAGACAGCCCTCATCACCCCTTTTGGCATATTCAATTTCCTGCGGATGCCTTTTGAAATCAAGAACTTGGCACAGACATTCCAGTGGCTCATGGACTCAATGGGGTGTGGCTTGGATTTCATCCTCATCTACTTAGATGCTATCCTGATTGCTAGTTGCTTGTACCAAGGGCATTTGACGGACTTGCACTATCTCTACCGCCACCTGAGTGAATATGGTCTGGCTATCATCCTCACAAAGTGCTGGTTCAGACTGTCGGCCATTGATTTCCTTGGGCACAGCATCGATTGGCATGGACCAATTCCCATGGTGGCAAAAGTCAAGGCCATACGCTCGTTTGGCTGGCCCAGTGCAGTCAAGGGCCTACAGGAGTTGATGGGCATGATTAACTTTTACTACCGATTCCAACCGTCAGCAGCCCGGTTCATGAGACCCCTGTTCGGTCTGATATCCGGCAAGGCCAAGCAAATAACCTGGAACACGGAGTCAACGGCAGCATTTGAGCAGGCCAAGGACGCCCTGGCCAATGCCGCCTTCCTGATACATCTGCGGGTGGATGTTCCCACAGCCTTTAGAGTTGATGCTTTCAACTCAGCTGTCAGCAGCATGCTAGAATAACTAATTGAGGGTCAGTGGAAACCACTCACATTCTTCAGCCAGTACCTGTGAACCCCCTTCCCCTCCCCTCCACCCAGCACTGAAATATAGCACCTTCAGCAGGGAGTTGCTAGCCCACTATCTTGCCATCCAGCACTTTCGGTATTTCTTGGAGGGGCGATAGTTCACAGTCTTCATGGACCACAAACCCTTCACCTTCTCATTTGCCAAAGTGTTGGATCCATGGTCAGCACTGCAGCAATGTCACCTGTCATTGGAGTATACCACCACCGTCAAACACAACTTCGGGAAAAACAACGCTGTGGCTGACACACTCTCTCGCACCTCCATCAACTCGGTGCAATCGTTGTCCCCGGGGTTGGACTAAGCGGCACTCGCTGAGGCACAGTAGCTGGGCGAAGAAATGCCGGCCTACCCCACCGCAATCTCCGGCCTGCAACTTGAGGACATCCCTATTGGCCCAACATGCACCAACCTCCTCTGTGACGTGTGTCCACTGGCCAACCCTAGCCTATATTTCCTCCCATTTGGAGGTGTAACATTTTTTTGACGCACTACATGGTTTGGCCCACCCATCCATTTGGGCAATCATCTGACTGGTGGTGGATAGATTAATTTTACACAGCCTGTGCACACAGGTCGGGCACTCGGCCAGGATATGCATGCATTGCCAAACTTCCAAAGTCCAGAGACACATGAAGGCCCCCCCTTCATCCTTTCCAACCGACTTACAAGAGGTTTTAGCATGTCCATGTGGACGTCGTCAGTCCACTGCTGGTCTCTCGAGAGGCAAGGTATCTGTTCACCATGATTGACAGGTTCACCAGGTTGCCAGAAGCCGTACCACTCGTCGATTTGTCCACTAAGTCCTGCACCAGATCTCTCATCGTAAACTGGCCGCCTGCCAACATCACTTCAGTCAGGCGGGTCGCAGTTTACATCCAGCCTATGGTTGTCACTGGCAAAGCTATTTGGTACCCAGCTGCACCACACCACGGTCTATCATCCGCAGTCCAATGGCCTGGTAGAACAGTTCCATCAGCACCAGAAATCGGCACTGATGGCATGCCTCTGAGGCCTGAATTGGGTAGATGAGCTCTCATGGGTGCTTCTTGGCATCCACATGGCTCCCAAAGAAGACTTAGCCATGTCGTTGCCAGAGTTGGTACACAGCGCCGCTCTGATGATTCCAGGCAAGTTTGTCCCAGCAGCTCGTGGCACAGAGGAGACACATGCTGTGGTGTTCACTCTGCAGATTCTGAGAGAAGGTAGGAACACTAGCCCCCATCCCAACCTCGTGCCATGGCCTGACACCTTCTTTTGTCCTCAAATACCTCCAGGACTGTGGCTACGTTTTTGTTCGCAAGGGAATGCACTAGATTCCATCATAGCAGCCCATTCAAGCTGGTGTGTCGGAACGGAACCATGTGAATCCTCCACATGAGGAGACCTTCATCATTGACCTCCTCAAGTCAGTGCACCTCCACCTGGAACACCCTGTGACTCCGCCAATCCCACCCCGACGAGGTTGGCCACCCAAACTAACTGACTAATGCCAGTTCTGGGGGGTGGGGGGGTGTCCATTGGTAGCTCGCCCAGGCAGATCTGACTGTAAGGGCTCCAAGTGTGGGGAAAGCCCACAACCTGGCGGCTGAGTCGCATGGGTTGCTGTGAGAAGGTACTTAAGCGTGCGGCTTTTGAATCAGTGAAGCAGCTGGTTCAACTCACCTTTGACTCTGCGTGGTCTTTTGCTGGCTAGCATGACTACAAAGTAGTGTATGAATTCTACCATCGTAACTTCGAAAAATCATAAGTGGAACCATCGAAAGTCGGGTCTATCTGTTTGGAAGTTGTGTTAGAAGGTAAATATTTAATTTTCAGAACACCCTGTGCACATAGGTCGGGCACTCAGTCAGGATATGCATGCATTGCCAAACCTCCAAAGTCCAGAGACACATGAAGGCCCCCCCCCCACCCACTTCAACCTTTCCAACTGACTTACAAGAGGTTTTAGCATGTCCACATGGACATGCTTGTGACAATTTTCAGATTGAATCAATCTATGTTCTATTTTCACTTATGCACTATTCACTGAATCATTATCTCTGCACCTTGACACCAATTTCGGAATCTTCATCGTTAATTGATGATCTCTCAAGTTGTAACTCTTCTTAATCCCCAGGTCCCAACTCATACCTCCTCTTTACCCTTAGATCCTAAATCATAACTCCTCTCAGACCCTGTAGTCCGATAACTAGTCCTCTCTTCAACAGATCCTGCTTCAGGCTCTAAACTTTTAATCAATGAACTAAGGAACAACACAGTCAGTGCTGCCAAACGGTGCTAACAAATTTCGAGGCAATCACTCATCAGTGTGAATATTATGATCACATTTTGCCCAATACGTAAATAACATGACACAATTATATTGTTTTGCTGAAGATTGCAAACATAAGGATCCATTGATATTATTCTCCTTCGCTTCTGAGCCCCAAACAAACAGATCTCAGATACCCATGTAAAGAGAGAGAATAACTGTATTCCATTGGAAAAAATAACATATGATTTTAAAAATAAAGTCATATTATTCGAACAAATTTGGGAACCGTACTTGGAACACAACAGAGAGGGCCTACCGCCGACCTCCACCCCCTAAAATGACAGAAGGAGAAGAAGACAAAATGAACTGACCCAGTGTGTAAAAGTAGATGACACAATTTTCTTGTTTATTTTCATTGTGTGATGACATTGTTTAATGGGTTTATTGTATTGTATATGCTGAACGTCTAATGGGTTTGGAGGGGAGTGGGAAGGAGGGAGGGGGGAAAAAGGGGAGAAAATGATACTGTGTATATTCAAGAGGGAAATGTTTGTGTGTATTTTGGTTAATATGGTCCACAGAGTGAAAAATTTTTTAAAAATAAAAAAAGAGAGGTTTTCAAAAAAAAAGTGGCAAAATGTTAGCAGCACCACTTAGAGCATGAAAAATTATCTTGAATTAGTATATATTTTACATTTTTGGTTAATCAATTGCATTGATTACTCCTCATTGACCAGACATATTGTCCTTAGTTAAGGCTATTGATTTTTTTTCCCAGTACTTGTCAAATCAAGTTGCAAAGGTCAGTGTGGTTCATTAGAGATAATCATTTAAGCATCTGGATTAACCATTTAACATTCTACCCTTCAAACCCCAGCAAAGCAGGTCCTTCACCCATGTCCAAGAAATTTACAAATGTAATCTACAAATTTACAATGCAACAAAACCTAAGATTGGTGAGATGCAGATGAATTTATTATCATTGAGATTGTGACTTGCAGAAAAATCAAGATGATGCAATTGCAAATAAACGTAAGAGCAGGAAATCTGCAACCTTATAAAATGATCCATATCTTCAACAACAACTTCAACTCTATTGGCGCTGCTCAGCTGAGAGTTTAATACTCAGCATTACATAGTGCTCCAATAGGCTCACGCTTCATTTAACTTGTGCATAGGCTGTGAGAGTAACTGCTCTTGAGAAGGTAGTAGTTTTCCATTTGAAGGAAACTGTACTTACAGAAATTTTTAGGATTTACATCCAGAATTCATTAGACGTTCAGCATGGTAGGAGGCTGTTCCAGCCCACGACCCTGAACCATCTCAATACACCAATTAGCCTACAAACACTGTCCATTTTTAAACAGTGGAGAAAACTAGAGAGCTCAGAGGAAACCCACACAGCACTGGATTCGAACCTAGGTGGTGGTACTGCAATAATGTTGATGTTGCACTTCCATCAGGATGCTCTGTGACTTGTTGAAAAGTTGTAGATGGCATTTCTATACACCTGTCACCTTTTGTCTTGGCATAGTAGCAGCTAATTTGGTGGGTGATATTGGAATAAATGAGGGGAAAGTGTTATTTTATAGATAGCACATATTGTAGCTATAATTATTTATAAGGCGAATGATTGTTTCCGATGGTATGTTAGACGTGCAGATTTTGTTTTGTTCTGGATAGTGTTAGTGATCTTCCATTGGAAGATAACTATGTCTGCCTGAGTTGAGCTCTGCTGGCTGAGAAGAGGGCCCAGATAAATAGGCCAGCATATTTTTGCCGCTTCTCAATCCACTCCTGTCATCTGCAGCATGTGTGGCAAAGACTGCCAGAGTGCAATTCCTAAGCCACATCAGTTGATGCTCAAGGAATTAAGCATAAAGATGAAAAGCATCATTCTAAGAGAATGAATGCTGTCCTGTAGAGCTTCCGCTACTGTTAAGGAAGGTGTTTCTGGCATCTCCATTCCCTTCACTGGTGGACTCCTGCAAGAAGCAAGCTCTACATAATTGAAAGCAAGTAATAGTTTGGGTTCAGGGCAGAGCAGGGATAGTGTACCAATATCTTCATCTACATCAACCTTCGGTGCAAAGATGAAATCTTGGCAGTTATTAATGTTTTAATTGGGGTGAGAATGAATAGACATTTCAGTATTTACAATATTCAAATTGGATTTCTGTGATTTAATTGGATATCACTTGTATTATTCTTTGATCTGACTAGTTAAAATCACTGAGTGTTTAAATTTTAGCGACACTCACTTTGTTTTTTGAACATTTTCATTGTTTTAGTAAGATAAAAGTCTGATAAACATAAGATGTTCAGCTTTCTTTTTGGTCAGTAGAGCTGTAATTAATAACAGTTCTTTGTTTTTGGATTGGAGATCTGCGAAAGAATTTTGAACAAGAGCCAATGGGGAAAGAGGTTCCATTGGATCAAGAGGTTTTACTTCATTGTCGACCCCCAGAGGGTGTTCCGTCTGCAAAAGTAAGTAATAGCACTGCTCGTGAATCCAACAAAAGCCCCCAGATAGCTAACAATACTGTTTCAAAAAGAAATTGTATTTAAAAATAAGAACTCATTCCACAGTGATTGAAGATATTCATGTTTTCTGTTACTTCAGAAAATGTTGACTGAGGTTGAACACCCCTGATCTCCTTTTATAGCCTTGGCAGAAACCTTCCAGAAATAATACACTATTCATTGGCTTATTATATGGGATGATTATTCATTCCAGGTAGATAGGAAAAGATCGAGGTCTCCATTTGGAAATTCCACACACATTCTTTTGATCTCTTTCAAATTGTGTACTTTTAACAAGTGCTTTTCAAAAATGTTCTTGTTATATGTGGTTAACATTAACAATTTAGTATAATATCAGTTTTATTTTCCAAAATGTGTATCTTCTTACATCATCCAAATCAGATATGAGAGCTTATTGATCAAATATTTATTTTCTTGAGTCTCATGGGAATCAGTAAACTTTAACCACACGTATTGTATGACATATTAAAACCAATTTTGCATCACTCTAATCTGACCTGCCAAATTAAACCATCAGTGAAGAAATACATTTTCTAATGACTTAAAAATGTAAACTTTCCTTTCACTGCAATGATTCTTGCTTAAGATCTTATTCTAATCCTGCCCTCCAAAGAGTTGCATGGAGCTTTCTGGTCACATGCAGCTTCAAGCACAATTTAATTTCCCAGGTTTTAAGAATTTTGGAGGACAATTGTTTCCTAAATTATACATGAAGATCCAATCGTCTTCTATGGACTCCAGAGCTGTGCGGCACTCCTTGAGTTCCTCAAACTTGTTGGACCCTTGCCCTTGTCCTGGTCTAGTCTTCCTTTTGGAGCATGGTTCTCAGGGATTCAAGACAACACAATTGACATTCTCAAGCATTTAAAAGACTTGGAAACTTCTTTATGAAAATTGTTAATCAGTTGGCATGGATCATTATGATGCAACTAGAAACCATGCAAAGAGATAATGAATGTGCGTGGCATATGGTTGGTGACTGCTTGCATCCAGGATTTTCAGTGTGCTATCTGGCAGATACACTGAGAATTGCAGACTATGTGACCCATTCTCTGACCTCAATTTTTTTTCTTTAATTTAACTTCGATTGAAATCAGATCATTTGACGTGGTGTTATACTATGTAAATTCATGATGTGTCTGTTTTCGTGTAATTAGTACCATTCATTATTTTGATCTTCAAAAAAAAGTAATTTTAAATATCTTTCTATATCAATTTACATGAAATTCCTAAGAGAACTGAAAATGGTGTTAATCAGGCAGACTGAACTCTGTGCTATTTCTCCAAACACAGAGCCTGTTGCGTAAAGCATCGCATTGGGAGTACAAATTATGTTAAATTTAGGCTTTTTGTCTGTCATGAATTTGTACTTGAAAGGTGGAATGGCTGAAGAACGAAGAGCTGATTGATCCAACTCAAGATTCTAACTTCTACATCACCATGGATCACAATTTAATCATCAAAGAGGCCCGATTATCAGACACAGCAAATTACACATGTGTGGCAAAGAATATTGTAGCCAGAAGGAGAAGCGCAACTGCTGCTGTAACAACATATGGTAACAAGATTTTAGGTCTTTGTTTATTGCTAATAGAAAATAAGCATGAGTATTTAGCTCAAGAATGGAACTTTAAAAGATTATAATGATTACTGAAACTATCCTAGAAATTGAATTTGCATAACAATGTTTTTATTCAGTATTGTGCAGCAGAAAATGGACTCTTTTTACTGTTGCTTGTTCATTGGAATTTCAAATTGGCACTGATTCACCATTGCACTCTGACATACTTTCCACATCAGCCCCATGTGGGGTAATAGCACTTCCCTTTTGGGTACTCACTAAGACAAGTAGGTTTAAATACCACAATCCTGATTGTGTCCCCTGAAGAAATCTCATCCAACTCCCCACAATGTCCTCAATTCTTCAACATGCCTAGCCCAGAGGACCCCAAAACCCAGCAGCAATAGAAATTCACCAAAACAAATGGTTACTCAAACAAAAGTAATTTTTAATTTTCTTTAAACATAAAAATAGGATCAAACTTTAACTTATTACTATTAACTTAACCTAACTTAACTCCCTTCTAATTCTAAGTGCACATGTAGATGTGCACAAGTGCACAGAAAAGTTATTTGATTCACAGTCCAATCTCATTTCTCACTCCTCCAAGTTCACTGGTATCAGGCAATTCTTATACTGTGCACAGAATTTAATATTTATGAATTTTCACCAAGCTCTGGTACTTAAATGGTTACTGATCAGGAAGGTTCTTGTCAGTTTCAGAGAGAGATTTGTTGCTCGTTGGACACACACAAACTGATTTACTTCCATCAGTCACTTCAGTGTCTTGCTGAAGAAATTTGCCCCATCTAGGTTTTCCAAATGATGACCTTTTCTTCTGCAAGTCACCACAGAGTTCCTTTTTGTTTCCCTTATTTCAGGTGAAACACTCTAGCCAGCCATTTTCTCTTGTATGGACCACAATGTTTTGCAACAGGCTGAACTCAGAACTCACAACCCATCTTCAAAATGGGGATTCAACAAGCTGCCAGCTTGCCATGACTGCAGAAACCAGTTCCCTCTCTCTCAGTCTCTCTCTTAGAGATAGCCTGTTTGGTCTTCTCTCTCTCTCTCTCTCTCTCTCTCTCTCTCTCTTTGCAAAACCACATGACCTTCTTAGAACAGCAAACTGCAACCAGACATATTGCAGCACCGGACCCAAACTTCTGAGCCGGTTCATCTGTTACTTTCTAAACAATAATCCATTACTCCACAGCATGTCCAATTAATACCTACATGTGAAGTCTCTTGAGCTCGGGTTCTTCTATTTGCACCTCCTTGTGAAAACCTTAAGCAAAACAGTTTTTATGTTCTTTATAAAAGTACTGGGCCCAGAGGGTCTGGTTTGAGCACAGCTCTTGCATTTTAAATGAGATCTGATTTGTGAAGTGTCTGTGTTTGTTTGTGACCTACACTACCCCCACAATGCATCTCCTTCAAAAACATATCTATATACAATATAAAATATGATACCCATCACAACTGTATATCTTAAGTTGTTCACAAGAATATTGCATACATTTAAAATCAAAAATTGCCATCGTCACTTCAATTAAGAATAACTTCCTCTTTCTGTGCATGCAATTACTGCATCTTTCAGTCAGAAATTCATTAATATTATAACCATCTTTCGAAAGCAATTCCAAAATACTTTAAAGTAATCATCTGGAAATCATTGTTGAAAATCCTCACTATATTTTTACCACAATGACTCGACCTAAACTAATATGTTGATCTCACTCTGCTGTACTACATAATGCTAATTGCAAAACTCTCATGTAATCGGAGTTCTTCTAAACAATAATGAGTGTTATGAATCTGCCTTTTATACCTTCTCTGATTGTATGTCCATGGTTGCTTTCAAAAGCTATCTGAGTGTTTTTCTTTTATTTCTGACAATTGAATTCCACTGTATAACCTGAAGGCATAATAATAGCATCACCTTTCATTGTAAACAGGATGTATGTGTAGTTCAGAAGAAATGGGAGCAGGAGTAGGCCACCCAACCTGTCGAGCCAACTCTGCCATTCAGTGAGATCATGGCTGGTCTGATAGGTTCATTTCCACCAACTTGCCTTTTCCTTGATTCTTAATTCCCTAACTTTGTAAAAATCTATCCAGCCTTGTATTAAGTCTATTCGCTGAGGTCGCCTCCACTGCTTCAATAGGCAGCAAATTCAATAGATTTACCACCCTCTGAGAAAAGCGGTTCCTCCTCATCTCCATCCTAAATCTACTACCCTGGATCTTGAGGATATGTCCCCTAGTTCTAGTCTCTTCCACCAATGGGAACAACTTACCTACCTCAATCTATGCCTTTCATAATTTTATACGTCTCTGTAAGATTCCCCTCTCACTCTTTTAAACTTCAGCAAGTGCAGCCCCAGATGATTCAATCTCACATATTCATTCACATATCTATTGCTTTAATTTCTCCAGCCATGAACTAGAAAAAGTCCTTGGTATAATTTTACAAGCTATTTTTTGTTAACACAAGATCAGAATGGCTTGGTTCAAGCAGTATGCTTATCTACACTCTTGCAAGTTATCCAGTGTTCCACATTTTCCATCACATCCATGGATTATCATCTCTAACTTCAATAAAATTACCTTTGTCACAACTATTAGAGGAACAGTCAAAGGTTGCTGGACCTTGCTGGTAAAAGTTGACAGTTCCAAACAGATCTGCTAGCCCTTAACTACTAGCAGAAATCAAAATAAGCCCTGAACCTCCATGAACATGTTGTCAAACTATCAAACCCCAGTGACACAGTTCCATCTTGCTGAAATTTGCCATACTTAAAATCTTTTGGATAGTGTGGCATGTTAAGGCAGGTACGAAGAGGCTATTGCCCAAGTTCAGTCCTGACCTCCAGTGCTGTCTTTTGTAGAGTTTTCATGCTATCCATGTAACTGCATGGTTTTCCTATGGGGTCTCTACTGTTCTTCCATTTCAAAGATTTGCAAGTCAGTAGCTTAACTTGGTCATTGAGGTTAGCTGTTGGTGTGTGGGTGTCTGTAGAATCTAGAGGAAATTGACCAAATGGTGGGGAAAAAAAAGGGGATTAGTCTAAGTGGGTGCTTCCCCAGCTGGTGTGGAGTCCAGTTAAGGACTTGGGTCTGTGCTGGATGACTCTAAAATCCGAATTGTAGATTTCAGTCTCCCCTTGCAGTAAACTTTGCTGGGGTGTCCTGTTTTCTTGGATAGCAGTATGGCCTGGATGTTGGCCAGGACCCCACCCAGGCAGTGGTCACCCCACTCAGCAACTTGTTGAGTTCCTCATCATTGCAGATGGTGGATTGGAGGAAGTTGGGGACAATCCTGGTTGTCTTGTTAACATAAGCTGTATTGCCGGCCAGTTCTAGGATCTCAGATGTCAGGTACTTGAGGATGGTGACCAAATGGACTGGAGTGCAGGCACCAACCCACTTGGTGTGGTGACCCTTCCATGACAGCCAGTGAATGCAGTCCACAAGAATCAACCAGCCAACCTGAGAGGAATGAGTCTTCATCTTAATGTGTCCTTTGTCTCACATTTGTCCATGACCTGACATTGTCCAAGTTGAGAATGACCATTCTCAATGCTAGATTTCAATGTTGGGCTGTGGATGTGAAGCAAAAGTAATTTTTAAAAAAATAGTTTAGTCTGATGTTTCAGCTTTTTAAAAAATGCCCATCTTCATAAAATTAATTATTTTTAATAGTTTTGAAAATCCTGAATATCAGAGATATTCTATGACACATAGAGCACTCCCAGCAAGATTTAGCATCCATTGTGCATCTGGTAAATCAAAATGAATCCAATTGTATTTGCACAATAGGAGAATCCTCAGAACTAGGAGTGAACACTTTCTGTAATGTGTTGGAGTGGCAATTCTTCACCCTGACACCTATCATCATTTTGGCCCTCTGTCAGAGACCAGGATGCTTTAGACCAGCCAATCTCAACAGGGAAAACAGCTCATTTAAGGGGGGACCACAGAATGAAATCATCATTTTTTTCAATGTAGTTGGTAGGAGAGAAGTACAGAAGAAACCAACTTGATTTGATTTTTCTACAGGATCCAAAGGGGACCACAGCCAAAGAGGTTGAGAATGGCTGCTTTAGACCAATGAAATTGGCCTCTTGCATCTAAATCCGGTGACTCGTTAGTGATTATAGATATGAGGCCTAGGGGAATTTTTGGCCAGGCTTGTAATGTTTTATAATCTTGAAAAAGTATAAATAAATTTCTTGTATGATCATTGAGTGTTTTAAAATAGGTAAATCAGTACAATAAATTGCTCAATATAGTCCATGGAGAAACAACAAACCCTGAGCACAAAAGTCAATTGGGCTCTTGGTTCAACAGTCAAGTGTTGACCTCCTGCTACCAAAAGTGTTGTTGCATTTGGCCTCTTTTTCTTGGGTCTCTGTGAGCCAAACTAATGCAAAATTCCTTTTAGTTCATGAAGAGACCAATAATCAACGTTTTCCTATTATTCAAAAGCTAATTGATTTTCACCAGTTAGCCAGATTCACACAAGATACAGAGCCTCACATTGTGAAAATAAGCACATCAAAACCACAGCAGCAAAACAGACAAACATTAGATTTTTATAGATTTTCAATCTCTGGATCTCTAAGTGGCAGGTAATAAAAGTTCTTTGAATGGTATTTGCAAATGAGTTCTCATTACCTGCTAACTTCTTCACTGTTCAAAATCATTTGCTATAAATGCAAGAAAATGTAATATTTGACAAGAGCAGAGAATTTTTTTGTCTACAAACACATTCCATTTGTTTTGGAAATTTTGGAAAATACACATTTTTAATCCATTGCAGACCAAGCCAGCATTTATTGTCCATCTCTCATATTCCTGAGGAGATGGTGATGAGTTGCCTTCCAATCACACAAGGAATGTATGCCCACAGTTAATTTTGTAGATAGTATGTTGTAGTCAAAGTGTGCCATTGATGGATCAAGTGAAGGTTTTGTTCTGGTGGTGTTAGGCTTCTGGACTGTTGTTGGAACTGCACTCATCTTGGCAAGAGGAGAGTATTCCATCATCGTATCTACCTGTCCCTTGCACAGAACAGGCAGGTTTTGGTGAATCTGATGGTTTGCACTCTGCAGAACACCCAGTCTCATTTGCTGTTACCGTTGCACTATTAATATGATAGGTCTAGTCAGCAAGCAAAGCAGGTTGCACTATTGGAAATCTGTCAGCATCAAATTTGCACTCACTGTCACCACCTGGAAGAACAAGCTGAAAGGAGGAGTTGTATCCTTTGTCATTCCCATTAGTATTAATGCTATGGCTGGTGCACATAAAATTCAGCTCAGAGTGGACCCTGCCATTCCTTCAATAAATGCAATACAAATGAAATAACCAGGAGCACCAAATTAACTATTAACTTCTTCCCACTGTGGCATTTTACATGTGAATCAAATGGAAGAAATTCCCATTTATACCACACATCTTTATTTAAACGTTTGTAAAAATGCAGTCATTTGGGAAAAGTATTTCCTCCATGTCCCAAGGTTAAGAAATAATGTAGAAAAAGAAGGGAGCAAATTGCTGATGTCCTTCAAATTTGTCCAATGAAGCAATTTATACGCATCCTGCCCCTCCTCAGTGCCTTGCCCATGAGCATTGTGGGAGTGGCAGGATGAAAAAATATATTGGGGAAAACATCTTGGAAATGCCTCTTCTATTCCAAGAGATCAAACAGAAGACCTTGAGACGAATATTCTCTCGTACCTATCCACTTACTTTTCGTATTTTGTATCCTATCAAATTGTAGAAAGTTAAGGAACAGAAGGAGGTAATTTTATCCCTCTTGTCCATACCAGCTGAAAAGGAACTGTAGAAAAGAAAACCTAGAACATACCTGTTGCTAAAGACACATGTTTAGGATAGCTTGACTCATGTTACAGTTAGCAGAATGCTATTAAAGCACCAGTGGCCCAGGTTCAAAACAGGTATGATCTGTAAAGAGTCTGTACATCCTCCCTGTGACCATGTGGGTTTATTCTGGGTGCGCCGGTTTCTTCCCATGTAGCAAAGCCGTGTCAGTAGGTTAATTAGTCACATTGGCGTAATTGGGCAGCACTTGCGAATTGAACTGGAAGGGCCTCTTTCCATGATTGATGTATCTAGTCAAATGCTGCTCCACTACCCTTTCAAGCAGCATGTTTCAGATCTGTTCTACTTCAAAGTAGAGATTTCTCTCAAGTAAATTATCCCTCTTATACAAATGGTAAAACTGTAAATCCATTGTCTGCTAACACAGTCAAATCTCCATAACTTCCATGTAAAAGGTATGACTAAACAAAATATTCATATGTCTTGCATTTGTCCACACTGGTGACCCAAGAGCCCTCTTCTTGAGAATTATGTGTAATCTTTTAAACTGTTTTAAAGATCTTAATCACATTTCTGCAGTTTCTGCTCATCTAAGAAGCACGCCTAATTCTGAAGTGATAACTGAAGTAAGTCTTTAATATGGTATCAATCTTGTTGCCATTTTCTGAAATGTTTCAATGTGAAAGCATGACAATTATTGGAAATTGTCTGGAATTATTGGAAATGCCCCATGACAGCCATAACAAGAACACCACTGACCACCTCACACAAGAGTCACAACACAGGCCCTGCCACCACCTTCCCCGAACCTAAATGGAATATGCAGCTGGGAGCTGCACACACATCATTACTCAGTATTCTGTCACCTGAATTTTTGAAAAATTCCTAAAGGCAATGTACTGTATCTGCACTCTATATTTGCTTTAGAGATGCATTTTAAGTTGCATGTGTATTTTAAGATGTTTATCTTTTGGATCTTTCTCCCCAACAATATAAAATTCACAACATTTTGTATACACATGCATGACAGTGCCCAACGTAAATTGAATTATTCCAGATCTGAGCATATTGCCCCCTCCCCCATCATATCCATCTCTCTCCAGGGTCTATTTTTCTCATTTAAGGTCTTGACATTCACACATGTTTTTGTATCATCTCCAATCTGCAATTTCCCCAATGCCTTAATCCAAATCATAAATATTTATGTTGCAGAATAGCAGCCCTGGGGGACATCAAGTAATAGTATACTTAAAAAAAAACATTGCTATTAATGTTGGATCTTTTATTTACAACAAGGTAAACAATTCCTCTTCCAATCAGAACCTGTTTTCAAATCCCATGGGATTTCATTTTATTATATGATATTTTTGCACTTGATCTAAGGGTTTAAGAATAAATTAAGATGCACAATGTGAACTACATGGTATGTAGAATTTAACATTCATATAATTCAGCCTGGTTGATAAGGCATGACATTTCTTTAATGCAATTTCTATTAAAACTCAAGGCCTCTCTTGTCAAAATAAATGAAAAGTATACAATGCAGGGGATTGGTTTGTCTGTCTCCTAGCTGCACAGCAATCATGGATACTCCCACTCCCACATGGTCTCAGATGTGGAAGTGCCAGGTGGAGATTGAATGCTAATGAAGGCCATCAATCAAGGATAGTGACATCATGGGAATTACAGGCAAGTGTCATTGTGTTCAAGAATGACATAATTTCCCAAGGAGGGGAAATAGTCTACAGTTCTCACCAAGAACACATAATTGAAAAGGATAGTTGAAGGTTGTGACTGGATAAAATGGGGGAAATGGTTTTTGCCCTAACCAGATTGTGAAAATTGTGGCCCCTGCCCCTTTCAAACTCTCTCCTGTATTCCCTGATCCACCCTCCTACACAGTTGCACATAGATTTGCCATTTGGTGCACTACCACTTTGGCCTTGATCTTGCCTCATAGTTATCACAGCATTTAAAGAAGCTGTTCACTCATTTGGACCCATGCTCGCTTCCTCAAGGGCAAATCTTGTTTGTCTCAATCATAATCACTTTATTTCCCTGAAACCAAGCATTTTATTTTCCCCTCTCATATGAGCTAATCAGCTCATATTTGCATATTTTGCAATTAACCCATACCAAAGGATAATTTACAGCAGCTAGTGACAGAATTAAAATATCTTTGACACACAATGAAAATCATAGAGCCCTTTTAGTCTGTGCTGAAATACTATTCTGCTAGTTCCATTGACTTGGACCCAGTCCATAACCCTCCTGACCTCTCCCATCCATGTATCTATACAATTTATTCTTAAAATTTAAGAGTGAGCCTGAATTCACCACATCATATGGTAGCTTATTCCACACTCCCGCCATCCTCTGAGTGACAAAGTTCCTTCTAAACCTTTCCCCGTTCACCCTAAAGCCATGACCTCTCATATTTATTTCTCCTAATTTAAATGGAAAGAATCTGCTCGCATTTATTCTGTTCAAACCCCTCACAATTTTGTAAACCTCTATTAAATCTCCTCTCATTCTTCTTCAGTTCAAGAAATAAAGTCCTAACCTGTTTAATCTTTCCCTGTAACTCAATTCCTGAAGACCCAGAAACATCTAGTAAATCTTCTTGGCACTCTTTCAATCTTACTGATATCCTTCCCATAGTTAGGCAACCAGAACTTCACAGAATACTCCAGATTTGGCCTCACCAATGTCTTGTATAACTTCACCATAACATCCCAACTCCTATACTCATACTTCAATCTATAATGGCCAAGATGCTGAAAGCTTTCTTTACAACCCTGTCTACCTGTGATAGTTCAGAGAATTATGAATCTGTATTCCCACATTCCTTTGTTCCTCCCACTCCTCAATGCCTGACCATTCACTATGTATGTACTAACTTTGTTTGTCATTCCAAAATGTAACATCTCACATCTATCTGTATTAAATTCCATCTGCCATTTTCTGATCCATTTGATCCAGATCCCTCTGCAAGCTTTGAAAGCCTCCAATCTTAGTGTCATCAACAAATTTGCTGATCCAATTTACCACATTATCTTCCAGATCATTAATATAGACAACAAACAACAATGGTCCCAGCAACAATCTCTGAGGCACACTACTAATTACAGACTGAGAAGTAATCATCCACCACTGCTCTCTGGCTTCTCCCGTCCAGCCATTGTTGAATCCAGTTAACTACTTCACCGTGAAATCCCAGCGTCTAAACCTTCCTGACTAACCTCCCATGTGGGACCTTGTCAACATCCACAGCCTTTCCTTCATCTACTTTCTTGGTAACCTCATAAAACTCTAAGATTGGTTAAACATGACCTACCACACACAAACCCATGCCGACTATCCTTAATCAGCACTTGGCTGTCCAAATACTTGTATATCTGATCTCTCAGAACACTCTCCAATAATTTATCTACTACTGACTTCAGGCTCAATCACCTGTAATTTTATGGTTTACTTTTCGAGCCTTTTATAAACAACAGAACAACATGAGCTAAAACCAGCCTTAGCCGTCAGCCCAGCAGAGTTCCCAATAGTGGCCCTGGCACTACAGCAGCTCTCACTGAACAACATGAGCTACCCTCCAATCCTCCAGCACCTCACCTGTGGCTAAGGACATTTCAAATATTTCTATTAGGACTCCTGCAATTTCTGCACTAGTCTCCCTCAAGGTCCGAGAGAATATCATGGCAGACCCGGGGTATTTATCTATATTTATTTGCTGTATGGCATCAAGCACCTCCTCCTCTTTAATCTCTATATGTTTCATGACACCACTGCTTGTTTCCCTTCCTTCCTTGTATACTATGCCAGTTTCCTGAGTAAATACTGATGGAAAATAAAAACTGTTTAAGATCTCCCCCATCTCGTGAGGCTCCACACATAGACGGCCACTCTGAACTTCTAGGGACCAATTTTGTCCCTTACTATCCTTTTACTCTTAATATACTTTTAGAAACCCTTTCAGATTTACCTTCACATTATCTTCCATAAGCAACCTTGTTTTTTTTTACTTCCTGATTTCCTCCTTAAGTATTTTCTATACACTTCTAGTAATTTTCTCCTTGTTGCCTATACCTGCTATATATCTCTTCTTCATAACCAGATCACCAATATCCCTTGAAAAACCAAGGTTCCCTTTGCCTGTTAATTTTGCCTTTAATCCTGACAGGAACATGCAAACTCTGCACTCTCAAAATTTCACTTTGAAGACAGAACCTGGCAATTTTATGACCTTGGTGTGACAATTATCAATGAAACACAAAAGTTTGCAGATACTGTGATTGTGGTAAAAACACGCCAAAATGCTGGAGGAACTCAGCTGGTCTTGTAGCATCCATAGGAGAGATAAAAAAAATTATTGCTGATGTTTTGGGCCTGAGCCCTTCAAGGAATAAGCAAAGGATATGAACAGTTATCCATTTATAGCTACAAGATTTTAAAAATGCTTAAAATGTAGATAAGAATTGATTTTCACCTGGTAGTTCACCCTTACAGATGAGCACGAGTCCAGTGATTCCAGTGATAGGAACAGCTGTATGAAGTTTTTTTTAAATTAATAAATGTTAGCAATACATCACAGTCGAAGGCCCTTCCAGCCCACATTGCTCATTTACATCCAATTAACTTACTAACGTTTTGAATTTGGGAGCTCCCAGAGAAAACCCATGCAGCTCACAGAGTGAACGTACAAACGCCTTACAGAAAATGTTGTATTCAAACCCATTTTGGGTAACGGCATTGTGCTAACCACTTCACTAACTGTGCCACCATGTTGGATTTGCAGTCCACTTTAAACTCTATTCAGATAAACACAAATTCTGACCTTTGGGTAAAAACACAATGCTGAAGAAACTCAACTATTCAAATAATTTATGGTTCATGACCAACATTTCAAGCTTGAGCCTTTCATCAAGATATGGAAAAATGTCAGCCAGTGTCTAAGCAAAATGGTAGGGGAAGGAGCATGATCTCAAAGGCAGGAGGCGATAGGTGGATAAGGAAGGGAGGGCAGAGCAATAAGAAGGGGATGGAAGGATGGCTCTAGGATTAGAGAGGGAAGGAGGTGGAGTGCTAGGGTAAAGAAGACAAAAGGAAGATAAGGAGAATAGAGAATAGGTAAGCAGAAACCAGAGAAGTCGATGTTAATGTCATCTAGCAGGAGAGTACCCAGATGAAAAATCAAATGTTGTTCTTCCAATTTACGGGTGGTTTTGGTTGGATAATAAACATGGTGATAAACAGACATGTGAGCATGGTAGTGGGGCGCGGATTTGAAGTGGTTGTCCACTGGGAGATCCCTGCCATTGATGCGGACAGAGTGAAGGTGCTCAGCGAAGCGATCTCCCAGTCTCTGTCTAGTCTCTCTGCTGTAGAGAAGGCCACAAAGGAAACACTTGAAGCAATAGAAAAATCCCTCAGATACATGTGAAGTGTTGCTTCACTTGAAAGGACTATTTGGGGCTCTGAATGCTCTGCCCTCCACTCTCTCCACAACAGTCCCAACCTCTCTATCAAACCCGCAGTCAAGGATGGTGGTGCTGTGGTCTGGTGCATTAACCTCTAGATTGCCGAGGCCAGTTGTCAACTCTAACACCCTCTCCTACTTACAACTTCCACAGGTCCCCACGATAGCTACCATCTGCACAACATCTCCAACCTCATCACCTCTAGTCACCTCCCTCCCACAGCCTCCAATCACATTGTTTCCCATCCCTGCACTGCCTGATTCTACCTTTTACCCAAGATACGAAAACCCAATCATCCAGCTAGACGCATTGTTACCGCTTGCTCTTGCGCCACCGCACTAGTATCATCTTGCCTTGATTCATTTTCTCCCCTGGTTCAATCCCTCCCCACCTACATCTCTGATATCTCACATGCCCTCGATCTCCAATGGCTTCAAATTCTCTGAACTTGACCGCCTCATTTTTACTATGGATGTCCAATCCATTTCTTCTTTTTTTTTCTTTGGCTTGGCTTCGCGGACGAAGATTTATGGAGGGGGTAAAAGTTCACGTCAGCTGCAGGCTCGTTTGTGGCTGACAAGTCCGATGCGGGACAGGCAGACACGGTTGCAGCGGCTGCAGGGGAAAATTGGTTGGTTGGGGTTGGGTGTTGGGTTTTTCCTCCTTTGCCTTTTGTCAGTGAGGTGGGCTCTGCGGTCTTCTTCAAAGGAGGTTGCTGCCCGCCAAACTGTGAGGCGCCAAGATGCACGGTTTGAGGCGTTATCAGCCCAATGGCAGTGGTCAATGTGGCAGGCACCAAGAGATTTCTTTAGGCAGTCCTTGTACTTTTTCTTTGGTGCACCTCTGTCACGGTGGCCAGTGGAGAGCTCGCCATATAACACAATCTTGGGAAGGCGATGGTCCTCCATTCTGGAGACGTGACCCATCCAGCGCAGCTGGATCTTCAGCAGCGTGGACTCGATGCTGTCGTCCTCTGCCACCTCAAGTACTTCGACATTAGGGATGAAAGCGCTCCAATGGATGTTGAGGATGGAGCGGAGACAACGCTGGTGGAAGCGTTCTAGGAGCCGTAGGTGATGCCGGTAGAGGACCCATGATTTGGAGCCGAACAGGAGTGTGGGTATGACAACGGCTCTGTATACGCTTATCTTTGTGAGGTTTTTCAGTTGGTTGTTTTTCCAGACTCTTTTGTGTAGTCTTCCAAAGGCGCTATTTTCCTTGGCGAGTCTGTTGTCTATCTCATTGTCGATCCTTGCATCTGATGAAATGGTGCAGCCGAGATAGGTAAACTGGTTGATCGTTTTGAGTTTTGTGTGCCCGATGGAGATGTGGGGGGGCTGGTAGTCATGGTGGGGAGCTGGCTGATGGAGGACCTCAGTTTTCTTCAGGCTGACTTCCAGGCCAAACATTTTGGCAGTTTCCGCAAAGCAGGACGTCAAGCGCTGAAGAGCTGGCTCTGAATGGGCAACTAAATTTACACCGCCATCTTCTGTACAGATGATCTCAAAGCATTTTGTTTGTTTCTTGACAAGAGACCCAACCACTCACTACGGAGTGTGCCCTCTTTCCAATCATTGCTAACCAACTATAAAAGTGTTGGGAGTCTCTTGCAGTGTGCATGCTCAATAGCAATGTGTGTTACCTATTACTTACTGAACAGAGATTATTTAACCTATTGGTTCTCTGCCATTTCCAAACATCTCAATCTTTTCTCTCTTTCCCTTCGACTCCTCCATAACCCTGGTATGCCCATTATATCTTCTTTAATGTTTTGGCACTTACTATTTACAATGGGAAACAAACCATCTTTCGATATTGGAGCAACTGGCAAGTAGCCACATGATCAGGGGAAGAATGTGTAACCTTCACACTTGACCTCCAAAATGGCAAGTCTGAGTGGCCACTCCTTAGAGTTGTCAACACAAGGGTGCAATGCCTCTATCACTAATATTATACCTCTTTCCATGGTTAATTGCCAGATACTTTGATATATCTCCATTAGTTCATTGAGAAGAATTCGATGCAGGTGCCTGCTAAGCCCAATGGGTAGTAGGTCTCTTCAGAAGGCTAATAAAATCAGCTTTTCTGTTGGAAAGAGAGAACTCCAAAAAGGTCAAGGCTCAGTCTCTCTATCGGTGAAACATGTGACATAGTCGGTGCTTCCAGATTTTTTCTTGTCCACCTTTCAGTAGTATAGTTGCAGGTCCCACCACAGTACAACATAAGGTCTTGTTTCTCATGTATCCAATGCACCTTCCCTGCCTTCTCCCCTTCATCAATCTGAAAACCTCCAAATACCCACAAAATAAGCATTGTACTTGACAAATTTCTGCCAAAAATATTTCAGTAAGAATTGAAATACATTTTCCTCCGGTAGAACCATCACAACTTTAAATATCTACCTGCTGTAATCTTGTGCCTGTTTTGTTGATCATTTTCCCAAACCCAAGAATACCATTTTGTGTTTGACTTTATTCAATTTCAAACTGAGCAAGAAGATTCAACAATTTGAACTGAAGATGTCAAATACAACAATAATCTGCCTGCCCAATTGGTTGGTGCCTCAATTAGTAAATTTTTTAATCCTCAACTTCAGTAATGTTTATATATTGTTTAATTATTCTCCAAGCTATAATAATAGACCTAATTTTGTGCTCTGTCTAGGCTAGTCTAACCATACTAAGTACAACAGCTCTTGAAAAAAAATTAAAGTGCAGAATATAGAGCTATAGAGAAAAGTTGCTCTAATAGGGCAAGGGCCATGATAAGGCAGGGTTTGTGAGATTATTAGAACATATTTTACTAATGAGGAGAAGAGAGCACGGCCAAGTCCTTTGATATGTTGGCTGCTTTTCAAAAGCAATGGGATGTTTAGACAGAGCTGATGGAGGGGGTGTTGGTCTGTGTGATGCCCCGAGCTGTGTTCATAAGCTCTGAAGTTTCTTTCCATCTTGGGCAGAGCAGATCCCATTCCAAACTGTGATGCATCCAATCAGGTCACTTCCTTTGGTGCACATATAAAAATAGGCAAAAATCAGCGTGGACATGGTGAGGATTCCTTTAGCTTCTAAGAAGAGGAGGCATTGGTGTGCTTTATTTGTCATAATGTTAACATTGTTGGACCAGGAGAGATTGTGATATTTAGACTGAAAAAGCATAAAACTTTCTGTCATCTCCACCTCAGCACCCTTAATCCAGATAGGGCATGTGTTCTGCACAAGTTCATGAAGTCAATGGCCAACTTCTGCATTTTCTTGTTGTGAGAGCTAGTAACTAGAAGACATCCTCCATATAAGGTACTCTGTAATCTATAGGATTGATATTAAACTCCATCAAGATGGTGAATAGGTAATCCAGAACCTCTTAAGGTGCAGCTTCCATTACTTAGAACACCCTTGAGTGAAAACCATTACAGATGGCAGTCATTCATTTTGGATTCTCTTCATCTTGCCAGAATATCTTCAATACTTTCAGATTAGAGATTTTTTTTTCGTATCAGGCACTGTCCATTGAATGCGAAGCAGCCATTTAAGGTGTCTGCCTTGAATCTGTCCTGAGGCAAACTTCAATAATTCTGTACATCTGTGAAGACCTCTGGTTTCCAACATAACTGATAAAAGCCTTCTATCAGACCACACTTCATTACTTTCTAAAGCAATAACTTCTCTGCAGAAACCCTTCTTGCTCTTGATTTTCCTCAATACCAGGAAACTGGAAGAAAAGCATAAACAGTAAATACAATTTTGCTCTTTAGTCATTTTGACCCATCACACATTCAGTCAGCTGCAAAAGAAAAAGGTGGCAGTGAGTAAAACCAAAGAGTAAAATTGCAATGATCAATTGGAAGAATAATTAACAAGCTTGTTGATGAACAGAGTACATCAATTTAAATGGAAAGCAAATGTTTTATTTTTAAAGGTTATGGATCATTTTAATATTATTAAGGCAGTTAGATAAAGTGAATTTGAAAGATTAAAAACTGCTTTAGGCTTTGAGAGAAATTTATTTTTCTATTTCTTATTGATGTGAAAGGTCTTATGATTGCCATTATCAGGAAAAAAAATCCACATTGAAATAAATTATAAATATTTCAAGGCCATAAAAATATTACCACATTGCCTTGCAGAATATTATCATCTTGCCTATGCCTGATGGAAAGTTTAGATTAATTTTACATTTCACAGAGAAACTTGCTGTTGGCTGCAACAATCCTTTAAAAATGCTTCAATAATCAGGGGGAAAATGTAATTTTCAAAGATATGGTTTAAATCCTGGAAAATAACTCAACTACATGAAAATTATTATACAAGATTCAAAAATTATCAAATCAAAAACTATAAATTACTGAATTTGCATAAACTGGTGTCATATCCATGTCATAGTTTTTCAAGTTGATGTTCCCTCAATATTAACTTGAGGAAGAATTGCCAATGACATGGTATTACTTACCATCCTTGAACATCCTGAAATATTTCATAACTATAATATGTGAAGTTATTTCTGTAATGTCGAAAACAGGCAGACAGTTTGCACAGTAAGGATCCCACAAACGTGATAATGACTCGATAAACTATTCAGCAACATTGAGTAATTTAATATTTGCCTGAAGAAAATGAACAATTACTCAGCGTGTTAAAAATGATGCTACATATTCCTATACATCCATCTGAGAAGATGAGCATACCCTTGATCGAAAGTTTCAGCAAAGAGAGGATCACTGAAAATTCAGTCCACCCTTAGTTCTGCACAAGGAGCATCAGTCTGAATATTTGAGCTTGTATTTCTGAATTGGCACTTGTTCTCACAATTTTCAGACTCAGAGCTGTATGTCTTATTCTCAACGCCATTTTGTTGACTCAACTGTGATTTTGTTAATCCAGCGTGTTATATTTTGATGCACGAATTAACCATTAAATAGGAAATCCTCATGGTCTGTAAACACTGAAACAATGTAGTTGACTCACTCTTTTGGTTGTTTTTTTCACTTTATTCATTGGTAAGTGATGCTGTAGCATGTGGTGCGATTTATATTGTCTCATTGATATTTCCTATTAAGGTTGTTCAACACTAAACAAATGCCTCAGCCTTCTGTGTCAGTATTTATTCACTTCACGTTCTTTTCTTATTGCTTCATGCTTTGGGGAATAATGTATTTTACTGCTTACAAATGGAACATGAGTGTTTGAAAAGCTGTTAATACACTCCCTCAAAGTGACTTTTCAAATGCTGTTTATTAGTCAATATGATATTAATGAACTACAGCATCAGACATTTTGGCAGGTGGTACTCATTTGGTACTTGTGTTTTATAACTAAAAATGAGCATTTATGCAATGTGTTGCAGTAAAACTCAACAAAACCTCGGCAATAAAACAAGCGCAGTGCTGTCTGCCATTTGTTCTATCTACAGGACCAATAATAACATCTCTTTAGAAATTAAATTATTTTATCTTCTTGATGAAATAAGATTATATAATACTGTACTAGAGTTCATCAAACCAAAAAATATATTGGCCTGGCTTTTATTTGGAAGTACTTGGAATAATGTGTGCATGTGTCAGCAATTTTGGGATACCCAGCAATTGTGTAGGATGTGCAAATCCCAAATGTTCTGGCAGCTGCTTAACAAAGTTATCACCATTGCACACTCTCACATTTTTCACGATGACCTGTGTGAAGCGTGAAAGTGCAGCAATTTACAAGTTAGCTTGGGGAATCTATTGAAACAACTTGTGACTAGTTAACCTAATATGGGGAGTTCTACTTAATTCATCTGCCATGGATTAAAGTGTACTTTAGTATTATTTATTAGCTTTAATTGTTTAAATTCATTTGTAAGATTTAAGTGATTTTGGTTTTTTTTTAAATCTTGCATGTTTAAATTTATTTCACTGCTATTTTAATCAGTTCAAAAACTGTCCATGTATAAAAGCACTGTAAGAAGATTTGAAAACATTCATAGTTTTTCTGGTGGTTTTGCAGCCAGTTAAACCTAGTGCAGCTTTGCTGCCTGAGTAAGTAATATTCTGCAACTTCAGTCAGAAAACCCACCTCACATAGTGGGATTTATATGAAAGAGGCCCCGGTCAGGGCATTGTAGCTGAGGTTGGAACTGGATTTTTGCAGGAAGTTCTCAGCAAAGTAAGGAAGAGGGAAGTGGAAGGGGAGAACATGCAGATTGCAATGAGCTGCAAAATCTGGTCTGTTGTGAAAGGTCTTGCAGTTTGTTATTAACCTTTGATAAGTATTCTCTTTCACATATTTTGCTAAAATGTGTTAATCATCAATACCTTTGTATCTTTGCCATTAACATTATTATATTGAGACAATTTAATTATGTATTTATGGAGATTACATTTGTAAACGATTACAATGGGAGAGAAATGTTTTTAAATGTCCTGAGGTCATCAGATGTGCAAAGTGAGCCTTTTTCAGTTCATCTTTTACATTTAGGACTTTCATGGATGTAACAAGTTGGACCTAATATGATTGGTATATTGGTTGAATGCTTTTATTTCACTTGGGTGAGCTAGACTAATTTAAAATTTTCAATTACTTTTATTAACAGCATGGTAGAAGCTGCTTTCGGCTATTTAAACCCATGTTGCTCAATCACACCCAAGTTAACCTGCAACCCCATATGTTTTGAAGGGTGGGAGGAAAACCAAGCATTCCAGACGAAATCCACATTCACAGAATGTACAAACTTCTTACAGACAGTGCTGGATTGCTGGCACTCCAATAGCATTGCGCTAACCGCTACACTGACCGCACTGTACTATTACTGCTAACTTATATTGACACAATATGAGTTGGAGACTGCAAAATAAAAGTGATTAAAAGGGATTACAAATAGACATTGTCATTTTGTTCATTTGCTAATCTGCATTCCTGACCAAAATATATTTGTGACTCAAAATTCTCAGAATCCTTTGCACGGGTTTTCATGTATTCCTATCAACAGTATTTCTTGTGTATACAAATAATAGAACATTTTTGATTTATTGTGTTACTTCTTGATTCTTAGAGATATTTGGTGTATTTATTGGTTGCCCCTTTTGAACAGTAAATGGTGGCTGGTCCACATGGACAGAGTGGTGGTCCTGTAGCACTACCTGTGGTAGAGGATGGCAGAAAAGAACACGCACTTGTACCAACCCTAGCCCTCAGAATGGTGGATCATTGTGTGATGGAGAGAACATCCAGAAAACTACCTGCACTACCTTGTGTCCAGGTAAATGATTAATTTTTAGTTCTTTGTTATACGTTCCAATTGCCCAATCGCAACTAGAATTTGGGGTAATAAATGGTGAATGAGAAAATAGAGAATCATGGAAAATAATAGACACATGTAGCATGTATATAAAGCACTGTGTGGCAAGGAGTTTACAGAAATTGTTTAAAATGATAATTTGCAAAGCTTGGCCAGGAAGACTGAAATAGTATTATTACAGAGTAATTTGGAAATCAAAAAAATATATATGATTGACCACAAGAGCAAATGAGAATGAAAATCAATAAGAGCAGTTAAACAAAGCATGAAGATAGAAAGTTGAGTTACAGATCTAGGATCAGAGTGACTGGCTGAGATTTTGAGCTGATAAATAAGAGTGTAAAAATGTTTTAATCAATGAATGATGACTACACGGAAGATGTACAACTAAGTGTGCAAGAAAGAAAGTAGAGTGCAGGTGTAACGATCCTCATACAGTTTCTTATTTACACCCTTAAGACAGAAAAAATGCATCACAGTAACATATGCTGATCTTAACAACACATCACAATCTCAGAATACTACAGATTCCTCTTCAGTACGCAAAGCTATCACTTCCCTCGCTTTTCCTCCCATTGTCATGGCTCACGTGCAAGAAATCCTGCCTTTGACTGCTCAAATATTCTCCACTTAGGTACAATGTACATATGCAACAAAAATTCAGATCTCTGAATGAGTGAAATTTAAAATAAAGAATTGCTTTAAATTACCAAGTAGGAAAAGTGATAATAAATATCAAAAATAAATATTCACGATTTTCATTACTGCAAGAAAATAAAGCTCAGTAAATAAAATAGTGCAGAGGGGAATTTTTGTGGTCTTGGAGTAATTTGTTGTTAGGGTAGAAGTCAAGGTTCAGTAGACTGATAACCATTGAAGAAAAACTGTTCTTGAATGTGGAGATGTTGGACTTCAGATTTCTGTGCCTTCCTCCCAAAGGAGAGGTTGTGACCAGGTTGTGTCCATTTATAGAGATTGTTTTGGAGTCAAATTTGACCATGCAATCATGAGTGTATAGGAAATAGAGCAAGGGTCTAAGCGCACAGCCTTGATGTTCAGTGAGGAGGAAATGATGTTGCCAATACCCTTAATTAGGATATGCAGATGAGGAAATTGAGGATCCAGTTGCAGAGGGTCCCAGATCCCTTAGTTTGATCATAAGTTTTGCTGGTATGATGGTGTTAAATGCCAAACTGTAGTCAATGAATAGGAGGACCTCAGTTTTCTTCAGACTTGGAAGTCAGCCTGAAGAAAACTGAGGTCCTCCATCAGCCAGCTCCCCACCATGACTACCAGCCCCCCCACATCTCCATCTGGCACACAAAACTCAAAACGGTCAACCAGTTTACCTATCTCGGCTGCACCATTTCATCGGATGCAAGGATCGACAACGAGATAGACAACAGACTCGCCAAGGCAAATAGCGCCTTTGGAAGACTACACAAAAGAGTGGAAAAACAACCAACTGAAAAACCTCACAAAGATTAGCATATACAGAGCCGTTGTCATACCCACACTCCTGTTCGGCTCCGAATCATGGGTCCTCTACCGGCATCACATACGGTTCCTAGAATGCTTCCACCAGCGTTGTCTCCGCTCCATCCTCAACATTCATTGGAACGACTTCATCTCCAACATCGAAGTACTCTAGATGGCAGAGGCCGACAGCATCGAATCCACGCTGCTGAAGACCCAACTGCGCTGGGTAGGTCACGTCTCCAGAATGGAGGACCATCGCCGTGTTATATGGCGAGCTCTCCACTGGGCACCGAGACAGGGGTGCATCAAAGAAGAGGTACAAGGACTGCTTAAAGAAATCTCTTGGTGCCTGCCACATTGACCACCGCCAGTGGGCTGATCTCGCTTCCAACCGTGCATCTTGGCGCCTCACAGTTCGGCGGACAGCAACCTCCTTGGAAGAATGAGAATGAGGATTGCCCTTCAGTTACTGGTAGTATAACAGTGGCCGAGAGTGTTCAATTTCCTGGAGTTGGAAGAGTCTTGGTGGTAGTTTGGGAGTATCTATCTTAAGCTGGCCTGATTGAAGCCCCTAATAGCAACTTAAGTGGCATCTGAATGTGTGAATCGATGTTTGTTGATCATGCCTTGTTGATCCTTCAGTACCTTTGGAGGGATGTAGACTCCAGTCAGGACAATGGAGGTGAATTCCCTCAGGAAGTAGAAGAGTTGGTATTTCAGCACTAGGTACCCCAGATGAGGGGAGCAGGTATGGGATGGTACTGGATTGCCATGTCTGAACACCACAAAGATGCAACCTGACATTGTTGCATCTGTCACTATCCAGTCCATGCGATGTCAATGTCAAAAGCCCAAGTCATGAGAGTTGGGGTGAGCCATGCCTCTGTGAAGCAAAGCACACCACAATACCTAATTTTGCTCTGGTGTAGTAATCTTGCTCTTAGTTCCTCAATTTTATTCTCCACAGATTGATTACAAATGATATAACAACCTACACTGATGTAATCCAGTGGTAAAGTCCAGGCTACCAGAATCAAGTTGCTGGACACTTGCAAATATTTATTGGCAGACACACAATTTGTGCTGTGCACCCACTTTGAATGAGTGACCTTCTTCCTAAATCCTCTTCCAAATTGCAAGATGGTTCCCAATCACCTAAACACAGTCAACCCAACCTGAACACAATCAACATGACCTGAACATAAACTAATACAAGTTACAAGGTAACAATCACACATGCACACTCTAATAACAAATGATTTTCAAAGCATTCAATGTAACAGATATAATTATTTTCATGATGAACTGCATGAATTTTTGAATGAATCAAACTTCGGAAATTATAGAAAAACCTAACAAATTTTGTCTTGGGTATTCTTGAAACAAGCATCACAATTGGACTGAAGTGGATTTGTCAGACTCAGATATCCGGTAAAACAGTGTATTAAAGCATTGATGTGAAGTGACAACAACAGCAACTTTTGCTTCAAAGCATCCATTAGGTAATAAAATATCACCAGATATGATGCAAGAGCGCATCAAATAAAATATGATTTCATTTTTGCATAGACAGGATATGTGGGGCAGATAGCCAAAGGGGTGGTATTTAGGAATATTAGAGACAGAAATAAGAGTAGCAGTGTGTCAGATGGGGAGGAATAAAATGAAAGAGAAGGCTGTTGAATGAACATTCAAGCTAAAACCAAGAAATGCATGTGAAAAAGGAAGATAATTAATGCTTTTGTGTCTTAATTTTTTTTAACCTTTCAGTTAGTGATGAACTTTTCAGCCTTATTGTTTTTTTAAATAATAGCATGTTCCATTGTCCGTAAGTTGCTGAGTGCATATTTATGTGGGTGTATAATGTATGTGTGTATGTACCACATGTGTCTATGTGTGTATGTACTGTGTGTTTGTGTGCACGTGTACTTTGTGTGAGTGTATCGAGGAAAAAAATGCTAAAGTTAACAATGCTTTCTCTGATTTATACTTAAAAATCCCTACAGTCTTTTGAATTATTAATAAATTATTAATGAATTATAAATTAGAAAATCACAAGTGCTCAGCAAGTCCAACAGGATCAGCAGGGATGTGAATGAAAGGCCATCAACCTGAAATGTTTATTTCTTTCCAACAGGTGATGGCTTACCTGATGAGGTTGTCCAGCATTTTCTTTCACATTTCCAGCATCTGCAATTTTTGATTTTTGACGACATTATTAAAGCTTTTTTTCTCCCCTAACTTTTATGGAAATGTAGTTTTGAAAGCAATACAATTTCTCCCCTATGATAGGCAAGGCACTGACTCTCACTGAATAAATCTTTCTTTCAATTATAAAGAAAACAGTTCTTTTACTTTTCAACAGAATCTATATTTAATTTTTGTTATAAACTTTCAAGACATAATTCAACTTAATTTCAAAAGGGAAACCTTCAATTGGTATTGTGCAGTGTTACATCATGTGCTACTTATGATGTACAGTGCCTGAAATTTTGCTTCCACCACAAGATGTATTTGTATGCTGCCTTCACACTATTGTTTTACTGCTGTTCAGATCATCAAGTAGTAATTGTCCCATGGGATGAATGCCTTTAAAAAGATTTATACATCTGCAATGCCAGTATTTAATTCATCCATAGCGAGCCACAGATTCATTTTGGGGTAATTATCGTCAAGGAATAGGACAGGATCAAAGAATTAAGCAAAGGTGGAGTGAAAGATTATCTAAGACAAACATGCAAAGTTAAAATTACAGGGAACTTTATTTTAATATCAGATGGGAAAAAGAAGACAATTGTTGAACTGGATTTGAAAGATCTGTAAAATAGTTTTTGTGCTCAAGGATTAGTTCTGAGACCAGAGCTGTAGAACTTAAATCAACAGTAACAATGACCACCACTCACATTTATAAACCTCCTTTAACATACCCAAAGTAGTTAATGGAGCATTTTCAAGCAAAAATATATTTTAAGTCATATAATAAGGCATTAAGACTGATGATCAAAATCTTGATCAAAATATATAGAATCTCTCAAATTTTAATACTTAAAAGAAATAGAGGTAAAAAGACTTAAGGTGAGATATTCAAAATAATGCTTTGGCAACCCAAAGGACAACTATCAATAGTAGAGCAATTACATTCAGGAATACTTTTGAGATCAGAATTTGAGAATGATTTGTGATATTTTGACTGTGGTAAAGAAGCTTTATATATGGGAAGCATGGAGTAGTGACAGAGAAAGGGACAAAGGAGTCAAGTCATTGATATGAGTTCATTAAAACATCTGAATTGCTTTTAAGAATTTAAAGCTGGATTTTTTTTAACAATTAAAAGTACTTCAAAAATAGCAATAGACTTCTCAGACAATGACATAAATATTCTTGCAATGCAATTAGCTTGGGGGGTCAAAAATGAGACAACATGGTAAGAAATCTGTCATTGCAGAAGCTACAATAATGGGAAAGGATGTGGTATTGGAAGGTCCTTAACTTCCTTGACTTGTGCCCTTCAGTTCACAGGTAGCACATTTCTACAAAGATGAGTGTTAATATCAAACTGTTTACAATCTAGTGTCTTCTATTATTTCTCATCATTTAGAGACAAATTTATGGGATGCACATTTAAGAACAGTTATATAGGACAAATATTTCATTAGACATTCCTGTAATACGTGCGTACCCTTTAAAAAAAACTATTTTTCAAAAACATTAGAGAATGATGGGAATTCTCCAAAATGGTCATCAAGTAAACCTGACAGGTTGAAAATAACAACTGTTGTACTCCCATGTAGGAAAGGACAAACTTCAGGAGGAACAACACAGATTATCCCAACAGAAAGCATAGTGAAATCTCATATGATAAAAAGGCTGCTTCCAGCACCTATTCTTTCTTTGTGTCCAATAGGTCCTGGTGTTCAAAGATAAAAGAAGAAATTCTGCTTTCATAATGTGTTGACCTTGATGTGATCAGAAGAGTATAGAAATTTAAATATTCTAATTTTCTTTATTTCTCCACAGGGCCAAAAAAAACGGCAAAGACACTTAGAAAGAAACTGGCCTCATATTGACATCAGGGACAGCATTTAAATTTCATGCACACCATCATTCAACTCACTCATAATCAGTTGTCCCCCAAAAAATAATGAAGTGGAGGAGGGGCAGGAGAGAGGAAACAAGGAGGGAGGGAGATGTAAATTAGACACCTAAGGAGCACGCTGTAAAAATGGTTCATGGGGAATTCAGCTGAAAAGATGAAGAAACTGTAGAAGCACATTTCTGAGCAGATGCGATTTGTCAGCTGTTGCCTGGCAAACTTTAAAATCCAAAATGATTGGAAGAAAAATGGAGCAACTTGTTCACTCTGGGACCTTGAAGCCTCCCTAGAAAGTACAGGGAATGACCTGTCTTATGACAGAGTCCAGTGCCCTCTTGTGGCAATTAGAGTGAGTGACAGCTGAAGAAATTGGACCTGGCCAGTAATACGCTAAAAAATACCTGTTATCAGGTTGTCTCCTTTGGGCCTTTGAATGGCATGATGTACAGGACTTGAGTTATGAAGGAGAAAAGAATGGGGAACCATGCAGCATATTTTAAAGACCTTTCCAATCATTAAAGACATTTCATCCTTAGAACTGTGGGATTGTTAAGTAAGCTTGCAATGTATGTTCTTGCAGGTCACGATGAACTAATATACTGAACCCATTTTAAGTGGAAGAGTCAAGAAATTATGAGAGGATTGTATAGGAGACTTAAAAGAGTGGTATGCCTGCTCAGTCTCTTTTCAATTTGTTCAGCCACATTTCAAGCCAAGTGATGCAAATTATCTCGGCAATCAATGGCATTGAATTGACGATCACAAACCTAAGTGATCCATGGAAAGAACAGGCGTCTGTCCACACCTCATACTTCTAGGCACTGTCGAAGATTAAAATAGTACTAAAAAGGATTGAAGATGAATGAGAATAGTTGATTTAAATGGTCTCCCAATATTAATGCAGTAAATAAATTATTCCTTCAGAAATAGTTTGCAGATCATGGATTTTCTTTGAAAACATGCAAGTTGAGTCCTGCTGGCTCAGGCTGCCAAATTATTCAAGCTGATTTAAGTCGCAGAATGCCACGTTATCAAATGCAGAAGTTCCAGACCCACAGTTGGGATCATTGAATCTTTCAGTCAGCTCACCTGCTTGAGCTACCACAGTCTGACCTGATTCAGCATCTGAGGTCCTGTTGGCATGAGTGGGAATTGCATAACTTCCTGTTAGGAGACAAAATAGAAGGAAATTTGATTTTTAATGATTTTTTTCATTTGTTTAATGTTTTTGATTGTAAGATTTAGCAATGTATTTAGTGAACGTAGTAAGACATGAAAATTTGCAGACACCGTGGTTAAAGTAAAAAAAACACAAAGCTGGAGAAACTCAGCAGGTCAAGGAGTGTCCTTTATATCACAAAGGTAAAAATACATATCCAACATCTTGGGGTTGAGCCCTTCATCAGGGTGATACCTTGATGAAGGGTTCAAGTCCAAAATGTCGGTTATGTATTTTTATCTTTACTTGACCTGCTGAGTTACTTAAGCTCAGTGGGTTTTTTTTAATTTAATTTCCTCTATGGAATTTTCAGAAATTATTTTAAAATCATCTTCCCCCTACTGTCGGGCCAAAATTGCATAAGTTTGTAAAAACACACACCATCAGATTCAAGGGCAGTTTCTTTTGTGCTGTTATCAGACTATTGAATGAACCTCATTATTAAAATTATGAAGCGCTTGCACTGTTTTAACTGAACTTCTTTTTCTCCCCCCTCTGCACTTTTGCTTTTACTTTGGACTACCTGTTGTACCTGAGTTCATGGATTGCATGCAAAGCAAAGTTACTGGCTTCAGTTTTCATTAGAAATCCTTCACTGGATTGACAGCTGACAAAGCTAATGCTGGGCTTCCCAGCAGTCAAAGTTTAAAGTAATGGTAAAGCCCAGGAACTCCCCACTGGTCCAGGACACTCTATGCCAATAAGATTAATCCTCTGCATTCGGCTCAGGTAAATATGGGCACAGGCTAATTGAGGCCCTGAGTGATCGAGCCAATAAGTTTCAGTTTAATTTTCTGGGATCCAAAGTAACTTGTTTTAAACAAAAACATGAAACTGGGTTTACCTTTCTTTCCCAGAACTTAATTTTAGAAATTATTAGATGTTTGTTTGGGAAGTCCTACACAAACTATTTAGTTCTGAAGTTTGGCACTGAAGAAGAAGTTTAAATTTTGCCCACATTCAAATTTAGTTAACATGTTTTTTTTAAAACAAAAACATTCTCAGTATTTTATCAACATGCAACATTCATCATTGTTCTATTGAAATGTCCCTAATAGGGAAAAGTTAATATTTAGCATTCATCACACGTTGCTGTGTTTAAAGAGTCAACAGAATAATGTGCTACTTAATATGGGGCTCATGTTTATAGATAGAACAGGTCAGACAGGTACGGTAAGTCCCTTCCTGAAAGATGGCAGTAAATCAATTTCTTCCAAATGTGATGATAAACCAAGGTCACTGCTCACATGTAAATGATCCATGCATTATTTCAAGGAAGTATAGGGGATGTAATCCTTGGCTCCTGCCTACCTATATCATTTAATAAACATTTCCAAACCTGGCACAACCAGAGATGGTTAAATAAGTCATTACATGCAAGTGTGAAGTGGAAAGGACTGTTCTCATCAAACAGAATTCATGGAAGTCAATGTCCAGTTAAATTTCTGGAATGGCTCAGATTGAGGCATTCCACCTGAGAAACATTAATTTCCATACATGTAGTGGTGAAAAACACAGGGATGCATTCGTGAATGACAAGGTCAATATCACTTTGATACATGTCGGAGCTCCCAGTGTACAAGTTGGTTGTCATAATTCCTTCTTTACAAGACTATTGCAGTTCAAAAAGATGTAATTGAATGCAAAATCAAGTGTAATATTCTGATAGGGATTGAGAGGCAAGGATTCAAAGTTACTGATGTTTCTGATTTTTATTCAACCAGATCTTTTTGGTTCAGTCCCTTGATAGCCTTCATCTGACCGCTCTTCTAGAGTACATTTACTTGTGTAGAAATCTCAGTCATTTCATAACATGTTCCTTCACTTTATTTTCTCTTACAACCAATGAATAAAAACAGATTACCACACCATTTATCTCTCTTCAATTTATGGAAACAACTAAATAGTGACTGCAATTAAAATGAAATTATTGTCTTCAAATCACCTTGCCAAATCTCCAAAAATATTTTAAGCATTTAATCGTAATATCCAAAAGGTATTTGTATGGTAGTGTGCGTTTATAAATCATCCCAAAGCACATCATTGGAAAATGATTAGATAACATGAGGACAAAATTTAGAAGGCTAAACCAAATTTTTAACAATGTGTTCATGGGTTACAGGTAAATTCACCAAAGTCAATTTACTGACAGAAAATTCACCGACAAAAATTCACCTCAAGAAAATTAAACAACTATCAAATTCACTGAAGGAAAAATTACTGACCATCAAATTCACTGACAATTGAATGAATGAAAAAAATTAATTTTTAAGGAGGAGAGCTCATAATATATCATTTGAATTTTTAATGAATTTTGAAGTGTTCTTTAATAAAGCTTTTAATTAGAGTTAATTGGTAATTCCTGCAGATATTTGTCCAACAAGCTTCTGCTTAGGTCGTTGTTCCCATGGCTGCCTGTACTAGTTCTTCCCCACGCCCCCCTCGCCTCCCCATGCACACAGGGAAGTTCGCCTCTCCTGCTCCTCTCCTCATGGGGATGCACGGCTGGCAGCGAGTTTCGGGCTGATTTTGTGCTGCAGTCCTGGTATCTAATGTTCCCCTTCCTCCTTATTCCCTCTCTCCCCACCAGTTACCCCAAAAGCGCTCTGCAGTCAAGAGTTAGAGGAGGAAATGGAAAGCGAGCCCAGGGAGGACACAGGGTACAGCTGGCACAGACCTGCAGCGACCAAGGGCACTCCACTCTCCTGCTATGGCTGGTGATGTTTAATCTATGAATCTGCTTCCCCACCCCCTCCCTCCACTCTCATTCCTGTTGGGGGTTAGCACGATCTCTCAACTCCAGAATAGGTAGACCAGACTCGGTCTGTTGGCGATTGAGCTGAGGGAAGGCTGGTTACCCCACCTCACTCTCCTCCCTCTTAACCACCCCAGCCAACAGGTGTAATTCAATGGTCGGTGATTTATTTTGTCAGTGAATTGATTTCAGTGAATTGATTTCATTGAATTTACCCCACACCCTCTTCATGTGGGCATCTTTTAGGGAACCCAGCTCATGTGAAGGAAGTTTATTGAAGTTTCGTTATAAGGAACACAGTGGCTAATTTGTGAGGTGTAAACTCCCAGAAGGGGTTTGTGATAACAACCAGACAATCTATTTTTAGTGCTGTTAATTGAGACGTAAATATAACCAAGGGCACAAGAGACATTACCCTTTGTTCTTTAAATTAGTTCCATGAAACAACTTTTGGTTATCTGAAAAATCTCAGAGTTTCAGCTTAATACCTTACCTGAAAAAAAATGACACCTCTGGGAAAACAGTACCATACTTCTTCACTGTTAAAGTATCAGACTCAACTTTTGTGCTTGGTTCTTGATTGGGATTTAAACACCAACAGATTTGGTAATAAAATGTCTATCAATTGAAATATAGCTGACATGAGTTTTAATGAGTCAAGTTTATTGTCATCTGATTGTACAAGTACAACCCGATAAAACAGCTCAGGTCCTCGGCACAAAATAGGCAGACACACAATCAGACAAAACATACATACAGACAAATAATACATATGCAGGACAAGTATTTTATCTATAAAACTAAATATTATTTTGTACAATCAAGAGTCTCGGCTGGTTAGTGTGAGCAGTTCCTTTGGTCATTCAGCATTCTCACTGATTGTGAGAAGAAGCTGTTCCTCAGCCTGGTGGTGCTGGCTCTGATCCTCCTGTATCTCTTTCCCAATGGGAAAAGCTGAAAGATGCTGTGTTCAGGGTGGAAGGAATCCTCAATAATTTTGCATGTCCTTCTCAGACAACAATCCTGGTAGATCACATCGATGGGGGGGAGGGAGACTCCAGTGATCCTCTCTGCCATTCTTATGGACCTGTGGATTGACCTCTGATCCATTTCTCTGTAGCAACCGTACCACACTCTGACACAGCTGGCCAGGACTCTCAGAAAGTTGACATAATGGTGACCAGTAGTCTGTCCCAATTCAGTCTTCTCAGGAAGTGCAGTCGCTGTTGCACCTTCCTGACAAGTGAGGAGATGTTGAGTGTCCATGATATCTCACTAGTTAAGTGAACTCCAGGGAACTTGGTGCTCTCCACTCTCTCTACTACAAAGTTGATGTGTCTTAAGTATGTGTGAACATGTCAGTGTGAGAGCCTGAGATGGAGAGAGAGCCAGCAAAAGAATTTAATTAATTGCTTATTGCCATATGTATTTAGGATACAGTGCAGAACTTTGTTTTGCATCCTATCCAGGAAAGTCAACCAAGTCAACTTATATTGAAGTACAACAGGTAGTCCAAAATTAAACAAATGTATAGAGGAAAGTACGCAGAGAAAAGAATCAGTAAAGTATCGTGGCAGTATCAATTTACAGTACTAATGAGAGATCTGTTCATCAGTAGAGAAGAAACTGTCCTTGAAAATGGGGTGCATGTTTTAAACTTGTGTATCTTTTTTACCCTGAAAATGAATAGGGAGAAGAAAGTGAGGCCAGAGTTGGGTGGGTCTTTTAATATGTCGGCTGTGCTCCAGAGGCAGTAGGAAGTGTTGATGGAGTCTGTGGAGGTGGGGTTGGGGGTGGGGGGAGGGAAGCTTGAGCTGCATTCACAGCTCTCTGCACTTTCCTGCGGCACTGGGCAGAATAATTCCAAAACCAAACTGTCTGGACAGGTTATTTTCTATAGTTGGTCCATTTATAAGAAAACAATTGTTTGCAAGTATTGGTGACATGCCAAATTCCTTTAGCTTCTAAGAAAGTAGAGCATTGGTATACTTCCTTAGTCAGAGCATCGGTGTTCAAAGAACTGATATAATGTAGGAGTTACGTACGTGACATCACACACAAGCCTGAGATTCTTTTTTGCTGCAGACCGGGCAGAATTTCTGCTTAACAGTAGTGCAAAAAAAAAAGGTCTATGGCTTGACCAACGCCGATTATTGGCATTTAAACCTACAAAGTTAAAACTCTCTACCTCAGCATTATCGATACATTTGAGAATATGTGCACTCTTCTGCTTCCTGAAATCAATGACAAACTCCTTCATTTTGATGATAATGAAGGTGAAATTGTGGCCCTGATGTCTCTCTTTCCTCTGTCACTCTGTCTCGTCATTGTTTGAGATCTGACCTGTAGTAGAGAGAGAGAGGGGAGGGGGGGGTGGGGATAGGAAATCAGTGAGAGTCAGAGCCATATGGAGAACTGATGTCTAGTGCTAAGAGCCCAGACATCTGAAGACACACCAACCAGAGACAAAGGCTAGGAAGTGAGAGTTTGCACAAGCTGCAGGAACAAGCTTGTTCCTCTCACTTTGTTCTCATGAAAAATGTAAGTTTACAGGGATCAAAAGTGAAAATATAAGGTAATGAGATCATTTGCCACATGATTGCTCTCCATTTTTGAACAACTAAATAATTTTGTATGATACCTTAGCTATATGAAATAAAATTGCATCTTTCATTAGAGAAATCTGATTAATGCCACTTGAAGTGGATGTATGTTTATATCTTGTAATAGAATGAGAAATTTTAGAACTGCAAATCAATTCTAAAATATTACTATTGCCGTATATTTTGGTGTATAAGTTGACTGCCATTTCTAGGTCTAATTTTAAGGGTTTTAAGTTACGTCCGGCATATAACTGAACCCCATTTTTCGAGCTGTCTAGGTCTCTCAGGAGCATCCCAATTTAAAAAAAAACACCCTATTGAAAGTAACAAAGCTGTAAATTAAGTAAGTAAATAAAAACCTCAGCCCACCAGGCAGCAGCGGCAACGGTCCACGGAGCTGGTGCAGCGACATCGTGCTCCAGGCGGGAGCAGGAACCTCTGCCTACCAGGCAGCAGCGGCGACAGCCCATGGAGCTAGATCGCCGGCATTGTGCTCCTGGCGGGAGAAGGATCCTCGGCCTATCAGGCAGCAGCAGCACCTTAGGGTCCCAGGTAGGAGCTGTTATGGCGGCGCACAATGGTGGGGAGGTGTTTGGGGAGCGGTGGCAGTGGAGAGGTACTTCCAGCATTGACTTACATGCCGAATTGACATCAATCCAGCTTTTTGGTGAATTAAAGTTCTCAAAAGTATATCTGGCATACAAGTCGACCCCCCCCCCTACTTTTGAGAATTTTTTTAGGGTTTTGTGACTCGAGTTGTACACCGAAATATATGGTAAAATTTCTTGCCACTTCCTCTTAATGAAGATGATCAATGTTAATTTTTTAATGTGTGAGCAGGATTCTGCCAACAAACGCCACCGCATCCTGTAGCTGTGGAGTTGCCACACAATTCGAAAGCAGCAAAAATGAATACTTGGTCTGGATCTCTTTGTGAAAGATTGCACTGGAACAAAAGGTGTTTTTGTTCTAATTATTAACACCAGTCTACTGAGACAAAGAGGTAGACGAGACATTTATCTCTTGTGGTGATTGAGGAAGCTTTGTTATTTACTTATCCTCAATCAAAAGCCACTTATTGCTTCTCTAAATGTGTTTATGGATCAATGAAAAGTAAAGTAATAGGTCAACTAGAGAGATATAGGAGATACTAACAATGAATATAGATTTTACTCAGCCAACAATCACGATCTAACAAAATATTAAGCTTTTTTTTGGAAGTTTTTTCCTAGTCCTTTAGTTTTGAATGATAGCTTCTGGAAATCCAATCTAAATTATGCTCTTCAAAACTGACAGATGCAATTTATTTTTTGAATAGTTAGAAAGATAGAACTGTTTTTCTTTGCAATTAGAATTTGATAGGGAATTATTTCCACTTGAAGCATTTCACGTTTGGGGAGAGAGTACATCCTCTTCCACATACCCTCCTCCAAACCAAAGATGATGACGGGATGCTTGGGTCAATTTTCTGTGAATCCCTTGATTATGAAGGACCTTACTCTTGGGAAAGCAGATCTGCTCTGCTCAACACCTCTGGAAAAAGCTGCACATTTTAGTGGGGTGTTTATTTTTTTTAATTTGTGCTTTAAACTTAGCAGCTATGTCACTAAGATGCAAAGTCTGACGGTCACACCTTTTCACCATCAGAGATTCCAACTCCAGGCAACAAAGAAAGTAAGTTAATGATATCAAAAGGGTTTCATTTCACTTAATGTTACCAAGGAGCATATGCGTGTGAAAAATTCTGCCCAGTCAGCAGTGTATAAAAGTGCAATTCCATGTCCAAGCTGCACTGAAGGGTATAACCATAAAATCAAAATATTTTCTGTTCTCGGGCAATAGCTCATGGCATCAGGCAGAATGCCAGATAGTTATTGCCACATGTCCTCGAGAGTAGAGGAGTTTCTTCCTACTTGTATGGAACTCTGACACTTGCCCTGACTCTCTACTGTCAACATCGCGTGTACAGTCACCTCAGTGAACACAGCAGCTGGGAGACTGCGGAGAGAAACAGCTGCAAACCATGGCAGAATGGAACCTCAGTGAGCCAACAGAAATCAAGGTCCTTGATACAATTTTAATTACTTGGCTCTAATGCTGCTACAAAGCATGAAAATAGACTTGGCTTGACTATCGATTGAAGAAACCAAAGGACAGCTATATTCTGATGGTTTTAATTGAGATGTTAGTATCGGGGCTGCAATTTGCTTCAGTGCACTGCAAGTTGCAGAAACAAAAATCAAGCCAGAATTAACTTCAAAGCTGACCTTCAGTTAGAGGGCAAGTTTATGGATGGCGTTTGAAGACAGATAATGCTAAACTGTCAGGCATTCATGGTGTAGGTGAATTGGGGTGGGGGTGGGGTGGGGTTGGGGGAAAGGAAATTGATCATCACAAAGTAGAATTTTTTTTTTAAATCCTAGATGTTTCTGGGAATGGAATCAAATACATTCTTTATAGTTCCATCTTTACTTGGAAATGCCTTTGTCCTAAAATCTCCTGAAACAAGTCTACTAGCTCTGTATTAACAGTTTCAAAATACCTCCAGGATCATGCTTTCAAGCATAAATTAACTTCACAGCAGAAAAGATGTGTACAGTACATTATTTTCTCAATTGCAATAATTAGAATCTTCACATATTATCGAGCATTGTGAATAAATTAATTCAAATGCAAAATGACTTGTATTTATAAACTAGACAAATCCAGAAGTTTTACAATATACCATATTCAAATATGTATTTGTTAATTTATAAAGCAAGGAACATTTAAAATGGAGGATTGTCAACTGGCCAAATGAAAAGGAAAAGTTAAACTTTTAATCTAAAATATATTTATTGTATTCACAAGTTCTGTGCAAATGTTAAAGGCTCATTTGACATGTTATGTGCAATGTTATTGTAAAATAAATCTTTGTTTAGTTTCACATTTCCAGGAATTTTGAAATGGATAGTTCAGTGGAACTTAGTGTTACACAATGGGATGAGAGAGGAAGTTTGCATGTACAGATAAACCCCTACTTACAATGAGGTTCCATTCTGTACTCCTATCGTAAGGTGTGCTGGAGGGACGCTGACATCGCCTCTGCTGCCGGCCTTGGAGGCTGACGTCCCTGCTGCTGTCGGGAGCCCAAGGTGGGGCTGGGTAACTTGGGCCAGTGGCTTCACATCGCAACCTACATTGTGATTTGGATAGCAAGATTGTTTTTTTTTAAATGCTATTTTGACGCAATGTCAACACAAAATTCCAACAGGCCTGGATCCAAAAAGGCAGGAGGTCATTTTTAAATTGTGTTTCTTTTTCAATCTTTTTATTAATCATATTATAGGTAAACACTGCATGAGGAGAATAGGAATGCATAATCAAGAAGGATAAAAATCACTGTATAACATCATACGATATAACATATTGCATTACAGTGCAATTAACAAATATGTTTTCATCACCTCAAACTGAAATCTCCAAAAATAAATTATTATATTGAATGGTAGACAATTGAGGAGTGCAGAGCAACAAAGGGATTTAGGAGTTATGGTAAATAGTACCCTCAAGGCTGATACTCAGGTAGATGGTATGGTGAAGAAGGCATTTGGAATGTTGGCCTTCATAAATCGGAGTATTGAATTCAAGAGTAGGGAGGTTATGATGAAATTGTACAAGGCATTGGTGAGGCCAAATTTGGAGTACTGTGTACAGTTTTGGTCACCAAATTATAGGAAAGATATAAACAAAATAGAGAGAGTGCAGAGAAGGTTCACGAGAATGTTGACAGGATTTCTGGGTCTGAGTTACAGGGAAAGGTTATGCAGACTGGGGCTTTTTTCTCTGGAGCGTAGAAGATTAAGAGGGGACTTGATAGAGGTGTTTAAGATTTTAAAAGGGACAGACAGAGTAAATGTGGATAGGCTTTTTCCAATTAAGAAAGGGGGAGATTCAAACTAGAGGACATGGTTTAAGATTAAAAGGGGAAAATTATAAGGGGTACATGAGGGGAAATTTCTTTACGCAGAGGCTGGTGGGGATGTGGAATGAGCTTCCGGCAGACGTGGTCGAGGCGGGATCATTGGTTACATTTAAGGAAAGACTGGATCGATACATGGATAGGAGGGGACTAGAGGGGTATGGACCGGGTGCTGGTCAGTGGGACTAGGAGGGTGGGGATTTGCTATGGCATGGACTAGTAGGGCCGAACTGGCCTGTTCTGTGCTGTAAGTGGTTATATGGTTATATAAAACCCCATCTAATCTAAGCAACAAAAAAAATAGGTAACCTATCCTGAGAATTTATTAATAAAAATTGATTGTCTGGTGTTCACGACAAAGTGAAAAGAAATAAAAATTAAATATAGTACGGAAGGGAAAATATTATACATGTGTCAAACTTTTATCCGGGATCATCAGGACAGGACATCTGCCGTTGTTTGGAATCCTTCAGATTCTTTTTTTTAAAAAAAGCAGTTCCTTTAAACAAATGCGATGTTTCAAAATCATGTAAAATCACACAAAACAGGGGGTGCGGGGTGTTAAATTAATTTTTAGATAAATAAAGACAATAATACTACCGTAATCAGAATTTATTATCATGAACAAGTCATGAAATTCGGTGTTTTGTGGCAGCATCATACTTGGACATTAATTTTATACCATCTTACTATATCATTGTAAAAAAAATAATCACAGTGTCTTTGGTTCACAAAATTATTGATTATTCAGGAATCTGATGGCGAAGGGGAAGAAGCTGTCCTTGTGCTGTTGAGTGCTCATCTTTAGGCTCCTGTACCTTTTTCCCAATGGTTGCAAAATTGAAGAGGGCATGGCCTGGGTGGTGGGGGTCTTTGAGGAGAGAGGCTGCTTTCTTAAGATGCCTCCTCATGTAAACATCCTTGATGAATGAAGTCTGGTGCCTGTGATGTTGCAGGCTGAGTTAACAACCCTCTGTAGTTTATTCTTGTCTTGAGAGTTGGCACCTCCATACCAAGCTGTGATGCAATCAGTCAAAATACTCTCCACAGTACACCTGTGGAAGTTTACAAGAGTCTCCAGTGGCATGCCAAATCTCCTCAGTCGTTTAACAAAATATAGCTGCTGGCGTGCCTGCTTTGTGATTGCATGAGATGGCTTCAGGACACATCCTTGGAGATGTTGACCCCAGAAATTTGAAGCTCTTGACCTTCTCAACAACTGAGCCCTCGATACGGGCTGGTTCATGTTCCCCTAAGTCGACAATCATCTCCTTGGTTTTGCTGACATTGAGCACAAGGTTGTTATCATTGCACCATTCAATGAGCTGATCTATCTCCCTTCTGTACACCTCCTCATCACCATCTGTGATTCTGCCAACAACGGTGGTGTTGTCAGCAAACTTGTAGATGGCATTGGAATTGTGCCAATCCACAAAGTCATGGGTGTATAACGAGTAGTGCAGTGGGCTGAGCACACATCCTTGAGGTGTGCCTGCATTGATAATCAGTGAGGAGGAGATGTTTCCAATTCGTACCGACTGTGGTCTTGCAATGAGAAAATCAAAGATCCAGTTGCGGGGTGAGTACAGAGGCCTAGAGTTTGTAGCTTCTTAACCAAGACTGAAGGAATAATGGTATTGAAGGCTTCTTTTATTTTAAATTAAAACTTCAAAATAAAACTGGCTCAGACATTGCAGAAATCTCAGAGTGTAAATGCATATTACAGCTCAAACATCGCATCAGAATGAACTCTTTTTAAACCTTCTTCTAATGTCGTCTGTTTAATTAAAAGAGGTTTCTGTCGAAGCAGTCTCTCTTTAATTGAATAAACAGCCATAATCTCATGCTTACTGATAAATGAATGTTGTTCCATTCCACCAATTAACTGATTGCACATTTTAACCATATCATCAATGGGTATTTTTTCACCTGTGCACAATGTCTTTGTCCTCTTCATGACTTTACTCATGCTTATCGGTATGGAACACGATTTCAGCAATTTCCTCATCTCAAGGAATGCACAATGAGTGCATCATTGTTAAATGTTCAGCACTCCTTCATTATCAGCTGCATCTAACATGTTTACATTTTCTGCTGCAACATTCCTGGCAGAGGCAATGAGGTTAGCAATCATCCTCCTCTCATTACTGACTTGAAAACCTTCAAAGTCTTCACCTGTAGGTAAATTTTCATCAAACATTGTTGACAGCCAAAGTCTATTCCAAGCACGTTTTAATGTTGCTTCATTTACATTTCTCGATGCATTAACAAGTGCATAAATTGCATCCTTTAGAATGAAAGTTTTCAAAAAGTCATTAATCCATATTCTTCTGCTGACTGCAGAGTCCTTGTTATTGCTCTTCATTGAGCATAAAATTTCTTGGTTGCAAGGCTGTATTAACGATGTAACGTTAGGGGGACGATAAATGCCGAACACATTAGTTCTCACAAGAACTTCAGCAGGGGGATGTGCGGAGCAATTGTCTAGGAGCAATAAAATTTTATGCCAGCCTCCATACAATGTGCATGTGCAGCCGGTATGAACTGGTTATTGAACCAATCAGTAAAAATTTCTCGCATTACCCATGCTTTCCCGTTGGCTTAATAATGCACAGTTAACTTTATTACACCTTTAAAGCAGTGAGGATGTCGGCCTCTTCCAAGCATCGCCATCTTTAACCTGTGTGTGCCTGCAGTGTTTGGATACCTAAGAACAGTCACCATGTCCTTAGCGTCCTTGAAACCTGATGGTGTTTTTCTATCTGTGGTTGTTAATGTCTCTCTAGGAAGGTAACGCCAGTAGAAAGCTGTCTCATCTGCATTGTAAATTTGCTCTGGGCTAAGGTTTTGATCAGGTATCATTTCAGCAAATTCATCTGTTACATTCGGATGCATCATAATCTGAAGAAGTTTTTCACCACAGATTTTGAGATATTTTATACCGTGACGCTTCTTAAATTTTTGCAGCCAACCATGTGAATATTCACACTCTCCCTCAAGGTTCAGTTCTTCATTGAATTTTTGAGCTTGTTTCATTACAACCAGACCAGTCGGTGGCATGCATTCACTTCTTTGTTGTCCACCCACTCAATAAACATTTAGTCAATATCTATGTTTTATGCCCAATGCAAAGTTTTCCTTTTATTCACAAGTCTATGGTCATTGCTCTCACTGTAAAACTTCAACAACTGTTCTTTCTGTTTCCTCAAATAGTGTGGATGATCCCACACTATAATCTTCCATTAGATGATGCACAGATACACTGCTATCAAGCTTCCACAATAACTGCACCTTCTGCACAATCGATAAAGAAAGACACTTCCTTTTCTGCATCTCACTGCTACCTATAGAGGGCTCTGCAGCTCTCTTTGCCATGTACATAGGCTTCACAGGGGCTTCTGACTGGTAGCATCGACTGGAAGAGCGGGTTGCGATGACGCTTGGCAGGGAGGGGCACTTATAAAGTAACGATCGCGCTAATCAGTGATGGCGCCTGACAGGGAGTTGCTCTTATAAAATGATAATTGCACTAACTAGCAATGGCATATGCCATGAAGGGTCACTTTATTAAGTAATGATACCACAAATTATCGACACAGAATGCGACAGGATACATGGGAGTTGAGCGAGGGTCACGTCGGCTCATGCTTGCCACCAAACTCCATCTTTGATGACCAGATGTCATCTTTTGAAAAAAGTGCCGGTTCTTGGAAGTTGCTGGTGTTCAGAATCCCAGATGAAAGGTTAGGCACCTGTACAATGTAAGTCATGTGGAAATAATTTATAAAAGGTCACCAAGTCTCTTAAAATTTAACAGATGTATCAAATGAACGACTCCTAGCTTTCTCTGTGGACGTTCTTTCCCAAGTTTTTGAGATGCAGATATTCATTTAGTCTGAGAAGGCTGCTGAGCTTCATCTGATCTGGCTTTGTTTAGCGCCTGGCCTAATTGTTTGCCAGTGCAATCCAGCACCATTAATTTTTACATCCTTGTAGTTTCTGATTCAAATATGGATCAATGCATTCTTTAAAATGTGCAGTATTCCAGGTTTTATATTTATTTGTTTTGCAGGATGTAGCTGTTGTTGGGAGAACTAGCATTAATCACTTATCTCCAGTTGTCCTTGAGAAGGTGGAAGAGGGCAACCTTCTGGAAACTCTGCAGTTCTTCTGGTGAAGCTACTCCCACAGCCCTGTTGGAAAGGGAGTTCTGAGATTTAAACCCAGCAACAGTCAACATGTGGCAATGTATTTCCAAGTCGAGATAGTGAGCAACTTGCAGGAAAATCTATAAATGGCGGTGCCTTATGCTTTTTTTTTCCCTAATGTTCTATTTGCTTTATGATTCCTTTAAACTGCTGGGTGCATTATTAATAACACCCCATTCAGAAGAAGAAATAATCTGGAAAAGCAGATATGATTCATTGTAATTCCAAGGTGTAGAAGCTGCATTCCTTAATGTTATTTGTGTACATACCATTCTAACTCAATGTAGTATTCATACACTGTATTTTAATTACTGATTATATTGAACAGGTTATACTGCAGACCAAGTGTACAATACTGGAGCTGGAAAGATTAAATAAAAATTGAAACTGCTCCAAATGCTTTGCAGGTCAGATGGCATGTGTGGAAGATAATGTTTCAGATTGATGATGTTTCAGCAGAAAAATGGGAAAAAAATAGAATGAAACAAATTCAAGGGGGAGTTGAGAGAGAGGGTGGGGACCAGGAGAGATTGAAAGGCACAATGCTGCTGATGGAGGCCAAATGAGGTTGGTAAAGTATAAGGAACAACAAAAGATGTAAGAGGGGGCAGTTGAATGAGATCTGAAATATCGGAGAAACACAAGAACTGTAGATGCTGGAATCTTGAACAAACAATGAGGAGCCAGAGGGACCCAGTGAGTCAGGCAGCGTGTATGGGTAGGCCTGGTCAGTCAATGTTTTGGGTCAAGAACCTCTGCCAAGGCTAAAATAGGAAGGGTATTAGACAGAATGGAGAGTGGGATACACCACTGGAAAGGTAAAGTGAGGGGGGGGGGTGTTGGGGGCTGTCAGAGAGAAAATTGAGAGCAGTACAGTGAAATAAAAATGAAATGGTGAGATGAGACATAGCTAACCTGAATATGGAAAAATGTATGCTCATGCCTCTGGGTTTAAGCTGTCCAGGAGGAATAAGGTGGTGGTCCTCAAGTTTACATTTAGCTTCACAGCAATGGATGAGACCAAGGACAGGCTTGTCTGTGCAGGAATGGTGAGGGGAGTTGAAATGGTTATCAACTAGTTCTCATTGGGATCAACAAACAGATGCAGGTGTTTAGCAAAGTTGTCATCTATCTATGTTTGGTCTCACTGTTGCAGGGGATTAAGTTGGCCACTGTGAAAATAAAACTCTGTCTCATTTGGAAGGCCTGTTTGTGGCCATGGATAGAGGTGAGGTGAAAAAATATAGTTGCAAACCATTTTACTTCCCCTCACCTTGCCCACACAGACATGTTGATCCAGCCTTATCCATTGCCATGGTGAACCTAAACATAAAATTTAGAATGAAATTTCAAATTCCTCTTGGATAGCCTTAAAACTGATAGCGTGAAACTACGTTTTCCAGTGTTCAGTTAACTCGCACCTCCATCTGGTTCCACTCTTTCCATTTATTCTTTACCTACTTCTGTTCTCATTTTTCTCTTGAACCCTCCCCCCTCCCCCCCACAGAGGTCTCTCCATCTCTCCCCTCACCTTCCATCCAACACCCTATCACCTTGCCTCTCCACAATTTTTTTTCCCTGTTCCCCCTCTTTTTCCTGCCCTTGATGTACTTGCTTTCAGCCCTTCCTATCATGGTCTTGATAAAGGTTCATGACCTAAAATATTGACTGACAATTTCGCTCCCAAGATCCTGGCTGACCCTCAAGCTTCTCATTGTTTGCTCTGAAAGATCAGAACTGAGATAAATAAAAGTTGAATGCTGGATAAACAGGCCTGATTATCTGCAATTGTTGAAGTTAATATCGAGTCCTGAAGGATATAAAGTTCCCAGTTATACTTTAAAATAGATTGTGTTAATCATTGCATTTTTTTAAATATCTGATACCAGTGGAGAGGATTTTAGAAAAGGCTGTGTCCAAAATATTAGTCTTCTATATGTTTTTTTTTTATTTTTATTTTAGTAGATGGAAGTTGGACTGAATGGAGCAAATGGTCTACTTGTGGGACAGAGTGCACACATTGGAGAAATAGAGAATGCTCTGAGCCAGCACCAAGAAACGGTGGGAAGGAATGTGATGGAATTGTCCTGGAGTCAGAAAATTGCACCAGTGATTTATGTCCTCAGAGTATGTATGATTTTAACACATTGATTCTACTTCAAATTGACACTGCAAATGGCACCTGAAAAAGTAGAGAACCATTCATTACCTTGCAATTATTTGTAGATGTATTCAGTGGGAAGTGTAAGGCATAATGCTTTAAATTCTATTTAAAAGGAAGATTGAGTATCCCTGATATAGATGTCCATGAAGGAGGAAGCCCTCTTTGTGTCATTGTGGACATAATGATTACATTTCAAATTATATTAGTTTAAATTAACTGTAGTTACACAAACCAGGCTGCTATACTCAAGGTATTGATTTAAATCCCTTTTGGTCGTCACAAAAATATAGTTGAGCATAGTTGCCTAAAATAAATGAATTTAAATATAAAATTCACGAATATTCAATAGTATAAACTGATGTCTACTATTTTGGTCTCAAGAGCGGAGGATAAGTGATGCAATGGATTTCTAACATTTACAATTCATGGTGAGTTCTGGTAAATGAATGAGAAGGGAGATGAAGACGGGTTAATATGTCATGAACTGGAGTATGGCCAAGGAAGATGACAGTGAGTTTGCATGTTGTAAACTGGAATTTGGCCAAGCAATATGACAGCAGGTTTGTAGTTTGTGAACTGGAATATGGCCAAGGAATAGAGAATAGCACTGGGTAAGAGTGATGTAAGATCAGCTTTACTAAACTGAGGTTTTCCCAAATACCCAAACCTGACTTCAGAGCTTATACAACAGTCTTAGCAGATTGAAAAGTGGTAAATTAAATGTAATATTCAGGAAGAGAAGGGAAAGAGGAAAATAAGAAATTATATTCCATCATCAGGAAAATGCAAGAATTTGACATGTGTAAGCACTGCAAAAATTGTGATGCTTTTTGGCAGAGTCAACCTGATCTAATGAAAATTGTTTGATAGATCACCTAGTTTTTTTAAAAATAGTTCACAAGAAGGATCGCTAAAGGAAATCAGTGCAGGCAATAAAGATGGATTTACAAAAGATTGTGTCACAAAATAAAGGATCTAAACAGGATAACAATAACACAAGGAAGAAACATTTTTTTCAGGTTGGCAGGCTGTAATTAGTGGGGTGAAGCCTTGCCTTTCACATTCAAAATTATTGTCCCAAAAGTATTAAACTTTTAAGCCCTTAACTTGGGCAGTACTCCAGTCTTTCTGATGGTAATGAGTTGTGCAGCACAGAACTAATTCTTTAGCCCAAGTTATCCATGCCCCTCCTATCCATATATCTATACAAATGCCATTTAAGCATTGCAATTTTATATAATTGTACAGATTCCTCAGGCAACTCATTTCAGATATAGAATGAACAAGTTGCCTCTTTTGTCCCTCTCAAATCTCTCCCATTACTCTAGTTCTAGAATAATCTGTCCTGGGATTGCTTCGCTGAACACATTTGTTCTATTCACACGAGTGATGGGGACCTCCCAGTGGCAAACCACTTTATTTCTGTGTCTCACTCCCATACACATGTCTGTCCATGGCCTCATGTACTATCCCACCAAGACCACCCATAAATTGGAGGAACAACACCTGATTTTCCATCTGGAACACTCACCAGCCTGGTGCCATTAACATCAACTTCTCCAGCTTCTGCTTACTGCTCTCCTTTCGCCCGTCTTCTTTCCACCCCCTTCCCTCTCTATTCACCAACCCATCCCTCCTCCCCCTGCTTGCTGCTGTGCCCTCCCTCTCTTCTCCACCTATTATCTCCTGGCTTTGTGACCATACCTTCCCCCTTATCTTTTTAATTCATTTTTCCATACCTTGATGAAGGGCCCAAGCCCGAAACGTCAGTTATGTATCTTTATCTTTGCTACATAAAGGACACTGTTTAACCTGCTGAGTTTCTCCAGAATTGTATTTTTACGTTGTTTGTAACAATCTCCCATGTGAGAGAAACAACTTACTGTTGCAAAGCAGAAGGTAAAAGAATCGTGATTGGGATTTATGAGGATGGGAAATAGCACATAGTCTTTGTTTATGCCAGTAAAATGAAAATAGCATTTCAAAGTCCTTCATATGGAAAATATCCTTATAATATTTCTTGATTTTGCCATTTGAGTTTAAGAAAATGTAGATTATATTCAGGCACATATTTTGAGTGTGCATATTTTGATTGAGGGATTGGAATTGTTAGCTTTTGATGTCAGTGTAAAGGACTAAGAGTTCAGAAGTTACATTTTCTACAATAAATTGCTGTCAAATTTAGATGAAGTTAACTGGAACCAATGGTATTTTGTAAAATATTCAATATACACTCATAGCTGAAACTTCATGTAAAGTGAATCATAATTATACAGGAAATAGTCACGAAAGATAAGTCAGGAAAAAAGAGTTAAGTGGAAACTGATAGGAAAAATCCTCATGTTTTTACAAAACACGAGGTACTCTGTAAAACATTTAAATCAATTCCTGCATTTTCTCTGTCCTAGAAAATGTTTACTTGGATTAGTTTGTAAGTTTGTACATTTTCCAAAGGCTTAATCAGAAAGGACACGAGCTTTTAAATTAGTCAAGATGATTGTGAGAGAGGTACCGGGCCATCGGAGAATCCTGCATGCTTCATCCATTCATGAAAATCCTCTTTAATATATGTACGTAGGAAGGCAGAGTAGTGAAAATGAATTCGTTTTTCAAAAATAAGATACTTGACAAAAAAATCAGTTTAACATCTATGAAATGTTTGAAAATATTTAGCGAAATGTGTAATTATTCAACATCAATATATTTAAAAGATAATTTTCAACAGTATAAATCTGGGAAAAGAAGATAGTGCTTAACAAATGTAGGAAAGTTATTTAAGGAAGCAATGGGTACAGTCAATAAGAAAGTGTAGTTGACATGTTTTACAGGCACTCCTCAACTTGGGTCCGTGTTCTATTCTGACTGACTCTCGAAATGGACACGTGTCGGAAATGCAATGTATCCGTGTTATTGTTTGTCAAATACAACATGGTGGCCACAGAGGTTACCCACTACTGCCAACCTCACACGAGAGGTGTTATTTTCCATAGATAGGTCCAAATTTCACCCGTAAATGCATAATTTTAAAAATATTTTTTAAAAATTTGGTTGTAGGTACGAATTGCCATGGTAAATCGGAGAATACCTGTATCTTGAATTTTTTTGAGTGGGTTTCATATGTGAGGTTGTCAGATAAGATCTTTGAATATAATAGAGGCAGTAGGGTAGAAACATGTTGTTGTGGAAAAATCTCAGACACACAGGAATGCTGCTAACAGAAAGCCACGGAAAGAGTCTATCTCCTAAAAGCAGAGCTCTGAGTCTCTGTCTGAGTAAAAGAGACACACAAACTTACAATCAGAAAACAAAAGAGAAAACAGTTGAAGGCAAAGGACAAAGGTGGCATTACATCATGCCCAAAGCAGTAAGCAGGTGGCTTCCCCTTTCACCCAAACAAGGTAACCACAGTCGCATTTCCCAACTGGCACCAATAGCCTCAAGTCAACCTGAGGCTACACACCTGACCTTACACTTCCCTCAGTTATTTGTTAAGAAAAGACTGTGAGCCCATCCTGCCAGGGAAAAAAAAATGTTTTAAATGTCAGCAATCTATAATGGAAAATATGAAAGGCAGGATTTTCCCTCCTCATGTGGATTAGCAACAATATGAAAGGCAGGATTTTTCCTCCACACATGGATTAGCAACAATATGAAAGGCAGGATTTTTCCTCCACATGTGGATTAGCAACAATATGAAAGGCAGGATTTTTCCTCCACACGTGGATTAGCAACAATATGAAAGGCAGGATTTTTCCTCCACACGTGGATTAGCAACAATGTGAAAGCTAAGAAGAAAGTAGTTTGAAATCATCCCTATTGGGCAGAGATCAGGGATCTTGTGTCCTCAAACTACCTTGTTCCATTGTTTATGTAGACGCTGTAAGATTGAATTAAATAGAAAATAAAATGAAGTGATGTTGATCAGTTATGGAATGGATACAGTAGAGAGAATTCAATGTCACAACTATTAGTTCACAAGGTTACAAAAATAATCAACGGGTAAAGTCAAGAAAATAATTAAAAGAATACCAAATATTAAAGTAAGGGATCCAAATGTAAAACTCAAGATGCAATTGTCATAAGATGTCTGTAATGCCTCTGTTTGTTTACCACACTGCATTCGGGCTTGACATGACACTGGAAAATTATTGAAAAAATAGAGAACATATGGCGCAGATCCCCTCGGATTGTAACTGATATTGAGAATTATGACCCTCAACAATCCTTGAACAAATAAGACTGCTTTCATTAGAACAAATCGAATTATATTTCAGAAGTCTTGAAAATAATGAAAAATTATGACAGGCTGGATAGAAACAATGTCTACAGTGATAGAGGGGATAAAGATATAAATCTAATAGATTTAAGAGGGTCTGGGAAGTTTTTTTTTAACCCAGAATTCAAAAGCTGTGGAAAGCTTTACTAGGAGCCGTGATTAAAGACTGCTGTGTACGATCAGTTATGAATAATTGAATAATGTGGATAAAAGGCAAGGTGAATTATCTCTTTAGCCTCTCTGTCTGAAAATTTGTTGTATATTCCTCAGCCTTGTCATTGGCACTTGCAAGCAAGGCTCCGCCATCGCTGAGGATGGGAATGTTCTTGGAGATGCGAGGCATTTATTTGTCTGCTACCATTGTCTCCGCTCCATCCTCAACATCCATTGGAGCGCTCACACCCCTAACGTCGAGGTACTCGAGATGGCAGAGGTCGACAGCATCGAGTCCACGCTGCTGAAGATCCAGCTGCGCTGGATGGGTCACGTCTCCAGAATGGAGGACCATCGCCTTCCCAAGATCGTATTATATGGCGAGCTCTCCACTGGCCACCGTGACAGAGGTGCACCAAAGAAAAGGTACAAGGACTGCCTAAAGAAATCTCTTGGTGCCTGCCACATTGACCACCGCCAGTGGGCTGATAACGCCTCAAACCGTGCATCTTGGCGCCTCACAGTTTGGCGGGCAGCAGCCTCCTTTGAAGAAGACCGCAGAGCCCACCTCACTGACAAAAGGCAAAGGAGGAAAGACCCAACACCCAACCCCAACCAACCAATTTTCCCTTGCAACCGCTGCAATCGTGTCTGCCTGTCCCGCATCGGACTGGTCGGCCACAAACGAGCCTGCAGCTGACGTGGACTTTTTACCCCCTCCATAAATCTTCGTCCGCGAAGCCAAGCCAAAGACAAGAAGAGACAAAGACCATTCACAAATCAACTAAAGAATGTTGATCTGATCTGCTGATTACTTACCATGTTGTAGATTTCTGCTCACATTTTATAGCTTCACTTGGTAGCCATGTCATGTTTGGGTGTATGCAGTGATGGTCCTGGAGTGCCCTTCTGCCCTCTTGTTGAACCATGATTTATCCCATGGATCGGCCGGCAGGATAGACTCAAGAGATGTGCTGGGGTTCGTTGGGAACAAGTTGTCATGTGTACATTTCTACTGCTGATTACTCTCAGCACCTTCTTTGATGCACAGGTGTGGGTGGCCATTTGTGTTTTCAGCTTATCCCATTTAACACTATGTTCGTGCCAAGTAAGACCATACTAATGGGACTTTTCTGCTGATCGTTTTTACCAGTGATAACATGGATAGGCTGCAGTTCAATCAGTGAGAAAGAGGTTAAGTAAGTTTATTGGTTCCATTGGTTCATTATATGCTGCCAACACAGTCTTTCAAGTTTTGTTTAATAGTGGCACCTTTAATCCACTATGAATGATGAACCCTGAAGTTCTCCAGCCAGAGAATATTCTATCACTTTTATTGTTCCATGCACATTTTCAGCATTGGAGAGTTGGATCATCAGGGTTTATTTACCTATGGTCAACCTCAACGTGGCCTTATTTGGGTTGCATGCCACTGCACCACCACCTCTCTTTCAGGCTGCCAGTGTGACAGGATGTCCTCGGGCATTACACTAGAGGTGTCTGGAAACTTACCTGCAAGACCATAAGACATTGGAATAGAAATAGGCTGTTCAACCCATTGAGTCTACCCCAACATTTAATCATGAATGATCCATTCCCCCATTCAGTCCCACTGCCTGGCTTTCTCCCCATAACCTTTGATGCCCTGACTAATCAAGAACCTATCTATCTGTGTCTTAAATACACCCAATAATGATCTCCACAACCGATACCAATGTATGATTCTATGAATACAATTCTGTCTCTGTTGCTTGGCTTGCCTGCAGGATGCTTCTTTCAATTTTAACACCAGTCTTGTATGTGAGAAAGATTTATTTTATGTTATATATATATATGTCATAGAACTGAGTGATTTTCTTAGCCATTTCAGAATGTGGTTAAGAATCAGCTGCATTGCTGTGAGTATGATGTTATGTAGTGAGAGGCCAGACCAAGCACAGAAGACTTCCAGATTTCCACCATTGCAGTATATTTTTAATTGGCAGTTGCAAACCTTTCACTACATAGTAAACAGAGGAGTAAATAGAAGGTAATTCTATTTAATGAAGTTCACAAGATCACAAGTTAAAGGAGCAGAAGCAGGGCCATCAAGTCTGTTCCATGACTCTATACTAAGCTGAATTATGCTCACACCTAGTTCCAATTTCCAGCCTTTTCCCCATAACCCTTGATACCCTTACTAACGAGATACTTATCAATTTCTTGTTTGTTTTTTTTAAATGTTCTTACTTTTCAAGTTGATTTAAAATGTTTTAATAGTTTTAATTTTTTAAATTTAACATACAGCACAGTAACAGGCCATTTTGGCCCACGATCCCGTGCCGCCCAATTTTCACCCAATGAACCTACACTCACGGTACGTTTTGAATGGTGGGAGGAAACCAGAGCCCCTGGGTAAAACCCACGTACAAACTCCTTACAAACGGCGTGGGATTTGAACCCCAGACCCATTCACTGGTGCAGTAAAAGGTGTTGCGCTAGCCTCTACGTCACTAAGATTTTGAGTGTTTTTTTTAAGTTTGTGAATGTTATTCATTCATAAATCCTTTGGTGAGTACGTCAGTAATCAAAGGTTACGTATTCAAAGGAGGGTTCGACTTTTGTTTTATTCATTCAGGGAGTTTCTGTGATCTGGTGTCCTTCACTTGGAAAAGTGCTAGGATTTCACGTGAGATGTGGGTAATTACTGAAGCCTCAGAAACCCAAGTTACAAACCAAAGTAGTGAGCATTAAGTATGACAACCTTGATAATGAACCAGCACAATTATGATGAAGTAATGGTCTTCTCAGTGCATTGTTTCTTTGTGTCTGCAACCACAGACAATGCTCATGTACTAGTTGAGTTCAAGTAATATGAATGCTACACTGTTCAAACCACTGGAAATTCAATGTCATCTCTGACAGCTATTGTGGATGTCGAATATTCAAATTATAATGTGGTAAATACACAAAAGTCAAGCAGCATCTGCAGAGTAAGAAAAAGAAATATCAGACAAAACAACATGAAAACAGGCCTTTCAATCCACTTGAGTCCAAGCGAACCTCAAACCACACATTTACACTAATTCTACATTAAATCCATTATGTTTATTCTTTCCAAATGCACATCAATTTTCCCTCAATTCAGATTCACCCACTGACCAGGGACAATTCACTGCACCCAATTCACTTACAAAACTCCACAGCTTAGGCATGTGAGAGGAAACTGAACTACCCGGGGAAAACCCATACAGTCACAGGGAGAATGAGTAATCTCCGCACAGGTAGTACCAGAGGTTATGATTGATCCTAGGTCTTTGACACTCCATGCGCTGATGAATGAAAAATTAAATCTGTTTCTCTCTTCTTTACCAACCTGAATCTTTTTCAAGACAGATTGCTGGTGTGCCACGACAGCCTCAAAGATCCCCTGAACACCGATATCCAAACAATAATGAAGAAGTCTGGTATAAGCTTGGTTTAATTGACAGAAAGCTGAGCTTCCATTGCTGAAGTCGGACATTGGATGACTTTTGGTTGGAATCTGAGACGCTAGCCATTAGAAACTATACCATTGATAGTTCCGCAATTGTCTGATTTCTGCTTGCATGTTGTCAAAACAGGACTCCAGGGCACAGTTTATCTGAGATTTCATATTTATTGTCAGAGTACATACATGACATCGCATGCAACCCTAAGATTCTTTTTCCTGTAGAACTACCACTTATTGGTAATGCAAAATAAACTAAACACATGTAAACAAATAAAGAAATGAAAACAAACTCTGCAATACAAATAGAATAAAAACACAATAAAGTGCAAAAGTTAGAGTGCTTAAATGGGTCCGAGATTGAGTTTGTTGTTGACGAGCCTAATAGTGGAGGGGTAGCAGCTGTTACTGAACCTGGTGGTGTGAGTCTTCTGGCACCTAAACCTCTTTCCAGATGGTAGCAGAGAGAACAGGGCATGTGGCAGGGAGGTGCTCTCCAACAGCAGCATTCCCTGTAGATGTTCTCAATGGTGAGGATGGTTTTGCCTGTGATGCTCTGGACTGTGTCCACAACCTTTTACAGGGCTTTGTGCTCAGCAGTAACGGCATCCCTAATGCTATACTGTGATGCAGCCAGTCATCTCCCAAATTTTATTCATGCGTTATTTTATTGGCCTGCCAATAAACCAATTATTTAATATCCTTCTGTTCCAGCTCTAGCATCCAACTTGACCAACCTCTAGCAGACTGTTGGCTATTGGCTGTTCTTTGTCCACTGGTTGACTGTCCATACACAGATTCAACCTTTAAGCATGCCATGCAAAGTTCGAGTTTGAGATAATGGCTGTGAGTGGCATTTTGAGTGATGCCATGCCTTCCCTGTTGCAGCTCAGCCACTGTTACAAGTGGGAGTTCTTGCTGCTTTAAAATTAGAAAGATTAATGGTAAGCGTTGCAGAGATGGGTGGGATGAGCAAGAGGTGCATGCTTTGTACCCTGCAGAGGTGTAAGTGAAGATAAATCTAAAGGGGGTGGGGGGGGGAATGAGTTTGAATAGACTATTTTCTTCAAAGGTCATTGCTCTGACACCTGCTGCAGAAAATTTGTTGCTTTGTCTCTAGGATGAGGTGTCAGAACCTGATTTGGCCCCATCAGTTTGCTGTTGATATGTGTCATCCTTCCTGCAGAAGGAAAGGAAGTGTCCCAGTGACTGCCTGGCATTGTTTCCAGATGATGTGTCTGCTATAGTTGAATAGGTACTCGTTATGCATTTGAGGCTTGGCTTTGTGATAAATATGTGAAGATATATTTGGGCATTTGCTTGTTAGATATTTAGCTCTAATTGATAAAGGTTATTTTTAAATGTGAGAAGCTGGTCAGGCAATTGATGACGTTTGCTGCATTTTAATATTAGAATCTTTGACTCTGACCTCACCCTGTCCTGTCATTTGACAAAACTTGTGTCAATGCCCATGAGGCTTGACCTCTTTAATTTCACCTCTTCTGCCCTCTCTCACTTGACACATAGAGGATAGAAGGAGCCTGTTCCCATTACTGGATGACTCACTGAACAGGGGACATCGATTCATAGAATAATAAGATCACAGTGTGGTACAGCACAGAAACAGATTATTTGATCTACTATGTCCATGACAATTTTTTGTTCTTGTATAAAAAATCCCATTTACCTACATAGGACCTTATCGTTCAATGCCTTATCTGTCTAAGTGGTTCTTTAATGAGGCAAACATTAGATGTACTATGTTGGGCAAAAGACACAAGACAGATATGAAGAGTAATCTTTTTACTGAAAATAATGACATGGAGTTCACTAAAGGATGATTGATGGAAACAGAAACTCTGTAGGTATGAGAGGAAATAGTTTGCATCATGAAGAAGGAGAATGGAACTACTGGGACTGCTATAGTAGGAGATAACATAACCTGGACCAAATGGTGACCTGATTCTTCCCTCATTACCTTATCCATCAAGGTGAGCAGAGCCACTTTCCTTTGCCAGTTGTACTCTCTGCACCCAGTTTGCTACATAGAACCATTTAATGAGTGCATTCAATGCATATCAACTAAGAAATCTGAACACTATCAATAATCAATTTAATAACCTAGAGAATGGACAGTATTGTACTTAACATGCAAGTCTATTGGTAGTAATCCATCATTGGGAGCTAAGACTCCCAGCATCTGTCAACCCAGCTATAATTAAATAGACTTCATTTTCTCTGACTGAAATGTTCACCATTACTGAAGAGTTGTTAGTTGTGGTAACGAAAAACTATATGGCCACGCTAATGACTGCTCTCATTTGTCAATTTAATTTAATTTTGCTCATCAAATGCTATCACCTTGTTTCTTTCAAAAAAAACACCAATTTTATGTTTTTAATTGACTTGTTAATGGATTTTTGTGACCTTATTTTACTACCACTATGCAACAAATTATATACTTTGGAAAATTCAAATCATTACTTTGAGAACACCTAATTATTTTTGTTCTTCACTTACATTACTTGAAAGGTTAAACAGTTTGAATGATGAACCAATTTCAGCCTTAAAATGACAAGTTTTTTTTAATCCAGATTATGTTAGCATATTTATATGAATGATGAAAGAAAAGAATTATAGAAAATTTGAGACTAGACGGCTCGTCTACTGGAGCAATCTTTCCTTTTCAATCTTTTTTATTAGTTTTTATAGGAAATACAATACAATGAATAAAAGGGAAAAAAAAAACTGAAAATTCAGTATCACATCTGTACGTGTGTGTATATATATCTATATATATAGATATATATCTATATATATAGATATATATACTCGATCCCCCTCCACTACAATGGGCAAAAATGAAAAAAAATTCAAAGGTATTGTATAAAAAAAACCATCTAACGTACTCTAATAAATAATTTTTTTTAAATCTAAAAATAATGCAGCTGTGCAGCTTACCCTGAGGGTTACGTATATTTTGTAGTTTTTGGTTCCTACTGTAAGTCAAAAAAAAAGTAAAACTATATCTGGAAGGAATATATTAGATCTAGTGATAATAATATTAGTTCCAAGATAATTATGGAAAGACAGGTCTGATCCTTAGGTTGAGAGTGCAGAATGTGGATACAGGTTCGATGTCAACATTTAAGAGAAATTTGAACAGGTACATGGATAGGAGGGTTAAGGAGGGCTATGATCCAGATGTAGGTCACTGGGTCTAGGCCAGTGGTTCTCAACCATTTTTTCCCACTCACATACCACTTTAAGAAATCCCTATGCCATCAGTGCTCTGTGATTAGTAAGGGATTGCTTAAGGTGATGTGGGAGTGAGAAGGGAAAGTTGAGAATCACTGCTAGAGACCTGAAAATTTTTGCTTGAGAAAAATTGTCATTGGTCCATTTCCTTTGGAGTTATGAAACCATGCACATAATGAGTCAATTAGGTTTGATTTAAACAGTGGTTGTCAACCTTTTTCTTTCCACCCACATACCACCTTAAGCCCATCGAGTCTACCCTGCCTTTTAATCATGAGCTGATGCATTTCCCCACTCAGAACCACTGCCTGACCTTCTTCCCATAACCTTTGATGTCCTGGCTAATCAAGAGCCTATCAATCTCTGTCTCAAATACACTCAATGACCTGACCTCCCCAACCTCCAGTGGAAACAAATTCCACAGATATGGCTGAAGAAATTCCTTCTTATCTATGTTCTAAGCAGATTCCCTTCAAACCTGGTTGTGTCCTCTTGTTCTAGACTCTTCTGTCATAGGAATAAATGTTCTTCATCTAATCTGTCCAACACAAGGACGAAGGAATGATTTTAATATTTCTGTTGGGCTTTGAAAGGGAATTGTTATCAGTAAAGCAACAATTACAATGGAAATTATGCTATGAGATAGTGCAGTTGATAGAAATCAAATATTGAGGATAAATGTAGGGAGAATATTGAGGAAAATAGGGAGAAAAAACATGTTTATCTCAATTTTTATGACTGTTTTCTATATCCTAGTGCACAATTCACAGACTTGTACACAAGTACAAGAAGTAATTAGGAAGGTTAGCAGAATGTTATTGCTTAGGCTGCAAGATTAAATGCAAACAAAGGAGATTATGCTTCAGTTATATTGGGTAAGACCACATTGAATTACTGAATAAATATTGATCTCTCTACTTAAACAAGGATATTAATAGGTTGGGAAGCAGTTCACAGCAGGTTAATTTGACAAATATTCCAATCAGATAAAGGGTGTACCTCTTATGAAGAAAGATTGCATGAGCTACTAAAAGTGGGGTCTCTTCAAAAACACCCTTGTGTCAAAATTAGTTAATGCTAATATTAGGAAATAAAATCCTTGACACTGGGCTCCGTAGAGGGATCAGGTGTATCAAGGATTGTTACGAACAAGGACAATTTATGACATTTGTATAGCTGAAAAATAGATATGATTTGTCAAATGGAACATTCTTCTGCTATCTTCAATTAAGATCTTTTTTAAGAGATAGTTTAAGTCCAGCCAATGTGTAGTGACATAGAGACTCATCTTCGAAAGGGGATCACAGGTAAATTTATATCTAAGATGTATTTCCTATTGCAGAGCAATAGCTTGAAACTGGACTTGCACAATTTGAGGGAAAGGTGGGAGATAGACTTGGGGAACAGGATTCAAGAACAATATTGGTCAAAAAATTGTGCTCTGATAATATGATATCATTTATAAATGTCAGATATAGATTGGTTCAATACAATTTTATGCACCAATATTACCTTGCACTGCTGGGCTCGTGCTTTATGTGTGGTGTAGAGGTTGGAACTTTAATATATAAACATTCTGCTATGTGTGAAAGAAAGATCTTTTTGCTATGACTTGGCAGAAATTTTGACAAAAAATAGAGAAGTGGATTTTTCTTTGGAACCAGAACTGTATTTATTGAGCATCTTATTAGCACAAAACTATTAAAAAAAAATATCAAATACAGTTCGTGAGGATTACTCTAGTGGTAGCCAAGAAATATATAGCTGTTGCATGGAAGTCCGACTCTCCCCACTTATTACTCGCTGGAATATGGAAATACAAAGTTGTGCCCCCCCCCCCTCGGGAAAAGACAACATAAGCTTAGAAAGAAATATGATGTTTTTGTTAAAATATGGCAAACTTATTTGAATCATTCTGGCTTAAGGATATAATTTAACTTCCCCAAAAAGGTTTAAATAGTACAGTTAGGTTAATAGTGTTGAATCCTGAAGATCAAGATATGGACGAATTAATGAAGGCATGATCAAAAACCCTTTCTTTATTGGACATTTTTTTTTAATGTTAGCAGTTGGGAGGGGTGGGTGAGATTTGGGCAATCATATGAGACTGTCATTTAAAAATACTATTTATATGATGTATGTAATAATGTTCTATATGAGCTTAGAAAAATTTAAAATAAAATATTTAAAAAAAAGATTGTATAGGCTAGGGTAGAATTTTGAAAAGTGCCTGAATATTCTTTAAAGGCAGAGATGTGTACTTAGCACGAAAGGGGATGTAGAGTCAATCAGAATTGCTGTTGCAATCAAATTAGTCATAACCTTATTACTTGGCAGAGCAGGCTCAAGAGATTGAATAGCCAACTCCTGCTCCTGATTTATATGTACATATTTGCGTTTGTCAGTAAGAGTGGCTGTCTTTGCTTTAATGCAGCAAGACCTTGGATGCTGATAGGCATGTACAGATATCAGCCAGTGATCCTTTCTTTCTGAAAGGAGATGGGCAGCAGATATATGAGAATACATAATTTCCTCCCTTAAATTTACATACCACGACCAACATTTGGTCACTTTATAAGATGCTAATTCTACCTTGCAATTCATGCTCGAGTAGTTCAGGGCTCTCTAGTTTTGTCCTTTACATAAGATGTGAGTGGCTCATTTCAAAAATTTCACATTTATGTATATGCATATTTTTTTCTGCAGATAATCATTACATAATCTGATGTTAAATGATTTGAATTTCATGACCTATTTGTATCAGTATCAATGCGATGCCATTAAAATGTAAGTGTTCAAATTACCGGTATATGAACCCAACTATGAATCATCGTGAGAAGACTAATATTTCTGAAAATGACTTTTGTCAAACTGAATTGCCAACACGATCAGCATCTGTGGAGAGAAACATTTTTATTCTACTTATAAATGTTACTTTCTATCAAATAAAATACACTTGAAGATTTAGTAGACTTAGCTTAATTTAAGATACCACTTGACAATAACGTACGATATCTTAAAGTTGAAAGTAATATTTTTTGTATCAATTAACTTTGAATTCATTCTGTAATGGAAAGGTATTTATGCTATCTTTATGCTATAATATTCATTCAGCAACTGCTCAAATCTGTTTTGCTTTCCAGCTTCTGCAGTGCCAGCTGATATTGCCCTCTATACTGGGGTTGCAGCAGTAGCTGTATGCCTTACATTATTGCTCATTGTAGTGATACTTGTATATCGAAAGAAACAGCAAGATTTTGATTCCGATGTCACTGACTCTTCAATTTTAACAACAGGATTCCAACCTGTGAATATTAAAACACCAAAACAAGGTTAGTTGTTCTGGTTTTCTTCCATCTTGAATTGTCATTCAGAACTGCCTTCCTAAACCCAGAAGTTCTCTAAATTGTTGCCACTTTACTCATGTATTACATTAGAAAGTTTGCTATCAGACGGATATAACATTTGAAAGATCTGGGGAATATATTCATATTCCATTGAAAGTGGTTAAAAATGGACCCTGGGATTCCAGGCTTCCTCAGTAAAGCCGAATAGTACAAGACCAAGACAGTTATGGTGAAAAATGTAATGGTTTCAGAAGATATGCAGGGATTTACGAAAATGATCTCACAGATGAGACTATGGTTGAGTGGACATAAAATGGGATTTCGCTCTATGGAATAGATACATTTTCTGGAAGATCTAATAGATGTATTTAATATGTAAATAATCTAAAGTGACATGTTTTTTTGTGAGTGGTAGAAATCTGGAGTGACTGTTAGGGAAAATAGTGGATACAGATACAATTGTGGCATTCAAAAGGGAGCTGGATAAATATCCAAAAAGAGAAAAATTTACAGGGCTTCAGTTTATGTTGGAGAGTGAAACAACAACTTTGATTATGTAATATATTTTACTCCTATATGTATGTTCAATGATACCAAATATATTTGTGGCCTAAATGGATCATTGGGGCTGATTTTACAACATTGCTCCTTCTCTTAATAAATATACATTCTAAATATTTTTTTTCTAATTCTTACAATAACCTATAAAGATGTACAATCTACTCAATGGTAAGAATACAAAATACTGCAGAAACTCAGCAGGTCAAACAGTATCCTTTATGTAGTAAAGGCAGAGATACATAACTGATGTTTTGGGCTTGAGGGCCTTCATCAAAGTATGAGAAAATGCTAGTGAGCATTAGAATAAATGTCAGTTGCGTTTCTCTATCTTTGCTACACTGTTTGACCTGCTGAGTTTCTCCAGCATTTTGTGTTTTTTTTTCATCAACCATGGTGTCCACAGAATTTTGACTTTTACTTATGATCTGGTCATTGGTCAATCATATCATAATTTGAATCGTATGCCTCATTTAGTCCATCATGAAAATTTGCCTGTTGCAGGTGACAGAGAAGCTTGGGAAACTTGCTCTCTCAGTGTTGTGTAAAATAACATTTCTGGTTCAAATCTAAATATAAAACTTTAGATGTTGACATTCTATCACAGTTGGATATCCACAGCAGAAAAAAAAAATTCTTCTGGTGAAAACATTAAGTTATACATATCTCTGAATTTGACAATCCATTATTATGTACACAGCATCCAAACAATAAGTTGTAAAGACAACCCATTTTATGATTTTAATTCGTTCAATGTTCCATCTGAATGGCTATATTTGACTTAGTATCTAATAATTAAAATTGTTGAATCTAAGATGTATACAGAAAAATTTCTTTTTTGAGATATTTCTGAGAGTACACAATATTGTACTGATCTGAAAACAATGATTAGTAATCCTTGAAATGCAGAATTTTTTTCACAGTGGCTTATCTGTTTTCATTCTGATAGATAACTCCCATTTGCTTACAATCCAGCCTGACCTCACAAGCTCATCAACATATCAAGGCTCCATCCGTTCACGGCAGGATATTTCAGACAAGATTCCAATGACTAACTCCCCACTTCTGGACCCACTTGCAAGTGAAAGACACACGTTACGTAATGGTACAGCATTGTCCGATACTTCCAACTTCATGGCAAGGCTTTCGATGCAAACGGGCACCAAGTCATTATTGAGAGTTGCTTCAAATACTGCATTTGGAACATTTAATTTTTTAGGTGGTCGTCTAACCATTCCCAGCAGAGGTAAATGAGATAAAATCAACAGCTAATAGCTATTTATGTGATAGTTATTTTAAGAACTAAATTGAAATAAATATCTCCAACATTGTGTTATGCCAATTTACAATGCATTTACAGTGTCAGCAAGTTGGTTAGTTTTAAAGCTGTTCTATATTACCATTAGAGAAACATTTTATCACTACTAGTCACAGAAAATTTGCAAAGTGTACTCATTTTAAAAGGGTATTCCAACTTTCCAAGAGCAGACACTCTCTTGTTTAAGAAAAGAATGATTGAAGTTGACAACTGGATTATACTCCAATGAGAATGAGTGCTGAAGTAGGACTTCTTATTGTGTATTATCATTGTGGGGTGGTTCTGGAGCAGTAATACTACACTTCATATGGTTACCATTCTGTGTAATTGGATTTCTCTCTCCTAATTTCCTGGATTAGATGTGCAGAAAATTAACTGCATAGCTTCTTGAGGAGACTCAAAACAAATTGCTTAATTCAACAGTGTGCTATTTCCTAACATGTACTGCAAATATATCAGTGCTGCTAGGAGACACGATGGGCAAAGAGATAAAAAGCAGCGTTCTCCTGATGGAATAAGACAAGTCTCTGGCCACCAGTTGACATATTTCCCCAACAGACTTTGAAGCTGAACAATATTCTAACTGGGTTATGCAAGTAAGATTATTTGGTCTGTAAAATTACATTGATGAGGCATATATATTTAATGGACAATTGTCTTCTTTAGGCCTTAACAAACATAATTCATACCAATCACACCAATTCCTTATTCTTCTTCCCAACCAAGAAATAATAGATTCCATTTTGATTCTCAGTTCAATTATGTATATTTTACAAAGATGAATGAAGCCAACAATAAACTGATGACATCAAAAGCACTAAATTATACAATGAAATGTTTGCAGATTTAATATTGATCTTCCAATTACAACAAACAAAACTTTAATGGATATTTGCCTCATGTTTGCATTGCTATAGCTCCATTTGCCATCTATGTCTGATGGATTAATAAAATAAGTAGGTTCAGAGGAGATATTAGACATATAAACAATGTCTTCTCAATGGTATTAAAATATGGTGCACATCAAAACATGAAAATATTCTGCTAAAATGTATTGGACCACCAATTTGCTAAGATTATTCAAAACATTTGTTTATTTTCTAAACAAAGAGAAAATAGACATTAGATCAATGGTTCTCAACCTTTTTCTTTCCACTCACATGCCACTTTAAGTATTGCTTATGCCATAGATGCTCTGTAAAGGATTGCTTAAGGTGGTATGTGGGTGGAAAGAGAAAGGTTGAAAACCACTGTTTTAATCATACCTCATTGACTTGTTATGTGCACGGTTTCAGAACTCCTAAGGAAATGGGCCAATGACAATTTTTCTCAAACAATATATTTCATTAACAATTGGATCCAGGGCAGTGATTCTCAACCTTCCTTTTCCACTCACATACCACCTTAAGCAATACCTTACTAATCACAGAGCACTGATAGCATAGGGATTACTCAAAGTGGCATGTGAATGGAAAAAGGTTGAGAATAATTGCATTAGATTAAAATGCAAGTGTCAGTATTCAATGGATCCATATCCATAAAATAATTGTCACAAAAAATATAAAAATTATCCAAAGATTTTGTTTAGGTATAAGTCACTTAAGGCTGAATTGAAAATAGGAAAAAAGATTCAATTTTTTTCTGTAAACTCAAATGACTGTTTGAACTTATTGTGGAAAATAATGATGATTCTGGTTAATGTGGTGTAAAAAAAAAAACTTAAGAGACCTAATTTCTTAATGCAAACCAAAGATAATCTTTAGGTCACAGCCTTGGTTAAAATGATTACAAAAATCAAATGAGGTTAATCTAATTTTTCTCTAACAATTGTTGTTTAGTTTTCAATGTTACTGACTTGAGTATTTTGTCGGATGAAAAGTTTTTTTCACATTAAATAACTGGCTGTAGCTATCCTTAGTTTTTAATAATAATTATGTGCACTTTCCAGTTCTGGTAGGGACTTTTTTTTAAATTGGTAAATGTGAATCAGAAAGAGGATATTTTCTGTGAGCAACAAATGTAAATTAGGCTTATAGATCTTGCTCAGAAACATTAGCTTGTTGTAGTTAATACATGGTCATGAAAGAGTTAGATCCCAAATTAGATCTATGGATATTTCTTGGCCTTCAAAAGCTTTCGTGATAACTGGTGTTTTTAGAATCAGGTTGCTCTTTTTTTTTTTAGAAATTTGAGAAAGGTGGAAAATCAACCTAGCATCAAGTGTCTGAACGAAAGCAGACATTAAAGGAACCAGAAGTGACATAGAGTTATAACTAGTGGAAGCAATTGGAAGAAAACGTAATGAACATTATACATGTTAGTTATCATAAGGTGCTTTAGAAGTGCACCAGAGGAAACATGTTAATTTAATCAGGACATGCAGTGTTACAGGGATTTTAGCAGCACAGATGGGATTGTTATTAGATGCCAGAAAATGGAGCAAAATGACTAATGAGGGCTTATTTTAGGATGAAGAGAATTAACAGTGCCTGCAGTTGGAATATTGTTTCCACGCTTCAGGTGCTTTACGTGAGGAAATTTGCAATATTTGTGGATAAGGCACTGAAGAGACCTATTAAGAATGACATTAGAAGTGATGACTTAATTTTAAACTGGAAAATCAAGGTGAAAATAGTTTGTATCAAAAGTGCAAAGCAGCTTCTTTGCAAATCAAGAGCGTACTCTACCTCATGCCCCATTCCTTTGAGTTCAGTGGGCTAGATTTTGAAAGTAGAAGTCAGAATTCCCCGTGAACAGGGAAGACTGGAGCTTGCTGGTCACACTTCACCAACCATTTCCAGATTGTGCTCATTTGAACAGAGAGAAATGGATACAAAAGAACAAGTACGAAATAATTTATATCATTGAATTAATTGATTGTTATGAAATCCTTTGCTTTAATCTTTTATGTACTGTGTATTTCAGTCTTCAATATTTCTGAATGCCAGCAATTTTTTTAAAAATCTATTGGAAGTTTTGATAGCTTGCTAAGTCAAGGTCACAGTACTGTTGATTGCTAATGTTCTTTTCATCGGTTTTATGTGTGGTGCTTTACACTGTGGCCTCAAGTGAGAACAATGTATGATTGTGCACAGGGCCAGTCTTTGAGGATTCGAGCCGACTTCAACAGCAGGTTGATCATTAGAATGGGATCTGCAAGTGTGGATATTTTGTGTATGTTTAACCCCAACAGAAAACTCTGACTAATGAATAAAGAAAATAGGGCACCATGGAAACAGTTTCCTCAATTTAGTATGAGCCTCTTTTGAACCATTTCACACCCGGAAATCTTATAATTTGGACAAAGAAGTTTAAGAATAAATTATGTTCAATTGTTTAAAATTCGATGATTTTGCTGAGATGATTCGATGAGTTGATGATAAAATAACAATAGATCATCAAATTAGTTAAATTTTAGCAATTAGCTATTTGAACATGGGAGCTGCCATCTGATATGGTAAATGGCTTGCCCAACCAAAAATATCAAGAACACAGTTTCATTTCACCATCAAGTCCCTTGAACGTTTGATATTCTTTAAATTACCACTCCCCCTCTATCATACCTTTACTCGATAAGCAAAAAAAATCTCTTTAAATGATCAAAAATAAGAACAATTTACAAGATTTGGTGCATGTGCTTGCTTGCTGGCTGGCTGGCATGGACTAGGTGAGCTGAAGAGCCTGTTTCTGTGCTAAACAAGTCTGTGGATGAATTACTTAATATGGAGCTGTCTCCATCTAATTGACCAGCTACGTTCTATCCAGCATAATTTTACATTTCATTTCATGAGAATGCCAGAGGGGTTTCATTATTTTACAATTGTTAGGAGGATATTTGCATTCTTTAAATGAAAAAAAAACATAAAAGATAGGCCAAAAATGAGGCTACATGAACAAACCATGGTTATTGAAATAGTCTGCTAAAGAATTGTTCTAGTTGAAAGGCCTTAATTTTCACTGTAAACATCTCTGGTTCTATAGCATCTGGCCTGTAGACTTTGATCACATGTGAGAGATCAAAAGTGGTTTTATTTCAAGGAATGCATCATATAGTAAATGTGAAGATCTCTCTTGTTTCGCCACATCTCCAAAATGTGAAATTTTATTAATTGAGAGGGTAAAATAAATTGGCACCTTTGACTTGAGACCTGAGGGTTAGGTGAAACTCCTGCTGTTTGCTGGAACAGCGCTGTGCTATTTTTAAAAAAATCCAGGACACTAATTATCTGACTGCAAATGACAGCTGTTCCTGTTGAAGAGGTGAGACTGCCAAGAAAACTGTAGATGCTGCAATTCTAAAATGGATGATCTGGATAATAATGTTGTGAATTGGATCAGCAAGTTTACTGATGATACAAAGATAGGAGGCATTGTGGACAGCGAGGAAGGTTATCAAAGCTTGCAGAGGGATCTGGACCAGCTCAGAGAATGGGCCTAAAAGTTGCATTTGGAGTTTAACGCAGACAAGAGTGAGGTGATGCTTTTTGGAAGGTAGGAGGTATACAGTGACCAAAGTAGGAGATGTTCAGTAAATGATAAGGCACTGAGAAGTGCGGAGGAGCAAAGTGCAGATACATTTTTCCCTGAAGGTGGTGTCGCATATGGACAGGGTTTTAAAGAGAACTTTTGGTATCTAACCTTTATAAATCAAAATATTGAGTATAGGAGAGTTGGGATGTTATGTTGAAGTTGTTTAAGACATTGGTAAGGCCAAATTTGGAATATTGTGTGCATTTCTTGGTGCCTAACTACAGGAAGGATAGCAATAAGATTGAAAGAGTGCAGAAAAGGTTTACTAGAATGTCGCCGGGTCTTCATGGGTTGAGTTACAGGGAAAGATTGGACAGGTTAGGACTTTATTCCTTGAAGTGAAGAAGAATGAGGGGAGATGTGATCAAAGTTTACAAGATTATGAGCGGCATAGAAAAAATGGATGTGAATAGACTTTTTCCACTTAGATTTGGAGATATACATATGAGAGGTCATACTTTTAAGCTGAAGGGGGAGAGGTTTAGGGGGAAGTTTTTCATTCAGAGGGAGATGGGAGTGTGGAATGAGCTGCCATCTTATGTGGTGAATGTAGGCTCAATCGTGTGTTTTAGGAGTAAATTGGATAGGTATATGGAAGTGAGAGGACTGGAGGGTTATGGTATGGGAGCAGGTCAGTGGGACTAGGGAGATGATGGTTGGCACTGACTAGATGGGCCCAATGGCCTCTTTCTGTGCTGTAGTGTTCTATAGTTCTAAAATAAAATATAAAATGCCTTAACTACTCAATAGTTCAAGCAACAATTACCTTAATTTTTTTGGATTTTTTTAACCATACATGCACTCAAATATATTTCAAAATACAGATATAATAATATATTGTATCAAATAAATGATGATAATATCCCAGCACCCCCTCCCACACCTCCCGACATTCCCAAGAAAAGATGAAGAAAAGAGAGTCCATAAAGTATGTAATAAGAGTCCATAGTAAAGCAATGACCTTTCTTACTGCTCTCAGCACCTTTACTTCTAAAGCAAGATATGAAACCAACTGCTCTTCTATCTCTACTCTCACTAACAGGACACCAAATACACTTTCCATTTAAAGCTGTGAATTGTACTTCGTTTAATTTAATCATTGCATTTGGTTCTCACATAGGAGTCTTCTCTGCTGAAGATACCAAAGGCAGATTGAGTGACTGCTTTACATAACACCTTCTCTGACACGACAGAAATAATCCTGAGTTTCTGCACTCACCATGTTATTTACTGACTGAATTTCTGCTCAAAGTAGATCAAAGTAAGAGGAGTGCAACTCTTCTTCCATCTACATGCTTAATGGTTTTTCAACTTGGTGTTGACTTCACAATTTAAGCAATTACTGACAACTCCAATATATATCTAATGCATTTTTCTCTCTCTCTCCTGGTGATTACAGTTTATTCATATTCTTTTTTATTTATACACCTCCCTTAAACTTGTTTCACTTTTCAACATATTGATAATGAGAGATTCCAACATTGGAGCATATGCAGATGCAAGTTGCCTGCATACTTCAGATTGATTGAGGTTTGGGTGACCTGATTTATGGAAGTATAGTGTTACGGAGTCCAGAGGACCCCAAACACCAGCAGCAATAGATATGCACCACAACACAGGGTCACTTAAACAAAAGTAGTTTTTAATTATATTTGAACAAGAAAACAGAATTAGACTTTAACTTATTTCTTAACCTACTTACTTAACCTACCTAACCCACTTAATCCCCCCCCTCAAATACTAAGCACAGGTGTGTGTAATGTATAAGATTAGAAAAGTTCTTTGGATCACAGTCCAATCTCACTGGTTGCAGGCAATTTTTGTACTGTGCACAGAAGTTAGCATTAACAAAGTTCACCAGTCTTTGGTGCTTAACAGGCAAATGGTTTCCACTCAGGAGGGTTCTTGCTGGTTTTTAGAGAGAGATTCCTTTTCCAGGACATCCACAACTGATTTCTTCTCAATCATTCTTGCTGACGAAACTTTCCCCCTTCTCTAGATGATCCTATTTCTGTCAAGTCATCTTTCAGACCGCCTATCTTCTCCTTTGACCAGGCAGCCTTCCAAAGTTTGCCAGCTTGTCCCTCTGGTACTGATTTCTGTGACTTTCTCTCTCACTCCCTCCCTCTCTGAGAGCAAAGCTATTCTGTCTCTCACTGCAGAGATCACATGCTCTCCCAGGCAAGCTGTACGCTGAAACTTTGTCGATCTTTCTGCATAAAGGATTCTGCAAAAGTCCTGCAAAAATTCAGTGTTTTAAAATGTATGTGTGCAAGCTGCTCTAGCAATTCCTCCCAAACCACCTCAAAATACTCGGTCACAATAGCATCTGCCTTCATATTACATGTACTCATCCTCCGACAGTGCACCCAAATTGATGAAAGAGAGTTGGTTGGAGATTAGAGCTGCATAAAATGTATTGTATGTCCTCTCTTTTATCACACAGCATGTTGATTATAAGAAAGATGTTGCACTGATCTTCTTAAAAACATTCAAATTGATAAATTCCCAGGACCAGGCGAGATATACCCTAGATTACCACAGGAACGAGGGAAGAGATTGCTGGGGCATTGGCGGCCTCAGGAGAGGTTCTGGAGGAGTGGTGAATGGCAAAAATAGTGTTGTTTCGAAAAAGATATTAGGGAGAATCCTGGGAATTATAGAATCAGATTTTATTGTCAACATCATAGTACAAATATTCATATTCTAGCCATCTTACAACATAGCTAAAATTTTTTTTAAAAAATAGTGCACGAAAAGTAAGGTAGTCTCTTTGGTTTCATGATTATTAAGGAACCTGATGGCAGTGGGGAAGAAGCTGTCCTTGTGCCATTGAGTGCTTGTTTTTTTCCCACTTGGAGCAGAGTGAGGAGGGCATGGCCTGGGTAGTCAGGGTCTTTGAGCATAGAAGCCAATATTTTAAAGACACTGCCTCATGTAGATGTCCTTGAAAGAGTGAGGTCTGGTGTCTGCAATGTTGCAGGCCAAGTTTGCAACCCTCTGGAGTTTATTCTTGTCCTGAGAGTTAGCACCTTCATACAAGGCAGTGATGCAACCAGCCAGAATGCTCTCCGTGGTGCACCTGTAGAAGTTTACAGTGATATAACAAACCGCCTCAGACACCTCACAAAGCATAGCTGCTGGCGAGCCTTCTTTGTGATTACATCAACATGGAGGCTCCAGGACAGATCTTTGAAGATGTTGACACCCGGGAATTTGAAGTTTTTTACCCTCTCCACTACTGAGCCCTCGATGAGACTAGGTTGTGTTCCTCTGACTTCCTTCTGAAGTCCATAATTGTCTCCTTGGTTTTGCTAACATTGAGCACAAGGTAGTGGCCATTACGCCATTCTTTGAGCTGATCTATCTCCCTCCTGTACGTTTCCTCATTGCCATTTGTGATTCTGCCAACAACTGTGAGTCATCGGCAAACTTGTAGATAACATTGGAATTGTGCCTGGTCACACAGTTATGGGTGTATAATGAGTAGAACAGTGGGCTATGCACGCAACCTTGGGGTGCGCCTGTGTTGATAATTAGTGAGGCGGAGGCCAATTCATACTGACTGCGGTCTTCCAAAGAGGAAGTCAAGGATCCAGTAGTGGCCGGGGTTGGGTGGGGGTCAGAGGCCTAGAGTTTATAGCTTTTTTTTTTAACTATTTTATTTAAAATTTTCAAACCTCTATTAGTATCCAAATACAAAAAATCTCAATCATATATTCAAATTAATATATGCTACAAACTATACCCCAATAAACCCTACCAACTCCCACCCCCCAAATAATAATCCCCAAAATAAGAGTTTGTAGCTTCTTGAACAGGCTGAAATTGAAGGTCGAGCTGTAGTCGAAGAGCAGTCATATATATCAACTGCTGTTTTCGAGGTGATCCAGAGCTGAGTAGAGACCCAGCGATATCGCATCTGCTGTGAAGGAATTGTAACGATAAGCGAATTGCCACATGTTCAGAACTTTGCTTAGGTACATGTTAATTCTGGCCATGACCAGCCGCTCAATGCATTTCATCACAGTAAAAGTTAGTGATACGGGATGGTAGTTGCTGAGGCAGCTCACACTGCTCTTGGGCTGATTGATGACCTTTTGAAACAGGTGGGAATCTCTGACTGCAGCAATGAGAGGATGAAAAAGTCCATGAACCCTCTGGCTAGTTGGTTGGCACAGATTTTCAATACCCTGCCAGGTACGCCATCAGGGTGTGACACCTTGCAAGGGTTGACCTTCTTGAATGCTGTTCTGTCATCACCCTCGGAGACAGATATCACAGAGTCCTCAGCCTTTTCAGGGATTCTAGTAGACACTGTTTTGTTCTTCTCAAAGTGGGCATAGAAGGTGTTCAGCTCATTGGGTAATGAAGCATCACAGCCGACTATTGTGTTTGCCCTGGTTTTGTAGGAAGTAATGGACTGAACTCCCTGCCATAGCTGGCATGTATCTGTCTCTAGCTGCCTCCGGAATTGCCACTTTACTTCAGAGATGGCCTTCCACAGATCATACCTTGGCTTCTTGTAAATGTCCCGATCCCTGGCCTTAAATGCCTTTGTTCTCACCCTCAGTAGATTGCAAATTCTCTGGTTCATCCAGGGCTTCTGGTTGGAGAAAACCCAGTATGTGCGCGTGGGCGCACACTCATCCACGCAGGAATTGATGAAGTTGGTGACGTCTGTTGCATATTCAATCAAGTTCACGGATGAGCTCTTGAATATGTGCCAGTCCACTGATACAAAGCAGTCCTGCAGGCGCTCCTCCACCTCCTTTGATCATACTTTCATCACATGTGTCTTCACCACTGGTGCTGTAGTCCTCAGTCTCTGCTTGTACGCCGCGAGTAGAAGTACAGCCAGGTGGTCAGACTTACTGAAGTGTGGTTGTGGTGGTGTTGCAGTTGAGTGTGTTGGTTCCCCTGGTTTTGCATGTGATGTATTGGTGGTAGTTTGTCAGGTTGCCCATATTGAAGTCCCCTACAATGATTGGAAAGTGTAAGGTCTGCTTTGTTCATGAATGAGTGAGACAAACACCAGACTGAGTCGAAATCAGGGTTCTTTGTTCTTTATTACCGGATTGTAACACTTGCGACTAACAAAGTTAGTCGGAGAATGCATTCTGCCGTTATCAGCAAAATGGTGATTTTTTATACCCTTGGATACATGCTTAGAACATCATCATATCATTACTTGTCCAATGACTAAAACTGTTGCTATCCTTTCCCTGCTAGCTTCCTGCCTCTCAATCCATCAATGTCTCTCTTATCTTGTAAGTACAAGGATGCATTTACATCTTGTTACAGCCCTGTACATTCCCATCTCATGATGTTTTACCTAACAGGAGTACAAGGACACCTCCCCTTCTTGTTACTGCCCTGTACAGGGTAACTCCCTACACATTCCCATCTCATGATGTTTTACCTTACAATAGGCATCAGAATGTGCTGTCACATGGCTGTTAATCACAGTGTTCAGTGCCTCCAGTGCCAGCCTGAAATTAGCCTGGCACTGAATGTACACTGCAACCAGGATGATGGTGGTGAACTCCCTCAGCATGTAGAATGGGTGAGACTTGATCGTCAGTTGTTCCAGGTCGGGGAGCAGGAATGGTACATGAATGTCACATGTGTGCACCACGATGAATTGATGATGCCACAAACGGTGCCTCCTCTGGTTTTTCCAGATGCCGGTGTTGGGTCTGCATGATGGAGGATGCAGCCCTTGGGCTGCAGCATTGTGTCTGGAAATGTCTGCATTTAGATTTGTTTCTGTAAAGCACGTCATGTAGTACTCCCTGATGTTAAAGTCTGACTTGGAGTTCATCAATTTGCTCTCCAAGGAGATTGAACATTGGCCAGGAGAATGGTAGGGAGCGGAGCCTCAGATCCTGGTGTTTCAGCTTGACATGTAGCCCCCGCCCCCCCCCCCACCCCCGCATCCATGTGGTTGGGTCTTCTTTACCTGGTCCGTGGGTCCACTGCTGGTAGTTTCCATGATTTTTAAATATACTGAGCGTCTGCCGCAAAGTTTAAATGGCCTGATTGCTGGGTGTTTAAAATTCCTGTGATGACGTTGTTGCACTTAACTGAGCACTGGCTGTTTTAAGGTCCCGCTGCCCAACGAAGACTATCGATTTTGCCAATTCCGAGGTATGCCAGCAATTTTAGGACATCTTTGTTCACGGGTATGTTTGTTTTTGTGATTCTGGCTCTTTTGTTGTATTTTAGTAGTTATGAATAGGAATATTTAATAATTCCTGTCAGAGCTACTCGCAAAGAGTTGCCGAAGTAAGGCATCATGGAAAAGAAATGGTGGGTGAGACTTACATCAGTGGTGGACAAACTATTGGAAACGATTCTCAGGGATAACATTTACCAACATTTAGTTAAGAATAGTTTTCTCAGGAAAAATCAACAAGGCTTGTTGGAGGCAAATCATGCCCTTATGAGCCTAATTGAGTCTTTTGAGGAAGTGACAAGAGAAATATTGAAAGTAGGCAATAGAAATAGAAATGGTGTACATAGATTTTAATAAGGCATTTGACAAGGTCCCCGATATAGAATTATTCCGAAAGTCATGAAGCTTGGGATGCATGGAACCTTGGTTTATGCTATAGTAAAAACACAAAGCAGGAGAAACTCAGCAGGTCAAACAGCATTGCTTTATTTAGCAAAGATAAAGATACATAACCAATGTTTTGGAGTTCAGCCCTTCATCAAAGAATAAGCAAAATGTAGGCAAGTGCCTGAATGAAATGGAGGGGGGAGGGGTAAGGGGAGGAGCACAGGCCCACAGACAAGAGGTAATAGGTGTATAAGGGAGGGAAGGCACAAGAGAAAACAAGGAATAGAGAGGGAGGGTGGTGGAGAGCTGGAAGAAAGGAGACAGAGTGATATAGAGAGAGGGAGTAGTGTAGCAGAAACCTGAGGTTAATATTAATGCCCAGATGGAATATTAGGTGCTACTCCTCCAATTTATGGGTAGCCTTGGTTTGGCAGTGCATGAGGCCATGAACAGATATGTTGGCACAAGAGTGGGGTGCAGAATTGAAATGTTTGGCCACTGGGAGATCCCTGTAACTGATACGGACAGAGCGAAGGTGCTCAGCAAAGCGATATCCCAGTCTGCGTCCAGTCGCTCCGATGTAGAGAAACATCAAATGGAGTAGATCACTCCAGCAGATTAACAAGTAAAGTGTTGCTTCACTCGAAAGAACTGTTTGGGATCTCGAATGGTGGTGAGGGGAGAGGTGTGGGTGCAAGTGTGGCATGTCTGGAGGTCACAGGGGAAGGTGCCAAGTGGTGAGTGAGTCATGGAGGGTTCAGTCCTTTCAGAAAGCAGAGAGCAGAGGAGATAGGAAGATGAGTCTGGGGGTGAGATCATGTTGTAGGTGATGGAAATTGCGGAGAATAATATGTTGAATGCAGAGACTGATAGGGTGGTAAAGTGAGGACAAGGAGAAGCCTGTTCTCATTGCAGCTAGTGGCAGAGGGGGCCAGGACAAATATGCAAGAAATGAAAGGCCGAGTTGATGGTGGTAAAGGGAAGCTATGTTTTTTTTTGAAGAAGGAGGAGATCTCAGATGATCTGAAATGGAAGACCTCATCTTTGGAGCAGTTGCATGGAGCCAGAGGAATTGAGAGAATCCTTGCAGGTGACTGGGTGAGAAGAAGTGCTTCGAGGTAGTTGCAAGAGATGGTAGGCCTGTAGAAAATGTCTGCAGAGAGTTTGTCTCCCAAGATGATGGCAGAGAGATTAAGAAAGAGGAGTATGTTGTGGGAGTTGAGGTCAGAGTGAAATATAGCAGCAAAATGAATAAAATTAAAGAGCTCATAATGAGGCAGCACCAATGTAGTCATCAATGTAGAGGAGGAAGAGTTGAGCCTTGTATAGGCTTGCAGCATGGATTGTTTGAGAAAGCCAAGAGAAAGGCAGGCACAGCTGGGACCCATGTGGAATCCCATGGCTGCTCCTTTGACTTGGAGAAAGGTGATGTTGGGGGAATTGGTTTGGTCTGTTGATGAGAAAGAATCAAAAGGTTTTGAGGCCTTCTGTATGGTCTGCTGGTCTTCATTAGGCAGGGGATTGAGTTCAAGGGCCATAAGATTTTTTTGGAACTTAGACATACAGGAGAGTAACAGGCCTTTTCGGCCCACGACCCCATGCCACCCAATTATACCCAATTGATCTACAACCCCAGTACATTTTTGAAGCATGGGCGGAAACTGGAGCTGCTGGGGAAAACCTGTGCAGACACGGGGAGAACATATAGATAGCATGGAATTTGAACCCTGGTCCCGATAGCTGGCGCTGTAACGGCATTGCGCTAATGTCTATGCTGACCATGCTGCAATGCTGCAACTCTTTGTTTAAAAAAAACTCTGGTTAGTCCAAACTTGGAATATTGAGGAGAGGATGCAGAGGAGATATTCCAGGATGTTGCCTGGTTTGGACAACGTGACTTATGAGACAAATTAACAGAGCAAGGGCTTTTGTCTTTGGAGTGAAAAAGGTTGAGAGGTGACTTAATAGAGGTTTTCAGGATTATGAGAGACATAGATCAGCTGGACAGATAGCCAGTCAGCATATTTATTTTTCCCAGGGCGGGAGAAGCAAACACCAGAGGACATCTGTACCAAGTGAAAGGAGGAAGGTTAAGGGGAGACATCAAGAGTAAGTATTTTTTTTTTACACAGAGAGTTGTGAGTGCCTGGAATGCATTGGCTGGGGTGGTGGTGGAGGCTGGTACAAGGAGAACATTTAAAAGACTCTTAGACGAGCGCATGGATGCAAATAAAAAGGGTTGTGGGTGTGAGATAGGGAAGGTGCTCCAGTGACCTCCCATGTTCTAAAGATATACTGGTAGGTAGGTTAATTGCACACAAGTGCAACCTCCTTTGAAGAAGACCGCAGAGCCCACCTCACTGACAAAAGGCAAAGGAGGAAAAACCCAACACCCAACCCCAACCAACCAATTTTCCCTTGCAACCGCTGCAATCGTGTCTGCCTGTCCCGCATCGGACTTGTCAGCCACAAACGAGCCTGCAGCTGACGTGGACTTTTTACCCCCTCCATAAATCTTCGTCCGCGAAGCCAAGCCAAAGAAGAAATTGTGCAATGCTTGCACCCGTGTTGGTGTCCTGTATCACTGAATTAAAATATTAAGAAATAAAATTAAATATGTATAACTTATGAACAGTGTTATTAACTGCTGGTTTTTGTGTGAGTGAACAGTATTCAAACTAACACAGTTAAAAATATCACTAGGGACAAAGTTTGGACATTCTACTGCTATTGATATCATTTAGGTAAGTAGAATGCCTGAAAAATCGTATGGAAATGCACATGAATTTTACTATACGAATTAACAATTGGGATAGACTCTAATTTAGAAATACTGCACGGTAACAGGCCATTTCAGCCCACAAGTCAGTGCCACCCAATTTGCACCCAATTAACCTACACCTCTGGTATGTTTTGAATGGTGGGAGGAAACCGTATTCCCCGGGGAGAACGTACAAATTCCTTACAGCCAGTGTGGGATTCGAACCCCAGTCCCAATCGCTGGCACTGCAAAGGCATTGGGCTAACCGCTACGCCATCTGTTCTACCCAACACTGCTCCACTAACCCCTGTGTGATTAAAATTGAGTGTTTGCTTTGCATTTGCTGTATACAATAGCTTCCCAAGTTTGCTTCATTTTTTAGTTTAACAAATGTTCTTCGAAGCTTTTCCGATTGTACCTCTTAAAGTGGAATCATACTTTATGGTTATCTCCAGAAAATTTCTTGCCCAGGTTGACTGAGCTGATTGGGAACAGCTCTTCTAAACACAAACTAATTCTTGAGACAAACCTATACTGCCTATTGGTAACTATGTTAAACAAAATCTTATCCGAATAGTAGAGTGTATGATGGTTCCCTACAGCTTCTATTATAAAATAGAGCATCATATCACAAAGAAGCTCAGTAGTACAACTACGAAGCACTTCTGAGAGTGCATTGTATTCCTAATATATTCATTGCAAAACCTTTGCATCTGACAATTTTGTTTGTTCTCAAGAATGGAGACATCAAATAGAGTATTCCTTGCAGCAATTAGAAGAAGAAGCAATCAAACCAGTGTTGCAGCTCACAGAATTTGATTTGAGTGAAGTTAAACCCGGCATCACTTAAAAAGTCATTTCGTCTATGCCAACCGATTGAAGGGACAATGACAAATTCAATATCATGGTATTTTCTACTTGTGCCAATTAAATTGTTGCAAGACACAACATCCTTTCCCAATTCTCCATTGGATTATTCTATGATCTCTGATGTCTTCAGACAGTATTGTAGGCATTAGCACGTTGCTCAGGGAGCAACCAAGGAACATTTGCCCGATTTCTGACTTTTTCAGGACTGTATGTCATTCGCAATAGGTTGCGTTACTGAATTTTGTAGTCTTATTAAATCTAAAAACAAAAGCTATTCATTCTGCCTGAGGGAAAGATGAAAGAGAAATCCAAATTGTATTAAATGCCAACACAGAATGGAGCTGTTTGGAAACTACAGACTGAAAAGGGTAACATCCTTCCTCTGGAAACTGAGGAAATTGTGTGAAAATAGTTGATATTCATGAAAAAATCCATGCATTTACTTTTGAAATGGCAAGAAAATAACTCTAGACTCTTATTTCCTGACAGGTATTAGCTTACTCATTCCACCAGAAGCCATCCCTCGAGGGAAGATTTATGAACTGTACCTCACTATCCACAAAAAGGAAGATGTGAGGTACGTAGCAACTTCAAACTTTAACCATGATACAGTGTTTTTTCTACATTTACACTTAAGAAGTTTTGTATTAGTTTTCGGAGTCTAGATACATCAATTCTCGCATTGAACAACAATTCTACCAAGGTGATTCAAAACATAATTTTGGTGACACAGATTGCAGGGTAGGGGTTAACTATACAGGGCTCTGTAACGTGTTTATTGGACCTGATCATCACTGGCAAGTCAGCATGATTGTCCTTGAAAAAAATAATGGTGATCTGGCTTCCGATAATGTTTCAGTACATCTGATGATTATATTCGGTTCGATGTTAGACCCAGTGATGATAAAGTTGCGCCAATATTTTTCCAAGTTAGATGACACATAACGTAGTGGGGCAACTGGCATGTGGTTGCATTTTCATGCACCTGCTGCCCTTGTGCTCATTGGTGGGATACCTTATGGGTTTAGGAGATGTTGTTTGGGCAGCTTAAGGAAGCCACTCTCAACCTTTTTTGGCTATATCTCCCTTAGGACTCTGCACAAAGTTTATGTGCCCCCCCCCCCTCTCTTCCCTGTGAAGCAATCAAGTTTTGGTTTCTTCCGTACTTCTCTCCTATTGACAACATGAATAAAATAACAAATATTTATGTTGCGTGAGGTGAAAAGAAAGTTAGGCTTTTACTTAAATGTGCTGTGACCCCCCAGGTTGTCCATAGGGCCCCCATTGACAATGGCTGGCACAAGCAAGTGTTTACAATGCACATTATAGATAGGACACACTGACGATGTCACGTGATTAAATGTCAGGAATGATGAACAGGATGCAATCAATGTTTTTAATTATTTTTACATTTTGGGATGCAGTATTGAAAGGCCCAGAGTTTATCTTTCATTCTTAATTCTCTTTCAGAAAGTTATGCTAAATCCTCCTTATGAAGCACAGTAGTCCTCCTGGTGCTCCTACAGTGCCTTTGGGTAGTTCCAATATGCAGGGCTAGATTGCTTTGTTCTATAAGATGTGGAACACCTTTACTATTATTTTTCAATATATGCAGGAGCATTTATTCCATCCCTCTCCTGACATTGGATTTGTTCATGTTTGAAATGTATTGGGACACAGATATTCCTGGGTAGAAATCTTAGAGACGCATTTTTTTTTTGGCGTACCAATTGTAGTTGGGCTGAAAATAGAGTAGATAGCTTCTGGTTCTTCAAATAAATATCTCCACTGACCTAACCCGGGACAAACATGATGACAGGATTATCAGAAAGAGCACCATGTCTACCTTCATGGAAGACTAGGTTTGGCATCTTCCCCTTAGCCCTCAGCAACCTCTACAGGTGAACCTTCAAAGGTATACTGCTTGGTGCATCACAGTGAAGTGTGGGAGCTATTGTGCTCAGGATTGGAAAAAGCTGGAGGTGGGAATTGCAGCTTAGAACATAATGCAACCTTCCCTTCCCTCCATGGATTTAATCTATATTTCTCAATGCCTGGGAAAGGCAGCCAACATACTTAAGGACCCTTAACACCACAGAAGCACTCTCTTCTCCCTTCTCCCACCAGGGAGAAAGCTTATGAGTGTGAAAGAATGCATCAACATGGGTAAACACAATTTGTTCCCCGCAACCATTCAATGAATCCCATGACTGTGCTATCATCTGTCCTTGCTTGGTGATAATTAATCTTCCTTTTCCTTGCAATCCTATGTTCAGAAATTCTGTTCTTGAAAAGGCTGTATGAATGTTAGAGATAACCTGTTAGTCTGCTCACAGAAGATCCCATTTCACTGGATCAGTTATTTTGTGATGAATAAATAAAGTTAACTTGTAAGGTATCTTGGATGCTGAGATGTTAACTACATACAATGATGAATCAGATTTTTTAAGGGAATTAACAATTATTGTAATCAAAGTGAAAATGGAGTTGAAGCCATAGAACAAGTCAGGCCTAATTTATTGAATTACAAAGTGAACATCATGGAGTGTATAGCCAACTCCTATTTCTGTGTTGGAAGCTTACAAATGACTATTTTATCCACATAAATTGTGACTTTTCTGAAAATTACAATTATTTCCAATAGGCTTCCAAAATTAGATTTTTCCATTGCAATTCTCCAATACTCAATGTAGCATGGCTCGAACTTGACATCAGATTCATTTCTCCACTTGTATTAAATTTCTTGTTTGAATCTGGTCAAAATTTGATTTTAGGGTGAAATTGGTGTAAACTATAAATGGAATTGTCCTTGACATTCACAAATTTCAAGTTATAATTTGAATTTAATTAAAGGTATCCATGTTACTTCCATTTATGTGTTTTATGCCCCCTAGAGCAATTTTCTCAGGATTTTATTTTAATCATCTTAATTTAATATTTTTGTTTTATTAAGCCTTGGGGATAACATGACAATCAAAATGCAACATCGGTTTCATTAGTGCCTTTTCTTGATAAACTTTAGGGTTTTTTTGTCAAATATCAACAATTTAAAACAAAAAATGAGTTTGCAATAATTGACAATTACAAGATATTTTAGATTTAAACAAAAGCAAAATATAAGTCCTCATTTTTAACTAGAAACAATAAAGTTCTCATACACTTTAGCTATTCTGATTTATTTTTAGCAAGAAAAAAGAAACCTCTACATTATTCCATTTTTGTAAAAATACATTTTCAAAAGAACTGTATGATGAATTGTAACAAGTATAAATGAGAATGATACATTTTCTGCACTGTTTATTCTGTGTTCCTCATTAATTTTTTTTAACATTTTGATAATTGAGGTTACCTCTAGCAGGATGTCAGACCCTGCTCAGTCCAGTTGTCAGCTGTGGGCCTCCAGGTGTCCTGTTGACTGGGCCAGTCATCCTGAGCATACAACATTGTGCAGAAGGAAATCTGGAGAACTGGTCCATAAAGCTGAAGAAACAATCACCTCAAGGAAACTGGGAGGTAACACAAATGATTTTGTCTTTTTTCTAAATGAACAGATATATTGTTGCATAAATCAGTTGAGTGTGCAGGATAACTGTCAGTGCTAAAATAATGCTATTACAAAAAGAATGCTAAGTAACTTCCAAATTGTCCATGGTCCGTTGGTGAACTCAAACATTGTTTTGGCTATGCAAGATGGCAATGGAATTTAAAGTGAGACTTTGGAATTTTTGCCCATTTAAATATCACAGTTTTCATAGTTTAACAGTGATTACAATGGAAAAATTTGGCAAAATGTTTTTTGTTGAGGTGGAAAAGTGTATCATTAAGACATTAAGAAATGAAGATTGCATCAAAAAATAATGCTGATTTTTGAAATAACATATGTATGATTCAGAGTTATTATTGTATAATACATGTTTTTATGGTGCAGGTAATAATCATTTCCTAAAAGATTTCCCTCATTATATTTAGGATTAACAGCTTTATATGAGACTGACTCATACATTGACCATATTGGCTAACAGTAACAAAGTCCCTTCCCTGAAGAGCATTAGTTGATTTTTTAATGAATATCTACAGTCTTCATGATTATCTTATTCCAGCTGCTTCAAAGTGCTGTATAATTTTGGCATTTATGTGGATCATAGGATGTTATGTTTCTGCTCTTCCAAATAATTAACAGTCTGCAAACCAGAGAATTTATTATTAAAGTGCGTAGGTGAACTATTTTTTTAAAGTAGATCACCTGAAAAAGAGTTTGAAAGCTATTGATCATGATCAGATTATTGAATTCATGTTTTTTCAGTGAGAGTGACATAAATAATTCACTTCATATCATTTAATAGTATGATGACTGCATCAAAATGTTCTTTCTTTGTTTAATGTTCAATGTAGGGATTTATTTTTTTTAAATTTAGACAAACAGCCCAGTAACGGGCCATTTCGGCCACGAGCCCATGCCACCCAATTACACCCAATTAACCCACAACCCCGATATATTTCAAATGGTGGGAGGAAGCCAGAGCCCCAGGGGAAAACCCATGCAGGCACAGGGATAATGTACCAACTCCTTACAGACAGCACGGGATTCGATTCCTGGTCCTAATCATTGGTGCAGTAACGGCATTGCGCAAACTGCTATGTCAATCGTGCTACCAATCATACCTTGTAAATATGAATAAATTATTATTAAAATGTATAACTTTGGCATGTATTTACTGTAATGTAAAACTAAATATCTGTATAGCAGTTGGTCAAAATCTGGAATATAATCAGAAAATGTAGGAATAACAAGTACTGGTGTACCATGTTGGTTACTGGGGTGGAGGGGGGGTGGGCATCTACAAGGGACAAGAAGGCATGGTGTCTGGCCTTGTGGCTAAGAAGGGAAGGGAGGAGAAGAGGCAAGCAGTAGTGACAGAGGATTCCATAGTTAGGAGAACAGATGAGAGGTTATGTGGAAGAGATCGAGAATCCCGGTTGGTTCAAGTTCACAGCATTCTCAGGAGGGAGGGTGAGCTGCCAAATGCCATGGTCCACGTAGTGACATTGACTTGGGTAAGAAGGTTGATGAGGTCATGCAAAAGACTTCAAAGAGTTAGGTGCTAAATTGACCTCCAGGCTTGTGATCACAGGATTGCTATCCATGCCACATGCTAGTGAGGTTAGAAACAGGAGGATAATGCAGCTTAACATGTGGCTAAAGAGATGGCGTAGGAAGGAGGGCTTCAGGTTTCTGGATCATTGTGCTCTTCCAGGGAAGGTGCGACTGGTTCTGACAGGATGGTTTTGCGTCTGATCTGGAGGGGGACTAATATCCTTCTGGGAAAGTGTGCTAGTGCTGCTCCAGTGGGGTTTAAACTAGATTTGCAAGAAGATAGGAACCAGAGTGCTGGAGCAGATAGAGGAGTAGAGGAGGAAAAAGATGATGTGAAAATTGCATGCATTGTTAGAAGTCAATGGGTTGTATGTGGTGGCAATGTTCTCTCGTGCATCTATTTCAATGCAAGGAATGTTGTAGGATTTTGAGCGTGAATTGCACATGGAATTTTGACATTATGGCCATTAGTGAAACTTAATTGCAGGAGCGCCAGGTCTGGTGCTCAATCCTCTTGGCTTCCATTGCTTCAAACACGATAGAATGGGGGGATGAAAGGCGAAGGAGTGGCATTGCTCATCATGGAAAATATCACAGCTGTGCTCAGACAGAACAGACCAGAGAGCTTGTCTACTAAAAGTACAGTACAACTCCAATTATCTGAAATGGTTGGGACCAGGCCTACATCATCAGTTAAATGGGTTTTTTAAATGGGTCACTTTTAAAAAACAGCCCAGTAGCAGCAGTACATCACTTGTATTGATGTTTAAACAACAGCAAATGAAAATGAAAGGCTTTTTAAGCATTAAAATAAAGTTTAATTCTCACCAAGAAAATGTTGGCTGCCATCAATCACTGAGATCTCCCAAATGCCACTGCCGATCACTGACACAAATCCAATGCTGCCGCCAATCAGCGAGACCTCAAAACCGCCACCACCAATTCCCCCCAGCACGTCCCCACTACTGCTACTGAGCCCCAGGGTGATTTCCCAGTCTGGTGGAACACTCGCTGGTGAGTTGGCGAGCTCCTGTCTCCCCAGTCACCAGAGCTGCCGACGCTAGAGTTCCAACTCAGAATTCTCTCTTCGGCCTACTGCACATGCACACCAAGGAGTCCAACGTGCATGTGCAGTAGTAGGCCAAGGGGAGGGTTCAGAGTCAGGGATGGGGGGAGGGAAGGGGAGGGAACACCACTGAGCCCGAGGTCCTGCTCCAGCCTGGGAGGCCACTCTCCTTGAGGACTCTGGGACAAGGGATTCTTCCATCCACATGCAGATGGGAGACAGTGGGACACAGTTTGAGAGAGAGAGTTGGAGAGAAAAGTCAATATGGGAAGGTAAAGAAGAAATGGTAAGAGAGGGGGGGAAGGAGTTACCTGAAACGAGGTCATCATTCTAATTTCATGTCAAGTGAATTTTTTTTCAACCTGTGAATTAAGTTCAGCTCCAAAAAAATATATATGGGTGGAACTGAGAAAAGTAAAAGATATGACAATACTCGTGGTGTTGTATTATTGACCAGCCAATAGTCAACGAGAAAAAAGCCAATTTTGAGGACATGAGAAAGGATCTAGAATGCATGGATTGGGATAAGTTGTTTTCTGGCAACGATGCATTTGGTAAGTGGAAGGACTTCAAAGGGAACATTTTGAGAGCACAGAGTTTATATATTCCTAAGAGGATTAAAGGCAAAGTTAGCAGGCATAGAGAAGCTTGGTTTTGAGGGATATTGGGGATCTGGTTAAGAAAAAAAGGGAAGTGTATAGCAGGTATAGGCAACAAGGAACAAATGAGGTGCTAGAGGTGTATAAAAATTGAAAGCAAAAACTTAAGAAGGAAATCAGGAAGGCTAAAAGAAGACATGAGATTGCTTTGGCAATATCCTAAGGGTTTCTCCAGGTTTATTAAGAGCAAAAGGATAGTAAGGGACAAAATTGGTGTCCTTGAAGATCAGAGTGGTTGTCTAAGTTTGGAGCCAGAAGCGATGGAGGAGATAATTAACTTTTTTCTATCAGGAAACTGGCACAGAGTTGAGGGAAGATAACAAGCAGTGAGGTCATAGAACCTATACAGATTAAAGAGGAGGGGATACTTGGATGCTTAAAACAAATAAGTGTGGATAAATCCCCAGGGCCCATCAAGATATTTACTCAGACCTTGAGGGAGGCTAGTGCAGAAACTGCAGGAGCCCTGGCAGAAATGTTTTAAATGTCCTTGTCCAAGGGTGTGGTGCTGGGAGATTGGAGGATAGCTCATAGTGTTCTATTGTTTAAAACAGACACCAAAAGTAACCCTGGAAAATATAGGCTGGTGAGTCTGATATCAGTAGTAGGTAGCCCATATCTTTCCTAATGTTAGTGCTATGTGTGATAGATTTAAATCATCAGTGGCCACAATAATGCATATGTTTTGGTCTTGCTCTGTATTGGAGAAGTATTGGGCAGATATTTTCAAGACTTCATCAATTATACTGGGTTTTAGATTGCAACTTAATCCATTGACTGTTATTTTTTGAATTATAGTTCCAGAAGTGGGTTGAGTTCCAACTTCTGCACATCAGATTGTAGCATTTACTACACTGTTGGCCAGAAGAGCCATTTTATTTAAATGAAAAGATCCTAATTCACCTACTTAAATGCAATGGCTCTCTCAAGTTGTCATGTTTCATTTTAGAAAAAAATTAAAAGTTGCGCTTTTGATACCTTGGTTACGTTTGGAGAGACTTGGTGTCCTTTTATGAACTATTTTTTGTTTGAGTTCATGTATATTTTGACTTCCACACTGTCTGGATTTCTGTTGTTTTTTTATTGGCAAGGACCAGATAAATAGTTTGTATCGATCTGTTGCAGCGAACTCTCGGTTTAGGCTGTCCAGCTTTTTTTTGCTGTTTTTTTTTGTTTAATTTGTTAGGTGAGATGGGGTTTTAACAATATTTTTTCTCTTTCTTGAATATTCAAAAGAAAAATCCAAATTGAGGAGAAAAGGATAATATTGTTCAATATGTTATGTTATATGCTGTATTATCTTCTTCTTTGGCTTGGCTTCGCGGACGAAGATTTATGGAGGGGGTAAAAAAAAGTCCACGTCAGCTGCAGGCTCGTTTGTGGCTGACCAGTCCGATGCGGGACAGGCAGACACGATTGCAGCGGTTGCAAGGGAAAATTGGTTGGTTGGGGTTGGGTGTTGGGTTTTTCCTCCTTTGCCTTTTGTCAGTGAGGTGGGCTCTGCGGTCTTATGTATTATGTATTGCAATATATTGATGTTTATGTTTTTACTATTTGATTCTGCATTCTATTCTCCTCATGCTTTGTTTACTATAACTTGTTTAATAAAAAGACTGAAAAAGAAAGAAAGTAGAAGGTAAATTATTGGAAGGTGTTCTAAGAGATTGGATATACAAGTATTTGCTTAGCCAGGGACTGATTAGGGATAGTCCACATGGCTTTGTATGTAGTAGGTCGTGTTTAACTCATCTGAAAGAGTTTTTCAAGGAGGTTACAAGGAAAGTTGATGAAAGAAAGGTTGTGGATGTTGTCTACATGAACTTCAGTAAGATCTTTGACAAGATCCTACATGGGAAATGAGTCAGGAAGTTTCAGACACACACTATTCATGATGAGTAGCAAAATGGATTCAATATTGGCTTTTTGGGGACAGCCTCAAAGTGGTAGTGGACAAATGCTTCTCAGACTGGAGCTCTGAGACTAGAGGTGCGCCTCAGGGATCAGTGATCATTATTGTTTGTCGTCTATATCAATGATCTGGATGATTATGTGGTAAATTTAATCAGCAAGTTTGTAATTAGCGGTTAGTGCAACACCTTAACAGTGCCAGTGATTCTATACTTTAGGGTAAGGTGGTATGTGGGTGGGAAAAAAAAATAGGTTGAGAACCATTGATAAAGAGCAACCTTTTTGTTTGATTCCTTCATATAATTGCTGGGAAATCTAACCAGAATTGGACTCCTCTTGACTTGATAATCTATCATTAAATCTGTAACGCCATATGCTGACTTACACTCGTGCAAATGGACAACTGTTGATGATTCTGTTTGGACCATTGTCATTAGCCAAGGAGATTGAGCCCAGAATTAAAATTTCAAGTCAATGACCTGTCATAATTGATGCAGTGCACACGGCCTTGCATTAAATTACAGGAAATTTCTCCAGAAATTTTCATCCTATTATAGATTAATTTTATCAATCAATTTTCTTTTCACTTTTAGTCATGATAATAGGAGCATAATTGACAAAATAAAATTGAGGGTAGAATCTGAAACTCAATTTTGAAAAAAATATTCTCTTCTGCTACCTTTCCATTACAAATATGCTGACGTTTAAGCTTCTTAATTAGGTTTCAGAGAGTGTTGCCTGTTTCCCATTAGGAGATAGGAAAACAGCAAGATAGAAAATATCTCATCTGTTGAACTGCAGTCAATTAAAGAATGGGCAGTTAAATCCAAAGCAATGTGTCTGTTAAATATGCATTTTCTGCAATTGTAATGTTAACTGGTTCTGGTTCGTTGTTGACACGAACAGAAAATCTCTGACTTTGAACACAAACTCCACCAAAGACCAAGTTTTCAAGCTGTTGACTGTACAGTGCTCACTGTTGCTTTAATTAGTGTAGTGACAATGTTAGGACAAGGAAATAATTGAAAAATCCCAATTTGATATTCAACTGTCAATTCATGCTCCCTATGGAAATCCTTATTTCAATGCTGAGATTAATTGCTGAAAGTTCAAACAACTAACAATAGAACATCGAAAAAGATGCTGGAAATCAGAAGTACAAAATGTTATCGATATTCAGAAGCTAAGGCAGCATCGGGAGAATGAGAAGGACTGTAGTTAACTTTTTGGGTCCAGGACCCTACATCAGAACTGGTGTCATGGGGTTGATGTAGATGTGATTAGCTTGTTTATTCCTTGTGATGAAGACTGAGATCCAGAAGTGAAGAGGCAGAGAAAACTGTATTCGAACAAATTTGGGAACCGTACATGGAACACAACAGAGAGGGCCTACCGCGGACCTCCACCCCATAAAATGATAGAATGAGAAGAAGACGAAATGAACTGACCCAGTGTGTGAAAGTAGATGACACAATTTTCATGTTTATTTTCATTGTGTGATGACATTGTTTAATGGGTTTATTGTATATGTTGAATGTTTAGTGGGTAGGGAGGGGGGTGGGAAGGAGGGATGGAGGGGAGGGGGGTAAAAGGGGAGAAAATGACACTGTGTATATTCAAGAGGGAAACGTTTATGTGTATTTTGGTTAATATGGTTCATAGTGTGAAAAATCTTTTAAAAAGGTAGAAATTGGCAGCAGAAGCAGAAGTAACGTTAGTTCCAATGGAGGATTCTGTTTCATTTTCCACAGATGGTGTCCAACCTGCTGAGTGTTTCCAGCATTTTCTCTTCGTATACTTTTGAAATTATTGCTTTAGTTACAAACTTCAGTAATAACGTAGTGGGCATAATCTTCAAAACTGCCAAGAATAAAAACAGATTATCTCAGACGTGGCCAGCAGGTTAGGCAGCATGTATGGTCAGAGAAAGGTTTTAGGCTGACAACATTTCATCAGTATTCTTCTGTTTCTCACATCATTGATGCTGTATGACTGAAATTTTCTGCTTTTAATTCTGATATTCAGCATCCGCAGAATTTTATTACTGAAAATATGAAATAGGACAATCGGCAACAATGGAGAGATAGTTAATACTTTGGATGAATTTCAAAGCTGAACCAATTGGCTGAAGAACCTACTCTTGTTCCTAATGTTCTATCTAAAATGTAGTCTTGCAGATTCTGGAAATGTTAAATCATCAATTTGTACTTCAATCTGACTGCTGTTCTCAATTTTCTGCAGTTTCCTGTCTCCAGGGCTGAATTAATGCTCTTGCATGCAATTTGACTAGTTAAGTGGTTGTTAAATCACTTGAGAGGTGGGAAATGAGCATTACAACAGGCAAGGACCTGACTGCCCCCTTTTTCTGCCAAAATGCTTGATGAAAAGCTAGAGATTGATTTAGTTATCCTCTGGATAAATCCAATCAACAACTCCAGATGCAATTATTAAAATCAACAGGCCAGGCAAAATTTACAAACCTATTTTTACTAAGGGACAATATCTTAACTGGAAATATAAGGCAGCAGCTCCACTGGTGACACCACTTTGCACCATTATTTTTTCTTGTACAGATTCTCACTCACCAGGAACATGCCAAGAAATGAGATATTTACTCTTTATGTGGAAAAGACTAAAATAATTGACCAAATTGTAACCCATTCTTTGTAGCAAGCAAGAATTAAACTTACAGATGGAAACCATTAGAAGAATGTTTCCTCGCTGTTGACATTAAACTCCCCCTGGCAGAGATTTTTGCTCTCTACTTTCAAGAGACATCCGACAAACTCATTGAAGGCAGGTGCATGTCATAGAAACAGCCGGAAGACATGGCCATTGTTGAGACTTGCTTGTAAATTTAACCCAAGCACAACAGCTGCAAGTCATTGAGGAGGTCATTGTCAAACCCACACAACAATGCTATTGTTTCCCCCCCCTCCCCCCCATAATTTTGCTGAATTCATGAGTAGCCAAATAATGCAATAATTGGCCTGAGTGAAACAAGAAAGTCTGATTTGTTCTGCTATTCAATGACAGGACAAATCCAGGGAATGTCCAATTTGTCAGGCAGTTGCCAGTGTTGTAACTCCACTGGAACATTTGTAATGAGGACGATGAATTCTGAAGCATAAATCTTCAGCCTCAGAATCAGGATAAGTGTCATTCCGATGTCTACCCTAATTTTCCTGCCTTCGCTTTGTACAGATATCCTCTGGTATTTGATACATATTAAAGTAATATATGTTCCCAGTTCATTTTCATTTGAGTGGCACCGTCACTTTTCGAGAACAAATCAAGCTACAAACCCTACAAGCTTTTGAGATTGACTGTGGGCTGACAGGCTGAGTCAATGTGTACTCATTTTCATGACTTTGGAAGAGAGATGAAGTCCCCCTGGAACTCAGGTGAAGAGACCATGTGACCAACATATTAAAGAACCAGTACACTGATTGATCAGAGGTCTTTTTAAGGAAGCAGCACAGGAGAAGCAGCTCTTTGAGGAATACTATGCTGAAAGGCTTCATGTGGCCAAAGGAAATATCACTTTTGAAGGGGACTTGTTGAATCCCACTGTGGCCTAAGGAAAGGTCATTTTGAAGAGAACTGTTGGACCCCCACCATGACTAAAGAAAAGGTCACTTTGAACTGATCCACCAAGGGTTCTGGAAGCTTTGTGAAAGTCACTCACTTGGTGTCCCCCATGACAAGAAAAGGAGGATGTTGACTACCACTTGTCTGAAAGGACATTTCTCTGGAAGCAACTCAACAACTGAAGAGAAAAGCCCTATAGCTGTTAAATTTGCCTCATGTCATTTTCCAACCCAGACAGCATCCTGGTAAATCTCCTCTTCACCCTCTCCATTGCTTCCACATCCTTTCTGCAAAGAGGTAACCAGAAATGAATATAATATTCACAGTATGGTCTCACCAGAGATTTATAGAACTGCAACATGTCCTCTCAACTCCTGAACTCATACCATAGGCTTCCTTGCAGTGGCATATCTAGGTAACATAGTGCCTATAGCAAGAACTGAAATCGTCCCTGTCCCCCTCCCCCATTTAAAAAAAATCACAAATAAAGTTGCCAGTTATGTGATCTCCATGGACAAATGGGCTAGTTTTGAAGATCACCTGCAGGAAATTCTGAGTGCTTGTGAGTTGCGGGGTTTGGCCTACTTTCAATGGTGTGTGTATATTTGGGCAGTACTCCATGATGAAACTCTGACGTCGCTGAATAGAACCACGAGCCTGCTGATTTATAAGGGACCCTCTATCCTGGATGGGGTTTAATTCAAGGAGGGAGTGGGAAGCACTGCACCCCACATGCATTTAATTCCAAGCAGTAGTTGCCCAGCACCCGAGGGTGAGAAAGTGAGAGAGAGAGGGAGGAAAGAGGTAGGGATAGAAGTGAAAGAGAGAGAGGAATGATTGAAGGGGAAGAGAGAGGAGAAGATGTGTGAGAGAGAGGGATGAGAGAAATCAGGAGAGGAGGAGGAGAGACAGAGGGGGAGTGGTGAGAGGGTGAAGAAAGGGGGGTGAGGATGTGAGGGGGGTGAGAGAGAGGGACGGGGTAGGGAAATAAGAATGCACACTGCATCCCAGGACAGACAGACCATGTGCGCAACGTGTTACAATTGACCCGCTCGCTCTCTGCCCTTTCTCTGTAAGATCCGCTCCTGGGATCGTTTCAACCATAACTCTAACTCCCTGAGTGCACAGTCTCCCTCTCCCATCCCCAAACCCTCAAACCCCCCCCCCCCAACAGTCCCAGGCTGAAATCTGAGAACAAGGGAGAAACTTTCCAAAAAGTCTGGGGAAACATTTCATTAACTTCTGAAACATTAATTTCTCTGGCTTTTCTGGGTGGTGCGGCAGCAGCGGGGACCTCGGGCTCCTGGCAGCTGCAGGGATGTCAGGCTCCTAACAGGAGTGGTGACCTTAGACTCCCAGCAGGAGTTTGTTCAGGCCTCACCAATGTTTTTTACAACTTTTCCATAATTCATACTCAATACTTTGATTTATGAAGGCCAATCTGCCAAAAGCTCTCATTATAATCCTATCTACATGTGACAGCACTTTCAGGGAATCATGTATCTGTATTCCCATATCTCTCTGTTCTACCACACTCCTCAATGCCCTATTATTTACCATGTATGTCCTTTCTTGGTTTGTCCTTCCAAAATGTAACATTTCACAGTTGTCTCCATTAAATTCCATCTGCCATTCTTCAACCCATTTCTCCCACTGGTCAAGATCCTTCTGCAAGTTTTGAAGGCCTTTCTTACTGTGTGCAATGCCTCCCGACTTTGTGTCATCTGTAAACCTGTTGATCCAATTTACGACATTATCATCCAATTACTGATATAGATGTAGATGAGCAATGGTCCAAGCATCGATCCCTGAGGCACACAACTAGACAAAGGTCTCCAGTGTGAGAAGCTATTGTCCACTACCATCCTCTGGCTTCTCCCATGTAGCCAATGTCAAATCCAGTTTGCTATCCCATGATGAATACCAAGCATCTGAAATGTCCTGACTAATTCTAATAATTTACCCATAACTGACATCAGGCTCACTGGCCAATAATTTTTAGGGTTAATTTTGGAGCCTTTTTAAAACAGCAGAACAATGTCAGCTACCCTCCAATCCTCTGTCACCACACCCATGCCTAAGGACATTTTTTTTTGCCAGAGCCACTGCAATTTGTATACACAAGGGAATATCTTGTCAGGCCTTGAGGATTTATCCATCCTTACTCACTTTATGACAGCATGGACCTGCTGCTCTTTATTCTGTTGTGTAGGTTTTATGACCACACTCTTTACTTTCCTTACTTCTCTAGACTCTGCGCCATATTCATAAGTAAATACTGATGCCAAAAATCCATTTAAGATCTCCCCCATCTCTTCTGGCTCAATACATAGCCAACTGATTGGATCTTCAAGAGGACCAATTTTGTCCCTCTCTCTCCTTTTGCTAGCTGTAGTAACCCTTAGGATTTTCCTTCACATTTACTGTCACATTTCCTGATTTCTTTCTTTCTTTTTCAATATATTTTATTGGATTTTACAGAAATAGTACAGAAGTAAAAGCCATTAATCAAAAGTACCAGTAATATATAAGAAGGAAATACATAATAAAAATAAAGCTATTATATAAATTCAATAATGTAACAGTCAAACAGAAAGAAAAGTGGTAAACACTTAAACAGTTACAATATATGGTTAATGGAAAAATATTTTTTTTAAAAGAAGTAAATATTATACTATATAACAAATTCTACCCCCTTCCCTTCTGAAGTTACCTGGTAAGTACATATAATTTCACTACCATAAAAATAAACCACAAACTCACAAAGCAAGATCCAAATGGTCTTATAAATTAGAAAAATAATTAATACATAAACTTAGAAAACACTATAAACAGAAATTAAAGCCATTACTCTAGAAGAACATTTGATTTTTTTCCCCCTAAATTTAGGCATGCCATCATATTAGAAAGCCTTTGAATATAAGTAGGAGAGGCAGTATTGAGTGAGTATCAATAAAGGGTGCAAAAGAGACCACATGGGATTGAGACATAGTTACATTCAATTCTCTTAGTTGAACCAAGAAGAACAATAGGATTAAGTATCAGATTCACATTGAGATAAGATCCTCCCAAAAAATGGAAAGAAAAGAACAAGACCAAAACATATGTAACAATGTACCTTCTTCAGTCTTTCACCTGTCACATTTCGAGGAAATGTTAGAGTAAAATTTAGCCACTAGGAAAGTAAGCTTAATGTACTACCTTAAATTGTAAAAGCAAATGTCAGGCACACAATGAGGATGAACTTGCCAATTTTAAGATAGAATCCCATGTGGTATCCAAAAATCAAATTTGTAGATCTTGCTCCCATAATTTTTAAAATCTTATCTATGGAATTATCTCTAGATGTTAATGATAAATCATATTTGGCTGATATCAGCTTTTTTTGATTCAGTTTAACATTATAGATCATCCCTATTGTATTTATAACAAGGTCCTGAGGAAGTCTCAACACTACAGAGTTCAACAAACTCCTAATTTTTAGATATCTAAAAAAATTATGTTTGGTAGTTTAAATGTAAGAGATAGTTGTTCAAATGAGGCTAAATTATTATCAATAAATAAATCTTGAAAAGATTGGAAACCCAATGTAAGCCATTCATGAAAAGCAGAACAGAAGGTGGGGAAAAAAAGGATCAGGTGGTTTAGGGCTAGCAAGTAAGAATCTATAGATCTATAGTATCCAAAGAAAATTCTAAATTGAAACCAAATTCTCAAAGTATACTTAACAACAAAATTATCAATTCATTTGAAAGCAGTAAAATGCAATGGTGCTTCAAGTATCAAAATAAAATAGTATTTTTTTTAGTAGAGTTAAGTTCTAAATTAATCCAGTTTGAAGCGTTCATTCTGTCCTTAGAATGAATCAAAAAAATGTTACATCTCATATAAGATGTCCAATAATAAAATCTAAAATTAGGTAAAGCCAAACCACCTTTCTTTTTAATGTTTTGAAGTAAAACTTTAACAAGACAGGGACACTAATTTTTCTAAATATATGAGGAAATAATTGAATCAAGAGAATTTAAAAAAATGTTTTAGAAATTTCCTTATTTTTTTCTTGAGGTTTTCTTGCATTTTTATACTCCTTAAGTACCTGTTCCTCATTTGCTCCATGTTGCCTAATCTGCTGTACACCTTTCTTCCAAACTAGATCCAAAATATCCCTCATAAACCAAAGTTCTCTATGTCTGGTAACCTTGCCTTTAATCCCAACAGGAACATACAAATTCTGTGCTCTCAAAATTTTACCTTTGAATATCTTCCACTTACCTAGCATTCTTGAGAGTAAGCAACTTATCCTAATCCACGCATTCTAGATCCTTTCTCATTTCCTCAAAATTGGCCTTTCTCCAATTTAGAATCTCAACCCAAAGCCCAGGCTTATCCTTCTCCATTATTAATTTGAACCTAATGGCATAATGATCATTGGACTTAAAATGTTCCCCTTGTGATGGATTATATTATACACAAATATGTTTTTAAAAGGGATAGATTGTGGAGGTTTAGAGTGTAGATCATTTCACAAACAGATGGTAACACTTCACAAAAGAGAGGTCATTTAAAATGCAAGAGCATTGTTGAAAGTGAGACATTGAGGCACCGAGTGCCTTTGCGAAGGCAATAAAACTATTTTGTAAATGCTTTGCTAAATAATTTTCAGAACCAGGAGCAAATGGCGAAGTCCGGGCTCAAGTGATGATAAGATTTTCCAAAGACTGGATCTGGAGCCTTAAGAAAGGTCTTGTGGTTTTGCAGAGAGAGAAAAAAAGACCAAACAGGCTTTCTCTAAGAGAGAGAGGGAGAGAAGACAGTTCTGCAGTGGCTTTTGGAGGCTGTTACATGACAAGCTGGCAGCTTGTTGAGATCCCCATTTGAAGATGGGTTGTGAGTTCTGAGTTCAGACTTTTGAAAAACCCTTGTAGTACTTACAAGAGGAAATGTCTGGCTAGAGCGTTTCTCCTGAAATAAGGGAAACAAGAGGAACTCTGTGATGACCTGGAAGGAGAGGTTATCATTTGGAAACTCCATGATGGAACAAGTTTCTTCACCAAGGCACTGAAGTGACTGATGCAAGTAAATCAGTTTGTGTGTGTCCAACGACCAATTAATCTCTCTCTGCAACAGATAAGAACCTTCCTGAAGAGTAACCATTTTAACTTTAAGCACCAGAGCTTGGTGAAAATTCACAAATGTTAAATTCTGCGCACAGTATAAGAATTGCCTGATACCAGTGAACTTGGAGGAGTGAGAAGTGAGATTAAACTGTGAATCAAAGAACTTTCCTGAACATATATACATTACATACATGTGTGCTTAGAATTAGGAGGGGATTAAGTTAAGTGAATAGTAATAAGTTAAAGTTTGATCCTGTTTTTCTGTTTAAAATTAAAAGCAACTTTTGTTTAAGTAACCATTTGTCTTAGAGAATTTCTATGGATCCATAACACCCTGCACATTACTTCTACTGCTTATTCTGTCTCATTCCCTAATTGGAGATCCAGTATCACACTCTATCCATTTGGTACCTCTGTATATTGATTGATTGATTACTTCCTCAGGATTTGGCAAATTTCTACAGATGTGGAAAGTGTCCTGACCGGCTACATTACAGCCTGGTATGGGACACCAGTAGCCCTGAGCGCACAGCCCTGCAAAAGATAGTGGACACAGCCCTGGACATCAACAAGCAAAACCCTCCCCATTATTGAGAACATCTACAGGGAAGGCTTCTGTCGGAGAGCAGCACCAATCATCAAGGATCCACACCACCCAGTACACTCTCTGTTCTTGTTGCTGCCATCAGGAAAGAGACTCATGCTATCAGGTTCAGGAACAGCTGCTACCCCTCTACCATCAGACTCTTCAACAACAAACCTTTAAAAAAATCTCTCTGTATTGCAGTTGGTTTGTTTATATTCATTATCTTTTTACAGTTCTTTATTTGTACACATGTATGCACTGTGTACAGTTTTTTTTTTGCACTACCAATAAGTGGTAATTCTGCCTCAACCACAGAAATGAATCTCAGAGTGATATGTGATGCATGTACTCTGGCAATAAAACTGAAATTTGAAAAATCTGAAAATCTATAACTTTGATGAACACATTTGACAAACTCCAAACCATCCCACCCTTTTCACATTTTGGGAGCCCTAGTCAATATATGGTAAATTAAAATATCCTACTATCATAACTTTGTTTCCTGCAGCTGTCTGCTATCTCTCTACAGATTTCCTCTTCCAATTCTCGCTGACTATTGGTTGGTCTATAATGCAACCCTTTGAATGTGGTCATATTCTTCCCGTTCCTCAGCTCCACCTATATAGTTTCAGTAGATTAGCCCTCTGGTCCCTCCTGTCTGAGCACAGCAGTGATATTTTCCTGATGACCAATGCCACTCCTTCCCCTTTCATCCTTCCCGCCCCCCCCCACCGCTCCTTCGCCCACACCTCAACGAGTTCTGTGTATGCCATTATGCCAAACTTTTCTTCTGTTGGTTCTATCCATGCCTAATTCTAAAAAACTAAGATTTTCCAACCCCCAAACCCCACCCCCCACACCTCTACAGACTACTTATCCTGCTTTAAACCTCTTCATTGTCCTGGACAGCTCATTCCAACCTTCTGCCTGTTCTGGACCTTTATATATCCAACTAATGGTGAGACATAAACCATCTTGAATTCACCACTCCCGAACTTATTCTAACTTCCCCCCACCCCCAGGAATGCCTTTACTGCCACTCTCTATGCACTAGTTCCAACCTCACCATCATACCCACAGACATGCATGGGCGCTGTTTTAGTTTGGTGCACTGACTTCTATCTGGCCAAAGGCAGATGACAACTCTCAGACACCTCCCCTTACTTACTCCTCCAACTAAAACTCAACAGAGCACCATCTTACACACTATCTCTCAAACTTCATTGTTCCCAACCCTGCACTGTCCTGTTCTAATTCCTATCCAAGATCCACAAACTCAATTGACCCAACATGCCTATTATTTCTGTGTGCTCCTGCCCCACCAAACTGGTATCCACTTACCTTGAATCCATTTTGTCCCCACTGGTCCAGCCTCTTCCCACCTACATCCATAATAATTCACAAGCCCTCCATCACTTCAACAACTTTCACTTCTCTGAACATGACCACCTCATCTGTACCATGGACAGCCAATTGCTATACACCTCCATTCCCCCATCATGAAAACTTTAATATCCTTTGTTTCTTTCTTGACAATAGTCCTAACCAGTCCCCCTTCCACCACCACCCTCCACAGGCTGGCAGAACATGTCCTCACCCTCAATAACTTCTCCTTTGATACATCCAACTTGCTCTAAATCAAAGGGGTAGCCATGAGTAGCCACATGGGCCCAAGCTATGCCTGCCTTTTAATTGGCTATATGGAGCAATTCATGCTAAAAGCTGACACAGACAAGGCTCTTCAACTCTTTGTCTGCTTCATCACTTTTTAGTGCTGGCTCATGCTCCTGTGATGAGCTCATCGACTTTATCCACTTTGCTGCCAACTTCTACCCCAATCTCAAATTCACTTGGTTCATTTCTTGCAACATTTTCCCCTTTCTCAATCCCTTTGTCTCCATTTTGGAGACAAACTCTCAAAAGACATTTTCTACAAAGTCTCCCACAGTTACTTCAACTACACCTCTTCACGCCCTGTCCCCTGTAAGAATTCCATTCCTTTCTCACAATTTGTCTCTCTCTGTCTCATCTGCTTGCAGGATGAGGTATTCCATGCCAGATCATCTGAGATATCCGCCTTCAAAAAACGTGGCTTCCCCTCTCCTACCATAAGCTCACCCCTTACCCATATATCCTCCATTGCCGCACATATGCCCTGACCCCCTTAGCCTCCACGTGCAAGAAGGACAGGATTCCCTTTGTCCTCACCTACCACCCCACTATCCTCCACATCCAATATATAATCCTCTGATATTTGCCATTTCCACCACCTACTATGTGATCCCATCATCAGACACATCTTTCCCTCTTCTCCCCTCTCTGCCTTTTGCAGGGACCACTCCTCCATGTTTCCTTCATCTACTCCCTTCTCTTTCAATTGGCCCCTTGGCACCTACCCCTGTGAATGCAGGAAATGCTACACTTGCATTCACACCTCATCTCTCAACAAAAATCGCCACCCAAAACAGTCCTTCCAAGTGAAGCACACTTCATTTGTGAATCTGTGAGGGTCATCTATTGCATCCATTGCTCCCATTGTGGTTTTCTCTATATCAGAGAGACTGGGCACAGACTGGGACATTGCTTCATCAAGCATATTAACTCTCTCTGCTGCAAAAGCAAGGATTTCCCAGTGGCCACCCATTTCAATTCTTTGCCCCTTTCCCCTGCTGCCATGTCTGTATACACTGCCAGACTCCGACCACCTACAAATTGGAGGAACAATACCTCACATTTTATCTGGGCACCCTCCAACTAGATAACATTGACCTCTGGTTTCCATTAGCCCCCCCCCCTGCCAATCTATTCCTATTTCTCCTCTCCTCTAGCCCTGTCTCTCTCCCTTCCCCTTTTCCTATGTCTCTCTTCCTCCAGTTAACAGTTAAGGACCAAATCAATTTGGTCAATCCTGATCAATTCTCACCTTTCCTATCCTCCTATCCATACCAATTATTCCCTTTTGTCTGTTGTTCTACACTCCTCCCCCGCCCTTTCTTTTCTGCTTGCCAGCCTTTTAATTCAGGCACCTGCCTGATTTTTACTAGAAGAAGGGCTCAGGCTCAACTCATTTACCTCCTACGAATGCTGCAAGACCTATTGAGTTCTTCCAGCATCTGTGTGGATTGCAAGCACAGCATCAGCAGACTCTTGTATTTCTCTGCTTTAATTCTAAACATTGCTTATGGATTTTAAAAACTAACCCTAAAATAAACAAGGACCAGTCAAATAATCACTGCTTTGTTCATTGTTACCCACCAGAAAGTATTGCATGTTAAAATTAGTAGGTTTTTAGCACAGGTTGAAGTCTGACAGCAATAAAATTCAGTTCATTTTAAATGTATGAAGATATTAAGCAGATACATCAACTTAAGTTGCTAATGTGTACTGTATACTGCAGAATTTTTGTTTGCATCTTTATTGAATTGTATCTGTACATGCATTTTGTTGTAACTTTATTTGTCTTTCTTTTCACAGGAGGTATTACATTTGGGGCAAGAAATTCCTTCCAACCCTTATTACTGCCAGCTTGATGGACAACTATCTCACATATTCACTGAAACACTGGGTAAATACACCCTTGTTGGTGAATCACTGAACACAACTGCAGCAAAGCGTCTAAGGCTGGTTCTGTTTGCACCAGGAACATGCACATCATTGGAGTATAACATACGGGTCTATTGTCTAGAAGATACACAAAATGCATTGAAGGTAAGCAATTAACCCTAAAGTTTAGACAAGCCTATTGATTAATAATTAGGAAACATGTGGATTAGCTATGCAAGATTAAACAAGGCAGTCTAAGTAACATTTGGAACCACACTGAAAGAACTAGTAAGATTTGAGTGACTTGTCACTTCACCATCATTTATGTGGGGTATTTCTGTCAGGATGCAACTTGTTCCTTTCCCTGCTATTATAAAAGGCAAAACATTCCAATAGCTAACTTTGAGAGAAGATGAGTTATCCTATATTGTCAGAAATCCACCCTTGATGTTAGGTTAGCTTATATTTTGGTCCTTAACTGAAAGTAGTTTCACAGCTCCTTAAAATAAATGTCTGGGAAGAAGGTGAGTGGGTGATGTGGAAAGAGAGAGGGTAGCAATAGCTAGGGTAATCAGCAATTCTACCAAACATCACGAGTATTCATAAAGTTGAATGACATTTGAGAGCTTCAGACTTCCTGTCCATATCGGCAACAAAGCAAAATGGGACAGGTGAATGTATCAGGGGAATCCAAATCAATGTCTTATCCCCAAAAATAGCTACTACAACTTTCCACTATGACCCTATCTTAATCGATTTATACATCCGGAACTATTCTCAAACCTCATGAAATATTAAGAAGTCCACAGTATTCAATAAATAAAAGGATTTAATTATACTCTGATAGCCACACTCCTGTCAAGGTACAAAAAGGTACAACTAAACTACACAGAATTTATTCGAGTCACGCCAGTGGGAATGAGCAGTATTTTGTTGTGGGTAGACAAGGTCACCTCACTTATGCTGGTGAATCTCATTCAAAGAACTCAGAAGGTACAATATTTAAGGTATTTTATTGCATACAAATTTGATAACATTACTTTGAACTCATTGTTATAAGCTTATGTTTTACATCTTACATATCTCCTTTCTAAAGACAGGAAAAATGGTTTGACATCAATCATATATTGCATGTACAAGTTATAATTAAGAGATATCCTGCTTGCAACAAAAGGCTTCTCCAGGTGCATTCTCCACCAAGAATGCGCCTCCAGAAGCGGATACAGACCTGTGGAATGGTTGTTCAGGTGGCAGAGCTGAAAGCACAGCGCTGGCCATCTAAAAGGGACAGCTTCATGGGAGGCACCTCGGAGCGCACTCTGGCTCCTGTCACTTTGGACTGTCAGGGTTGGGATGGCTGGCTGTCAGAACTGGGACCACAGGTGCGGGCTGTCAGCGCAGGGCGACCCCACACTGATCCCACTGCCCTGCTCTCTTCCCACAGCCCTATATCAGTCCCCACACTGATCCCACTCCCCCGCTCTCTCTCTCCACAGCCCCATATGTCCCAGATCTGATAGCCCGCACCGGCCACCCCACAGTGTGGGAATGGATACAGGGCTGTGGAGAGAGAGCGGGGAAGTGGGATTAGTATGGGGACAGCCCGCACCAGCTGCCCCAGCGCTGACAGTCTGTGGCAGCTGCCCCTGCCCTGACGTCCCATGCTGGGGGACAGGGTCAGGGGCAGCTGGGAAGGGGGTCTGTCAGGCAGTCACCAGCTGATTGTCATCCCATTAGCAGCCGCTTTCAGGTGGCTGCATTCAGGTGCTGGAGGAGGGTTACAAAGTTCACCTCGCGTGCGTCTCCTGCACTTTCAAGTGGCCTTCTGACAGCCACATATGGGCATAATATGGCGGCTTTACATCAGGGGATTTTGGCCACCTAAAAGTGCCTAAAATTAACAGAAGTCTGGAAGAGTTGCTCCCTGTATACTTCAACATCCGTTCTCTGCTTGCCTGATGTCTGGGTTTTAATTAACACATGCAAATAAATAGTTTCACACAGTTAACAATGGAGTGCGAAACCTCTGGGTAGAAACAATATTCAATTGGGACAGGGCTGGCACTGTTAAAGTCACTAGGTGTGTTCCACAGCCTTTTGACAATTTAAATCACGTCTGAAAGGTAGAAGAATCGTTTGGGTGGAAACCCGCTTTATAAATGGGCTGCCTGTTGACAGATCATTGACTGGATCAGTAGTCAGTTAGCGCTACTGGTTAATGATATTAAGGAAGGCATTAAGGATTCTGGAGCCCGGGAGGGTTCTATGATTGCTCTCAGATGACTTGGGCAGAAGTGATCATTAATTCTAATTCCCTGTTTGGAAGGTTTGCAAGCCTAAAACTTGTATCTTTCCCAGCCTGTTGACTAGAAGCCTGTGACCTACTGAGTAAAATCTATGCTTTTTTTTTTATAATTGATATTTGTAGCTAGCTTATAAAGACAAACTTCTACAATACATTAGAAAACATAAAACCTGCAGATGCTGGAATCTTGAACAAATAATGAGAAGCTGGAGCGACCCAACAGCACAGGCAACGTCCAGAGAGAATAACGAACCTTTTGAGTCAGGACTCTTTCTCGTGAATTATACTCTGTAGCACTAGATCACTGCATCTGTTCTTTGGAAGATGAGCAGCGATTTAAATGAACATTCAATTATTAAAATTATTTCTTGTGCAAACAACAACCCTAATTCTTAAGCTTGAAATAATGTGCGGCCAATAAGGACTGAAAACTTACAGCACTTTTTCATATGTTGACTGATAACCAAAATCAGAAGTAAAAACATAAAATGCTGGAGAAGCTCAGCAGGTCAAACACTCCATATTCCAAAGGTAAAGATATAAAACTGAGCACTTCATCAAAGTATGAGAAAATTCAGGCAGACATCCAAACAAAAAGAGTGCAGGGGAAGGGGAGGGTGGAAAAGGCAGGAGATGATAGGTGGAGAAAGGAAGGAGGGGACAGCACCAATGATAGGGAGGATGGATGGTTGGGTGGGTGGAAGAAAAGGCGAGAGGGTTTAATGGAAAGCAGTGAAAATGCCATTTGGCTGGAGAATGCCCAGACAGAAAATAAGATGTTGTTCCTCCAATCTGTGGGTGGTCTGGGTGGGATAGTACACAACCCATGGACAGACGTGTGAGAACGGGAATGTGACTCAGAATTGGAATGATTGGCTACTGGGATGTCACTGTTGTTGCGAACAGAGAGGAGGTGTTGAGCGAAACGATCTCTCAACCTGCGACCAGTCTATCTGATGTAGAGAATGCTACAAATGTGTACTGGATACAGTAAATGGGTCCTCTAGATATAGAATTGAAGTGTTACTTCACTTGAAAGACCTGGACCGTGGTGAGGGAGGAGGTGTGGGCGCAAGGATTGCACCTCCTGCAGGCACAGGGGAAGGTGCCAGGTTGTGGGGGAGGGGGGAGGAAATGTCAGACTATGATTACTCAAATTGGGTCAATTGAAATTTTCAGGATTGAGGCTGTTGGTGTTTTGGTTGAGTAGGATAAAATGCTTCCATGATGATAATTGATGTACTGTGGTGGTGTGAGCAATGGAAGAAACACAGCCACCACGTTGAGGGTCGTTAACGACTGTTCTTATTCAGATTCAGGGCACCCCTATAAAGGCAGCATGAGCTCAGTCACCTGGTGCATTGTGACATCATAATCACTGCCCCAGGGTGGGCCAATCCTATGCTGGAGTCCGAGAGAAACCTCTGACGACGCCATTTCCCCATGGCTGCCCCGCCACGTGGCGATACAAATGGGGCTGGTTTGCCATGAGGATGTGCACCACCACACAACAATTAATCTACTAAATTGAACTGAACTCTAATAGATCTAGTACTGATTCAGAAATCTCAGCCAAGTTAGAGATCAAAATGCAGATAATATGCATACCAGATGTCTTTATCATACTTTTGAAATATGAAGTGTTTTGACACCAAATGTCACAACTTTAGAAAGGAACATGTTTTTTAAAATTCTGTTGGCATGCTAGCTAATCTTCAACTTGCAACCTACGAATGAGAATTCAACTGATCATCAACCAATTGAGCTACAAAAAAACCCACACCTTTCATTTAGCAATTCAATTCAAATCTATTATCCAGTAAATGACTTTGGACTGACGGTGCTTTATGGAAACGTTTTTTCTTCATCTGGTCCAAGAGGCACATTTTTTGTAGTGCAGTTCAATGTCCCGTTCTCCCACTGACCTGCCTTGTTGACTAATTATGTCCCATTCTCCACTGGCCTGCCCTGTTGACTAATTATGTCCGTTCTTCACTGGCCTGCCTTGTTGACTAATTATGTCCGTTCTCCCACTGCCCTGCCTCGTTGACTAATTATGTCCCGTTCTCCCACTGGCCTGTCTCGTTGACTAATTATGTCCCGTTCTCCACTGGCCTGCCTTGTTGACTAATTATGTCCCGTTCTCCACTGGCCTGCCCTGTTGACTAATTATGTCCCGTTCTCCACTGGTCTGCCTTGTTGACTAATTATGTCCCGTTCTCCCACTGGCCTGCCTTGTTGACTAATTATGTCCGTTCTTCACTGGCCTGCCTTGTTGACTAATTATTTCCCGTTCTCCCACTGGCCTGCCTCGTTGACTAATTATGTCCCGTTCTCCACTGGCCTGCCTTGTTGACTAATTATGTCCCGTTCTCCCACTGGCCTGCCTTGTTGACTAATTATGTTAGGTTTTGGAATACAGAAAATAACAAATTCACATTTTTGGCCTCTTATCTATTTAACCGACTCAGACGTGATCCCCTAAATGACAATTATGTGAGTTGTTTCAAGTTTGTTGACATGGCAACCCATTTAAAAAATGTGAAATGACACTGCAATGGACTTTGATTTTTTTTCCAAAATAATAACATCATTCGGCACCTCTACTTGATCATAAATGACTACAAATGATTAAAATTATTATAAAGTTTAAAATAGTTGTTATTTATATCAACTCCATGTTATATTTGATTTACAACTGCTACGGTGTCAGTGCTGTGCAAAAGCTGAGCCAAAGAAGGTACAAGGCACTCCTTCCATCCGATAGCCTACAGATCACCCTTGGGCAAGGTGTCGTACCTGTTTAGCCTCCCAATCAGGGTCAAGTGAAGTCATGGATTGCAGATGGTTTTTACAAGCAGATTCTACACATTGGAAATTATCGATGTAAGACTAAAAATGCTGGGCAAACTAATCTGCAGATCAATGAAGAAGGCAAGGGAGACCACTTCAATATTCTAATGTTGAGTGCAAGGTTGTTGATGTGGCACCACTCAAAGAGCTGATCTCTCTCCTTCCTGTACACTTCCTCATTGCCGTTTGTGATTCTGCCAACAACTGTGGTGTCATCAGCAAATTTGTACAAAACATTGGAAATGTGCCTTGCCACACAGTCATGGGTGTATAATGAGTAGAGCAGTGGGCTAAGCACACACCCTTGAGGTGTGCCTGTATTGATCATCAGTAAAGAGGAGATGCTGTTCCCAATTCATATCGACTGTGGTCTTCCAATGAGAAAGTCAAGGATTCAGTTGCAAAGGGAGGTGCAGAGGCACAAAGTTTGTAGCTTCATGACCAGCACTGAGGGAATAATCATGTTAACAGCTGAGCTATAATCGATAAAGAGCAGCTGTATATATGAATTGCAGTTTTAGAGGTGATCTAGAGCTGAGTGGAGAGCCAGTGATATTGGGTCTGTCATGAAATGATTGTGACGGTAGGCAAATTGCAGTTGGTCCAGATCTTTGCTTAGGTATGTGTTAATTCTGGCCATGATCAGCCTCTTATAGCATTTCATCACAGTATAAGTTGATGCAACTGGGCGATAGTCAATGAGGCAGGTCACACTACTCTTCTTGGGCCCAAGGATGATTGATGCCCTTTTGAATCAGCTGGGAACTTTTGACTGGAGCAATGAGAGGTTGAAAATGTCCGGCTAGTTGGTTGGCACAAATTTTCAATACCCTGAGACATATGCTGTCAGGGCCTGACACCTTGCGAGGGTTCACCTTTTTGAATAATGTTCTGATGTCATCCTCAGTGACAGATATCACAGGGTCTTTAGCCTTTGCATGGATTCTAGTAGGCACTGTTTGGTTCTCCTTCTCAAAGTGGGCATGGAAGATGTTCAGTTCATTGTGTAATGAAACATCAGAGCCAACTATGGGATTCACCCTCATTTTTTAGGTTGTAATAGCCTGTACTTCCTGCCATTGCTGGCATGTCTCTCTCTAGATCCTCCAGAATTGCCACTTTGGTTCAGAGATGGCCTTCTGCAGGTCATACTTGGACTTCTTACAGCTATCTATATCCTGGGCCTTAAACGGGTTTGATCTCACCCTGAGTAGGTTGCATATCCTCCGAATATCCAAGGCTTCTGATTTGGGAACCCAGTATGTGCGCATAGGCACACACTCGTCCATGCAGGTCTTGATGAAGTCGGTGATAACTGTTGCATAATCATTCAAGTCTATGGATGAATTCTTGAATATGTTCCAGTTCACCAATTCAAAGAAGTCCTACAGATGCTCTTTGGCCTCCCTTGACCATCTTCACTGCTGGTACTATGGTCCTCGGTCTCTGCTTGTTCACCAGGAGTAGACCAGACTTTCCCAAGTGTGGTCATGGTATGCATTCTTCCTGGTTGTGTAGCAGTGGTCGAGTGTGTTGATTCCCCTGGTCTTGCATGTAATGTGCTGGTGGTAGTTTGTCAGAGACTTCTTCAGGTTGGCCTGATTGACGTCTCCTACAATGATCTGGAAGGCATCAGGATATGCTGTCTCATGGTTGTTAATCACAGTGCTCAGACCCTCCAGTTGAAGGGCTTGTCCAAAACATTGGTGATGTATCTTTACCTTTGTTACATAAATGTACTGTTTGACATGCTGAGTTTCTCCAGCATTTGTGTGTTTTGTCACAACCACAGTGTTCACAGAATCCTGTGTTTTACCAGTGATCTCAGCTGGAGTAAATCAACAGTTGAAACAGCATCAGTGGGGTCAAAGGGAAATGTTGATGTTTTGGTTCAAAAACTTTCATCAAGACTAAGTTGTCTGATCGTTGCAGGCAGACATTGGGTGCTTCATGGTCAAAGGAGATATGAATCATATTAAACTGCATCACCATCAGCTAAGCTTTTTCCAACGGGCAGTGAGAATGTTGAATGACTAAAGGAACTGTTCACTCTAACTGTCCCAGACTCTCACATTCATATTATTTATTTATATACCTGCAAGCGTGTTATTTCTGGTTGTATGTCTGTGTGGTTTTGCACTGAGGACTGGATTGTACTTATACAATCAAATGACAATAAATTTGATGACTAATATTTCCATACCTGATCTGATTATGGAAATAAAGTTATTGATGAGGAACTTGATGTTTCTGCCTCAGAAGCTACCCTAGTGAAATCCTGCATGATTATATTGGGACAAGGAAGTGTTAAGTGAGAGTCATTTGGAAGAGCACTGCAGCAGAAAGAATTCTACATTTAAGTTTAAACAAAATTTACTGCTGTATTTTAAAGTTTAATTTTGGGTTTGAAACTTTTTAGTAAATTACACAATATATGGTTATTATCTTCAATTCCATTTGGGAAATTGGCTGCTTTATTAATCCTGATTCAAAGCAATTAAAAAGAATCAGAAAAGAACTTATTTGTTTCTATAGGGATTTGATTAGACAATTCAGGAACTTGAAGCATTGAATAAGTCATTACCTTCTACTGTTATTGAATATTTACTCAAGTACCATTAAAATGGCAAGAAAGACACAATGTCCAATTGTGAAACATTATCCTGCAGAGAAATGCCATTATGTGGAAACAATCTGTCATACTGATGTTCACAACAACTTATTAGTTTATGTTAATGTCTACAGGCAACTCATTTGCTTCTGTTTGTGTTATTTTGTTGCTTGTTTTTGGAGGATAAATAAATTATGGAAGGGCTTATAAAGGAACAGGTAGTGTCTGCAAGAGAAAATGTTCTAATTCAGCAGAATCCCATCTCTTGCCTACTATCAATTAAAATGTAGCTCATGTTCATATGTTCGACCACTCCCTCTCACATAAACCAAGCATACGCATTCCCTTTTCTGGCAAAGGACCTGAAACATTAGTCAGCCAGAGATGCGGCCTGATCTGCTGGATTTCCAGCATTTTCTGTTTTACTATATAACATATTTCCCAATTTGCATTTGTAACCAGCTACTCAACCATGATGACTGATATCAACCAAATGCATTGCACAATATTCAGACTTTCATTTGTGGGTCAAGGTATCACGCAACTTGAACAGCAGAGGCTAACTCGAGGTCAATCAGTTGATTTCTTTTCCCTTTTGGTGAAGATGGGATTCACAAGGCTATGGTTAATAGTGGGGTTAAAATGATAGATCATGATGGTGGCTTTATGCCTAATCCTCCTCACCTTTTCCTATAACCTTTCCTGGTTTGGTAGTTACAGGCAGAATGAACATGTGTTTTCTTATCTGCACTCTTACCCTCCATTGATCATAACCCTAACTTGGTGCCTCTGCCCTTTCAGACTGCCAGGGAATATAACAAGATCCCAGTGATGACACAACATAGTCATTCAATTGCCCAATCACAGCCATAAACTTGGGTACCAGGCACTTCCCTTAGAAGGAAGGTTTACATGTGGCAAGATATTGCACAAGTGAGGTGCAGTCAGGACAGAAGCTTACCAGAGTGAAAGTTCGCAAAGACATTGTTCCTTAGAATCTGATAAGTACCATGACTCTGGTTGCAAAGGGAAGAAAAAAAAACAATTGAATCTGTGCTATGTTTGGCACATTAGGAGTATTGTGTGCAGTTTTGATCACCTAACTACAGGAAAAATATCAATGATAGAGTGTAGAGAAGATTTACTAAGATGTTGTCTTCCCTTCAAGGGAAAGGTTAAACAAGTTAGGACTTTATTCTCTGGAGTTCAGAAGAATGAGGGGAGATTTGATAGAGGTATTTAAAATTATGAGGGATATTGACAGAGTAAATGTAGTGTGGATAGGCTTTTTTTTTCCCCACTGAGGATAGGTGACATACAAACCAGAGGACGTAGGTTAAGGGAGAAAGGGAAAACATTTAGGGGGGGACATGAAGGTAAACCTCTTCACACAGAGAGTGTTGGGAGTGTGGAATGAGCTGCCAGCTGAAGTGGTGAATGTGGGCTCAATTTTAACATTTGAGAATAATTTAGACAGGTGGATGGATGGGAAAGTATGGAGGGCTATGGACTGGGGCAGGTCAGTGGGACAATGTGAAAAAAAATGATTCGGCACAGAGTAGACGGGCCGAAGGGGCCTGTTTTTGTGCTCTAGTGTTCTATGGTTCTAGTAAAATAATGTTGCCATTGCTCCATTCTAACTGATCTCCTTCTATAACTCTGCATTCTGCACTGTTTCATTTTCTGTACTTGTATATGCATTGATATGTCGGATAGCATGAAAAACATACTTTATCATTGTATGTGACAATAGATTTAAACTTGACCCATGTTAAAGAACATTGCAGGCATGTAATATTTGTGCATTGGAGCAAGTTGAATCAATAATCTCAGGAACCCTCTTCCCATTATCTCTGAAATACCAACACTTGACCTGTCTTTACTTCAGCTACAATGATTGCAGGCTCGTTTCTGCAGATCATTTGCAATTATCTATGTGATGAGAAGTGATTGGGTCATTACCCAGTTCCTTTGCTTTCCACTGTGCTTAAAGCATGCTGATTTCTCAGCCATGCTATAATGTAAGAAATCGGAGTAGATCAACTGCCCCGACAAGCCTGCTTTGTCCTTCAATAAGATCATGGCTTCTCTGGCAGTGAACTCAGCTCCATTTATCTGCCTGTTGCCCATAATCCTTAATTGAAAGTAATGTTTCATTTAATGTAAGATTCCTGCTGATGTCTTTATTAAAGCAATGAAGATTTTTTTTAAGGCCTGGCTGAACTGATATTCAATATGATTTCAAAGCTGTTATTTTGCTAGTTACAAAAATTGTGATTTTTATTTTTATTCAGGAAGTAATGCAACTGGAGAAGCATCTTGGAGGGCGACTATTAGATGAGCCGAAGATTCTTCACTTTAAAGACAGCTATCACAATTTACGACTTTCCTTACATGACATACAAAGGTCACTCTGGACCAGTAAGCTGCTGGACAGCTATCAGGTAAAACACTATGAGCAATTTATGAAAAAAAGATACATTTTCATTCCCAATATAGATAACAGGTAATCTATTAATACTCTCAAAGCATTCAATAAAGTACCATGCAAAAGACTGATGGAAAAAGGAATTGGGTGGAAATATTTTTTAAAAAGCTCCAGGGTCTTTAATGAACAGGGCACGAGTTAAGCTGGAGCTGTAAAAAACAAAAAAAATGCATGTTAACCATACCTGTGGTCTTGTGTTCAGTTCCTGTAGTTAGGTGATCAAATAACATTTTAATTTTGAAAGCACTGCAGTGATTTTGGACCAGAATTTTACTAATTTTTGAACTTGGAATACTATTTGTGGAGACTGATCTTGTTAAGTGTTTAAGAAGATTGAAAAGATTTGATTAATTGGTAAGGAAATCTAAAATAAGGTGAAATAACTTTAAAATGAGAATGAGGCAAGTCAGGAATTGTACCAAAAGGAAGAGTGCCCAAAATCTGTATCTCTTCTCCTCCAAAAGCTAAATTGAAAAAAAAAATGGAGGCAAAGGTATTAAAGGGTTACCTGAATGGGCTTGTAGAATTGGGAAAGAGGTCAGCTACGATCTAAATGAAAGTCAAAATAGCCTTGGGAGGGCTGAATGGTCTATTCCAATAGCATGTTCCTGTACCTATAGTCCAATGCAAATGAAGATGAATAAGTTGAATATTGATCTATCAGCGGATCTCACATGCCAGTGTAAAACGGGAAATCTAACAAGATGAAGTCGAGTATGCTTGGTGTGCAACATGAGAGGAGTTTAGGATCAGAACAGATTAGATTGAAATGCAGGGAAAGAGAAAAAGATGAAGGTGTAAAGGTAAGGGATTGAGGACTGATGCAAGTGTGAGAGGAATGGGTCTTAAGAGAGAGATGGCCAAAGGTGTGGGGGTGGGAGGGAGGTGGGGTAGTTGTGGGAGTACAATGTAGGAAAGGCAATGTGGGAATGTAGAACATAGTTCATGGCGAAGAGAGATATAGTCCTGCATGTGAATTGAGGAGGAATTCAGAAAGAAGAGCTTGGTGAAGGATCAGGCATTGTGTGACCAGAAAATTGGTCTAGATGATCAACTGGAAAAGATTAATAAATCGCTCAGTTTTAAAAAAAGAGATTAATTTAGGGAATGCCCAAAATAAAGAGAGATAAATATAGAGTGAGAGAGACAGCTGTCAAATGGTAAGGGCTAAGAAGTGAACTTGCCAGGAGTGATAAAAAATGTGTTGTGAAGTTCACGTGGCTGCAGATCAGAGAGAAAGGTGAAGTGGGAGAATAATTAAGTCTGTGAATGGGCCTGCAGCAACAATATTAATCACTTAGACTCAGAAACTGTATAATCTCCATCCAGCAATGTGGAGGTCAAGGTCAATATGATACCACATAACATTTATTGAGTTTCACTGCAGTTAATGACAGCAGCACCTGCAAGAATTGTACAATTAACATTTTGTATCCTGCAGTGTTTAATATGTATAATATACGGTATATAAAAAAATGAGTGGAAAATTAGATGTCAATCAAGTGTACCTGATTATTGTTTGGCTAAGCAACTGAAAATTCTTATTCAAATTGCACAGATGTGGTATTATTGAGTTACTTTAATAAGAAAAAAAATTCTTCTGTGAAAGCTGATCATCAGAATTTAAATTGCTTTAGAATTCTCTTCAATATTTATCATTGTCAATCGTAAAAGCAAATGATTAAGTTGGGAAGGAAAGAGAAATGCTTATAATGTGTGATATGGTCTGTGTTTTACATCTCCTACTAACTGAGTAAAACAGAAGTTATTGTTTCAAGATGTTTGAGCCACACCATATTCATTGCACATTCCCAATTAGCTCATAAAAGATGAATAAGAACTGCCTCCTTGAACCAGTCCTTCCATTGAAGATGCTCTCAGTTTAGTTTTATATTGGGAGTATCAGCATCTTGACACCAGGATATAAACATCAAAGCAATATATCTTCTTGCAAAGGCGTATGTTTCTAGGAATTGATGATTCAGGGATTTAAATTACAATGCATCTATAGCCCATTTCTTACAAGTTCAAAGATCAGATTTATTGTCAGAGTACATACTGTAATGACATCACATACAACCCTGAGGTTCCTTTCCCTGCAGGCCAGGCAGAGTTTCTACTTATCAAAAGTGCAAAAATCTATACCTAAGAAAAGATACATTTACAAAAGAGAGGTGTAAACAAAGAAAGACGTGCAAACAAACTGACTGTGGATTTCAGAAAATAAATACTCAACAATAAATAATGTGAAAAGTAAGAGTCCTTAAATAAGTCTCTAATTGAGTTAGTTGTTCGGAGTCTGATGGTGGAGTGATAACAGCTGTTCCTGAGCCTAGTGGTTCAAGTCTTGTGGCACCTATACCTCTTTCCTAATGGCAGCAGCCAGAACAATACATGTCCTGTGTGGTGTGGATCCTTGATTATTGCTGTTGCTGCTCTCCAACGATAGTGTTCCATGAAGATGTTCTCAATGGTGGGGAGAGTTTTGCCTGTGATGTACTGGGCTGTATCTACTACCTTTATGCAGGGCTTTCCACCCAGAGTTACTGGTGCCCCCATACCAGGCCTTCAGTGCTCTGGTGCTGATGGGGGTGTTCTTACCAATCCTCACTGATTGAGGTATGCAGGTGAGGAAATCAAGGAATCAATTACACAATGGTCTATTGAAGTCCAGGTCTTGGGGTTTGTTGATAAATTTTTAGGGAATGATGATGTTGAATACTGAACTGTTGTTGAATGAGATGGCATCTGCCATAGACCTGTTGCTATGGTAAGCAAATTGGAACAGATCCATGTCTGCACTCAGACAGAGCTTATGTGCTTCTCTACCAACTTCTCAAACAATTTATCACTGTGGATATGAGTGCCACTGGTCAGTAGTCATTTAGCCAGATCACCATACAATTCTTGTGCACAGGTACAATTGAGGCCTGTTTGAAAGAGGTGGGTACCGTGCCCTGCCCTAGTGAGTTGTTGAAGATATCTGTGAATATATTGGCAAGTTGGTCGACTCAGGTTTTCAGCGCTTCGCCATGTATTCTGCCCTGCCCAGATGCTTTGCTTAAATTCACTCTCCTGAAGGCACCCCACACCCCATATATCATCCTTGGTTACTGACTGTGGAGGATCATCAGGGGTCATGAGTGTATGCAGTGGTCTTCCTGTTCTGGTGGTCAAATCAGGTAAAGAAGGCATTGAGTTCATCTGGGAGTTGAGCTTTGCTATCTCCAACTGCACCAGATTTGGTTTTGTAGCAGCTCATATAATTTAGATCCTGCCACAGTGATGGGTATACTTTGTTGTTTCTGTTGTCATCCAGAATCTCCAATTCACCTGGGAGCTGGCTTTTCATAGGTTGTACCTGCACCTCATGTAGTGTTCCAGACCTCTGGACTTGAATACCTGTGATCTGGCTCTCAGCAGGTTTTGGATTTTATTGTTCAAGGAAAACCCTGAACATGGGGGCACACTCATCTACACCTGTTTTGATAATGGCCCTGGTGTAATCATTCAGATCCTCAGCTGAGTTCTTGAATGTTGCTCAATCCATTGACTCAAGGCAGTCCTGTAACCATTCTTCAGACTCCCTTGACCACCTCTTGGCTGTCCTGATCTCTGGACCCTCACTTTTTCAGCTCTGTCTGTATGAAAGCAGAATAAGTACAGCCAGGTGATCCGATTTGCCAAAATTATGTCTCAGAAAAGCTGGCAGGAGTTACCTTAGGGGTATGTGTGAAGAACCTTTGGCAGTTAATTGCTCTTTTTAATCGTTTCACACTCTACTTGCATTCTTCTATTCTTCCTAAATCTCCTGAGAATGAGGATGACTAGCATCCACCCTAATTTTGTGGTTCTGTGGTGGTTGGTGTGGGAACAAATGGGGCAGAAGGTGACTGACTGATGGGAAGTTTGTGAGATGAACTGTTCCTTCCACATTTTATACTAGGCTTCTGTATGCTCAGTTCCATATTAATGGCTTCATCTAAACATTGAGAAGTTATGATTCAAAAGTTCCCAGGAGTTGCTGGGATGTTGGACCTCTTCAAGGATTGTTTAAAGAGGGGAAATATTGAAAGGATTATTAATTCATACACCCAATAATTTTCAGTCTTCGCCATTGAGTCTAATCCTATATCCAATAGATCAATACAAATACGTGATATCAATCCACTATGAACAAATTTTAAATCCAGAATATTTGAATCTGCAATTTGAGGAAAAATGTCCAATTTGGACTGAACAAACTTCCTAACTTGCAAATATCTTTAAAAAACCTTAATGTAACTTTTTCAGATGAGGATTGGTATTTCACTCTAAGTTTGATCAATTAATCTTCATTTTGTGAAAGGCACTGTTTATTACAGTTTAAGGTGATAGACAGAATACACATGTCTAAACTTATCCCATTTCTATGTGGATGTTGATCCATTTTGTGAAAAGTTTTGGGAATGTCCTAAATTACAAAGTTATTGGCAGAATATTTTTAATGTTTTGTCAATGAATTTTATGATTAAATCAGATTCTTGCCCTGTAATGGCACTGACTTGTTTTTCATGTGAACCAGATAAATTTTTATTGGCATCTCAAGAGAAAGTTTTAGCTTTTAGTACGTTGATAGCCAGACAAGCTGTTTTAAAATGAAATGGAACAATGAATTCCCACCAACTCGTGCACAGTGGCTACACGATGTAATGTCATATTTAAGTTGAGGTAAAATTAGGTATAGTATTAAAAATAAAATATTGTTTGACAAGGTATGGGGCCCATTTATTGAATATAATCATAATTGCCAGTTTTAGAAGATTTGGGTGCTCTAGGGTTGATCTGTCTGTCTTCTAGAGTTATGACTTGATCCATCTTTGTATTTTTCTTGTATCCTTGATTCGAGGGTGAGGGTAGTTTAGTTTTAGGTCATTATTTATTTTAGATAAGTGGATTTGTTGGTTTAATTATAATTATCCTGCATAATATCCTTTTTTTAAGATATTATTAAGATATATTGTGACTTGTAATAGTAATTAGTTGATTTATATGTATACTTTAACAGATAATCACAAGTAAGATGAAGAGATGGAATATTATTTTGTCTTGCTTTTTAATATTTTGTATATGGATGGTTATGTTAAACAATAAAATATTTTAAAAAGAAAAAGAAAGAAGCAGAGTTGTTGATAATGTGTGGAGAATTACTACTAACCAGGATGCTCTTTGCAGTCAATAGACCAAAATATCTCCTTCCAAGCCATGGCCACCTATGACCACCTCCAGATTGATTTTTTTTCCTAATTATTGTTTCTTTCTCATTTAATTCACCAAAAGAACTAACATCCAATTTACTTAATTTCTTAGGAAATTCCATTTTACCACATTTGGAATGGCTGTCAAAGAAATCTGCACTGTTCTTTCACTCTGGAACGGTACAGTCTGTCTACGACTGAACTCGATGGTAAAATTTGGGTTTGGCAAGTAGAAGGAGAAGGGCAAAGCTTTCACATTCACTTCAACTTTGCCAAGGTAAGACATATCTGGATATTTTCAGATTTATGTGAGCTGTCTTTATAATAGCAGAAATTTGCATTGCTATAAAATAGCAAGGCTGGATTTTGCATAAAAGCCAATGTAAAAACAAGAAACCTGAATGTAAGTTCCGGCTGCATATGAGATGAGGGAAACAGAGTTAATGTTTCAGGATAAAATAATAATCAAATTTTTTTTTTCATTTCTGATGAGGTGTAAATAAATTTTGAATAAATCCAAGTAAAGTCGAGGGAGCAAAAAAATGAAATACTTATAAAAGATAGAGGCAGGATAAATTGAATGGCAAAGGGATCATGTGCAAGCCAGAATGGAACAAGCAAAAAGAACAAGTGGTGGTTTAAGAGTAAATGGAAAAAGCAGGGGTTTTTTTTTTGGTGTGTAATTGTTGAAAACAGCTTTGGGTCTGTAACTCATTGCAGGATGAGGTGCTTTTGCTAAAGGGTGTATTGAGTTTAAAAGTGACACGCAGGAGGACTGTGAAATCAGAATGGAAGTGGAAAGGAGAATTCAATGACTTTTTTCACATTCTATTTCAGAATTATTTTTGTATGTTTTCTCTATGATATGGAGGCAATGCCATACAGCATGGAAAAAGGCCATTTGGCACACCATATCTGTGCCAGCACCCATCCACATTAATTCATTCTCCCAGCACTTGGTCTTCAATTCCAAGGTAGTTCATGCCAACAGCTGCTCTGCCCTCCACAACATTCTTCTGCAGTGTTTGCTAGGAATGCACCAACTCCGTAGGTGAAAAAAGTCTGCCTCAGATCTAATGGCACTAAAAATTCAGTGCTGAAGTAAACAGAATTGTCTGAGGATAATGTGTTAGATGCAAAGGCTAGTAGGGTGGAAAGTGAGGACTAGAGAGATTCCATCCTTGTTCTGCCTGGGGGTCTTTAGCATGATCCCATCAGCACCTACATCTTCCCCTCCCCACCAGTAATCACCACCTTTTCCAGGGTGTCTCCCTGAGACTCCCTGGTCCACTCTTCCCTGCCCACACACCCACTAACTCCCTTGAACACTTCCCACAGAAAGTGCAAAACTTGCCTCTACGTCTCTCCACTCAGTTCACCTCCATCTCCCCCACCACTACCATTGAGGGCTATAAATAGATGCTCCAGGTGAGGCAAAACTTTATATGCATATTCTCCAAACTAATCTATTATTGTATTTGGTATACTCAGCTACATTGGTGAGACTAAATGCTGATTAGGTGACCACTTGGCTGAGCACCTACATTCTGTGTCATAGGTCATAGGCTGTTCTGAACAGAATGCCCAATTTGCTATCTGGACATGATACATATTTCTCTATTTGCATATTCATGCATCTATTTAAATTCATCTTTAATGCTTCCATTGTGTCTGCTTCCACCACCAGTGGGAGATAGGCCAGTTAGAAGAGTGGGCTGAAAGATGGCAGATGTAATTTAATACTGATAAGTGTGAGGAGCTACATTTTGATAGGACTAATCAGCAAAGATCATACACATTAAATGGTGAGCAATTGAGGAGTGCAGTAGAACAAAGGGATTTAGAAATATTGGTATATAATTCCTTGAAAGTAGATAGGATGCTGAAGAAAGCTTTTGGTTTGTTGGCCTTCATAAATCAGAGCATTGAGTACAGGAGTTGAGATGTTATGTTGAAGTTGTACAAGGCATTGGTAAGACCAAATTTGGAATACTGTGTGCAGTTTTGGTTGCCGAATTATATGAAAGATATCAACAAAATAGAGAGAGTGCAGAAAGTTGGACGAATGTATGGATGAGAGAGGTATGGATGAATGAGTGCAGAAAGTTGGACGAATGTATGGATGAGAGAGGTATGGATGAGAGAGGTATGGATGAGAGAGGTATGGATGAGAGAGGTATGGATGAGAGAGGTATGGATGAGAGAGGTATGGAAGGTTATGGGCAGGATGCTGGTCAATGTATGGATGAGAGAGGTATGGAAGGTTGTGGGCAGGGTGCTGGTCAATGTATGGATGAGAGAGGTATGGAAGGTTATGGGCAGGATGCTGGTCAATGTATGGATGAGAGAGGTATGGAAGGTTGTGGGCAGGGTGCTGGTCAATGTATGGATGAGAGAGGTATGGAAGGTTATGGGCAGGGTGCTGGTCAATGGGACTAGGCGGGAGAAGGTGTTCAGCATGGACTAGAAGTGCTGAACTGACCTATTTTTGTACTGTAATTGTTATATGGTTATATATGGTCGTAGCCTTTTCCAGGCACCTACCACTCTCTGTGGGGGGAGAAAGTATCTCACATATTACTTTTAAACATATTCTCCAAGGACAATGTGAGCTTATCTTTGCCTCTCCCATTGTATTTATTCAATCAGCACTTGTCTAGACTCTAAAGCACAAACAAGAAACTCTTTCTTGCGAATATTTTGTTACAGCAAATGCCATTCCAAACAGTTTGAATCTGATGCTTAATAAGTAAGGAGTAATATTGTGCTTTTCTTTAGTAAATTAATATGAAGAAAGAAAACTGAAATTACTTCTGAGAAATATATTTTAGTGCTACAGGGACATATCACTTTGTGGGATGCCAATGGCCATTTTGTTTGTTGAGCTTCTGCTGGACCAAGTGAAATGGCATCACACCAGGGTAAGGTTGCCTACTCATCTGTACCCATGAAGGAAGAAGTTAAATTTAGGACATTTCAGGGAAGGGATGATGGGTATAATGTGGCATGGTTAATGATAGAATGATTGTAGGATGAGTGTCAACTGCTGCTGTGTTGTTGGAGCTGGTGATCACCAGATGTGAGTGGATAGAAACTTAGTGTAGAACAAAACAGCACTCTACAGGCCCTTTAGCCCATGATGTTATGCCAATCTATATAAACCTTTTTAATCATCAGTCTACACCCTCTCAACATTATAACCCATAACTCTTTATTTTTCTTACAACCATGTGCCTAAGAGACATTTAAATGTCACTATTGTACCAGTTTCCACTACCACTTCTGGCATTGCATTCAAGGTGCTCACTACTTTCTGTATATAAACAAATACCTCTGGAGACTCCATAAATTTTCATCCACTCCCCTTAAATGGGTATCCTATGCTATTGGCCTTGCCTCTCTGGGAAAATGGTGCTAGCTATCCACCTTATCTATGCCTCTTATAATCTTCTATACCTCTATTAAATCACTCATTCTCCATCGTTCTAAAGAGAAAAGTCCTTGCACAGTATCTGAGACTGAAGCCAATTACCAGTCAGTGTTAAGGTCCTGAGTCAGGGTCCAAACAAATGTGGTTGGTGATGGCAGGAAGAATTGTTGGTTGGATCAGGGGATTGGCTGAAGTTTGGTGGGTCAGGAGTGTGGGGCTGGCCTTCAGGTCATGTAATGAAGGCCAGTAAACTGGCGAGTCAGGAGTTCGGCAAGGATTATTCGATTTGGACGGGATGGAAATTAGCACTGTAATGGGACATTGCTGAGCAGTCCAAGGCACAACTTGCAGAAAGCCGTTGGTCGCACTCCCCACTGCTTTGAAATGAGCTCCATAAATTACTCTACTGCACTGAAAGTTATGCAGTAAGTAATAATAGCTTCAGTTGAAAGAACACATGATAGACACAATGAATATTGCACCTTCATGTGCACATTTAATGCAGAATACTTATCAGGAGTATAATTTGTAACAAGTGTCAAATTGAATTTCCAGAAGTGCATGGTTTAATAAGGAAACAAATTTAATCACATTCTGCTAAATGATGTAAGATAGAAAACCAAGTAATTGAGCTTCCAGGTATCCATTCTCAAAACTTTTACTGAAAAATAAAATACCACATAGCCAGGGAAAATTGGGGAATAAAAACATATCATTCTATAAGATGAGCATTTTAGGAAATGGTATCATAAACCGTTTTAAATGTGCACTGACAGCCTCAGCCTGACATCAATATCAAAAAGATTATACAGTAAAATTTGGAAGTCTCAGGTTACCGATTTGAAACACTTTTACCATGAAGGACATTTAATCTTTTCCTAGTGTTTAATGTAAGTTCAGGCCTGAAAATCATTAGTGTATTTGAAGATGAGCCTGCAGGTATTTCAGGCACTGACCCCAACTGGATACTTTGTACCAAGGGGCGCCTTTGCTATTTGTACAGATGTCATTAGGAGTGGGTCAGGATTCATTCCTGTTGATTGTAGTGTGTTTCAGGTTCCCACAAATTTCAAAATTTGATTCTTGAGGGAGTTGAGAAAAAAAGAAGTTTCTTTGGCAAGGCAAAATTCTCAGGCCAGGACCTTGCTTTATAAGTCAGGAGCAGGGCTGGATTAATGTAGTAGAGAAAGTACTACGGGTCCTGGATTTTCAAGGGCCCCCTGCGTTTATGTGCTATCAATTATGAGAAACATTTTCTTTTTCATCTTTGTGCAGAGGCTATGAGAAACCACACTGATAGTCTATGTTAATAACCCCGATTAAAGGTGATAATTGGCTAAAATCACTAACAAATTTAAGTTGAAAGCCTTTGACTTAAATGGGAAGGGGTGCAAGGGGGTCATAGAATAGTTTTCTGCCTGGCTGTTTTCTTCCAGAGTGGTTAAAAAGTTTTGCTCCCAACTTAGCCTCTTAAAAAATGAGCTGAGTATTGGACCTGGGCAAATTAAGGGAAGAGGTTAACCTTAAATTTAAGGCTCCAGTACCTGATTGGGTCGCTTTGGGGCCACCCTGACAGCTTGCAGCAATGGCCTAATGTGGGAGCAATGGCTATCTCCGTTACCCATAATCACCTACGCAGCTGCAACTGTTCTGCCAGCATCAGGAAAATGCAGAGCGCTTCCAGCTGCACGGGGATTATGGATAACAAAAATGGCCATTGATTCTGAATTGAGCCAGCTGCCACCTCTGCCATAAGTAAGTTGTTTTCACAAAATGTGTAAGTTTTCACAGGGGAAGGGAGAGGAGGGCACAATTTCAGTGTATGTCTAATTTCAGTGTGTCGCGTGAATAAAAGCTCTCACGACTGGAGGGAGAGCAAACACTTTTATTAAGCTTATAGTTGAGAGTAGGGTCTTACAGTGGTCTTCAGAAGTGCTCAGGGTTTAGGCGGGAAACTAGGGTTACACAGGTAGATGGGAGTGGAGGCCGAGCCAGCCATCAGTATAACTCACCACCAGTGAATCTCAGTTCACTGCACAGTGCAAGTGCAATATGTGTAATTAAGTTTTAATGGGGAGGCACAATTTTAGTGCTTGCCATAGTCACTGTGCTCCCGAGATACGCCACTGGTAAACTCTCTCTCGAAGCGGTGGGGGGGGGGGCAGGGGCTGTGATGAACTTCTGTATTCCTGATTACCTGATTCCGCCCTGTCCTGTGACTGTACCTGTGGCCCCTCCCTCTTTTGACCATGTATAGAGCTTCTAACACCTTGACCCTTCCCCAGAAAACCTGGGACATGGCACAGGATGAGGTCCCTGTCCATTGTGAATAAATTCTGTCTATCAGTGACTCACTCTCAGCTTTTCGAGTTACTTACTATGCATCAATTTTATTTAATTTTTTTTGTTTTTATTTGCCAATAATGGACCAACTCCTGAAACCCACAGTGCATCCGCCAGCCGGTACATTTTGGGGCCCTCTTAAAAGAAATGCTACAGGCCCTGCAATACCTTAATTTGGCACTTGTCAGGAGGTTGGTAGATTTATCTCATTTGGTTTCAAGCAGAGATCCTTTTCTATTGACCCAAAGACAAGAAAAGTCCCAGTCTAGCAGTCAGATCCCTATCTGTTTACTTCCAGTGGTTGAAAAGTTTTGGCCCCAAGCTAGCTTCTAGAAAACTGAGCTGAGCATTGGACCTTGGCATATCAAGGGGAAAGGTTAAGCTTTGTTTATTCTGCCTCAGAACTAAAGGCAATGTGGCCCCATTGATTTTCAGCCAATGTTATTTTATGCACAGATGTGGACTAAATTATTTTCTTAACACAAATGAGCAGTAAGAAAAAAAATTGTTAAATATTTCAATCAGGTAGTTTGGCCTTGAGCAAAAACTAGTTATTTTGCACAATGAGCACAGGGTATTTTTTCATTGTTTCTATAGAGAAACAGCATCTGATATCTCCAAGGTTTTTGATTACCTCCAGACAGTTTGGCAGTGATATTAACAAAGGTTCATGCCAAGAGGAAAGCATTTTATGAAGTGCTTAATTTCCTTCAAACCTGCCAGAAAAGCCACACGACCCCCTTGCACCCCTTCCCATTTAAGTCGAGTGCTTTCTGATTGATATTGAAAAAACAATATCAGAAGAGGAAGACGGGTTGAATTTTAAAAAAAATCAATAATTTTCCTCTTGGAAGCGTTGACATTTGTAAAATGGAAAGTGAAGCATCATTACAATTGAGCCAAATATCAGATTTTGTGAAACCACAGTGGAGTTTGGCTGGTTACCATTTTGACAGCTGGATGGATTATGCCACCATGCAGTGAGGTAACATTCTGTCCATCTCAGTTTATGGCAGCAGCCAGCTGTTAACATTTAAGGCAGCATTAACATTGCAAGGTGAAAGAAAACTGATGAATTAATTTTATTTGATTCTGCTAATTTATGAAAATTACCATGGCTCAATGGAAGACAGAGCGAGTTCTGCATTGCTACAGCCAATTTTCAGGGCAGAACTATATATCTGCCCCATTGTAAAGGCGGATATTGCACCCAGTTGGCCTTTCAACATGAGATCTGTGAGGAACTTTCCACCTGTGTGCGTGTAAGGCAAACCCAACAGTCAAAAAAAAAGGAAAATATTGCCAAAATGAAGATTATAATGGACTTCGCAAATACAATAAGTGGTGCTTAACAAAGGATAGGAAAAGTTAAACTGTTGCTCCGAAACTTTAAAATTCTCCTCTCCAATTCAATGATGGAAGTCCTGAGATATTAAATAGGCCAAATTGGATTTTTTTTTTTAGATTTAGACATACCACACAGTAACAGTCCTTACAGTCTAGGAACACTTGCCCCTCAAATAAACCAATTATATTTTTAGGTAGTTGGATGAGATCATCAATATGCTAGAAGTTAAGCAGAACTGTGAAGATAATGGGGTGAAAGCAGTGACAATGAGAAGAAATGGCAAATAAGTATGAAAATGAAGGAAAATGAAAAAGTAATGTTAAAAAATTTAAAAGCAATATTTTCAGTTTAAAAAGAAGGTAAGGGAAAATAGTTCATCAGCAAGTTAAGCCTCAGCAAGTGAATTACGTGGATATGTTTTAAATTATAAATTCTGTTCTAATTCAGTTCACAGAGACTCTTGTTTTCCACAAAAGCAAAGGAATTAACTATTTTCATCAGTTATTGGTGACACTGATATGTTCAACAAAGGTAAATGAAATATCATTTGCAAATAATGGGGAAAATGTATGGTCAAATCCCAACTGAACGAAGGTCATTCTGACTTCTGTTTAGCTGTTTCCTGGAGTTGATTGGGGAACTCTGAAGAATTTTAAAAGATTACCCTGGCTCCAGGGATTTCAAGTCAAGTTTATTGTGATTTAATTGTACAAGTACAACCCAACAAAACAGCGTTCTCCGGTCTTTGGTGCAAAACACACAGACATACAACCAGACATAACACACAGGTAATACGTATGTAGAACAAGTATTCATCTATACAAATATATAAATGAATATTGCTTTGTGAATGTGACAATCTCAGGTGTTAATGTGAGCAGTTCCTTCAGTTGTTCAGCGTTCTCACTGCCCAAGGGAACAAACTGTTCCTCAGCCTGGTGGTGCTGGCTCTGATACTCAACGTGAGCAACTGAAAGAAGCTTGTTTGTGGGGTGGAAGGGGTTCTTAAGGATTTTGCATGCCCTCTTCAGACAGCAATCCCAGTAAAACATGTCCATTGGAGGGAGGGAGACGGTAGTGATCCTCTTGCCGCTCTTATGGTCATGTGGATTGACCTCCAATTCGTTTTTCTGCAGCAACCGTACCACACTGTGATGCAGCCGGATAGGACTGTCTCAATAGAGCTCCTGTAGAAGGTTCACAGAGTCTGGAAAAGCCCACTCCCCAAAGACTCCTTATGCCCATCCAACCAAAAGGGCAAGGGTTATGTCTGGAATTGTGACATTCGGCTTGAAAGCACTCATTTGTTTTGTTTAAGCGGGGAATGAGGCATGACGATTAAAAGGGTGAAATACAGTGTAATTCAAATTTACAAAAAAGTCCTTAGTTTGCTACTTTAAATTTTATTTACTCACCACTAAAACAAGCAAATTAAGTTTCCATTTACAGTTTATTAGAATAGTCAAACTTTCATGAGTGGTGCAAAAGGACAACTCAACAAATCCTCGAGCATATACTGAGATCAAAGGAATTATCAGCTGCATGAAGATCTGACATATGGTCAGTTCCAGTTGTATATAGAGGAATTTAAATTCAGCTGCACTTGGTCCATCTTTGGCTTGGCTTCGCGGACGAAGATTTATGGAGGGGGTAAAAGTCCACGTCAGCTGCAGGCTCGTTTGTGGCTGACAAGTCCGATGCGGGACAGGCAGACACGGTTGCAGCGGCTGCAGGGGAAAATTGGTTGGTTGGGGTTGGGTGTTGGGTTTTTCCTCCTTTGCCTTTTGTCAGTGAGGTGGGCTCTGCGGTCTTCTTCAAAGGAGGTTGCTGCCCGCCAAACTGTGAGGCGCCAAGATGCACTTGGTAAAACACAGTGAATTCATTGTACAGTATATACATGGAGTCCCGCATCGGACTTGTCAGCCACAAACGAGCCTGCAGCTGACGTGGACTTTTTACCCCCTCCATAAATCTTCGTCCGCGAAGCCAAGCCAAAGATATACATGGAGTAGCTGCAGCTTGTAACTGCCTTTTAGGTGCTCATGCTACACAGATTAATATAGAGTGTAAATACTGATGAACCTTTTAACAATAATAATGTTGAATTTGGATCCATTCAGATAAAGATTGAAATGTTATCTCTACATTTATAATACAGCTGAAGTGAATTTGATCTGCTACCTGATATTTATGCCTCTGTTGTGACAATCATGTATTCAGGCAAACTGCATAAAAGGATTGCAAACATGGTGTGTGTGTGTGTGTGTGTGTGTGTGTGTGTGTGTGTGTGTGTGTGTGTGTGTGTGTGTGTGTGTGTGTGTGTGTGTGTGTGTGAGAGAGAGAGCGAGAGAGAAGCTACTGAACACCTGATGCTATTGATTCGTAATGGTTGGGGATCAACTCCTGCAATCAACTCCCATGAGCATCTTCTCTGGTCATGGGTCTGGGATGCCTCCTACCGTTAGATGCATGGTGTCTCTCCAACTTTACATCTTCTCCAGCAAGATCTACAGCAATGTATAAGAAAATTAATGATCAATCACTCCTCTATGCTGCCAATGGACTTGGGTCAGAATTAAGAGAAAAGCAACAACGAGCATGTACTGAATCAACAGTATTGTCGTCGTGGTGGCTGTCCCTCGTGGTCGAGGATGAAGGCCTTTGTTCCATTGGTCCACATGTGCATGTATTTGTTTAACATGTACTTGATGTTGCACTCTAAGAATCACACGATAGTTCACAAATCAGCCAAATAATTCCAATGGTATGAAAACCACAATGATTTGGGCTGATAGATTTGTTGCAGCCTTCACAGACATTGAGTTCAGAGTAAATTTGACCACCTATTCCACGTTTGAGGACTTGGTTGGATTGTTCTTTGTCAGGGACCTCACCCTTGACCTTACCCTACCAGGTAGCATCACTCTCAGGATTACAGGACCACACAAGCTTCTGCACCATAACAAGGTAACAATCCACAGAGAAGAGAATCAACAGTATATCCATTCTATTAAATGGTGCATGCACCTCCGAACCAGTGGCTTCATTGATATTGGACATTCACTAAAGGTAATAAACCAATACAACATTGCAGCTATCCTTGATCATCCTAGAATGCCCATTATCGTGGGATATCCATCTTAATCACATTCCTCTTTTTATTTTCATGATTTGTACCACATGTGATATTTTGTTTCCATCCCCTCTTTTGATCTTAAACAATTCTAGAGAGGTGAAGCTCTAAAGGTGAAAGTGATCTTTTAAAATAGGTGTACATTGTCAAGATTAACCCAAACCTTGAATCTGATCTGAATCGGCTTTTAAAATTTGATTGATTTTTGAAAAAAATCATATATACTAATAATTCAGCAGATTCATTTCTGACTCTGTATTTAAGCTGGCGAAAAATCAGAATTAATTTCTATTTGTGGAAGATTCAGATGAATTGAAATTAGAGTGCAATTAATTCTTATTTTCACAAATGCAATGTAAAAGTGACATTTGCAATGAGCATATCCACATTTCAAACTCTATGTTCTGGCAGCAACGAGGGACAGCTGTTATTTTTTTTTCTTAATTTTTAGTTAATGCTTAATTTTTATTGCAGTTTAGTTAATTTAATTTTCATCTCTTCATTGCCCATTCTCACAGGGCTCTGGGAAAAATAATTTTATAATTCTAAGCACTTCTAACAAATTGTATCACAATCTGGGATGTTTTAAAAATGTAAGAAAAAGAAATAGGAGTATGTTATTTGTTCTCCTCCCTCACACCTGCTCCCCTTCTTGATAAGATAATGTCTGATCTTTTAGCTCAGCATCACTTTACCCCACTTACCCCAATCCCTCACCCTATTATCCCAAATTTTATTCATCTTGAACATACTATCAGAGCCTCCACAGCTGTCTTGCACAGATTCATTACTCCCTGGGTAAAGACATTTATTTTCATCTGCCTTGAATAACTGAGCCCGTATATTAAGAATTTTGTCGTGGTTTTAGGCACCCCAGCCAAGGAAAATCCCATCCTTGCATGTATCCTGACAAGACGCACAAAAAAAAGTTTGCATCTTTTTATCATTCCCCTAAGAGAATTTGGGCACAGTCTATTTAATGGCTCATCAGTGAACATACACCCATCCCAGGAATCAAGTATTTTACTTAAATATGTCTCTAAAGTTCCAGGTCCAACTGTGCCACAGCATTGAAATAAGATGTCTCCACTTTTGTTCTCAAATCCTATTGTAATAAAAGCCTTCATAAATGTTTATTATACTTTGTGAACTGAATATTCAACTTTTAATTTCTCACCTTTTAAAAGAACAGTTCTACATTTTAAATAAAATTATCTCTCATTTTCCAGATTACACATCATTTACATGTTTGTTTCCATTCAATCACCTTGCCTTTATTCCCCAAAGCTTTTCTGCATTCTTCTCACAAATTTTGCTGCATCAAGAATTTTTTTTTAAAGGAGTGGGCAGTCTTGGGGATTTCCTCAAACATTTAGCATCTGGAACTGAGGCAGTTAGTGTAACAAAAGTATTTTGTTATATTGTATTTTTACTATTGTGTTAATCTAGCCAAATTACCTTAGTAGAACTGACCCCTGTAATTTTAGGCAACCTGTCTCCACTGGGGTTGCGCACTCCAGGCTGGGATTCAATATTCTAGAAAATAGAAGTAATTAGAAATTTTTACTTTTATTGTTTAAAAAGCATTAATCTATCTTAAATATCCCCCACTATCTGTGCAGGCTGTTGATGTATCCAATAGCCTGGGGATGATTTCATATTAAGGTGGAGGCAGATGGACAACTTGCCTGAGTGTCTAACACTAATCCATTGGAGAAAGAGTTCCAGAGGCCCTCTAACACAATGGATAGAATATTTAATTAAAATAAGTTTTCATTGGAAAATTGGTGCTCGTGCTTGGAGACAATTTATTCTCTCTGAGAGAAGGAGCAACTAATGTGTGCATCAGTACTGTGCAAGGATTTCAGTGCATTAAGGAAGGTTGCACATGACCTTCCATTCTGTTTAAAGAGATAGGTCTCATAAAGATAATGAGAGCATAGTGATGCCTTGTGGAATTGCTGTTAGGCATTGATGAGAGGCTGTCGCATATCTTACTGTAAGGACGCTGGGTGACACTAATGGCAACTTTGTCTTGTGACAGGCAGAAGGCAATTTAGTGTAATATTATGTTCTGTACTATTACATGAGAATCTTGAATATTCAATGGTCATTCATCCATGGTGCCAACTGTGAAAGAATTGCAAATCTGTTTTCTTATTTTTATCTTGTATAAGACTATGAAACCATATGAGAAAAGCAGTCAAACCTTTGATAGTAAGTGGAGGAAATGTGCAATGCTTTAAGTTTCCAAGAACAAGGAATTCATACAATAAACAGTTAAAAAATGCTAGGTAAACCATCTGCTTGTATGATATTCTGGTACTCGTGAATTTAATGAAAATTTTCATGCAGGCAGTTTTTATACATAAAGATTAGCAAGTGAAATATCAATTATTATTCCTGGATCATTTATTGATATGTTAAAAGCACGAACCATAGAACATTACAGTACAGAAGCAGACCCCTTTGGACCTTCTAGTCTGTGTCAAATCATTTTTTTTGCTTAGTCCCACTGACCTGCACTGACCATAGCCCTTCATGCCTCTCTCACCCATGTACCTGTCAAAATTCTTCTTAACTGTTAAAATTGATCCTGCATTCGCCACTTAAGCTGGTGTGAAGAAGTTTTCCCTCATGTTCCCCTTAAACTTTTCCCATTTCACTCTTAATTCATGCCCTCTGGTTTGTATCTCACTTACCCTGTGGAAAAAAAGCCTGTCTACATTTAGTCCATCTATTCCCCTCATAATTTTAAATACCTCTATCAAATCTCTTTCATTCTTCTACGCTCCAGGGAATAAAGTCCTAAGTTGCTCAACTTTTCCCTGTACCTCAGTTCCTGAAGTCTGAGCAACATCCTATTAAATATTCTCTGCACTCTCTCTTATTGATATCTTTCATGTGTTCAAAACTGCACACAATACTCCAAATTTGGCCTTACCAATGTCTAATATAACTTTTACATAGCAACCCAACTCCTGTACTCAATACTTTTGATTTATGAAGGACAATATGCCAAAAAGCTCTCTTTACTACTCTATCTACCTGTGATGCCACTTTCATGGAATTATGTATCTTTATTCCCAGTTCCCTTATTCTACTGCACTCCTCAGTGCCCTTCCATTCACTGTATGTCCTTTTTTAGTTTGTCCTTCCAAAATGCAACACTTCACTCTAGTCTGCATTAAATTCCATCTATCATTTTTCAGCCCACTTTTCCAGTTCATCCAGATCTCTCTACAAGCTTTGAAAACCTTCTTTGCTGTTCTCAACGCCTCCAATCTTAGTGTCTTCTGCAAACTTGCTGATCCAATTTACCACATTATTATCCAGATTATTGATACAGATGACAAACAACAATGGTCCCAGCACTGATCTCTATGGCACACCACCAGTCATAGGCCTCCAGTCTGAGAAGCCATCATCCACCATTACTTTCTGGCTTCTCCTGTCCAGCCATTGTCGAATCCAGTTCACTACTTCTCCATGAATACCCAGTGCCTGAACCTTCTTGACTAACCTCCTATGTGGGACCTTAAAGGCCTTACAAAAAAATCATATAGACAACATCCACAGCCTTTCCTTCATTAACTTTCCTGGTAACCTCCTCAAAAACTCTAAAATTGGTTAAACACAACTTACAATGCACAAAGCCATGGGGACTATCCATAATCAGTTCCTGGCTATCCAAATGATTGTATATACTATCTCTTGGAACACCTTCCAATAATTTACCCACGACTGATGTCAGGCCTATAAAAACAAAATTATAAAGAACATGTGACATGACCCATTTTTTTGTTTAAGACTTTTAGTGCCCTGGAAATCAGATAAAACACATTTATTTTCCAAGGTGGATTGTAGAGATTGGTGCTGTTGCAATGGTTAATTTGTGCTTAATTCTTTAGTACTAATTTTGAGTTATAACTATGATGGCTTTTAATTTTAAGTTTCAGTAAAAAAATGATGTGTATATCTACCAAACAAGGTGTGATAGTACAGATTCTATCACCAATGTGTATATGTACAGATGGAAGTGAGGGATGACTGTGATTGGCTGAGAGCATAGCCACACCTACTTGCAGGTCTTAAAGGATTGCTCTTAGCCAGACCAGGTCATTCTGGACTGGTCGCCCTACTTGTGATATACTCCAGTCTTTTAGTTAATAAAAGCCTTGGTTTGGATCAACAAGTCTTTGGTTCTTTCGACACGCTCTACAATTTTATTAACTAAAATGTTTTGAAGGGATGGATTGTATGCTATAGCTGGAACACCTCAACATCGACCCACAGTCAGATACAGCCTCGAATGACCTTAAGCACTGGGTGAGATGCTTCGAAACATACTTACAGCTCTCTGACCCTGTTGTGATAGAGGACAGCCAATGACGTACTGCTTCGACTATGGCCTGGGCCTCCTTCTCAACAGAGGAGTGTCAGCTCTCAGGATCCTGGAGGCTACCGGCCAGCCGGCCTGGTTCAAAGTGGCTGCCAGTGCAAAGTCGGATGCATTGCTCTCGACTTGGAATGGGATGAACTCGTCGATGGCGTGCAGCGTTGCAGCAGTGATGTCCAATTTGATGCGGCCGAAGGCCGCTGTGGCTTCGGTTGACAGGGGAAATGAGGTGGTCTTGATAAGTGGCCGTGCCTTGTCAGCATAGTGTGGAACGACCCCTTGGTTGACCGAGTGACTCTGCTCCATGCGAACCTGCATTATGCTTACTTTGAGTACCCGGACGGGCGGGAGGACACAGTCTCAGTAAGGGGCCTAGCCCAAGCAGGATCAGGCGCAGCAGTCCTTCCAACCCAACCTCCCCCAATTCCTTCTCCTCCAGGTCATGTGCTTGAACAGAGCGACTAGCACCACCCCACCAGCTCAGGCCAGACTGTCGACAATGCCATTGGGGAATTGAGTGAAGCAGTGGCTGCACCCTTCGATCCTACCGGCGACATGACTCCAGCGACCCCAATCCCGGCACCACAGCGGTCATGACAGATGGTCAGGCCCCCTGATCAGTATAGCCCCTAACCTCCACCAGGACCTTTTATTTTATTTTTTTTTTTACAGCCCTCCATCCACCCTGGGGTCCTCAAAGAAGGGGTGAATGTGATTAGTACAGATTCTATCACCAATATTTATATGGTCAGATTGTGGTGTAGGATGACTGTGATTGGCTGACAGCATAGCCATGCCTACTGGCAGGTCTTAAAGGATTGCTCCTAGCCAGACCAGGCCATTCTGGACTGGTTGACCTACATGTAATATGCTCCAGTCTTTTAGTTAATAAAAGCCTTGGTTTGGATCAACAAGCCTTTGGTTCTTTCAACGTGCTCTACATAAGGTTTTTTTAAAAATAAAATTGAGCTGCTTATAAAAATACGTTACAGGTGCTCACAGGAATTGTATGTTGATAAGTAGTTATTTCTGAAGGAGCGCTCCATCAGAAATATTTATTGTACAAAATGTGAACAGCAGCATAAATGTTTGGAAAGAAGTCAGTAGGAGCAGTAATTATTTTTGTAATAGAATATTTATGCATAAAATCACACTATTTTGCCGCTAAAGTAAGTTCAGACTTGAATCACCTATTCAAACAAGCCCACTCAGAGCACAGGAGCACGTCGACTATCCATCTCCTCGCTATTGTTTCATCGTTCCATGAGATCACAGCTGATTGGTAGCCTAACTCCAGCTTTTCCCCATATTTCTCAATTCCATATTGTATTTCCCACAAAGCCAATTAATTTACACTATTTCATTGGTAAGTTTCGATCAAAGGTCAAGGACCTTTTCTCTTGAATTGTTTTAATAGTTTTCATTACAGATACAGCTTACTCGCTGAGTATTCACAGCATGTGCTCTATTTATTTCAGATCTTGGTTTTCAATTATCCTTAGCAAGGTACAATCATAGTTCTACGGGAATGAAAGCAGAAGATGCTGGAAACACTGAACATTTTGGTAGCATCGGTAAAAAGAGAAATCATAAAGACCTTTTGACCTGGAACATTAACTCTAAATCTCTTTCTACAGAGAAAGATATACGACCTGATATGTTAAAATTTTGCTTTCCTGATGAATGTTTCTAGAATTTTTACATTTAAATTAAATTTTTTTAAAAATTTAGACATACAACGCAGTGACAGGCCCTTTCGGCCAATGGGCCTGTAGCTCCCAATTACATCCAATTGATCTACATCCTAGGTATATTTTGAGCAGTGGGAGGAATCTGGAGAATCCAGAGGAAACCCACATAGACATGGGGAGAACATGTAAACTCCTTACAGATAGCGCAAGATTTGAACCCTGGCCCAGATTGCTGGCGTTGTAACAGTGTTGCGTTGACTGCTACGCAAACCATGCCACCCTTTGTTCCAGATTGCCAATATTTTACATTTCCCTAGGCTTTTATAAATTTCGATCTGCTTGATTTCAGTCCTTCAGATTAAAAGGCCAGTGTTCCATCAACTTTTAATTTTTTTTGGTTTCTGTTTATGATTAATATAGTTGCAGCATAGAATTTAAATAACCAGTTTGAATAATGCATCTTATTTTGCTTTCATTTAACACAGTGGTTCCCAACCTTTTTCTTTCCACTCACATACCACTTTAAGTATTCCCTATGCCATAGGTGCTCTGTGATTGCTTAAGGTGGTATATGGGTGGAAAGAAAAAGGATGAAAACCACTGTTTTAATTGTACCTAATTGACTTGTTAGGTGCACAGTTTCACAACTCCAAAGGAAATGGGCCAATGACAATTTTTCTCAAGCAAAACATTTCAATAACCATTGGGTTTAGAGCAGTGATTCTCAACCTTCCCTTCCCACTCACATCCCACCTTAAGCAATCCCTCACTAATCTCAGAGCAGCGATGACTCAGGGGAATACTTAAATTGGGATGTGAGTGGAAAGAAAAAGGTTGGGAACCACTGAATAATCAATGCTAGTGAAATCAAGGAACCAAATATTGAAACCAATAGATCAGAACATGCACTGAATGCTTCTGAATAATGTCTTCGGTAATATCTTGGCTACCAGATAACGCGACACAAAATAGTGAGATGCTGAAAAAAGCTGAAGCAACGTTAAAGAATTGAAAATGTTCCCAATTTTAAAATAAATCCAGAAGCGAAAAGCAAAACATTTGCAAAGTGTCAGATGTGAAATAAAATCATAATATGTTGGAAAGGAAATAAATCTGAAATAACAGAAGGGCAAAATGTGACTGAAAAACTTTGTTGCACTTGATCTATGAAATCTCAACTTGCATCGATGAAAGAAAAAGTAGAACTAATATTATCTTTTTTTTTCCCCATTAGGATGCAGGGCAAACTGACTTTCAATTTATGGAGTTAAGTAACTGTGGTACATCTTTAGCAGGGCCTTGTGCTTTCAAAATCCCTTATTTGATCAGGCAGAAGATTTGCAGTAGCCTAGATATTCCAAGTTCAAGAGGAAGCGACTGGAGAATGCTGGCATACAAATTAAAATTGGACCGGTGAGTTTGAATGGATTTATACCATTCGTCCTTTGAATCGGGCAAAAGAAAAAGGCTTTTGGCTGTAATTTTGGTATCTGAATAGGAAAAACAGTATTGGGAATCTAAAAAAATGATTACATGAATGTGGTGACACAGGAGATGAGGATGGGTGCTGAGCTCGATCTAAAATTACCATCCTACCTTACATTAGATATCCTAAACTAAGAATATGAGATTGAGTGGAAAGATGGCTTCAGATCCATTTGTTCATCCTGATCAATGATTCATTTTTGTCAATCACAAATAATAACTGTTTCTTTTTGCTTTGAGTTTTTGTACCATGGTTATTAAATAGATAGGGGCTGTCATTATTTAATAGATAATATCCAGACTACACATAATTCCTGTTATGTAAATACTATTAAGTCATTATTTATATTTTGCTCCAAATCTTCAGTACTGTCTATCTACTTGTCATCTGGAATATTCAGACACCAAAAGTCGGTCTTTCCTATTAAGTGTCAATGCAAAGAAAGCAGTCATAATATTTAGAATGACAGGAAGATTGTTGCACTCTTGTGGGCGTTTTAACTGTTAACACCAATGATACTGACTTTCTAGAATTTATATTAAAATATTTTCAACCAGTCCTATTAAATGTTAATTCGATCTCTTCTCAAAACAATTTCAGCTACAGATATGCTTGATTGGAATAATTGGTGTATTTGAACCCCTTAAAGAATCCAGGCAGATGCTTTGCTCTGATTTTGAAATATCATGGTATTTTTGCTTCCTGATGACTTCTAATTTAAATCCTGTAGATATTTTATTTGGATGTATTTGCTTGACTTTGCCAAAATCTATTTTGTCTTTCTAAAGCCATGCACTTGCCCTAAAAGTTGCATTGGACGAGTAATATCCAATTTACTTTTAAATATTCATCCATTTAAGTATATTAAGGCAATCTCACCTATTATGTTTATGGAGTGTTGCCTTTTCAAAATCACTGCATTTGACAGATAGATCTATACACGGTAACAGGCCCTTTCAGCCTTATGATCCCATGTTGCCTAATTATACCCAATTGAGCTACAACCCCCATTAGGTTTTTGAACAATGGGAGCACCCAGACATATGAGGATGTATAAACTCCTTACACTCAGGGATTCAAACCCTGGACCTAATCGCTGACCCTGTTACAGGGTTGCGCTATTCACTACACCAACTATGCTGCCCTTTTGTTTTGTTTGACTTTCTCAGAAAAAAAAGATCAGTAACAGAAATCAAGGACTATTGCACAATTTGCATACTTTTTGGGTTCTCTCTGTGTTTCGCCTGCAAATGTATGGAATAACTGGACTTGTCCATTGAGTTCCAGTGATATGAAACAGGTCCCAATCCACGCCCTCAACCCAAAACACTGACCATCCATTTGCCTGCATAGGTGCAGCTCGACCCACAGTTCTTTCAGCTGTTTACCTTTTGCTCTGCATGAAACAAGTACCCATTTGTTTCCATTTGGACATGTGTACCCCAAGGGTGGTCCAGTACAAATACACAAAGTTGTTGTTGCAAGATTTGCTTTGATCTGCCTTGGAGCCCATGCCCATGTCAGATTCTAGGGAGCCCAATGCTGGAAATTTGCTTCAAAGTAGGTCACTTCAGGCAAAAGTCATACGTACCACTCACATTTCTTCCTTAGGCCTACAATCGGTTGCTCCCACAGTGACTTGCCCTTTTCTAAAATAACCCCCACATTTGACCTCGTACACGGTAATTTTTTGCACCAGTGATTCTTTTTTTTTGAATATTTTATTTAAAATTTTTAAGAACAAAAAAATCCATAGTACATTCAATTAATAAAAGATTACACATATAAAAGAATACAGCACCACTGATTCTTGAAAAACAATTGTTGAACTGCACACCAAAGAATTTGTAAATTTACTTGTATAAAATAAAACGTTAGATTTTCAGTTATATTTTTAGTAAGCCTACATCCTAAATATGAATACTTTCACCAAAGTGAGAAGCAATGAAAAAAAATCCTTAAATAAAATTATTTATGAACATTTTGGTATAACTTTGTAATGGTATGGGTCAGAAACAGTAATAGATAAATAGAAATCACCAAAAATGTGCAGTGTCTATCAGATTTTATTCATCAGCTTTACACACCTTTTAGTTGAAATTTCAGATTTATTGTCAGAGTCTATACAGGGCATCACATACAATCCTGAAATTCTTTTTTCGTACGGCGGAGACAGAATTACCACTTATTGGTATGTAAACAAATAAAGAAATCTGAACAAACTGCAATGTAGAGAAAAAAAGTCAATAAAGTACACAAGTATATGTCTTTAAATGGGTCCCTGTTTGTGACCTGATCAGTGACTCATTTTGTCGTAACAAAGAAGTCTGACAGTGGAGGGGTAGCAGCTGTTCCTGAACCTGGTGGTGCGAGTCTTGTGGCACCTCTACCTCTTTGCTGATGGTAGCAGCGAGAACAGAGCATGTGCTGGGAGGTGTGGATTCTTGATGATAGCGCTGCTCTCCGACGGCATGAGGTATCTGTAGCAAAGTTGTACTTGCCCTCATCCCAAAACTCTCCAAGTGATCTTGAAGGTGTAGCGTAACTCTGGGTTCATTACAGATGGTAAATGACATGCTCCAAATTTTGTTCAGGGAGGTATCTTTAGTCAGGAAGAGTTATCAGATCATCCAGCCTGTCGTACAGCTTTAAGGTTACTTTCATCAGACAAGATGAATCTTTGGGCTGGAATGAGCTGCAGTGCTATTGTTCTGCTCCAGCAAGTGCTCTTTATGGAGTCCAGTATGTGTCATGATACCCCCACAATACATCTCTCTAATCCTACTTTAGACTCCAGAAGAGACATAAGAGCCCATTGATTTGAACAGGAATTCCTAATCTTCAGTAACAGATGGGAAAATGTACATTGTCATTTATTTTATGGTGTAATGTTTTAATTGTTTCCTACCATTTTAATTAATTTTAGCATTTAATATTTTGAATTCTTAAAATAATTATTGTTTTGATATTATTTGTAATGTTAATGATTTTTAAATATCTCTGAATGCCAAAGATATTTGTGACATGTTGCAAAACGTTTTGAGTTTTGTTACGCTGTGAAGTGCTATCCATATCCCCTAGCTTTGCTCCCTATCAAAAATGGTCAGTGCATCCCAAGGTTGGTCTTCTGCCTTGGACTGTCTATGACCTAGATACGAGTGATGTCTTGTTCTGTGCAGTGCTCAGGGTCAGTTCACACACACTGGGGCCAGGCAAGTGGAGGTGGGAATGGAGGATAAGGGGAGTTTGAATGGCAAATCGAGGCAGCAAGCAACATCCTTTGTGATTCTACACAATGTAACCTTTTTTTCTTGATTTGATTGTTAAATACCATGGGCATGAAAGATAAAATACAATCACCTTATTATGAACATAAATTATTTTCTGAATTATTAGCATTAGTTATGTCTTTGCTATATAAAGTACTCTAATCTGCTAAGTTTCTCCAGCATTGTGTTTTATATTTTATTCTTATACCTGTCTGATTTTATATTTTAACAGCTATCTCAATTATTTTGCATCTAAAGCTAGTCCCACCTCTGTGATTCTTGACTTATGGGAAGCTCAGCATTTTCATCATGGCAATCTGAACCATCTTGCTATGATCATGGCAGAAATGGGAAAGCAAGAACCAATGATATTTGTTGTGTCAGAGGCAGAATGCTGAGGTAGTTTCAATATGTTATTGATACATTGTGAACATTAATTTTAAGAGAAAACTTATTCAGATTCAACTGAATAATTGCTTTAACAGTAACTCTATTCATCCTAAACAAGAATAATCTATTTTCAACGAATTAAGGCTTCTGTGTAGATTTGCTACTTTTGTGAACAAACATTCATGACTGAAATGGGTTTTGTATCAAGTATGTTCACAAATTTAAAAAAAGGCTTCAAAATAATTACAGTTTGGCCCTGAATGGTTCATTGGATAATTATACAACATTGTGTAGCAGAGAACAAGAAAAGAAGGTCTGAGATTCAATCCCTTCTTTTCTGGTGAAATAGTAAATTATAACCATGTCGGCAAAAAGGCAATGGAATTTACAAAAATGTTATTCCTTAAAACTTGCATCAACAAGCTATAACCATTTGGCTGTTCAATACAACTTTCAATGTATTACAGAAATTTGGATAAGTGGGATAGCTACTTTCTAGGCCAGACCAGTCTATACTTGGTCTTCAATATAATTTCTCCACAACCTCCACTGAAATCCTCCACCAATCATTAATACAACTCCTCCTCAATCCTTACATACATATCAAGAAAATTATAATGGCTAAAGAATAGTTCTAAATTCACACCAAATGGTTTGGACCAAAAGTAATACTTTCTGTAAGTTTTAATTTTTAAATACATTTTATCGTATTTCTCCTTACTGAGATCGGTAATACATTTCTACATCTTTGAATGTATCTTTAGGCATCATTATTAACTGAATTGAACATTCTATGTCTGTTCTTTCCAAAGCAGAATGAAAAGATGGAGGAACTTAAGGAATAGTTTATCATGCTTTTTCGAGGTTACATGAATGATATCACTGAATGCAAAAAACTTGTTATGATTTTACCTTTACATAAATTGGGCCTCTAACCTCATACAAGAAATGGAGTTTCAGTTCAAACAAGAGCAGATTGTGATAATTTGTTTTTCTTTTAAACCACCCAAAGGGATATTCTGCTGGCACCATCTGATCTGATTGGGCAGGTTTAGAGCTGGCTGCGAGTTGCTGAAACACATTCCAAAGTCCACACTTTATCAAACTGATTTTTTCTAGTTTTTAAGGAGCTGAGATACTCATGTCAAGTGTTTCTCAGTGAGAACACTGCTGTCAGCACTCCATTACTAATGGTGTCTCTGTGGATCTCCAGGCTGGACCAGGAATCATGGGACAAACAAAAAAAATCATGCCCATCAGTGTGCAGTTGCTGACATCCACAGCACGCACATAGATATCACATCCCACCTGGATCTTTCTGAGGAATGATCACATACAGGCTCTTTTTTTTTTACATTTTATGTTTATTTTTTTAAAATTTGCATGCGTTTATTTGTACATATTTCATTTTGTATTGTGTTGCACATATAGCTAGGTGAATTAGAAATGATGTGTTTTTGTAAAATAAGTTCTCTGGGGAATATTAAACAGGGACTTTCCAATTGTGGGAAAAAGATCAGAATCTCTTTTGCAAAATGAAGATACAGAGAAACTGACATGTTACAATCCTTTATCCGAAACCCTTGGGGGACAGTGTGTTCCGAATTTCGGATTTTTCCAGATTTCAGAAAGCCAGATTTAAGCGCACCCGAATTGTGCTGCCGTATCCACTCCCACCCCCTTCAAGTTGCGCTGCCGACTCCCCATCCCTGCCCGCCCAACTCGCGCTGCCGCCTCGCCCGCCCGAGTCGCACTACCAGTCTCTTGCCTGCCTGACTCGCGCTGCCAGTCTCTCACCCTTGCCGGATTTTGGACTTTTGTGGATTTTAGATGTCCGGATAAAGGATTGTGTACCTGTAATTAGTGTTAGCTGTTGATAAATTACCAGCGTTGTAAAGATAAAATTAATGCACATTTGGAGAAGCACAAGAGGATCAATATTAATCAACAGACTTCCAAAAGACAAGCAAACTCGAATGGTCTTCTGATCATTTTTTCCCTTTCATAGCAAGGAATTGAGGATGGCTATGGATTCACACGTTTTAAATCTCAAGAGTCATCAGTAGATAGGAAGAACTGCAGATGAATTTTTTTTAATACTTAATGAATGCATTGGCCCATTGCCCCACCACTTGGTATAATTATTTTGAAGTGCGATCCCTGTCAAGAGATGGAGCTAGTTTTATTTTCTGATGGAGAATCAGTTTCTTTTGCAGTTTCACCATTCTACTGTTGGCTGAGAATACTCAGAGAATAGGACAAAAGAGACAGCTGTTAAACAAGTGAATGAAGATGAAGGCCTGATGCTTGGAGATAAAGTTGCAGGAGACCAGTTTTTATCTGTGATCTGTAAAGAAAGGTAGCACCAAAAATATTAATCAGTCCAGCAAAGGAGCATGATATGTAATTTATTCTCTTTTGTGACTATAGATGAGCGATTAAGTGGAAAGAATTAATGCCTCTTTGACTTCCAGCAATAGTGAGTTCAACTTCCTAGCCACATTCCTGAACAGCAGCAAGCTTGCCTACTTTCCTAGAATCACTGGGCCCCGGCACCAATAATATCCACTCTCCAACCCTGTAATCCACAGTGCATGGAGTTTTGTGTGCTTGGATCCCATCTCCCACAAATTTCAAGCTTGAACCCTTTATCAAGATAATGAAAAGTGGGTTGGTGGGAATCAGAACATAAAAGGTGGTTGGGAGATCTTAAATTAATAGTTTGCTTCAGTATTCACCAGAGAAAAGACCTCCATGAAGGTGAATTCAGAATAGAATGAGCTTGTGTGCTGGGCCATGTTAAAATTAGGAAGGAGGAAGTGTCAGCTCAATAATGGTGACAATCTGCTGAGAGCTGGACCTGAGTACCAGATCTGGGCTTAGGCCTGGTGCTGGAAATTTCCAGTGGAAAGATGAGTCACTGGCTGAGGTCTACAAGCAATTCCCCATCTCTGGCAGTGTTCAATTGGCTTTTGTTTTGGAGTGAGGAGGAGTGGGTCCTGTGACTTAATTCCTCCTGAATGAAAGGCATGGGAGAGTGTCTGGGTTCTGGTTGTTTGACAGCAGGGCACTCAAAGTTCTTTTTTTCATCAAGTTCAACTGCTAGACATCTCAGCACTTGATTGTGTCAAAGGGTATATCGGCCTTGGGTGAGACTGACATTGCACCCAAACAATGCTTGAGGATAGCAGGATCCATGCAGAGAGGACATGCTGGGCCCTTTCCAAACCACAGATTTAGGTATGTGGGAAAGGGCAGGACATGGTTGTGATGATAAAGCTTGTTCTATTTGACTCCTTATTCCACAGGCCCTTCCAGTCTCCTTCTCTCAGTGCCCTCCCATCTTGTCCATTGCCCTTGTTTTGGTTGAGATATGGCTTTGGCAAACCTGCTTGCTTCTTTTTATCAGCCCACTTCTTCCGCCACCAGCTGATGTTCAGCTCAACTTGCTTTCTGCCAGGTGAGGTTTCTTGCTTTCTAAGCCAAAGCCCCCTCTACCTTGTTGCACTTAATCCCCTATGCCCCAGTGTTGGTGCTGATTTTGGATACCATACTGCTGCAAACGGTGTCCATTTTCTGCCTGTTGATAAGGCCAGGGCAGCACCTTTTACGTGCAGGTCCCATGATTCTCTGCACAGCCTCACTTTGGTACACTTGTATCCCTCCACAAGGCTAGATAATAGCAACGACAGCCCTACTCTACTAAGACATCTTGGTAGCCTGAGCACTTCCTGGTTTGTGAGCTAATCAGTCTCTCCATTTTTTCAATGTTTGATACAGATGGTTCAGGTATTGTTAATGGCCACAAGTGGTGGTAGCAGGCTGAACCGGAGGCACCACACCTTTAGCTTCCCTGGGAGAGCAGTGTTGTTAATTTGCTTAAGGCCACTGAGTACGTTCTGCCTGAGTTAGTCAACCTGCTCAGTGCCCTTTAGGGTTGCATTATACTAATGTCTGAGGCTTTTGATTGGTTTCTCCAGGATGCTTGTTACTGGTTTTTCATTAATGCAAAGCCTGCCCTTGACAATGGAAATACTGCTTGATTTGCTTAATTTAATTTCCATTTGTGGCCATTTAATGTTGCTATGAAGCTTATTGAGAAGCTCCTATCCTCTCCTACCATCCAATGTGATGCATGGATGATGAGCTCCATTGCCATGTTGAAAGCAAGGGTAGAGATGGTGCAACCTGCCATGATGCCTGTTTCCTGGTGTTGCTCAGCAGTGGTGTATTCCTGTATTGTAATAGAGATCTGGAGGTCCTGAAAATACACTTGGATGAGATGTGTGATGGTCTCTGGAACCATGAAGAAGTTGAAAGCTGTTTAGAGCATCTTATGAGGGACTGATCCAAAGGCATTGGCGAGATTCAAAATCTACTACGTCAAACTCATTGTTTTCCCTCCAGACTGCTTGTATCTGGTGCCACATGAGGCTGGTGTGTTCTAAGCATCCCAATAATCCTGTACTCCTGCCTTCTGCACTGATGTATCAACAAACTTGTTGTTCACCAGATACGTAGTCATTGAGCCACAACACTGAAGAAAATCTGTTGGAATTGACTGGCTGTGTTCTTTTCTTTAGAAATCAGTATCTTCTGCTCTCTGCCATGTCTTAGGTATGATCCCATCCCTCCATGCCCCTCTCAGCAGGTTCTAAAGGAACGTCAGGATGCCAGGAGTGTTCTTATAGACCCTCTATGAAATTCCCTGGGGGTGATGCTGTTCTTGCCCGCTTTATTGTGTTCTTCACCATTTTCCATGTAAGAGGCCTCTCATCTAGCTAGCAGATGTCATGGTTTGGGGGTGGAGGTTGGGATTTTAATTGGACCATTCCTCAGGCCATCTTCCTCAAGTGCTCTCATTGGCATTCTGAATGTCCCACTCTTTGCTACAGTTAAAATACCTTTGATGAACTTTAACTCAATATATCGAGAGGCATATGGGCCAAATACAGCCAGGTGGCAGCCGTCTGGGAGGGACATTTGGTTACCTTGCTCTGGGGAGAAGACTTTGTACTTTCACCTGATTTATTCCGATCATGATTTTTTTTTATACCTCCTGCACTTCGAGGAATAAAGCCCAAACCTGTTCAACCTCTCCCTCTGGCCCCTCAAGTCCTAGCAAAATTTTCATAAATCATCTCTGCATCTCCAGCTCGACAACATGCTTTCTGCAGCATGGTGACCAATACTGAACATAATACTCCAAATGGGGCCTCACCAACGTCTTTCACCACTGCAACATGACCTCTCATATTCTATTCACAATACTCTGGCTCAGTACATCTGAATCAATCATACACTACTAACCATCTTTGCTACATCTGTCAGTGTGCATGTGATCAGTTCTGTAAGTTACAGATCAACAACCGATTAATATGCACAATTTAAAAAAAAATCTTGCAGTCCCTTAATGCTAAGAAGTGTACATTAATTCTGGCTTAGATTGAAAAAAGTAATTCAGTATATGGCTAGTTTTACCAATCGTAAATGTTTAGCTATACAGTCATTGCATTTAGGAAGCCTTTTGTGGGAAGGTAATGGGAATACATGTTTTGTAGTGTTATGGTTATAAACTTTCCAGGTGTGAAGACTATGTAAATTGTGTGTAATTATTTTTTATGTGCTCCTTGATGCTTGCTGTCATTTGCTGTATATGATGTAAAAATGCTGCAGTACAGAGGCAATTCATGTAAATTATCATTGCATTGCTGCCTTTAAATAGTTTTCCTTGAATTAAAATGTTTGTGAGACAAATGGTAAAATTGTTTGAACAGTGCAATTTTATATTTTTTACAATGTATTAATATTTGAATGTTTGAAAATATCTTCAGCTTTAAAAGGGATGATTAACATGAGTTTTGTTGCTCAATCATATTTTACAGCAGTTAAATTGTTTTGAGATTTGCCTGACTCTTCAAATGTTGACTGCGTACCACACTTCCTTGAGCTTACATTATTGCATTTTAAAAAGTACAAAATGGCAAGTGCACAACACAATGTAACTTCAAAAAAACATTGTCACTAAAGTGAAAATTATTAGTGGAAATTTGAAAGTAAAACATGATGCATGGTCCTAGTGTATTACCTGTGATGTGGGTAAATGTAAAATGTTAATTTTCATCTATTAATATTTTAAATATTTAGATTTATTTTGCAAGAATCAAAAACATGCCATCTCTTTGGTAATGTGTGGAGCAGTTAGTTGTCAGAATTTTCCATTCTATGCACTGCAGACTGATTTGTTTATTTTGTGCACAGAGCAGATAATTATACATGTTACCAATGAATTTAAAGTATCAAAAAACTGTTCAGCTGTGAGAGTAAACTTTAAGTATTAAACATTATAAAATTTGGCTTCAAGGGGAAAGTAAAATTGCAATGTGACCAGCAATTTTTAAGGGTATCATTTATAAGCCAATATCATTTGACTTAAGTTGAGTTACTTCAAGCTGATTTGGCTTGTGATTCTGCGGCTTGGTGCTGAGTAATTGCATTGCAGTCTTCAAATTAACAGAAATTCTGTTTTTCAACCCAGGCAATGGTCCACAGTTGGGCAACAAAAAGAGTAGAACAGGACAAATGCAATATACAAATGTGCTGGTTACCCTTTTCTTCCTATGGATGCTGCGGTATTCCTCCAATTGCAATCGACACCAACATCTGTAGATTTTCTTGTTTTAACTCGAATAGTACAGGGCAGTGTTTTTCCATAAAAATTTCTTGTACAGCTGTTAATTATATTACATTTGAGATCACAAGATTTCAGAACAATATTTTGAATTAACTTGAAATACAGCAGCATTTACATGTTGTATTTTGAAAAGTAATTCTTAAGTGCTTTCAAATGTATTGGCCTTATGTATATATCCACTGCAGTAAATTTGTGTATTGTAATTTAACTCATGATTCCAGTAAATGAAGTATATATTTATTGCTAAATTTGTTGAGTTGCTTTTTACTGCATTTTGTACATTGATTATATATTGCAGCAGAGATCTGTTTGTTTTTAATCTAACAAGGAATCTAAAAGTAATTTCTGAAGAAATCGTTTATTGATCAGCAAAATTAGCCCATTACAAATGAAAACATGAGTTGTACAAATTCAAGTGACATGAGCAAATTTTGAATAGTATTTGATGCAACCAAAAGTACACACAAATATTTAAATGGATGAAGATGCATGGTTCAAACTAGGTTCTTGTTTTATGAAACACTGATGTATTAAATACATTTTTCCAGTTCTTTGGTTCAAGCGCAGTGATCAATTATTCATTCTAAGTTTTCCCTTTTAAACTAAGCGACTCATCATGGACAATATCTGTAAGCACTCCCTGCTCTGTTAAACCAAGTAGTAAATTTTGAAGATCCACAAGTTACTCAAGAGCAATAGCTGTATAAAACATTTGTGGATGTGACCAGAACAAAATTTACTCTTGTGGACATATGCCTCACTGGCCCTTGTATCTGCTGACTATCCCCCAGATAACTGAAAGAAGCTAAATTCTGAAGTTACTTTCAGTTGTACGTACTTTTCAAGAATGTGCCCTGGTTCTCAAGAAGACCATGCAGGGGCAGACATTAGCACTCAAGGTGAGGAACTGTATAAGGTTGCATTTCATGCAATTCTCATCTGTAGGTAAACTAAGGTAAATCTTGTATGAATTTGTTAATTTATTTGGTTTGTTAATTGTTTGAAAAGTTGAGTTTTTGGCAGAGTTTTTTCAGCCTGATCATTCACACCTGCTGTTGATATCCTTGAGCCTCCTTCACCCAAGAGATCTCCATAGGTAAGCAAAATTTTATATCTATATATGCTGCTGACTGTAAATTCTAATAATAGGTAATACATTTTGATCTTGCCTGGAATGGGGAACACAACCTGACAGTTGGAGGATCGTTCACTGAATGTTTTTTTTCCCTTCTCAACTGAAAATAGGGGTTGATGTATTGCCGCTGTTTTGTGCAGTTAAATGCATTGTCCTAATTCTGACATTTAAGATAACGTCTCCCACAATACCATCTGTTTTAGAGACCTCTGCACATTTGACCAATTTTGGTCACTTAAGCCTTTAAGATTAATAGCTAGCCTTGAGAGATATCTAAAGCTAAACAAAGTACCTTTTAAAATATCACAAGTTGATAGACTGACTAACCATACAACATTAGCTTCTGGTGCCCTTCTCTGCAGCAAATGTTCAAAGCTAACTTTATTATCAGGGGACATCACATATAACCCAGAGATTATTTTTCCTGTGTGCCAGGGCAGAATTTCTAACTACTGGTAACTGAATAGTTATTCAAAAAGAAAAATAAATGTTAACAAACTGACTGAGCAAAAGCAGAAAATAAATATTCAGTAATAAATAATGAGCAATGTAAGAGCCCTTAAATGTCAATTGTTCAGTAGTCAGATAGTTGTGGGGAAACAACTATTCCTGAACTTGGAGGTATGAGTCTCTTTCCTGATGGCAGCAGTAAGAACAGAGCATGTCTGGGTGGTGAAGATCGTTGAGGATTGCTGTTGCTTCCTGGTGGCAGTGTTCCACGTAGATTTTCTTGACGGTAGGGAGTTTTGCTTGGCTCCGGTTGGAGATATCGGTGACCCCATACCAAGTTGTGATGCAGCACAATTTGCACTAAACATCTGTGGAAGTTTGCCAGTGTTTCTGATCTCGTACCAAACCTCCACAAACTGAGGCGCTAACATGATTTCTTCTCTATGGCATTAGTTTGGTAGGTCCTCTGAGATAGTGACTCCTAGAAATTTGTTCTCCACCTCTGATCTCTAACAAAAATCAATATAAAGAACTAATATATATTAAACCTTATCTTTGAACCATAATGACACATCCACCGTTAATACCACATGTTTTAATCTAATTTAAAAAATGACCTCTCCCATCAGAATGCTCTGTTTTCGCCAATCTTTTATGATGTCTCATTTCAACTCTAGTTGGGTCCCCTCCAATTCATAAGCCTTCAAAGTCATAATCAGTTTTACCTCTGTTCATTTGTCTCTGAAGCGTTTTCTAATTTCTAAAACACCACATCACACTTTAATGTACTGACACTGCAGTAGTTTAATGAAATGCCTTACTCTGAGTTTACAGTGTCAAAGCTGACCGGTCATTAACCACATAAAGGGTTGTCTTAATTCAGTTTCATAGATGTAATACTGCAAAAGTGCATTTTGTGCCCTCTCCTCTGATAGATATTTGAAACTAATCTTTGGAATAATTGACTTTTGACACAAGCTATTTAAATTGGGAGAATTTTCCTCATCTAAATCATAAATTCTTAAATCAGTGTTCTTTGTTTCTTCTATACTAATCTATTTTGCCCATTTAGTATTCTCACTGCTCGGTGCATCTCATATGGGGAAGTTAAACAATTAAAGGGATTGTTCAGAATATGTTTGTTAGTACACCAATCTTTTGTTTAAGGACAGAAATGATCAGTTCATGTTAGAGAATATGTAATGGGCACTTGTAAAATCTTTCAATGTTAATGGTTAAAATTAATGGACTGGCCCATCCACTCCAGAGAGCCAAAACCATATAAGGTTAACCTCAGCACCAGCCTGGAAATGCCTTTATTAAAGGGTTTTGAACAGTTTTTATTTTAATGTTGCTGTTGGAGACATTTAAAAACTACACATCAATTGCTTCACAAAAAGTAAACCAACACTTTCCCGCAAAGTATTTGAAAAATTTAAAGATTTAATGCAGAAAATTCAAAGACAAAAAAACAAAGAATACAGTTCCACAAAGTCTCTATTGTTTAATTTTAAGTACGTGTCTGAAATAGGTATACAATTTCAAAACAGGTAAAAGAGGAATTGTAACTTGCTTTAATTTCAAATAATAATGCTCCTTCCCTGGCAATGTATAAAAAAAATTAAATCAGTATGTAAGATGTGACTAAGTTTACACTTGTCAGTTAAAAGGACACATTCAAGTAATTAAACTTAATGATAAAGCAAAAACCTTTCACCAACACCTTGTAAATATAGGATCCTTACTTCTCAATGCAATAAATAAAGTCTAAGCATGGAATTAAGTTACAAAATCAAGGCAAGATTTGTGATAAAAATGTTCTTTATTACATATTTGGCACTTGCATCCAACCTCAGTGCTAAAAGCAACTGTATGCTAGCTTCAAATGTCAACAAATTTGCCCAATCATTTCTCACAGCTTCATTTATTTTAAAAAAAAACTGGTATTAATTGATCTTTGGTAGACAGCTCCCTGGACATAACTGATTCCAGATCTCAATGCCAATATACACACATCAACTCTGCTACCACGCTTCCATTAAACTGGATCCTTAAACACCTTGAAATTTGCTATCAATACACATGGAAAGCCCACAAAGTTGAAAATCAATTCAATCTTGAAACCTGCTTCCACTTAGCGTTAGGGTAGTATGAACACATTTGATAACATTCCAGTTTAAGGAAAAGCAATTAAATCCTTATTGCCTGATTTCAACTCTTTTTACGAGTACTATTTTAAAGGGAAGCGAACTACTAATTAGCGGCAAAATATATTTGCCGCGAAATTCATCCCCAGTAGCAAATGTACTAAAGCATCATTGAATTGTTACTGCAAACTCCATTACACTGAAATCAATGGCTTGAATTTCTAAAGCAGAATACAATACACGATAAATACCACAGTGAGTATTCAGAAAGAATACAGACTGCAGTGGTGCTTACTCAGTAATAATACCTGTGCTCAATTGGGAAAAATTAAAGCTAAAATGTGTACAAAACACACATTATTCATTTCTAGTGACAATCCAATAGAACTGTAAACCAAAATATACGAAAGTGTGAATAATGAAGAAATTTTATTTGAATTCAAACTATCTTCATCCATTCAAAAGCAGTTTTTCCCATTTTCCTGTAGGAGATGCGTTCAATTGATATACATACATCAGCAGTGAATGCAAATTTTACGTTCCTCCTTAAAAGAACAACTAGATAGCAAAGAAACCAAACTCATTTGCAACAAAGTTCTAAGATTTGAGTAAATACTGATATTAATCATAAAAATGATACGTGCATTCTCAAAGAACAAGGTGGAAATGAGTGATAACGATGAAGAGTTCCTTCTGCAGAATGAACGTTGGATATAGATAGCACTGGTCTCCTTTCTCTTTGGAAAAAAAGGTAAAAAAAAATTGTAGGAGATTACATGCACTACAGTAAAAGAAGCAAGATAACTGGTCCTTTGAGAAATACTTGTGTAACAGTTCTGCGTGTTGATTAATTGGCTCTCTGATGTGTTGCAAATATTTTTTGTTGTACCAGAGAGCCAAAATTCCTTAACAACTGCAGTTCCTTGCTCCCTAATGAAGATTATGCTTGCCTGAGCCAGCTTTCAATTGTGCTCTCTGGCGATCATCAGCGTAGAACTAGACAGTTGAAAAGGCATGACTCTTGCATAAGGGCTTCTCCTTCTTGGAATAAAATGTTTTGCCTTCCAAGTTTATGTGGCATACCTTGAAAGTTAAAGAAATCAAATTTGTATAATTTCCCTTCTGAATTCAATAATCTTGTCATATATACAATGGTTTGCATTTCCAAATGCTGAATAGATGTTGTTTCACTTTTTTTTAAACCACATTAATAGGAATTTAATGGACCAATATCCATTTGGATATGGACAGATTAGATTATTGAACATTTAATGAGGGTGGGGAGTTGACCATTTTCAAAACTTAAGTGCAGTCCTGAGATAAGTAAAATAAACATTTTTGTACTTTGGCAACTGCATCAGTCATGTCCCATGTGGAAAAACCGTACAAGAAATAGATTAATACTGCAAGCAGTCAATAGACGGAGAATAAAAAACATACTCACTGCACATACAAAGCAGGTGTCATGCCAGCTGTACCCTAGAGCTTCAAGAAACCTGTCCCCAGCATCGATCTTGAAGTCACAACCATGGCATTTGGTGCCAAACATTTTCTCATAATCTATTGAGTGCATAAATATAGTTTCATATTTATATTACAGTAGCTTCTGATGTAAACAACTTCATTTAATACATCACAGATAGTCATTCAGCTGATTTATGGTATGCCACCCATTGAGAAAGGTACCAAGCAAGAAGGCCTTGGAGAGGATGCTGGATTGCCCTTCAATAACACAGGCTTTCCATAAGATCAATATTTTGCTTTGATCAATACACCATAAAACCAAGATATCTGTAGTTACTGACAATATTTAACTGAACTGTACTTACACAATTTTTGTTGATAGACGCAAATTTCATTGTTATTTAATGGGGGCCTTGCCTTGGATGGTCCCTAGCCAGTTCACACAAGTCCCCTGGAAACAATTTACTTACCTGCTTCTCCGTTGGCCTCTCAACGGGTAGGAACTCTTCGATAAGCTTGTGACTTTCACCCAACGTTCCCCCAAACTAACAAAGATTCATCCAGAGCATTGCCCATCCATTTTTCCTCAAGCAAATATGATCCTTGGTAACTGTTCTTTTTGCCAGCACTGCAACCTCTCCAGTACTGAGCATTGGACTTGTTTACTCCATCCCAAAATAGTTCTTCCTGAAGGAAGCCCAATGCAGCAGCAATCTTGGACCTTGGGCACTACTGCGTTTCTTACCAATGACTCCATGAACAAATGCTGACCACGTTCAAGATAAAGGTATTTAAATAAAACAGGAGAGATTATTTCACATGCATGAGGAGCACAAGTAGAGGTTACAGACTAAGGTAAGCGACAAAATATTTTACTCCCAATCAACAGCACATTTAACAGTGGGTAACCAACTCTTATTTCCCATTATGAGCCTGGATGAATTTCACCCTCTGAGTCCATTCAATCCCTTCCTCTTACCTGTACGCAACATGATAGACTTTCTGGGAGGAATATGATAATATATAGATTACAACTCCAAAGACTCTCCAGAAACAGTCATCTGTACACAACCGTGATGGTAGAAGTATTGACAACAAAGGGACATGCTTAATATAATCAGCAGATGTTGACTTTCCAAAAATAAAAACTGCTGCATTCTTAAAGCAGATTGAATCATTTCATTCAAAAGGGAGTGGGGTTAATATGCAAAGAAAACAAAGTTACAGGGCCAGAGGGACAGCTGGTAACAGAGAAATTGAGCTGAATAGCTACCAAAATAAAAGTCTACATTTGTTCTCACTATTAAACATTTAAAATAAGTCTTTCTAAATACAAAACTGAATTATAATATTCACAAAATTAAACAAATAATCTGGAGTTCCATGCCCAAGAGTACTATTTGAAAAGTAAATGCAACTTAATCAAACATTGCTGATTGATGCAAAATAGAAAGACAGCAGAAATTCTAAATTTTAAGAAAATTCTAAACATACTCATCAGCATCTGTAGAGAGAGAAAAAAAGTGTTTCAGTCCACAGATTCAGCCTAATCTGCAGAGTACCTGTTTTTGTGCTTTACTGCATATATTTGCCCAGTGTTATAAAATCCTTTCCATGGCCATTTATACTAATACTAAATATACATTAATATGAATAATCTTCCAACCCAATTTATTACATTATAATATTAACTTTGTTATGGAGGTGTTATTCATACTTACAATGCAAATAAACATTGCTGCTTTCATGTTCAAAAGGTAGCCAATTAGATTAGATTTGTAAAACAGAAGTCATGAAATTATGAATGTTACATAGGCTGACTGTTATATCAGAGCAGCTGTCCTCAAACTTTTTTTTTGGCTATAGCACCATTAGGACTCTGCTCAAAGTTTATGAGCCCCCTTCCCTGTGAAGCGGTCACATTTTGTACTTCGTGCCTACCGATTACATTAAAAAAATATTTCAGCCCTTGGCCCACTTTAAATGCACTGGGGCTTCCGTTGAGAATGACTGGAGTATACTAGTGAAATAATGAATTGATTATTATCATACATTGAATGGTGGAGCAGGCTTATCAGGCAGGATGGCCTATCCCTTCTTCTCTTTCATGTGTTCTTGTATAACTTAAACGCAGGTAATAATTTTTCAAAATCCATGGAGTTATTCAGTTATTTCTGCAAAATGTTTGCTCTTGTTGAAATGACGGGGGAAGTAACCATTCACGCACATAGTTACCAGAGAAAATATAAAACCACATTTACCTTTCTCACAATAAGGCTGACCTTCTTCCATGTAAAATGCTTTATTGCGGATGGGTGTTTTACACGCAGCACAAGTAAAGCATTTAACGTGCCACGTCTGCTTCAGAGCATGCATAATTTCCTAGAAACAAAAGGATAATTTTGGAAAAATTCACATCTGGACAGAGTGTTGATTTTGTTGTCAGCTTACTTACACTAGAGTTGATTTCAAGTAATTTACCCAATTATATGTGACTGAATTAAATAATCACGTTGTTCTACTTGGAATGCACCATAATAATTTCTGTAATGACTTTTACTTAAATATGCTACGTCAGAGCACTGGAAAAATTAGAACACAGTTTCAGTTTTTATAATTTTCAAAGGATGTTGCCAAGCAGCATTTCAATTTCATGTGAAACATGAACCAGTTACAAAGTAGATCCTTTTTTTCCTCTGTTTTTGCAAGTTGCCTTTCTGTTCCCAGTGTAAGTTTGGTTGAAGATTCCTCAAACATTTTGCCACATCCACCTCTGATTGCAAGTCAAAATACAGATGACCTTCTAATTAATAATCAAGTGTGAAATGAAAGAAATGCGTTGAGCTACAAAGACTACCTTTCTCTGGGGTATTTACAATTTAGATTAATTAATAGTTCATCAATTGTTTCATTTTATATTATCAAAGAAATACATTTTCAGCCCTCTATTCAAGCAAATGATGCACAAATTATCAACCTGGACTCCCATTTATTGCACACATAGAGAGTTTCTCATGAATGTTTTAAGATATTAATTAATGAGTTTGTTTGCTTCAAACGAATCTTCTATCTTTAAGACAATGATTAAACAATATTACTCACGCCTGTGATCTTCTGTTTACATTTGGCACAATTGGGAGCATGCTTATTTTCGTAGCACTTTCCACAAAACACAGAGCCCTTTTCCTCAAAGAATCCTCCATCAGTCAAGGACATTTTACACTGATTGCAAGTAAATTCTTCAGGATGCCAAGAGCGGCCCAAAGCTACAAGATAGCGACCTCTAAACAAAAGGAACAAACATCAAGCATTTTAATTCTTTATTTTTCAACTCTGTATTTGTTTTTTTTGTTGTTGCAGACAAGGGCTTCCCAAACCTTTTAGCTCACACAGTCCTTTTGTGAAGCACTTTGAAATAGCAGAACCCCGAATCGGCATCTGAATAAATCTAATGGGGGGGGTGGGGTAGGCACAAACTGACATTTGAGAACTTTCTTGGTGGGGGGGCGGGTGCCATGAATCTCCTCCATCTGCTGCACCATCATACTCCTCCCCCCCCATTCCTCTGGAGTTTCAGACAAACGCGCATGCTTATAGAGTGTGGAGTCGAAACCATGTGCTCTCATTGGTTGAAAATGATGCACAGGCCTGACGTCTGGCCTCATGATGCCATTTTATTTTCTTAGGGTGGAGTACACTGCTGTCCCAGAATCAAATTGAATTGAAGACAAAAGTAATACAGGTAGTCCCCAACATCTGACTGTAATTGGGACCGATGAGTTAGTCGTAACTCGGGGACCTCAGGCTGCTGCCGGGGAGTGGGGACCACTGTACTTTTAATACAAAATGTACTTGTACAGTAGTTTTCATAAAGATTTAAAAACAAAATCGGTCATATGTGCAGGTGGATGTAACTCATGTAGGTCGGAAGTCAAGGACTACCTGTAAGTAATTTAGAGAAAAACAGAACCCAGTCTGGGAAACCATGCTGCAGACTTTAGACCATGTTCAAAATCTGGAATGATGGGGCTAGTTGTACACAATGACATATCTGTAAAACTGAGAGAGTTAGGCATAAACATTTCCATCTCATAAATTTAAGTACTTGATAATGATAATCATATGATGAAAAGTTAACTTTAAATCTTAAGATATCAGTGTTCAGGTCATTTCAACAAACAGAATGCCAACATTGAAAGATTGTGCTTTCATCAAATACTTTACTCCTCTTCATGTGTGAATCTAGGAAGTAACAGCTAACCAAACATCACTAACCCATTTGACATAGAACCCTCAAGCCAGCTTTCCTCTGGATTTTATAAGCTTCACTTACCTGCATGAACACAGGAAATGTGTATCGGAGGGTTCATTTCTCTCCAAGTTTCCTCCGCCAAAGGACCTAGTGTCAGAGGCGAAGCGAAGTCGCACCATCTCCTATGTAAACTGACAAGCGCTGAAACTGGCTCGAAAGGGGAATGGCTGATGACGTTGCAATTACTTTTTAAAAAAATATTTTTAAATTTATTTTAGACTGTACATGTAGTCAAATACATGCTGCATGACCATTGTAACCCAAACCCTCCGACCCCCCCCACCTACCCAAAAGACACTGAAAAAAAACGTACGTGAAGAGAGAAGAAAGAAAAGTACAGTGGAAAAAGGTTGCTGGAAAACATCATTCACACCATGGATTTCAATTCATTATGCAACTACTTCTTCTTTGGAGAATGTTAATGTGGACTCGAGGACTGGAAGAAATTCAACTAAAGATTTACACTTGAGATCTGTAAATAAGGCCAATGCAATTTTAACAAATTCAGCTTGATATTTAGATAATTTCAGTTTTGGTTTTATACCCATTATATTTCCCAGTAAAAACAATTTTGAGTTTTGTGGAAATGGAATTCCAATCATATGCTCTAAAAAAATGTCCTAAATCCACCCAAAAAGATCTCACTTTAGAACAGGACCAAGTCGAGTGTAAGGAAGTTTCTATCTCCTCGACACATCTAAAACATTGATCTGACAACTTATTTAATTTCTGTGGTGCGAGATACAATCGATGGAAAATATTGTACTAAACTATACTTACAGTTATTGTATTTGTATACTGTCCTTACATAAATCATCAATACTTTTTTGCTCATCAATACTTACATTTAAGTCTGATTCCCATCTCTGTCTAGACTTGAAAACCCCGTTTAGGGGCTACTGCTTGAAGGGGCTATTGCCAAAGTAAATTTCTTTGCCCCAATTTTTCCCTTATATATGCTCTTAATTGAAAATAGCAGAAGATTTGTTGTTAAGGATTTTATATTTATTTTTAATTGTTCAAATGACAAAAGTTACCCCTGCTCCTCAATATATCTGATCCCCTTTATGAGACCAAATCTCTAAAATTTTATTACCTATTTTAGGGAGATAGACCACCTTTTGTTCCAATTTCATAATTTATTTTATATCAAATATTAATTATATGTTTTAACAAGGCAGCTTATTTCTCACCAAATATTAATTTTGCTTCCCTTTTTATATATAAAATGTTCTGCTATTCTCTCTCCTACTTTTTCTAGTTCTATTTTCAACCATGGAGGTTTGTCTCCTTCCTCAAAAAAAGGAAGAAATTTCGTCTGTGCCGCTTTGTAATAATTTTTTTTAAATTTGGGAGCTGTAGACCTCCTAAATCATATTTTCATATTAATTTTCTATGGAGACGATGGACATCTTACCCTTCCAAAGGAACTTTCTGACATATTTATTTAACTCCTGAAAAAAACCAATTAGTTAATGGATTGGGAAATGTTTGAAATAGGTACTGAACTCTGGGAAATATATTCATTTTGACACAATTAACTCTTCCAATTAATGCTATTGGTAAAGCTGTTAGGCATGCAAATTTTAAAATTAACCATCTGCAAACTTGGCAGTTAACCCATCGTGAGCCTGGGAACAAACTGGTTCTTATGAGCAAGGCACATCCATTATGTCTGCGCACTGGGGTGATAGCATTCATACCTGCTCTTCAGCCTCTATTATTGTGTTCCAAGCGATTTCACTTCCTGGTGTATATGTTCTACGTCACACCAGAGGGTGGCACTGCTGTGCTTCATGTCCCACCCCTTTTGCCACGGGAAGCTGGATTGCTACGTAAAAGGACACAGCAATCCACTTCCAGCATGAACACTGAATCCTCATTTCTGAATCCCCTTTCTCATAGATCGTGAGTTGGGCAATATGTAAAAACCCCTAAAGAAACCAGTTAAAGTATTTTTTGGCTATTTACAAAATAACCTAGTTTAGTTTCAACCTGCAAAATAATAATCTATTTACAAATGAAACTATTTTCTTTAGTTAAACTGAAATACCCACAACATGAACCAAGGATATAAAGATTATAAAATCACAAGCTGGAACCAAACATGCATTTTAAAAATAACAGGATACTGTATGAAAAAGTATAGTGCATTAATAGGATCATAACTTGATGATCTAAAAGTCAATGAATTACAGGAGCAAACAATAAAAAATTCTACTGAACTCCTTACCACCACTGAAAGCTATTTCACAATTACAACTTTTGGAATGGAAGTGCAGAGAAATGGTAAAACACTGTCATTCAAATTATATGTGAAAACTTGTTTTAAATGCCAAAAATAGTATTTTCATCTCAAGTTACCTTAGTATAAATCTACATAATGTTTCTTACTGAAGTAGTCTCTTTTTTCTTTTTCCATATTTAATATCAGTTCACAAATTACAATTTGAAAGAATTCATGCAGAAATAAATCAGTTACGTGTTCCTGCATTCTAATGATTCCACTCAGAAATTCTTTGTTTTTGCTCCATGGGCTATATACTCACGTGACAACAGATTTCACAGGCTGTCAAATTACTCAGTGTTATCTATAGCTGGAACTCGAACATGTTCCCATCTTATTCATGCTGTTCTTTACTATAGCACATTCCAAAAACACCTTTACACAGTTTAGAATCTGATGAGCTGAACTGAGATCAACTCCCCTGCTATTTTGCTGAGCTCTGAGAACATGTGTTGAGATTAATATAGAATTTTGATTATGCTGGTTCAATGTCATTGTTGTACATTTTCCCACTATGAAGTTGCACCAGTTACTTTGAGAGTTTTTGAATTCACTTCTGACCTTTAAAATGAATTCAGAGTTTAAATGCCAATACAATTAATTCAAACCTGTACACATGCTGCTCAGGAAAATAAATAAGCCATTTTTTGGTGATTATCCACCATTACAATCTCTTTATTTGCACTTATCTTCACTCAAAATGGAATTCTGTAAATGCAATCTGGAATGCAAAAGAATCAGCAGGTTATTAAGTTAATGAATTTTCTATAAATTATTATATTTAATTTTAAATATTAATGGGAGCAACAATGGAAAAATCTTTTGGAAGTTAAAGAAAGTAGGGCATTCGCCCTTCATAACCTGAATATTTTAGTCTATTAGCTGTATCAATATTAAAAAATGGGAATAAGCAGCTGCTTTACTTGTGGAGGTAAGAACACAAAAAAATATTTTAAAATGTTTGCCACTATTTCACTATCATTTGCTTGCATGTTACTTGAGTTTGTGCCAACTTGAAATTTGCAACCCTCACGTCGCCATACTGCTGATCAGAACATTCCAATATGTTATTTATGTGATAAGACATTTAAGAACAAAAAGTAATTAAACACTTCATCTCTGGTGAGATGTTTAAATATGTTTTATTAGCCATCACCATCCTAAATGGATGGACAATGGCATTTTGGAATTACTGATTGTTAACAAATTGATTAACTGAAAGGTCAATGTGTCCACCCATAAGCATGTGGCCTGGAAATGCCCTTTCTGTTCTACATAGTGCTTTTGTCACACTTTTCAGTTTGTTTGCATAAGACACAAGTAAGCTCTCTTGGGAGCAATGACTGCCATTTGGGGATTTACACAGAATCTAGTGACCCAGACCAATGCTAAGACTTTACTAAGATACACGCACTGAAACTATTGACTGCTTCACCTTTGATATTAAATACCTAAATTCCCAACACACTGAAATCGCCTTCATTAATGGAATTGTACATATCTTACATGTGCTGTGACTATTTTTAAACCTTTAGCAAAACACAGCTGTTCCATTCTGCAATGTTACAAATTCCTTCAATATCTTTCATTCTATACTCAGCAGTTCCCAGAAGTCATCCAGTTCATCTCTAGATGTTCTATGATTATGGAAACTCAAGCCAGGCACATGGAGATCAGTACAGAGAGACAAAGCATGTTGATCGAAAAACACATTGACATTTTGTGTGAAGAGTAAGAAATACAATTGTCTAAATTGCTGCAACTTTTAATACATCAACGAGCTCTGCATCAACATAATTACATTGCAAATCTCCTCCCATGAAATGGATGCATTTAAAATGACATTTTGTATTACCTCATCAATTCGTACTACATTGTTAAAAGGGTAGAGGTTTGCTCTACTGAATTATTACTATGTGCTCAAAAGGATCACTTAAGTAACCTTAAAGTCTACTTTGTATTATTATGTTTTTACTTACTACAAGTAATAAAAATTAGATTTTTTTTCTCCTAATTCTGGATATCACTAATGGTTGGCAACAAAAAAAATGCATTAAAACATAAAAAGTTCAATTAAATTAGAAATATTCTGATAATTTTTAAAAAATCTTAATTTTAACAATAGGATGCGACATCTACAAATGATACACTTGGCAGCTTAATTCATTTGAAAAAAAATCTTTATCTAGACCTGTATTCTATTTTCTACCAAATTCACCATTATAATTTATAAAAAGAAAAAAAAAACTCCTCGGCTGCATTTAGTTTAGCATTCTTGCATGAAGTGTGACTTTCAACTTGATTGCTCATTTGAATCATAGTTCTAAAAACAATTTTTGAGTTTCTTCACAAAGTCATTTCACAAATAATATGAAATGTCCCATGAAAGAATTTTAAAAGAGACCATTTCTTCAAAATATTCCTTAATTACTTGTCCTGGGATATAGTTTTAGAAATGCAACTGAAAATGATCATTCACCTTGCGAGAAAAAAAGTTTATATTCAAAATGATTAATGTTTTACTGAACAATTTACTAATTTCTTTGGTGTGCACTGATTATTTTAAGAACTCGATAGTTATAAAATCACTCCACATAAGTGCCCTTGTACCTACAAATGGTAAATACATTGAAAAATCCTCCAGGGATGATCCAGGGGGACAAGTTATTGCAATCTGATACTTTCTGTGGGCAAAGCCTGCTCTCCAAACTGATGTAAAATACTGCAGTAACTCTACTGCACAGAATACAAACTCTACTTTATGACCCTCCACTCTCTTTTTTAATTGGACAGCACTGTATGTATTGTGCTGGAAAAGTATACCCAATCTCCACGCAATTATCATAAATAGATTAACTTTCCAATATCATGTCAATAGGCCAAAGCATGCAACTAACATGCTAGTAGCTTCCTCCACTCCACGTTACTTATATTGGTTTCCACCATTGATATAATTTGGCTTTTTGCGACATAAATTTGCACTGGTAATGTGAGGAAATTGGAGCAAAGGGCACCAGTTTCCTCCTTAGGATTTTTACCCAGCTTGTAACAAAGCAACATGTGTCACAGAAATAAAATTAAATCCACTGGGGTTATGCAAGAACAATGGTGATTCCATAGTAAACTGCACATTTTGGTAATAATATTTTTGAAAAGAGAATAAACATGTTGAAGTGGTGGTAGATTGACCTGTAACAAGACTTGGGTAATAAATATTACAGTTAAAGTCAATTTAAAACTGCTTTTTGTAGTTATTTTTGGTATACAAAAAAGCACAAACTTGTAAACAAAAATATATTAAGAGAAAAAGTTCTAGGGATCCCTTTTTAGTTTGAACGTTACCAAAATAATTCACACTTAAGAAGCCATGATGTAATGTATGATGTTTATAACTTTAACTGCACATCCTGGTAACATTTCACCCCTTGCTTATCAAGAATCTATCTATTTCTCCCTTAAAAGATTGTGTTTCAACTACCCTCTGTGGCAGATAGTTCCAAAGATTCATAACTCTCACAAAAATGTTTCATCGGTCCTTAAAAATCCAATGACTTTTTGTTAGTGTGACCCTTAGTTCTAGACTTCTCGGCAGTACAAGGAAACATCAACCTCAGCAGAAACATCTATCCGTAAATTCTCCCGCTAAACTCCCATGAGATACAAGCCTCACCCGTCTTTTGTAATCTTCCATCTTAAGCAGGGACATTGATGAAAGAAAGAGGGTTATGAAGTAGGAAGGGTTTATTTTATTTTGCGAGGTATATATGTGTTGGCACAACATTGTGGGCTGAAGGGCATGCACTGTGATGTAAATAATACCCCATTTCAATATTCTAATAACCCTTCTCTTGAACTGCTCCCAATGACAGAAAAACCTATCCCTTTGTTACCCCTCTCCCATGTCTACAGCTTAAAAAGTATCTTAATTTATAACTTGATCTTCATTTGATGAAAGGGAGTTGCTTGGAATTTTCACTGTTCCTCTCTCTTAAGATTCTGCCCAACTTGCTGAACATACCAAGTTCCAGTTTATTTGTAATCTGATTGTACCAGAACAATCCCCACAAAACAGCATTCTCCAGTCCACGGTGCAGAACTGTGGAAAGCACGCAGACAGACACACAGTACCTATATTAAAATGAACATTCTGAATAAATTTTTAAGTCACAGTTGTTTTAGCAGTCATTCAAGTCATCTCACTGTATCCAGTATATATATATATATATATATATATATATATATATATATGCTCTTGTTAATGAGCCATCATGCTTAATCTTTACTCACTTGATGACCTTGTTACAATGCGCACACACTGGGGTCCTGTTTGTCCCATCAGGTGCCTGCTGGGCTGCTTGGACAATGGAGTTTCGATTCTGCTGAGGGGTTGGCTGAGCGGGCTGAGTGTATTTGGTCAGTACGGTGGTAGTTTTGTTTGGTGCATACTTATCCGCAAAGGAATCATCCACCACCCAAGGCGGTCTACAACTTGGAGCAGAGCGAGGTGGAGCAGTCCTTGGAACAGGTTTCTCTGAAGAAAGCAAGACAAATAATGAGACATTTTCACAACTGACAGTTTTCAAACATGAATTTGCAGGAGCAGGATGACCATTGGGCACCAACTTTAATGGGATCACTACTTGAAGTTGTGTTGATGGATGTGTATATCCAGGAATTCACTAGTTTTATTACGATTTCATTTATGCAGTAAACTATGGATATTTAATCAGTACAACATTCATCAGATTATTATTCATCATTATTCAAAATGAGCCAAAGAGTCTAAGTTACAACCCTCTTCATGTATTCAATAAGACCAATAACTTGTCAGCCATTCACTCAATTCAAGGGATTTTCCCATTTCATCACCGGGGTTATTCGTAATTCCTTCAATTCACAGCAATTCAAATATACTTGACTGATTAATCTTTGCCTTTCAAAAAATTAATCCAAAGCCAAACATAGTATCAAAGCTCCTTTATCACCAGATCCTTTGCGTGTCAGAGAACTCTTTGGAAAAGTCAACGGGATCCTATTCAAGAGGAAAACAATGAGGCAGAAACTGGACTTCCTCACCTCTTACCGACAATTGCAATAGGCAATTTTCCTAACCAAGTGCGGGCAGGAGGACATCTTTTATATTATATATCTATCTGACAGGATAGACAAACAATATTTAAGATGGAATCAGTAGTATATTTGAAAGGAGTGCTGTAATACATTTCACAATGTCCAGCAGTGGTGAAATCAGTCAGGAATAGATTGTTTCCCAAGATGAATGAGTTGCTAAATGGAATAAGCATGAGAGAGAGCAGACATTTGTTGGTAGCCAGGATGAGTAGAATTCTTACCCTAATTATAATTATTTAACTGGTAATTGTGTTATTGATTGAAGTATAATATAGAAAAATACTGAAAGGAAAAAAAAACAAGTTGACTAATCAATTGCAAGTTGGGTTTCTCCAGGGTGAACAGTAGAGAAATGATTGCAAATTCACCAAACTAAACGGACTGCTCAAATAAGATGGAAAAAAAGTAACCAGAAAAAATTAGATTTGGGGAATAAAACTAAATGAGGATAAATGTTTTTGAATATCTTCCACTATTCACTCGCATAACAATGAGGAAGCTTAAATTGTCCACTAATATACATTCTGGTCGTGCCAGTTAAAGATGGGCAGTGCAGTCCTGTCAATGGTTTCCTGACTCAGTTCAAATTTAACTTACTTGCACCTCATGTCAAGACCCTGACTGGAGTATCAGAAATTAAAAGCCATGTAAAAATGTTAGACTTCGGTAATGATCTCAGGATAATTACCCCGCTGAAACGCTGATTGGTTCTTTGGAACAAATAAATCACCATCTCAGTAACCAATAAACACAAAATTACTGGATTCTTGTAAAAACCCATCTGGTTAGCTAAAATTCTTTAAGGGTCAAAATGTGCCAATCTTAGTTTGGCTAAAATGGAACTCCAATGTGAATGTCTTTTTAAGTGCCACCTTATTTCAGGGGCAATTAAGGACAGACAATAAATGAAGCATTCACTTTGCCATAAACAATTGATAAGATGGTTAAAAATCCTGGTTTAGTCTCCACCTGGACTGCTACTTAACATAGCCAAGAAAGGACATACGAATTATGGAAGCAAAGCCCAAAAGAAAAGCTGAACTGAGAAAATTGTAATGCTGATATCACTTGGAATAATTTGATGTGTGATTCTGTAAAGAATGCACAGTGTAGCTGATTGGGGATGGAGTAGTGTGGGAAGAGGTTTGTGTTAAAAGGACACGATCTTAATAAAAATAAACATTCTGGAAAGCAAGCAAACTCAGGGATATGAAGCCAAGGCAGAGGGTAAACTTCACATCACATTTTTGCCATAAAAAGTTTTGAGTTCGAGCAGATTGAAGGGATTGGATGCTGTCATGGACCATTCTATAATTCATCTTTTTTGATCTAGACATTGCTGGCTAGGCATCTCTGATTTCCCCAAGAAGGTGATGATGAATCGTGTTCTTGAGGACACTCTCAGAGGTTAAGTAGTTCCAGGATTTGTACTCTGTGACAAAGAATTTAGACATTCAGCACGGTAACAGACCATGCCCGATTCTTCTTTGGCTTGGCTTCGCGGACGAAGATTTATGGAGGGGGTAAAAAGTCCACGTCAGCTGCAGGCTCGTTTGTGGCTGACAAGTCCGATGCGGGACAGGCAGACACGACTGCAGCGGTTGCAAGGGAAAATTGGTTGGTTGGGGTTGAGTGTTGGGTTTTTCCTCCTTTGCCTTTTGTCAGTGAGGTGGGCTCTGCGGTCTTCTTCAAAGGAGGTTGCTGCCCGCCAAACTGTGAGGCGCCAAGATGCACGGTTTGAGGCGTTATCAGCCCACTGGCGGTGGTCAATGTGGCCCGATTACACCCAATTAATCTACCACCCTCAGTATGTTTGGAGCAGTGCAAGGAAACTTGTGCCCCTGGGAAAAATCCATGCAGACACAGGGAGACAGTGCAGGATTCAAACCTCGATCCTGAACGCTGGCTCTGTAACAGCATTGTGCCAATTGCTATGCTATGCCATCCCCAAATAATGGCAACATATTTTTGGATTAGACTATGTGATGTGGAAGAAACCTCCACCAGATAATAGTGCTCCTCTACACCTGTTGCTCTTGTCCTTGATTTCTAGTAGAAGGTTTTGGAGATGCTGACAGTTAGCCTGGATCAGTTACAACAGTAAATTTTGACCATGGTACAATAACTATTATGTTTTCTGTAGAAGGAATGAAATGATTAGGATGGTGGATGAAGTGATAGTCAAGAAGGATCCTTTGTCATGAATAGCAATGAACTTCTTCAGACTTGTTACTGTTACATTCATCTAAATGAAGTGTTCCATCATACACCTGACTTGTAGATGTGCTAAGGCCTTGGCCTGTCAGGAAATTAATCACCCATCATAGGATACCCAGCCTCAATATATATAAGTTGCTAGTCCAATGAAAATTCTGGCAATTCCCAGAATATTATCATTCAGAAATTCAGTGATGAAAATGCCACTGAACTTAAAAATTTGGAGCATCTACTCTTGGAGATGGTCAATGACTGGCACATCCAGGGTACTTATCAACCCAAGCTTGAATTTTTCTCAGTCTTGCTAAGCGCAAACATGGTCTGCTTCATCGACTGAACAACTGCATATGGAATTGAATATCCTGCACTCATCAGCAGACATGCTCTCTTCACCATTATAATGGTAAAGGAATCTTTTTTGTGTGTGTGAGACGACAAGTAGAGACTCCCTCCACATTTGCTGCTTCATTTCTCACTTATTCTACATTAAGGGAAAAATACCTCCGAGCTCTTCTGGTTTAGTATATTGGGTGTCCTCGTTGCCGATGAGAGATAATTGTTTAGCAAGGGTAGTGCCTTAATGACATTATCAGTGGAAGGTTACCGAAGAAGTTGGTTGGAGCTGGGGCTACATTGATTGAACTCTGACCACAGACATCCTTGTGCTAGCTGCAACTCCAAACACTGGAGGTTTTTTTTTCCTTTTATCAACACTTCTGCTGAGAAGCAAATAAAATCAAAATTTGAATGATGACAAGAACTTGTTTTAAAGTATCAACTGCCTGGGGAAATCACTGAATTCAATCAGAGTGATGACTGAACTCTTAAAAGGGAAATATTTTAATTCAGATTAATTACTTTCAGCAGGTGTCCTTGATTTGCCTGCAATTCAGTAGGCACAGGTAAAACTAGGAAAATACCAAGGGCAATATATCAATGTTATTTATTTAGTCTTGACTGTAACAACAATCCAAATCATAGATGTCATTTAAATCTGACATGGAAAATTTTGCCACATGGCGATTAAATTGAGTTGTTCATCAACTTTCAAAGTAAATTTAAATTTAGACATGCATCCCAGTAACAGGGCCTTCTCGTCCATGATCCCATGTAACCTAATTAACCTACAGCCCCTGGTACATGTTGAATGGTGGGAGGAAATTCATACAGACACGGGGAGAACATACAAATTCCTTACATTCAGCACTGGATTATTATTCTAAATTTTTAGATTGTTTAATTTTATATTGGTAGATAAGAAGGTTTAAGGTTCACTTTCAGATTCTAATCTGTTTCACTTGCAGAGGAACCAAGGCAAACAAATAAATACGGTCAAGTACGTTTGATTGGGATGCATTTTTAAAATTTACCAGTTATACAATTTCAAATAGCTATGGTCACTATTTTGAGGGGTAAAAAAAACCTCAGTCACTCAAATTTATGTTTCATTAAGACCAAGAAATGGGGTCTGGCTAAAAAATGCTGAAAAGCCAGGTACATTTTGATGAAATGATGACCAAGGCAACTGCACAAAATAGTTTAGCTCATTTGAGTATTACATTATATCTATTTTTACAATTCAAGGTTGCAAGGAGAAAATAAATTGGGAATCAGTCCTGTTGCTAATGGAATTCACTTAAACATGTATGAATATGGTTTTGTATCAGTTATCCTGTTGAGATAAGACAACAAGAAAAATCTCATAGAAACATAAGCTACAACTGTGGCAAAATAATGCAGAAAAAAATCCTGGATCCTACTGGTGTAGGGAGTGAAGAGATTATCCATGTGGGTTTCCTGAAATACATTATACTATAAAATAACACATACAGGAAAAATACAAAAATTATCAATTTAAAACGAAGGAACAAGAATCTCAGCAAGAACATGAATAAGCTGAGATGAGAAAACCCACAAAGACAAGTTATGTAAAGATAAACTCAAAATTTAAACTTGTTTTCAAGGGAAAAGTACATATTCTTCACTGCAAAATAATGGTTGAATATACATTTCCTTCCATCTTATTACAAAACAATTGGAAATAACTGCAATTTAAGTTACACTGTTTCCTTAACTACTGAATTTTGTACATCACATAGATGTTAAAATTAAAATAAATGAATTCAGGAACATGAATTCAAATTAGTAATCAAAATTTGAAGTAATGGAAATAAAAACATACATTCTGGATCTTTGAAGAAATACTTATTTTTATTCCCCCCAAAAATAAAATTATTTTTAAAAACATTCACAATTTCTTTGCACATTTATTATATTTTATTTCATTTTTAAGAACATATATATATATATATAATATATATATATATATATTATATTTATATACCAAAAGGACTCAATGAATGTATATATGAATATATACAAATATCCAAAAAAACATTAAAATGCACATGGAGCTTAGAAATTAAAGCCTTAAAAATGAAATTAAGACCTTTTTGGATAAATTTAGAGGAAATATTAACAAAAATTATGGGGGTGGATTTCCCTCTTGATCCACAATTGTTCCTTTTTGGGGAATTTGGCTTTCATGATCATTAACTTCCCCAAAAGTAAATCCTAATTTATTAAAATCATTTTGACAATAGCCAGGAGATGTATCGCAGTAACATGGAAATCCGATTCCCTCTAACACACTGATTGTTGGAATATGGAAATGCAAAGTTGTAAAGCCCTGGAGAAAATCATTTATAATCTTAGAAATGAATATAACATGTTCATAGATCTTTGGCAGCCTTATTTTAATTATTTAAATGCCCGGATAGCTTCGTCTCTTTATTAAATATTTTAGATTTAATTTTCCTCCCTTATTAGTAATTTAATTTTTTAAATATCTTTTTTGATTATATGAAATGTTAATGTCAGCTCTTCCCCCTTTTCCTTTTTCTTTTTCTTCCCCTCTGTCTATGGTTTCTTTTCCTTTCTCTTAAGGATCAGAAGAGTTATTTCTAGGCCTAATGTGCATTAACTCTTTGCACACTTAGTGTCTTGTCCATTGTTAGATACTCTCTAATACACCACTGAGACACCTTTTCATTACTCCCCGCGCTGTTGTTTAAGGAGCTTAGTCATCTCATTTACTTTCAAATTCTATAATAACTTTCCCTTTTGTTCTTTCTATCCTTTTCTCTCTCCCTGGCACCAATACAGCTGATCAGCACCAGATTGTCGGAAGGTTCTGGGTTCGAGTTATACCTCAAAGGTTTAAACATAAATAATAGCTGATACTTCATTGAAGTGCTTCAGAGTGAAAGGTGCACCTTCAGCTGGGATATTAAACCAAGGAGCCATCTGCCCTCTCAACATCCTGGACATTCTAGTCATTGTCACACTTTTCCAAGTTATAACAGAGGTCAAATTTCAAGAAGGTCCTAATTGGCTTAAGTACTGTATTGTTGGACTTTCTGAAAAGATTCATGGAATAGAGCAAATAAGTAATGTTGCACAAAATTGCCTTCTGACTGCCATAAGTTGTCATTAGTGTCACCCAGCATCTCTTCCAGTACGAGAGAAAGAGAAACAAGAGTCCTTCCAGAGTCACAATTTATCCATGCAATTGCCGCATGGGCTCCCACAGCCACAAAGACTCCTGTGCGATGAAACATTTGATAGACAATTTTAAATATTAGTTTAAATTTGTGCCTAGCGTTGAATAAAATCTTGAAAGAGTTTGGTTTGTTGGTCAATAAATGATGGCTAACGCAGAGAGTATTTCCACCATTTCCCATTTTTTACAATAAATTTAGAAATCTATATTTGCATGCAAATGCATACAGTTTTGATGGGGGAACATAACTAATGCTGAAAATACTTGGAAGAACATCAACCTGAGAATGCATAAAGAACACAGATGCATTACCTGAATCTTCAAAGACATTGGTGGTGGGGTCAAGAGCAGAAGTTAGGTCAAACGATTTGTCTGCAACACCTGTCCCATGACTAAAACAAGAAAAAACAAAACTCAATGTTGCTTTTCCCACACCATACTTCAGTCAAACACGTATTTTGATTTAAGATTCTAAACATTAAATTTTAAATCAAAGAATTACCTGAGAAATGACAATAAATTTAATCTGAAATTAGGATTTTGTGTAGTCACCAACGACTAATAATGCTATCAATTGTTTCTCGATAATACATCAGTAAAACAGTGGATTACTGTGGTACAACTAAACTGCTTAATTATAATAGATTTGAAGTCAAAAAGTTAAAAAAAAACTTATGCAATGCTAATTGTTTTACTTCAAGTGAACCTGGAAAAAGAAAATCAGGCCTTCTACAAAAATACGATCATCTTGGAGAATTCTCGTTATTTGTAATGAAAGAATAGATGTAGTAGGCTTGATGACAAGAACCAAACAAAGCAACTAAATGCTGTGAGGGTGAATTGAAGAAAAACACAATCATTTATATTATCTTAATACATACAAACCTAAGCCCTTTTGGCTTATTTTGTTTCCTCATCTCTTAAGAACTAGGAGTAGGTCATGACGCTGCACCACCGTTTACTGAGATCATGGTTGATCTGGCTGTGGACTCAGCTCCTGAGGGTCACGTCACAAAGGACTACCACACTTGAAAAATGACAGCAGGGAAGTAATAACAAACAGCTATCCTTGCTAATTTTTCCTATCCACCAACTCAGGTCACCGAGAGAAACGATGTTGCTTCTCCTACCCATTTGGTTGAAATGAGCTAAGTCAGCATGAAGCAACCAAATGTTAAGATGCAAGGGAATGAAAAATAAAACAAGAACACTTTCTAAGTAATAATTTGCAATTAGTGGTTTGTTTTTCTAAATTAAGATATTGCTTGAGACTAATGCAAGATCAATTATGGTTAAAAAAAGAACATGTTAATACCAAAAGAAAACCAAGCTATCCCTTCTTCATTCTCCACAGTTCCCTCCAATTTCACACAAAAAAATACACCAACACTGACTCCTTCCCCCTCCCCCCACCAACCATTACTGTACATTTTGGCATATAAGATGACCCCTGAAGTACCCCAAAAAAAGCACAACAAAAACAGGGTAGTTTTATAAGCCAGATACAAAAACATGACCTTAAAATTTTACTCAAAATACCACTCGATTGGTTCCTTAACTCTTTCAGACTCCACTCTACAATTTTTTTTTTAAGTACAGGTATTTTAGAAATAAATTTTTATTGTTTAAAAAAAAACAACTAAAATCCTTCAAAAATCACTGTCATCGTCTGAGGCAAAGAATTTGCAAGCGCATCCGTAGTCTCACTGTTTACACTGTCCTCATAGTTTTTGTTGTATTACCAGATTTTTCCTGTTCATGAAATGGTTGCACCAGCCTACTGTGCCTTCAACATTTCTATTGTGTTCTGGGTTTGACTTTGCCCACTTCAGTGCATATGCTCTGATTTTTTTTCTTGTGATTATGTAGCAATCTTGCCTCTGTTCGAGCACACATACTGCAACATGATTTTCCAATTCTGGCCAACGAATGAATCGTCTTCTCAATCGAACATGGGTTTTTTTGGGCATTTTTCTAAAAAGATCTTAATTCTTTCTCCACTGTCTTACCATCTTCTTGGGTATGTCAAACATCCCTGCTGCAGTACAGTTGGTCGACTTCTCGCCCACTTCAATGACTTTTAACTTAAAACTTGCCTCGTACTTTCTTCGTTTTGCTGGAAGTTCCATGACACCCACCTTCTGGCCACGCCCAACAGCTCAGTCAATGTAACACCAGCTCAGTCAACGCACGTAATTTCTTTGGCGGGGGGGGGGGGGAGGTCATCTTATACACCCAATGCATGATAAAACCATGAAATTCAGGCTGAAATTGGGACCCGTCTTATCCAAAGCTCATCTTATAGATGCTGAAATATACGGTATTTTTAATTTGCATTATAAAGTAGATCTCCTGTTTCCTGTTATCCTCCAAAAAGAAGTGTTTGTAGGTTAATTGGTGTATTTGGGTAGAGGCTCGAGGGCTGGAAGGGCCTGTTACCGTGCAGAAATGGTACAAGGGTGATATTTAGCACATTGTTCAATTGAAACTTAACCATGTTCTTTTGCTTATAATCCTTTACCCCTGTTACATGTATAATCGAGTGTTCATTTGTAATTCAACTTTTATAAAAACTGGCTCCACTGACAATGGGGTTTCTGCTTGATCATATTTTCTCATATTCTACTAATACAATTTAGTTCCATTTCCTGACCTTAATATACAGTAGTAGAACTTCCTGTTGCAGTGGCTTGGAAAGTAATAACCAAATTCAACAGCTCTTTATATTCAGACGTTGCCAATGTAAATTTACAACAAAAATTTCTGTGTGCACGAGTAGATAAAGCTGAAGGCTGAATACTGTGTGATTTAAACCTAACAAAGTAATCCCTTGCACAGTACTCTGTGGATTCTGACATAGCTGTGTTGCTCACTGAGATACTATTTGTACATCATTTTAGAAAATAAAGAATTAATAGAATGGTTAAATGCAGTTATGAACAGTCCAATAAACTTTGAAAGGTATAAAATTTCAGGGTTTATAGATCAGTGATATTTATATCTGATCAATTATTAAAGACAATAAATATTAGATAAATTGTATTCAAAACAAAATTTTTTATTAAAGCTGGTAGTTACGAATTTTCCAAAGGCTAATGTTCTAATGAAAACAGAAACAATAAATATTATTTGGATATAACACTAACCTCCCATGAATTTAATTTCAAGTCTGCCTGCAGTGTACATAAATATATGCTAAAAATAAAAGTTTGCCTGATTAAAACTGTTTTGATCAAAAACTATGCATGCATTTGTTTTCTCCTCAGATATATGCCCAATAATGTTGAATTGCATTTGATTTTTGGCCATCATCTCCTGCATTTTTTGATGATTACTATGTTGAACTCCAGAAGAAAATGTTTGGATTTTGTCATCTGTGAATAATTTTAATTCTTTGCATTCTGATTGGAGCTGTTAATCTGATAAATTACTTGACAGCCCTTTCTATTCCCTTCCCAAAGTACCAAGCCCCTCAAACAAAAAAATAAAGTCACCACGTTGGTGCGCAATTGTCCCTTTGCTTCCGGGAACACTTTGGCAACAACTGCATGCTTGATCAGAATGATGCATCATTTATAATCCAAGTATTTACCGAATACATAATTTTGTCAATGGCCCTGTAAAACATGCACTTCTCCACAATCTAATTTCTTTGCTGCATGTCACTTGACAAACACTAAGCAGAGATCTGCAAGTTGTTAGAATTCCAACAAGTGAATGTTTGATTAACAAGAAATGAAAAATTGTTTTCATAGGAAATGCGATTCACAGTAATTAATTAAGTATACCTATCATCCAAAGAGGTTAAAATTAAATAACATTTAACTACTTTAAATCTCTAGAATTAAATCCATTAAAAGCTTATAATATGAATCTAATACATCCGAATTTAATTAGAGTTCAATTTTATGAGGTTCTTTAATGTGATAATATCCAAAGTCTAAGTTGAGATAACAAGGTTCAGATTTCACTCCAAATTAATGAGACTAATTCACTGTCATTCTGAAAATGAAAAGATTTGAATGAAAATTGCTTCCTTTATTTTGTTAAATATAGGAACTATGAAAAATTTCTTGAGGTTGTATTCAGAGTGGAGGATTTAAGGTAAGACCTGTCAATAGGCCCTTTCAGGTGGCCTGAACACCCCAGCATAAAGCCACATAATTCCCCCCTTGCGGCAAAAAACATACTCACTTGAATGCAGCAGAAGAGCCTCCAAGGCGCCGATGCCAACCATCCTCCAGGAGGGATAATCAGTGGTGTGCTGGGCTCTGCCGACACACCTGAATGTGCAGCTATAAGCGGCTGCCTGGGAGCGGGCTAATGACTACATCAGCTGGTGACCCAACTCCCCACTGCCTGACAGCACCCGCCCCATTGGGGAGGGGAAGTTGGCAGGGGAAGGGGCAGCCGGCGACGGACTTTGGGGCAGGGGCAGTGCAGGTTGTCACAACCCGGCTGGCCGCTCCTGCACCAGGGCCACTCTCTGCTGCTCAAAACACGGCATGGCAGTCTTCCCTACCCATAATCCCCCCCCACGCAGCTGGAACAGTTGTGGGAAACACAGAGCAGTTCCACCTGCATGGGGGATTATGGGTAGTGAAGACGACCATTGCAATGCCACATATTTATGATGGGTGGCGCTGCAGTACCAGTCAGCCCACCTCCATCAGATCTGGAGGCGCTACGAGGTGCCTCTGGATATGAATAGGCCCTTTCAGGTGGACCAGGCAAGGCGAGTCCACAAGTTAAAATCTGCTCCTGCCACCGCCCTCAAGGCAGAGGGTCCACCTGAAAAGGCCTAATGATTATTAGAATCATGTAATATTTTGAAAAAAGAAAACAGGAGACAAATGTTTTGTCTTGTCTTAAGACTAGCAGCAAACTTGTATTCAATTCTGCTTCATGTGAAAGACAAATCCTCTAATGTTCCTGATGAGATCAATCTCAGGTTATTGTGAGAGGCAAAGGAAGAAATCGCTGTCACAGTCAAGGTCCCAGAGGACTGGATAATTAGCAAGGTTCATCTTCTGCTTAAGAACAGCAATAGAGAAAAACTAGGAAAGTATACATTGATGAACCTTGAATCCATGGTGGATTCAAAATTGGTTTGCCATAGAAGACAATAGGTAGTGGTGAAGGGGTTTTATTTTGACTGAAGATCTATAAGGATCAGTTCTGTAAATGGTGTTGTTTGTGATGCACATTCAGACAAAAACACAGCTGGGATATCAAGAAAGTAGTGGAGTTGTGGATGGTGACAAAAGTTGCCAAAGAATTAAGCAAGAATTCTGTTGGAAAAAAGGGAAAGGACATGAGTATGAGCTGTTACATTTTGGGAGGTCAAATGCAAGAGGAAAGTAATGGGCAATAAATGGTGAACAGAAGGATCTTTGGGGTACAAATCAATAACTCCATGAATGTGGCAAGACAAGTAGATGAGATGAGATGTTTCTTATAGAAACATATAGGATTATGAAGGGTATGGATAGGATAGATGTAGGAAGGTTTTTTGAGCTGGTCGGGGAAACTAAAACCAGAGGACACAGTCTCAAGATTCGGGGAAGTAGATTTAGAACAGAGATGAGGAAAAATAGTTTTTCCCAGAGAGTAGTGAATGTTTGGAATTCTCTATCCAGGGAAGTGGTTGAGGCTGCTTCATTAGACATATTTAAAATTCGGTTAGATAAATTTTTACATGATAGAGGAATTAGGGGATATGGGGAGAAGGCAGGTAGGTGGAGTTAGGTCATAAGTTAGATCAGCAGTGATCTTATTGAATGGCGGAGCAGGCTCGATGGGCCATTTTGGCCTACTCCTGTTCCTACTTCCTATGAACACTAAGGCACAATTGGTTGGGGTGACAAGTATAAAATTCAGGAAGACATGTTGCAGCTATATAAAACTTAGGTTAGCCCGCACTTGGAGCATTGTGTGAAGATCTGATCACTGCATTACAGAAATAAAATTGAGAGGGTGCAAGAGAGGTTCAATGGGATTTTGTTGGATTAGAGTTCTTGTCCTATAAAGAATAAATTGGATAGATACATGGATGGGAGAGGTCTGGAGGGTTATGGACTGGATGCAGGTTGATGGGACAAGCAGAGTAATGTTTTGGTGCAGACTGAAAGGGTTGAATGGCTTGTTTCTGTGCTACAGGGTTCTATGTTTCTAGAGCTGCAAGAAATTATACTAACTTGGTTTGTTTTCTCTAGACCATTAGATTGTCAGGGACAACCTGATAGAAATATATAGAATTATGAAAGACACTGAAAAGTCAAAGTCTTTCCCCCCCTCCCCCCCCCCCGGTGAAAAATCCCAAATACTAGATGGCATAGCTTTAATGTGAGGTAGAGGAAGGGGAGAAATTTTAAATAAGACCTATGGGCATCTTTGTTTTAATTTTACAGAGGATGGCAGAAGCCCTGTTCATGCTGTCAGGGAAAGAGGTGGAAGGAATATGAATGCAATGGTTAAGGCATTTAGACAGACATATATAAACAGGCAGGATTTGGAGGAAGATTACAGGAAGATGCGATTATTTTAAATTAGCATTAGTATTGAATGCTAGTAGGTCAAAGGGATTGCTATACAGGATGGTTTCTATGTTCTAAATGCCCAGTATCATCTTTCACAAAGAAGAAATGCACGGGTCAGCTCAAACAAGGACTTGCAGAAGTAGGCACTTAGTAAAGCAGATGGATGAATAACACTGGACAACAAATATTTTTCTTCTTGAACACTTTTGGGTGTATTCTATAGATCATGAAAATCACCTTTATAATTTCCTATCATGTACTGTGATTTAGGGAAACCCCATGCTTCTAGTATACAAAACCATAAAGTGCCACATTGTCATTAAAATTAATTTTCTACATTCCAACTTGAACTTCTTCCCTGCTGATCTTCGTACAGCCAGTGATGAACATGGAAAAAGGTTTCACAAGGACATTGCAACCATAGAAATGAGGGATCAGGGCCACTGGAATCCATCAATGCTGCCAGACTATTGTTGAACACTGATGCTGAGTACAAACGAAAATCAGTGGTAAAACATTTTTAGGTCAATTGAACTAACATAATGTGTCAGCATAATTATGTGATTAAACATGCCAGTCTCAATAAAAGTTATTATTTCTCCAACTCCCTACATGATACAGCAATTCCAAAATTATCTTTGCATTCAGGTTGAAATTGTCCATCATAATCCCCAATTTTTTTTTTCAAGAAGCAAACCTTTTGGAAAAAAATTATTGCCCAGCATTATTAATATTGCTGTAGAACTATCAGTATAAAATGTTTTGCAAGGTAAATGCCCTAACTTGGTGTGGTGTAATTTTGTTTTTAGATATATGATAATGATCTACAGTGAAGAAGTTAATTGGAACCTGTAATCGTTCGGGCGAAGGGTAGACGGCGGCGGCCCCGATACGGGCAGGAGCAAGGGGGAGACGGCGGCCCCGGCCTCGGTCGAGTGAGGCAGGCGGAGGCCCCGGTCCGGACAGGGAGTGGGAGGCGGCGGCCCCAGTCCAGGCACAGGGAGAGCAGCAGCGGCCCCGGCCCCGGTCCGGGCGAAGGGTAGACGGCGGCGGCCCCGATACGGGCAGGAGCAAGGGGGAGACGGCGGCCCCGGCCTCGGTCGAGTGAGGCAGGCGGAGGCCCCGGTCCGGGCAGGGAGTGGGAGGCGGTGGCCCCAGTCCAGGCACAGGGTGAACTGCGGCGGCCTCGGCCCCGGTCCGGGCAGTATGGACCGACCTAGGAGGGGAGGCAGGCCCCTCCAGCCCGGGTAAGAAACCTGCATAGGAGAAGGCCACTCCGATATAAAACCTACGACCCAAGGACCTCGCTGCCACGTCCCAGCTTGCTTGGCCACGGGCAAGTAATTAAAACAGCAGTAAATCCAGAGGCAATCTCTGGATTGCTTCTTAAATTTTGACTCTATCCTTCATTCATTCAAAAAAAAACTGTTCTTACCAGATTCACAACACCCAACCATACCCAATGTTGTCATATTTGACACTGAAACACAATAAAAACTTCAGCTGCATGTTTTGATACCAAATATGCAGTTTAAAATATGTAGTTCACTGCATTTCCTGTGAGGTGAAAGAAATATTACAGTTAAAATTATTGATGAAAGATAAAGAGTTATGAGGTAGAGAGGGTTTAATTTTTTTTGGTTTATATATAGTATGGCACATCAATGAGGGGTGAAGGGCCTGTATTGTGCTGTAATGTTCTGTGATAATGACAATATTCAATGAGTGCCATATTCTCAACCAAAGGAAAAAAGTTTCAGGCAAGGCATAGCCATAAGGCAGGGAGGAGAACAACCTGCCATCTTCTCAAAACAGTGTCCTCATTATCACAGAACATTACGGCATAATACAGGCCCTTCAGCCCTCATTGATGTGCCAAACTATATATAAACCCAAAAAAAATTAAACCCTCTTTACCTCATAACTTTCATCAATAATTTTAACTGTACTATTTCTTTCACCTCACAGGAAATGCAGTGAACTACATATTTTAAGCTGTATATTTGGTTCTTACAGCTGCCAGCATTCACTGTCTTTTGCCATTCTAACCTCTCAAGGCACCTTTTCTAGTCCTTTGCCACCTTCACCCCTTTGGATACTCTAGAATTTCTGGACTACAAAATTCAATATAAAGACAATAGGGATCTATGCAAGTAAATTGGGTTACTGATATCAAATGTTACGTGAACAAAGGAATACATTTAAAATAGTTTTATCTGGAGTTGATAACTATCCTTCAAACATTTTGTTCATGCGTAGACTGGTAGTATTTTATGAATAATTACACTTTTTATTCAGAGTGTAAAAAATTGTTACAATTATTAAGATATTATTAAGATAAAAAAATTGAATAATGCCCATTTTCAAAAGGTTGATCATTTTGAAAACTGATCTGAGTAATGGCTACAAATATGGTTCACCGTTGAAAAAGGTTTAAAGTACAAATTCTTCATAAATATATCTGTTTCTACTTTGAAGTCATGATGTAGTCAACAACAGTTAAGTTTCTAATTTGCAAACAGATTGCATTTAGATTAGGGTTTCTGACAACAGCAACAAACCGGTGGTTTAAAAAACTCAGATAGATCTTTACACAACGAAGAAAACAAATCTGGGCATGCAGATTTTTCCATCCCAAGTTTCACAATCTTGAATAGGATTGGATATCCACAAATACAGAAATCAAATGAAATAGTATTTCAGGAACCTTTATTAAAATATTTTCTTAAACAAACCAGTATATATAAATTTGTATACAGTGCATTAATGCTATGTTACAAACATGCAACAGCTTTCCTGTACCTGGTTTTATAATCAGTAAACTTGACTCGAGCATGAAACTTTATCCAATGACATTTTAAGATCCACTATTTTGTACTAATCATCACAGATTCCCTTGGCATGTTAAAAGCTTCAGACTAAATTTAACTTGGTTGATTGATTTATGTACTAGTGCAAGACTTTACACCTGCAACTGTGAGTCAACTTTAGCTTAGTTGGTTCTAGCAGAACTTTGTTCAACTGAAACTGTTCATTTTGCAAATGATATATAACTGACTTTTAAACAAAAAACATGCTGATTAACAAATTGAGATCTACACAACAATCAAACCTTTGAGTTTTATCTATAATGAATATCGTATAGCAAGAGAAAGCTCAGACATGAATGAAATGAGATGTTCAGTTCAGAAACCAATATTTAGATAGAGGATTCAAGAGAAAGCAAGCAATCAGCAAAAGCACTTGTTTTTTTTAGTTCAAGTTTTAATATTAAGGGTGTTGGCAGATCTTTCATGATGCCAATCTCGCAATCTCGTGTAACGTGGACTCTGCAGCTCGGTGATAAACTTTTCTCTGCAGATAATGAAAAAGAAAGATGAGAAGAAAAAAAAAGGAAAATGTAAAATGACTGACACAGAAAGTTAACAAAGAACCTCAATATTCTTCAAAGCATAGGTTTCAATGTAAATCCTAGCTCACAGATACCTGCCTTCCAGAAATTAGCTCAGGATAGTTCCAATGCTGTATGGATCTTCGTATTCAGAAATTATTTTAAATAAATAGTAAAGAAAATTTATTTTTGAGATAAAATGCTGAACTATACAAGATAAATTTATTCCAGAAATAAATTCATCGAAGAATAACAGCACTGCTCAGAAAAATCTGGAAGGTATATCTACCTATACTTGTGAAAAAGGTAATTTGCTTCTGAAGCAGCCAACAGAATTACCGTTCAGAAACTGTTACGAATGGGCTGAATGAGAAAAGCCAATTTTATATGTTTTTTATGATAAAGCTTAATTAGGAAGTGGGATAAAGAAAATCTAAAACCTTGATGTTTCAGAATTACTCTGAATTCATACTTTGTGTGGATGAGGTCACACAATTGGGCACATTAATCTTTATGATTTATAATAAATGTTTCACCACCAAGATGTCAACTGGCACATCTTGGGGCAGCACGGTTAGCATAATGCTGTTACAGCGCCAGCTATCGGGACCGGGGTTTGAATCACATGCTGTCTGTTAGGACTTTGTATGTTCTCCCCGTGTCTGTGTGGGTTTTCCCCAGGGGCTTCGGTTTCCTCCTCCTCTTTCAAATGTACCGGAGGTTTAGGTTAATTGGGTGGCATGGGCTTGTGGGCTGAAATTGCTTGTTACCATGCTCTGTGTCTAAATTTTTTTTTAAATTGAATTTAAAACTGGATGTTGCCACAACCTGGGTAGCCACAATATTTTTAATGAACATGAAACTATCCTTCGTTTTCCTCAGAAATATAGCTACAAAATATTTTTATGTATTTTAAAACAATGCTTAAGACTATTTAGTACAACTGCACGAAGCTTGCACAATGCAGCTTCACATTACATCTGCCCAATTATATTTTAAAAAAATGATCACAAGTGCATTGTATAGTAACATTATTTAGTTACACTGGCTGCCTTCACATATTAAATTCCACCTGCACAAGGCATTGGATAAGATTCAAGTGTCTCAGATCTACTTCCATTTTCATGGATGCGTTCACCGACCCCCCCCCCCCCCCCACCGCCCCATTAAGTTTGATGTCGATCCTCAAAATCTAAATTTTCACTCCAAAATGTCACTATTAGTTTTAGTTTCCAAAAGTTCAGTTCATTTCCAGAATGTTGCAGACCAAGCTCATTTGCTTGAAATTGGCACAAAATTCAACAGGTGACTATTGAGAGTCAGCATTAAATCAGCTGTCTGATAAACAGCTTGGCTGGTTTGGCTTTCCAGTGAACTCAAACGAAAATAAAATATAGACGGCTCATGAAGTAGGACTACTCCATAGAAAGGACAATTGAAAACAGAAAATTACAGGCCAGATAACCAATAGGCACCTTTAGGAAAATGCTGAGATCCATTTTACTGATGACTTAATGATCTCGACGAAGAGACCAAATGAAATGTAGTCCAATTTCTAATGACGCAGAGGGAGGTAGATCAGCAAGTTATGAGCAGATGTGTGGAGCTCCTGAAAGGTCACTGATAGATTAAATGAGGGGGAAAGACATTGGCAAACTGAGTTTCATCTGGGAAAATGGAAGGTCATGCATTTTAGAAAGTAGAATGAGAGAACAAATGATTATATGGAGTGAGCCTGAAAATGATGTGGTTAAAAGGAGATCTGAGGATCCAAGTAAAAGAAAAGCAAAGAGCTCACAACAACAAAAAAAATTATATGGTTATTGAATGAAGATCTACCGGGACCAATGCCTGAAGAGGACGCAGAAAATCTGTGAACCGGTGCGGACTCGAAAGGCCAACATGGCTTGTTTCCGCTCCGTAAATGGTTATGGGAAGAAAGTAAACTTTCAGAAGGAAGCAATCATCACCAAATGGTGGGAGGACAAAAACAAACAAACCCTTTTAGGCCTTTGCTACAAATGTTCAAAAACATTCGAAAGATTTTGGAAAATTGAAAATAAAAAAGGAATTGCTAGACTTGTTCAGCAGGTGGCATCAGGTGAAGAAAGACAGATTGTCAATGGTTCAGCTCAAGGCAGGCCACTGACCTGAAATGTTAAGTTTGAATGCACCGACCGACATGCTGTTCATCCCCAGTATCCTTGTTTTTACGTTATAAAAAATACAATGCAATATTGATGCTAGGAATGTGGAGAGAAAACGTTCCTTGTGCTCACTTCAGGCCAATATATCTCGGGCAGCTTTGTATACTCGACTTTTTCCACAACTTTCACTTTGCTTGATTCACAGAGAAGCTTGTAATTTGTAGCTTGTATAAGAAAGCTATATTTAGAAATGAAATCTAACAATAAATATGACTTAATTCTGACACTTTTTCACGTGGTTTCAAATTCCTTTTGAAGAATGGCAAATGCTTCTCTGAAAACAGGAAGCATGAATGGGCCCTATCACACTATTCGCTCAAGAGAACTGCAGTAAATAACCTGTCAAATGTGTATTGTCCATCTGATGTTTACTAATAATGAGTTACATGAGATTGGTGTGTGATGCTGAGAGGAAAGCGATTCTTCTTCCTGATGGCAGTGAGGCCTCACCTTAAGCTACTGAATTCCTGGCACATAACTCCAGAATTCTAGCTCACCAGCAGAATAAATTTTCCTGACTTTCAAATTCAGGACAGTTTGCAATTGAAGGAACACTTGGAGATTCTTGTTGCTCAAAACATTGGCGTTGCTTAACGCATTTGTATATGTGTGATGCTGCAGCCACAGTGTACTGGTAGAGAGGTTGACATTTACAATAATAGCAGAAGAGCAAATCAATTGATTTATTTATTGTCAGGCTCCTTGCTTCGTTATATGCTGGTCTTATCCTAGTACTTTTTCAAGGACATCCCTGACTTGCACCTTGTGGGAACATGGAGGGCTTTGGGGTGTCAGGATGCAGGCCAGGCACCATAGAATATCCATCTTCTGGTATGCACTTTTAATCACAGAGTTTATGTCATTGGTTGAGTGCATCGTCAATGGCAACTTCAAGTTACTGACAGAGGCAGATTCATCAAAGACGTTTCTCTTGCTAGAGATGATATGCCATCTTTCAGCATGTTCAGAGGGCAGAACAATAATGATGTGAAATTCAGCCAGGTTATAAAGGAAGGAGTTAATCAACATTCAGTTTAAAGCTGGACTCTAAAGTTCTAACAATAACATTTAAAATGTCTCTTTTTAATGGAAATTATTGATGCAAATGCATCATTTTCCCTGACCTGCTGATGTAGTCCTGCTACCAGGTGGAAGATAGGAGTGCCAAAAAAAATCTGGCATTGGCCATTTCTCTACAAATTCAGCTTGAAAGTTTATCTTGGGAGCAGTAAGCAAGATGTGTGAAAACTACCAAGAACATGCCACCTAGAAAGGTCATAAATCGATTGATCTTTCTACATCTTACCTGGCTTTTTTAACAATTTCATCATCTGGATCTCTCACTGAAATTAATTGGAAATAAATTAGGGATTCTCAGTTAACAGCATGTTAACAGCTCCTTTAAAATAATCAATGAAAAATAATTTTCACTTCAAACTAGTTGTAAATATGAACATGTTTTTCATGCTCTCAGGTTAGGTTCTCAAGCTTTAAATTGGAACGAGAAAATATTTTACACATCCTTAGTGCAATCTTGTTATGTTAGTATCATCATAAAAAATCCAACCAGAGAAAACAAACATTTATCTCATTCAATCAAAGGGCAAAAGACAAAACACAACTCCGGTTGAAAGGTGCTTCAAACCAAACAGTTGGTGTATATTAAGCACACCACTGCACACTGCAAGCAACATTAGGCAACACTTCAACATTCCGGTTAATTAAAGGAAACTGTGATATATTCTTGCCCTCTCAGTTCCAAAGTGAACTAAATTATTCAAAACAAATCACTTCCAGATCAAATTCTTGTCACTGTTCCACAAATGATTTCCAAAACTCTGAAGTATCCTTCTAGTGTTTCCATGCTATTATTTCTATTCCAGCAAAATTACATAGAACTTAGAGCAGTACAGCATAGTACAGATGCCACAATGTTATATTGACCCAAATTCTGTGTAATGGTATTTTAATTAAGCAGAAGAACAATTTAATTTAAAAATTATGCTCACAACTGATGTACTTCACTGGCCTAGCACACTGGTATAGAATAGTTTCATACCTCTCATTCAGGGGATGCTAAATACTCCTGAATATTTTGTTTCTTTCAGCCTCAACAGTAGTGTTCCCAACAGCACTTCAATTCTCCCAGAACTCCCATACCTACACCATCTCCCACCAGGTCCTGCAATTCCGCCCCCACAGTCACCTACCCTATATTCTATTCCCTTCATCAGCTGATTCTATCTACTACTGTCAAGTGCTCTAGCATTGCATTCTTAACATTTTCCTGCCTACCAACAGAAGCTTCTACCATCCTGTTCCTTCTTTCAAAGTTCCTCTCTACATTTATCCATTTCCACCATTCCATTTGCAAACAAATCTCCATGTCAGCATTTTGACAAGCACCTCATACCATCTGCTATGGTATCGCATATTGTTTAATGGCAATGGCTTAAATTACACAGTGTTAAACCTGAAGAATGTCTAAGATGAACTCTTAAGCCACTTTCAGGTGCATTCTCCACCAAGAATGAGCCTGCAGAAGCTGATACAGCCCTGTGGAATGGTCTTTCAGGTGGCAGGCCTGAAAGCGCTGCGCTGTCCACCTAAAAGGGACAGCTGCAGGAGAGGCGCCACGGCTCCTGTCAGCGCGGGATGTCAGGGCAAGAGCGGCTGGCACGGGATGCTGGGGCAGGGGGTCTGTCAGGCACAGGGAGGGGGGGCTGTCAGGCAACGGGGATTTGGGTCGCTGGCTGATTGTCATCAGCCCGCCCCCTAGCAGCTGTTTTCAGGTGCCTCAGGGGACTGCTCAGACATGGAGATTATACCTCCCAGAGGAGGGTTGGTGAGTACTCCTCCGAGCCACATCAGGCTCCTTCAGGTGGCCTCCCAACAGCCGCATTCAGGTAGAAGATGCAGCTTTACATCGGGGTATTCTGGCTATCTGAAAGAGGCTTTAAGTTTTGCTCAAACTGAAAATTATTTACCTTCCATATTCTAAAATAATACATTTGTTTCTCCCAAATCATTCAAGCTCTCCTCACCCTGGCTGTTTCAAAAAAGTGTTTAGCTATCACATGGAAATCTGATATGGTTCTAAGTATGAAAAGATGGCATAATAAAATGAGAGCTTGTACTCCTTTTGAAAAGATTACATACAATTCAAGAGACAAATATTATTTATTTACTAAAGTTTGGAGCCCTTATCTGAAAATTATTGGTGTTAAAATTTGACCTCTCGGTCTGCTTCAATGGATGCCACCACTCCTGCAGCCGAAAAGTTTAAATATGATTGTAGTAGATGATGATCTCCTTTTACTTTCTTTGGAAGGTGGGAAGGGAGGAGGGAGGGTATTAGTAGGGTGGTTGGGGAGGTTAGGGATGTTTTTTTTATATAACGTTACTAATCACATTATGTTTGTATTAATATATAGTAATTAATATTCTGTGATTTAAAATTTTTAATATTAAAAAAAGCTCTCCTTACAAAACAATGATTGAAAAGGTTTTCAGCCGATATATAAAAAAATTGGACAAAAAGGATGTTAATGCTTTCAGAAACTATCAACAATCTATGTGCCATGCAGTACATTGTTACACATTAACAATCCCACTGGACTTACTGAAATCTGTGCCCGTAAGTTGAGCAAGGATACGGAAAGACCGAGATTGTGTTGTTCCAGTTTTTGGTTGCCAATCCTCTGTGTCCTCCATTAGTCTTTTCTTACTGGCGTCATTGGGCATGATTACACGATGATCAATCTTGGTAGAATGCCTACATAATTTTTTTGAAAAGTGTTAAAGAAAAAGTAGGAATAAAACAGACATACAAGAGAAAGAGTGAGAAAGCATAAAGAGAGCAACTTGGTTAACTTCAAAAGCAGTTCACAGCGACTATTTCAGGATGAAGTGGTGCCTTCAAGATTGAAAAAAACATCTATAGACCCTGCAGGAGCCTCATCAGGATGGAGTAATAACCAAAGGAAATCTAAAATAAAAGAATGAAGTGTTCAGCAGGTCAGGTGGCATCTGTGGGATGAGAATCACTGTTTCTGGTCGAAGACCCTTCATCAGAAGTGCTCTGATGGAGGATCTTCGACCTGAAGTATTTGTTTTTCTGCCCTCAGATGTCATTTGATTTGCTGAGATATTGACCATAACCCAATGCAAGTTCAAACTGATAGGTTGAGAAGTGCATGGGGGGGGGTTCAGGAATTGAAAAATGCTGAGCAAAGGAATAACTTGAGTTGGGACTGGAGTTAACAATTATCAGTTAGCATGGGGATCCAGCAGCCCTGTTAAAGTGTCTTTGTTTTACAGGACACAATTATAATCCAATTTTTTTATGAACAGAATGGCCTTGCAAAAAAAATGGCAACATAACCCATACTTAGCATTGCTTACTGAGGGTTAACTATTCATTAGGACATAAGAAAAATCATGTTGATATACTTTGAATCATGCCCTTGGATTATTTATATCCACCTGAGATGGCAGCTGGGTTTCATTTAACCTCTCAGCTGAAAATCAGCACCAAATGCAATGTCAGGCGAGATGGTGAGTTCAAGTCTCAGGAGCGGGGCTTGAAACCTGAATATTTTGCTTCAATGGCAGGACTGCTATCACTGAGCCAAGTTTGACATCTTAACCTTTCAGCAAAATCGTCCACGTGCTTGAATTACAGCAACTGCCAAAAGTTAGAAAGGCTATATTAAGCAAGTTCTGTGTTGGAGGATCTGAAGTTCCATGATGTATCTTAATCCATTGCAGAACAGTTCTCTGGAAAGAAATTATACATAACAGCCTTCTCATCAGTAGGGCAGAAAAAGGTATTGGAAACGAGACTTCAAAATTGTGCACAATTACGTTGTCCTCCAAAAGAAGAGGTACCAGCGGCATATTATTCCAGAAAAAAAAACATTGCATTTTCACCTCGAGTCAAAAACACAAGAACAAAGAGTTCTCAATAAAATCTCAATGTTAAATATGAGGCTGATGCTGTTTGTTTTCATTTAAAAAAATGTTTTGATTAAATTAGTTTTAAATTTAAATGAACTTAGCTCTGTAGTTTAAATCAGAAAGATGTGAAGAAGTGATAAACAAGAGGCTTTTAGTTTTTCTAATGGTTGAGGCCAGGTGACTCAAATGCCTGGGAATATAAATTAATGCCCAGCTAAATCCACAGTATGCTGTGAGAACAGTGCCCACAGAATATTCTAGTGCAAGGTGGATGAGCAAGCTGATCACAGTAGCACAGCACACAGGGCAATCAAGATATCTCTAATAGGTTCGGTACATGTTGCCACTGCATGTGTGACACAGCCTGCCACATCACAGGCACCAGGCTTCACTCCATCGAGGACATCTACAAGAGGCCGCTACTTAAAAGAGGAGCCTCTATCCTCAAAGACCCCTGCCACCCAGGCCATGCCTTCTTCTCTCTGCTACCATTGGGGGAAAAAAAAAGGAACAGGAGCCTAAAGACAAGCACTCAGTGGCACAAGGACAGCTTCTTCCCCACTGCCATCAGATTCCAGAATAATCAATTAACTAAAGACACAGCCTTATTTCCCGTGCACTGTTATTTTTTTTTTAATTTACTGTTATAAGGTGGTTTATAATAAGAATGTTTACACAAATGATGATGCTGCAAAGCAACAAATTTCATGACTTGGTCATGACAATAAATTCTGATTCTGAACTCTGAAAGCTTTGCATTTCAGGGTAGAGACAAGCCCTACGCACTAGAAAGAGGACAGGAAAGTTGTGACTGATGTCAATGGAGAATTTTCTGCTAAAGAAATATATGCAACCAACATGCAAATTGAAAAACAAAATTTATGGTAATATTGGATTAGAGTTGAGAGGAAGATCTTAATTCAGAAAATTACATGGAATCAGGTTGGGTGCAGCAATGGACAGGAAAGGGGACAGGGGTATCAGAGGTCACCACCACCAGCCTGAGGAACAGCTTCTTCCCACTGGCAGAGAGAATGCTGAACGACCTAAGGAATTCTATCACACTAACCATCCAAGACTCATATTCATGAAACAATATCTATTTATTTATTTAGTAAAGATGAATACTTGTTCTGCATATGTATGTTTGTATGAGTGTTACGTCTGCATGTTGTACAACCAGGTGACAATAAATGACCTTATGTTGCAGGTAACGGTAACATAGAGCACAGAAGAAATCAGATATGTCTGTAACAAAGATAATTTAACCATCATAGGAGACTTTAATTGGTTTACAAACAGGACACATTGAATTAGTGGTGTACAAGATATGGCTTTCCAAATTAGTATGTTGAGGAACCAGTAAGGGAAGAGATTATTCTGGATGTACTGTGAAATGAGGAAAAAAATAATTTCCTGGTAATTACAGGGCCTCGAGAGAATATTGATCATAATATGTTTACACAAGGACTGAAAGTGGTTTTTTTTCAATCTGCAACCGAGGTCTTAAATCAGAATAAAGCAACTGAAAAGATTACGATTTCGCTATGGCTAATTGATAAACTCAATTAAAGAGGCATGACTGAGAAGCAATAGCTAATTTCTAAATAATTAAAAGTTTACAAGTAAAATTAATCCCTTAAATGCAAAACAAAAGACAACAAAATGGACCAGTCTAAAGGAAGTGAAAGACAATGCTAGATTAAAAAGGAAAGGCCAACAATTTTGCAAAAAGCAGCAAGACTAAGGATTAGGAAAATATCATCACACAGCAAAGGAGGACCAAGCAAGATAGAATGTGAATGTAGGTGAGTATGAACCACAAAACAAAGAGGAGTGTAAAAGGGGGAAAAAAAAACAGCAAAAATTACTGGGGGGTTATTAACACTCAGACAGGAAATCTTACATCAGGAGTAAGGAAATGACAATAAACAAATATTTGTGTTGATCTTTGCAAGGGGCGTACAAAACCTCCTGGAAACCATATCCAAAGATCCGACAACTGAAAAGATCCAAAAACTAAAATAAATTTAATGTACACGTGACTGCTCAGATTGAAAAAAATAATCACCACCTGACTTGCCCATGTGGGACTCTGATGCTCTGTTGGCACCATTTTGATAACAGAGCTCTGATGTGCAAAGATATAGATGAAAATGGCAAAAAGTGTTGGAGAAATTAATGGGTCTGAAAGGTGATCATTGGCAGAACTTGCTCCAGAGGACTGCTGTGGACTTGGTAAATGCATTGTTTGTGATATTCCAACATTTTATAACAGCTCCCATGATCAGAATGCAACAACTATAACTTCACAATTTAAGAAAGAATGAAAAGAGAAAACAATGAACTATCAATTTGTCAGCCTCACCTTAATTACTGGAATCTATGAAGGAAATTGCAACCACCACTTATAAAATAATAACAATTTAGGATAGGCCATTTTGTGCCTGCTCCACTATTTAGTAAAATATCAAGTCAAATATTATAGCTCAACACCACTTTTGAGACTGATTCCATATAGAACAAAGAACAGTGAACACAGAAACAGAACTTGCAGCTCAAAGTCTGCACCAAAAATGATGCCCAAACTAAACCCAAACTCTGTGATTTGCATATAAATCCTATCTCTCCATTTTCTGCAAAGGCCTCTAAAACAATCATATCTGCTTCCACCACTACCCCTGGCAGCCCATTCCAGGCACCTACTATTCTCTATGTAAAAATGAACTTGCCCTGCGCATCTCCTTTAAACCCACCCCCCCACCTTAAACACATGCCCTCAAGTACTGTCAAACAAGAAAATCTGCAGAGACTGTGATTTAACCGAAAAATGCTTGAGAAACTCAGCAAGTCACATAACGTTCCTCATGTAGCAAAGATAAATAAACATAACCAATGTTTCGTGCCTGAACCCTTTTTCAAAGTTTGAGCAAAAAGCAAATAAAATGGTGGTTGGGGGGGGGAAAGGTGGGGGGGGGGGGAAAGAATGAGGCAGGAGGAGCAGCATGGGCCCACAGTCAAGAGATCGTAGGTGGAAGGGCACAAGAGAAAAGAAAAGCTGAGAAGTGATGGGCGAAGCTCCCTGAAGAGGGGATCAGAGAAGTTAACGCTAATTGTTATATAGTCAGGATTATGTGAACTGTTTTGTGACCGTGTGAGAATACACCCTTCTCACTGTAGTAACGTAATGCACCACTGTGAGGCGTATGTAAATGCTCAACGAAACATGTTAGGCTCCTCCTTACATATCTACATAAAGAACGCTGCATTACTGGCTGAGTTTCTCCAGCACATTTGTGGAAACTGCCTTTGTGTGGGTCATTTTTATGTGAGAAAAAGATTTCAACTGTCTACCCTTATCAAGGCCTCTCATAATTTTATATGCTTCTATTAGGTCTCTCTCAGCCTCCGATGTTCCAGAGAAAGAAAGAAAAAAAACTCAAGTTATCCAACCTCTCCCATTGATTATAGCCTCTAAACAAGGTAGATGCGTTTAAGTGCAGTTATAAATATGCAGGTACAACATAAAGGGCATAATGGATTCTTGGCTGAAGGAAGATCACAAATCCTATTGAAAAGACAGGCAGGTGAGCAGAGGGGTTTCCTCTGATTAAAAAAAAATCCTTAACAAGAAAGGACATGGGATAAGAAGATGTGAAATCCTTGAGTAAAAAATCCCTGATGGGAATTATCGACAGACTTCTGAATAGCAGCCAGGATATGGGGTGCAAATTACACTAGGAATTAGAGAAGACATGCAAGAAAGGCAATGTTATGGTGGCCATGGAGGACTTCAATAAGTAGGCAGACCAGAAAAATCAGGTTGGAATTGTATCCCAAGAGAAAGAATTTGTTGAGGTGGCTTTTTAGATCAGGTTGTGGTCAAGCTCTCTAGGGATAAGGCAATCTCCATCAAGTCCATTGCAAGAACCACATTTCATCAGGGAACTTAAAGGACCCATCATTTTTTACTTTCCTGAAAAAAACATTAGCAACTCTCCAGCCCTCTGGGACCTTGACTAATGTTAGTGAGGTTGCAAAGATCTTCATCAAGGCTTGAGCAATCTTCTCATCTACCTCTTTTAATTACTTGGGACATATCACATCAGGGCCTGGGAACTATCCATTTTAGTGCTTGGCAAAAGACCCAGGACCAACTTCTTCCTTGATCTCAAAATGCCATATCACTATTCTCTCCATCCTTTTCTTTGGTGGAACCCATTTAGTTTCTCGTTATTTCAAGAATAATTTTCCCTTTTTATAATTGAGTAGTCTTACACTTTCCCTAGTTATCCTCTTGTTTTAATACATAAAATTGTTTGAGAATTATTTTTCTACTCATCAATTACATTTCATGGCCTAATTTGGACCTCCTAATGTCTTGCTGGAGCTCTTGGAATCATTGAACTACAGAACATTACAGCCCCATTGGCCCCTCTAATCTGTACCACACTATTATTCTGCCTCCTCCCACTGATCTGCAGCCATTCCATATTCCTCCAAAGCCATCCCATCCATGTGCCTGTCCAAATGTTTCTTGAAATGGTAAAATTGAGTCCACATTTCACCACTTCAGCTGGCAGCTCCTTCCACACTTCCACTACTCTGTTGAACACAAGTTCCCCCATGGTTCCCCCTAAACTACTCCCCTTTCACACTTAACCCATGTTCTGTGATATTTTGCAGTTCATTTTTTCAGCTGGATCAGATCCCACTGCAAATCTTGAAGACCTTCATTGCTGTCCACTGCACCTCCAAACATTGCATCTGCAAACGTACTACCCAGCACCAATCCTTGTGGCCTCCAGTCTGAGAGACTATCAGCCACTATCACTCTCTGGTTTCCCCAATACAGCCAATGTTGAATCAAGTTTACTATTTCACCATGAATACTGAGTGATGGAACATTCCTGTCTAACCTCCCGTGCAGACAACATCCACAGCCTTTCCCTCATCAACTTTCATGGTAACTTCCTCGAAAAACTCTAAGATTTATTAAACACAACTTGCCATGCATAAAACCATGTTGCCAATCCCTAATCAGCCCCTCACTATCTAAATGCTGTAGAGCCAATCTCTTAGAACACCTTCCAATAACTTTCTTACTACTGGCCCATAAATTCCTGGGTTATTTTGGAGTTTTTTTTTTAAACAATGTAAATAATATGAGCTACCTTCCAATCACCCGGAACCTCACCTGTGGCAAATTCATTTTAAATGCATTTGCCAGAGCTCCTGCAATTTCTGAGTTAACCTTCCTCAAGGTCCAAGTGAATACCTTGTCAAGCCCTGGGAACTTATCCACCTTTATTCAGGTTAAATCAGCAGACACCTTCTCCTCTTTATAGGTTCCATGGCCTTATTGCTTATTTACCTCACTTCCTTAGAACTATGTGCCAGTTTCTGTGTAACTACAGATGCAAAAGAAATCTCCTCCATCTCTTCTGACCATACATAGTCAACCATTCTGATCTTCCAGAGGACACATTTTGCTCCTTACTATTCTTTTGCTCGTAATATACCTGTAGAAGCCCTTTGGAACTTCCTTCACCTCATCTGCCAAAGCAACCTCGGGTTTTCTTTTAGCCCTCCTGATTTCCCTCAAGAATTTTCCTGCAATTTTTTTTAATACTCTTTAAGTACTTCATTTACTCCTTATTGCCGATGCCTGCTAATATATCTCTCTCGTTTTTTTTAAACCAGATCCCCAATATCTCTTTAAAAAAAACCTAAGGTTCCATATGTTGTTAACTTTGCCTTTAATCCTTAAAGGAACATACACTGTATTCTCAAAATGTCAGTTCTGTTGGCCTTCCATTTACTGGGCACATCCTTGCCAGAGATCAACCAAGCCCAATCCACACTTTTTTGATCCTTTCTCATTTCCTCAAAATCAGACTTTCTTCAGTTTAGAATCTCAACCTAAGGACCTATCCTTAACTATGATTATCTTTAAACTAATGGCATTATGATCACTGAACCCAGTGTTCTCCTACACATACTCCTGTCACCTGTCCTGTCTTGTTCCCTCATTGTAGATCCAGTACTTCACTCTCTCTAGTTGGTACTTCAATATATTGATTTAGAAAACTTTCCTGAACACATTTGACAAACTAAGCCAGACTGCACTTTTATTTTTTACTTTGCTCGTTTATTTAGACCGGTTCCTCACGCCTCTCTAAATCTTCCTGCTTGCAGTGTGGATTTAAAGATTCATCATACTGATTCAGGGGATGGACGGTTTTTTGTATGCAAAGAAATTCAACACTGTGATCTGTATTTGGATGAGATGAATGAGAGGTGATATAATTGAAATACACATTTCTTAAAATTGTGTGACAGTGTTGATGCAGACTTTATGTTTTATCTGATGGGAAAGTTTGGAACTTAGGTGGTCACAGTCATAAATAAGATGGCCAGTCATTCAGCACAGAGATAAACAGAAATTTCTTCACACAGATGCAGTCAATGAACGTACCACAACAAAAAAGATTCTCACAGAAGGAAATAAAAGGTATATGGATTTAATGCAGGCAAGTAGTGGCAAGTTCAGTCAAGAATTTCTTTAATAATAAAGCCCAGATGAGGGGCTCAATGGGCTTCTCCAAATGCCCTTACTGTATGTTCACACAAAAAAATCCAATTATTTTTCTGCCGATATCAACATCATTCCAGTTAAATTTAATTTCAAAGTTTAATAGAGGATTTTGTAAACAAGAATAACATTGCATGTAGTTATTATAAAGAACTTGAGGTCAGTTCTCCAACAGAAGTATTCAGGAGAATAGAGGATAGTGTACAGAAGAATGAAAAACACAGCAAATAATACCGGTAATAAGAGGAGTTTGGGGCAATACTGGAGAAACACATTTTATTTGGATGATTCATGTCTAAGAATGGATTTCACCTACAGGACATATTTCAAGTAACAATGGTAACACTACCTATTTCAATTGAGCCATTTTGGAATATTTTCTGCCCTTTTAACTCTGCCTGCCATCTGATATAATCTTGCTAAATTACCACTGAATGATCAAAATGCTTAAGGCTACAATCAGTGCTTCTGATTGCAAAATATACAATTTTATCTCAATGTACACAGAACAGAAAAATTCCAAAAGTAATCTTGAGACCTGAAGTGCAGATTGGGCAATGAGTTTGAATCTCACCATGGCATCTGCCAATCTTAAATATAGTTAACAAATAAAATCCTAGTAACAGTGGACTTAAGACTAATAGCTTCTGGTGCAGTTCATTTTCATTTCTAGTATTCTTTGCAGAGGAAATTTACCATCCTTAAACTAGTCTAGACAACACGTTACACCATTGGTTCTCAATCTTTTTCTTTCCACTCACATACCACTTTAAGTAATCCCTATGCCATCAGTGTTCTGATTAGTAAGGGATTGCTTAAGGTGGTATGTAAGTGGGAAGGGAAGGTTGAGAATCATTGCTCTAGACCCAATTGTTACTGAAATATTTTGCTTGAAAAAAATTGTCATTGGCCCATTTCCTTTGGAGTTATGAAACTGTGCACATTACAAGTCAATTAGGTACGATTAAAAGAGTGGTTTTGAAACCTTTTTTTTCAACCCACATAGCACCTTAAGCAATCTCTTACTAATCACAGAACACCTATGGCATAGGGAATACTATGAAAAAGGTTGAGAACCACTGTGTCACACCAAACTCAGAGCAATTTCGCTGGCATCTATCTCATGAAATTCAGTTGGGAGTAGAAATGAACTTTGGCCTCAACAGCAATACCCATGCGAAAGATAATTAAAGCATAATTTCACTGCATGGAACAATAAGTATTTTTTAGGTAATATTTATCCTGAATGCCATTTAGGTTGATCTTTTAAAGTTTTTAATTAAAATGGATTATAAGTATCAAAAGATCAATATATGGCATTCAGAATTAGTATTAAATAAGAAAGTGCTTATTGTTCCATGCAATGAAATTATATTTTAATTATCATTGTGCTACGAGCTCGTGTTTCATTTAGTGCAAGTATCACTTTAAGGGCTAGTACCATCTGCAACCATTCACAGCTGTGGAGAGAGTGGGTAGCAACATCTAGTACAGACTGCACCCCAACTTCATACTCTCGAGGAAGACAAAGAACATTTGTTGTTTTATTCAGGTGGAGAGTCATGTGAGTGGGGCACTGGTGGAAATATTATTCATTAATGACCACCAGCCATCTCATGGAACACTGAGGTGGAGTGACTGTGTGAAATTGACAATTCAGCTGATTCTCCCAATCAATTATTGAACCACACAGTGACCAAACGAAAGGTTACTTCAACTGACATGTTCCTGGGTTGTGGAAGTATCGTGGAAGTCACACATTTCGTTTCCCCTACGCAGGGAAAAGGGGTGTTGTGACAACTGTCCATCCCAAAGGATGTTCTTCTACAAGGGTTCGTGAGTTTTCAGCAGACCAGCCACTCAGTCTCTCCCACCTCCTTCATGATTTACTTCTGGGCATCAGTTTAAGAGTCTGCATTTCGACCCAGGATTTTTAAGATTGAACTTTGGAATTATTTTCCAAATTGTACCCAAGCTGTAATGGTTTTGGAATCACAAACATGCACGTGTATTAGCACATCATTGGGTTTGATTTAACTAATGTGTTATATTATTAGTAATTATTAATAAATATATTGTTTTAAAAAACAATAACATTGCCTTGATGCATTTCTATTGCTGATGGTCTGCGATGTAACAATTGGCATGGTGATGAGGCCAAAGTTCATTGCCTATTCCCAAATGAATTTCGTGAGATAGGTGGCAATGAAACTGCTGCGAGTTTGGTGTAACATTTTGTCTAGTCTAGTTTAAGGATGGTAAATTTCCTCTACAAAGAATACTAGCAAAGAAAATGAACTGCACCAGAAGCTATTAATCTCAAATCCGGTGTTGCTAGGATTTTATGGTTAACTATATTTAAGATTGACAGCTGCCATGGTGAGATTCAAACTCATTGCCCAATCAGTACTTCAGGACTCAAGACTACTTTTGTAACTATTTAATCACAAACGTTTTCTGTTCACCTTTCAGCTTGCCTCAATAAAATAAGAGTGATGTTATCTAGCCTGCTTAAAGGGTAGAAGATTTTTTTTAAAATGAGGAAACAATGAAGTGGAAAACTAAAAATAATATGGATATTCAGTTCAGTTGAGTCTGTTGATCTCTGTTGACTAGTGCAAATGCACAGTATAACCTGTGAAAAAAGTCTTCATGCACATTAATGGCAAAACAGGACTTGCATGTTGTTTTTAAAAAAACAAGATAAATATTTGGCATTGAAAAATAAACTTGTTTATCCAACCTCAACCCATTTAAGATCCTGCTAAAACAATGCATTATTCAGAAACTACACATTGTATTTGTAATAAAAATTCTGCATCATATACACATTAAAAAGGAGACATGTTAAAGGCTCAAATATTTCATACTTGCTCCGCTTACCTATAATCACCAAGATCATAAAACATTTCTTCATCTCGAAGTACATGAAACTTGGGACGACTCTCAAATTTATCCTCATTTTCACTGAATATATTGCAATAGAGAGCCAAGATTAGAATAAGTTGCAAGGCATGAAAATCCTCAGAAAACAAGAATTAAGGAAGGTGATTAATAACATCAGCCCACCAGATATGTATAGTAATAATACAAGAATGTTAAAAAAGTAGCACAGTGGGGTTTTTTTATAATTATTTAGAACAACTAAGTGATTTTGCAGAAAACTTTTTTTTCCAATGATTGTATGAACATTCTCAGCAATTGTATTAACACTGCATGCAAATACGCTATCTCAAGCAAACTTGGGAAATTTGACCTTAAAACTTGTTAATTCACAGACAGGTTGTAAAATATTCTCAAGAAAGTATATTCTCTCTAAGCATCAATTTAAAGCAGAATACATGGGAAAAAAAATTCTCATGTTAGAATCTCAGTGTCATAAATAAGTTTGCAGGCAAGTAAACCAACAATAAGTTGATGTTCGAAGTTTTAAATATTTTGGGATGGTTTGTGTAAAGTTGATCACTTTTTCTTAAAATGCCAATTTCAAAAGATTTTCATTGGGATTTGCAATATAGAATCTAATCAAGGTACACTTCTATTGTACAATGGAAACACTGCTAGAGACAGACTCAACTACAAGTTTTCAGCTCTCTAGAAATACAAGCCTAATTTAAATTGCTGTGAATTCCTATCAAATTCCAACACACAATAACATTTACAAACAAGTAGTTAGAGAAAACATCAATGATCTTAAGCTTTAGATTGGTAGAAATGAAGCTCTGTAGGTTTGACAAATAATATTGCTGATCTTGATTTATGAATAATTTTTCTGAGGATAATCATGTACAGTAAATGAAGAATGGGACTCAGCCAAGTGAAGCCTTTGTGAATTTCTTGGGTGAACAGGGAAATGCAAAATGTAATTGCAGAACCTGGGATACAACAATTAGTGGTATGGCCAAGAGAGGAGGGCTTTGCATTGAAGAATGAAATAGGAGTATAGACATACCCTGTATAAACACGGTTTCGAAAAGCACGGGTTTTGATAAAACGTGGTTTGAAATTTCTGACCTGCAGTTTTAAATTTGTAACATTATTTGTTGTTGCTATTAAAAGTACCTCATAATACTTTGTAAGATTCTAGTTTAAAATATTTGAAATATAGGCACCGAGCTGTGCCATGGAGAGACTTAAGTGGCTGTGTTGAAAGTTTTTGCTGTCCCCGCTGTGATTGGGCTCCCTGCACTATCCCACATCACGCTGCCTTACCCTGATGGGAATCTGTTTTTGTTCTGTTTCTGCTCTGATGTCGCTGACCAGCGAGTTTCCAACCACTGAACACCAGTTTGTATGGAGGGGAACCCCTAGAATTTGCTGTGGAATAGAGAGAGTTAAGTGGCTGTGTTGGAAGTTACTGCTGTCCCCGCTGTGATTGGGCTCCCTGCACTATCCAGCAGTGGTACCCATCTAACTTTGGTGAAAGTCGTGGGAGCGATTTGACACAAATCTACATGAGACAAATATTTTCTTAAATAAACAATGTTCACTTATTGCCAATAAAGATTACTTTTATATATCCCTTTTATAGGATTGGAACTTGTCACATTAAAGTGCATTGTAATAATGGTTTGAACAGTGTGGTTTTCCATAGTATTGAACATGCTTGGAATGCATTAACTATGTTATATAGGGTATGCCTGTATACAATAATCCAGTGGAGAGGTCAAGGATAAATAAGGAACACCTCCACTGTCACGAATAATGGATGAATTTAACAAGTTACATTCAGAATGTAAATATGTAAAATGTATAACCACATAACCATCAAATTACTGTACAAAAGCAAATTGTGATCATTTAAAAAAATTATTCAAATCAGACAGTACTCACTATCGTCATATTTTAAACAATATAAATGTAAATAAAATTGTCTGCATTAGACTAAAGTTGCTTTAAATTTGCCACAGAAGACAGAATAGTCTTTGAACAGTGCAAGCCAGGCATATTATAGGGGATTTCTTAACATTTAGGAGAGCAGAGCAAACTAACCATGATCCAACAATATTCATTATTCCACTGCTATCAACAATTAATCAATCTGCAACACTTTCCTAACTGTTAAAAGCACAAGGCCATTTCTTCACAATACAAATTTACATTTTACAAAACTTGTCTGTGCACTTGGACACAAACCTTAAATCTTTATGGCTAGATCTGCCAGGATGGAGATACCCATCCTTCATAAAATACTTCCATTACAGAAAGCAGCAATTTTTTTTTTTTTTTTTTGCTCATTTAGAAAGACAGCATGCCGTTTGCATATTCACTGGGAAGAATCTAAAAGTAGTACAATGTGTTCTATTTTTTTTAAAATTAGATAATTATAACAGCAATGAATCTAGTTTCTGAAATTCAGTTGCACTGAAGTTAATGGATCAGAATTTCAAAGCCAAAGTGGAAGAAGCATATACTGCAAAGTTTAGTGCATGTAAGGAATGAACTTCAAGGACAACTACAGAGAAGCTATTGTTTTAGAAGCATCCAGAAGTACTGTTTTAGAGTTAAACAGGGACAAGATCACAGAAATCCACAGGAAGTCAGAACCAGAGCCCTCACATCTATGATGCCTATAAATGCTGAAGAAATAGCTTCATCTCAGCAAAGACAGAGTTTCCATCTGTTCTAACAATACTGGAAATAACCTTTGATTTAAGGAAAACACAGAAAGTAGCAAGCTAGACTTAGTTCAACCAAACCTTCCCTCTCATCCATTGTTAAGATAACAGCATGATTCAACAAGCATTGCCATTGGAGGAGTCACGTGATGGAGTAGTGGCGGTAGGAGAATACCAGCCCTCTCCAGAAAAGAAGAAATAAATTGAAGAAAACACAAAGTTCAATTATCACAAAACACAACAAAGTTAAAGTTGGGGAGAAAAGAAAGAAAATGGCACCCAAGAAGAAAAACAATGGGAAAATAAAGAAAAAACGCCAGAAGAGAAAGGAGAAGGCCTTACCTGCATGAAGAAACAGGGAGCTGTCATGGAGAAAAGAGCCCGCTCCCCAAGGTCGGTGATGACCCCGCAGAGTCGTGACTTCCCGACCAGGGACTGCAAAAATGGCTCTCTGAGCCAAACAGAAATGCGCAAATGCGCATGCTCAAGGAATTGTGCATGTGCAATACGCACACTATGGAAAAAGTAAACACCGATGGGAGGGAGGCCCAGCTGAGGAGCAAATTTACACAGCGCCCGACATCAGGGCTCTCAGCTGGAAGAAGAGGAGAGCGACAGGAAAGGGAGTGATAGGAAAGAAGAACAGCCACAGATAACTAGCCCAGAAGAAGAGGATCAACAGCAAGAAGCCATGTAAAAAAACACCCAGCAAAGTGAGGCAAACAGCTCAACAAGAAAGTCAGAAGAGACATAGATACAAGGAAGAGAAGTAGAAGACACAAACATAGGTGCATACACAGAAGAAGAGGAAGAAGACCAAGTTCTGCACAGAGGAATAGAAGGTAAAATAGATGGACAGTATATTGATTTTAAAAAATTTCAAGCACAAATGAGAGCATTAAGAGAATGGTTGACATTAGAATTTAGTGAAATGAAAAGAAAAATGAAAAGTACAGAAGAAAAAATGAGTAGTCTAGAGCTGGTCATGACAGAAATAGGGAAAAGATTAGAAAATGTGGAAGGATGAGAAATGGCGGCAGAAATGGAAGTGAATGACCCAAGAAGAAAATTGGAAGACAGTGACAAAAAAGTTAAAGAGTCACAAGAGTTGTTAGATCAGAAAAAGGATATAATGGAAAACTATAGAGGGCGAAACAACATAAAGATAGTGGGCCTAAAGGAAGATGAAGAAGGCACAAATATGAAAGAATTTATAAAAGAATGGATCCCAAAGGTCCTGGGAATGCCATAAATACATGAAGGAATGGAAATAGAAAGGACACACAGAACATTAGCCCCGAAACCACAGTCACAACAAAAACCAAGATCCGTTTTAGTAAATTTCTGAGATACACAAGAGAAAATATACTGGAGCGGGCAAGGAATAAAATTAGAGAAGATAAAAAACCATTGGAATACAAGGGTCAAAAAATATTTTTTTACCCAGACATAAGTTTTGAACTCCTAAAGAAGAAGAAGGAGTTCAACACAGCAAAATCGATCCTATGGAAAAAAGCTATAAATTTATGTTAAGATATCCACCTGTGCTTAAAATATTTACCCCGGGGGAGCAAAACAAACTGTTTTTGGATCCGGAGAAAGCACAAGAATTTGCAGAATGCCTACAGGATAGAAGGAGAGATGAAGAGATGCAACAAGAATGAAGAATGACGACAAACTACATAGAAAGATGTAAAAATAATGCATAAGTAAGAACTAAAGAAGGGAAAGAAAAGGGAAGAAAGGAAGTAAGGGAGGGAAAAAAAGAGGGTTATATGTGAAGATAAAAGTCTTTTCTGGGGGGGTTGGGTGGGAGAGAATAACTGTCATCTCGAAATCAGTTGACGTTTGCGAGCGGGTTCGCAATCCAAATAGAGAAGAGAGTTGTGGTTGCCTGGCAAGGGACAAGGGGCAACTCGGGGGGACATTTGGGATTAAGGGAATTTTAGATGTGGGAGTTATTGGAGTATTTTATGTTTAAAAGTGTTGTCATACATTAAGTTCAAAAAGGGAAAACAGAGATGAAAATGGGGAAAAGGGGCAAGGTGGTGGTGAGGAAGCGGAAATGTGATGTAAACAGAATATGAGATGGCCATGTTGAACTATATGACTATAAATATTAATGGAATACATAACCAAATTAGACAAAAAAGACTATCAAAGTTCCTGAAAAAAGTAAAAAATAGACATAGCATTTGTGCAGGAAATGCATCTATCTGAAGTGGAACATAATAAATTAAGGAGAGACTGGGTAGGGCATGAAACGGCAGCATCATATCATTCAAAAGCCAGAGGTGTAGCTACATTAATAAATAAAAATGTACCAATCAAAATAGAGGAGGAAATAATAGATCCAGCACAGGGAGGTATGTAATGATAAAGTGTCAGATATATTCAGAATTCTGGAATTTGATCAATATATATGCACCTAATGAAGAGGATCAAAAGTTTAAGCAAGATATTTTTTTAAAGATTGTAGATACACAGGGGAATATATTGATAGGAGGGGATTTAAACCTTAATTTGGACCTAAAGTTAGATAAAACTGGACAAAAGACTAGCAAAAAGAATAAAGTGGCCAAATTTATGGTTAAATCAATGCAGGAAATGAAACTTATGGATATATGGAGAAGGCAGCACCCAAGGGAGAAGGAATACTCATATTATTCGAGTAGGCATAAAACATACTCAAGGATTGATATGTTTTTGTTGTCAGCCCATATTCAAGGGAGAGTTAGTAAAACAATATAAAGCTAGATTGCTATCTGATCACTCACCCCTGTTATTAGCAATAGAACTGGAGGACATCCCACCAAGAACATACAGATGGAGATTAAACTCCATGCTACTTAAAAGACAGGAATTTAGATCATTTATTGAACGCCAAATTAAAATGTACTTTGAAATAAATACGGAATCAGTGAAAGACAAATTTATATTATGGGATGCAATGAAAGCCTTCATTAGAGAGCAGATAATAAGTTATGTAACAAAGATGAAAAAGGACTACAATCGGGGAATAGAACAGTTGGAAAGGGAGTTAGTAAGTACAGAAAAAGAACTAACAACAAGGGAAGATATAACAAAAGAAGAGAATTGACAGACAAAAAAAATAAAATATGAAACATTACAAACGTATAAGGTGGAGAAGAACATAATGAAAATAAAGCAAAAGTATTATGAGCTAGGAGAAAAAACACACAAAATATTAGCCTGGCAACTTAAAACAGAACAAGCTAAAAGAACTGTATTGGCATCAAAGAAAAAGGACAAACAAATTACATATAATTCAACTGAGATCAATGAAAACTTTATGGTATTCTACAAGCAATTATACCAAACTGAGAATGAGGGGAAAGAAGACAAAATAGAAGAGTTTTTAGCTAAAATTGAACTGCCGAAATTGCAAGAGGAGTAAAACAAGCTGATAAAACCATTTGAACTGGAGAAAATACAGGAAATATTAAAAAAGCTGACGAACAATAAAACGCATGGAGAAATCTATAAAACATTTAAAGAGTTATTAATTCCTCCTCTTCTGGAAGTAATGAACCAGATAGAAGAAACACAAAACTTGCCAGAAAGACAGCAATAATTACAGTAATACCAAAGACGGGGAAGGATCCACTAACACCAGCATCATATAGACCAATATCTCTACTTAATTCAGATTATAAGATAATGGCAAAATTATTAGCAAACAGATTGGATGACTGTGTACCAAAAATAGTAAAACAAGATCAAACTGGATTTATTAAGAAAAGACGAACAGCAGATAATGTCTGTAAATTTATTAATTTAATTCATGCAGTTCAAGGAAATAAGAAGCCAACAGTGGCTGTTGCTTTAGATGCAGAAAAATCCTTTGATAGGGTAGAATGGAATTATTTATTCAAAGTATTACAGAGGTTCAACCTACCAGAAAAATATATTAATTGGATTAAAGCATTATATAATGGACCATTGGCGAAGGTGACAGTAAATGGATATGTATCAAACCAATTTAAATTAAGAAGGTCAACTAGGCAGTGATGTCCATTATCTCCCTCACTGTTCGCTTTAGCAATAGAACATTGGCAGAACTGATAAGAACAGAAAATAAAATAAAAGGGATAAAAAAAGGAGTATAAAATCAGTTTATTTGCAGATGACATCATAGTATACTTAACAGGACCAGAAATATCAATAAAAGAACTACAAAAGAAATTGAAGGAATATGGAGAAATATCGGGGTACAAGATCAATGCAAATAAAAGTGAAGCAATACCAATGAGTAATGCGGATTATACAGAATTTAAAAAAGAATCACCATTTAAATGGCAAACACAAGCAATCCGATACCTAGGTATTAGATTGGATAATAATTTAAGCCACCTATACAAATTAAATTATCACCCATTAATGAAGAAATTACAGGAAGACTTAGAACATTGGAAAGAATTGCCACTAACATTGATAGGGAGGGTAAATTGCATTAAAATGAATGTCTTGCCAAGGATACAATACTCATATCAATCATTACCAATACCCTTATTCTTCAATGAACTAAAGAGAATAATGAGGAAATTCTTATGGAACCGGAACATATACTTTACAAGGTACCGGAACATATACTTTACAAGTGGGATGAAAAGCTGGTCCAGTACTGGACCATTTATTCAATATATGGAAGAAAATTCACTTAGAAAGGAAAAAAAACAAATTACCAACTACCAAAATTATTATTGTCGCAAAATCAACTAATCCCTTTCACAATAGATAACCTTTCCTTTAGAGAATGGGAGAGAAAAGGAATTAAAAGAATAGAAAATTGTTTTTTGGGAAATAATTTATTAACATTTGAACAAATGAAGTTCAAATATGGAATAACTCATGGTACAATGTTTTCATACCATCAACTGAAAGCCTACTTAAAGGACAAATTGGGAAGCAGACTGAGATTACCAGAAGGAAGCAGCTTTGAATATGTGATTACAGAAACAATGATTATAAAAAGATTTATAACGAACATGTACATCAAGCTGCAAGAGAAGGAAAATGATGAAATAAGCTATAAACCCAAACAAAAGTGGGAAAAAGATTTAAACATAAAGATAAAAAATGAAATATGGGAAAAGTTATGCTCTGGAACTAAAGAATTAGGCCTCAAACTGGATGAAGTGCAAAAAAGATTTTTTATGATAGCCTTAGCTGTAGCAAAAAAATGTATAATGTCAACTTGGAAATCAGAAGAGAGCCTGAGAGTACAGCAATGGTACATGGAAATGAATAAATGTATTCCATTGGAAAAAATAACATATAATTTAAAAAATAAAGTCACATTATTTGATCAAATTTGGGAACTGTACATGGAACACAACAGAGAGGGCTTGCCTTGGACCTCCACCCCCTAAAATGATAAGACAAAATGACTTGATCCAGTTTGTAAAAATAGATGACACAATTTTCTTGTTTATTTTCATTGTATGATGACATTGTTTAATGGTTTTATTGTATTGAATATGTTTGGAGGGGGGTGGGAAGGGGGAGAGGGAAGGTAGGGGAGAAAAAAAGGGGAGAAAATGCCACTGTGTATATTTAAGAGGGAAATGTTTGTAAGTATTTTGATTGATACGGTTCACAGTGTGAAAAAATAAAAAAAAATAAAAAATCAAGCATTACCATTAAGGCAATGGTTGCTTGTTCTTCTTTATACCATGCCATTGGTGCTCCCAAATTGTACATGGACTTCTCATAGAGTTAAATAAGGCAACAAAAAAAATATCTCAAATCGGGTCCAGAGTATTCTAAAAGGAGAGGGTAAGCAGCCTGATGTCTTGGTACATGTGGGTACCAATGACATAGATAAAAAGAGGGATGAGGTACTGAAAAAGGATTACAGCGAGCTAGGATGGAAGCTAAGAAACAGGATCACCAGGGTGGAAATCTCTGGATTGCTACCTGTGCCAAGTGCAACTGAGGACAAAAATGGAAGGTTAAGACAAATGTGTGGCTGAGGGGCTGGTGTAAATGACAGGGTTTTGGCTTCTTGGACCATTGGGATCTCTTTTGGGGAAGGCAAACCAAAAAAGGTGACTCAACCGTGGATAACAAGGGGAAATTAGAGACAGTATTAGGTCCAAAGAGAGAGCATATCAATTGGCCAAAAAAAGTACCAAATCCGAAGACTGGGAACAGTTCAAGATGCAGCAAAGGAGGACAAAGGGATTAATCAAGAGGGCAAAAATAAATTACGAAAGTAAGCTTGCGGCAAACATAAAAACCAACTGCAAAAGGTTTTATAGATATGTCAAGAGGAAAAGATTTGGTGAAATCCAGAGTAGGTCCCTTGCAGTCAGAATCAGGGGAATATATAATGGGGAATAAGGAAATGGCAGACCAATTAAATTCTTACTTTAGTTCTGTTTTCACAAGAGAGGATGCAAATAACCTCCCAAGGATGTTGGGAAACATAGAGACTAATGCAAGGGAGGAGCTGAAAGAGATCAATATCTCCAAGGATATGGTCTTGGGGAAATTGAAGCGATTGAAGGCCGATAAATCCCAAGGGCCTGATAATCGACATCCTAGGGAACTTAAGGAAGTGGACATTCAGATAGCAGATGCTTTAAGAATTATTTTCCAGAACTCGATACTCAGGATCAGTATCCATGGATTGGAGGGTAGCTAATGTTACCCCACTATTTAAAAGGGGGGTAGAGAAAAAGCGGGGAATTATAGGCTGGTGAGCCTTACATCAGTATTGGGCAAAATGACGGAATCCATTATTAAGGATGTAATAGCGGAGCATATGACTAGCAGAGAAGGCTCTGTACAGCTGCAGTAAGGTATCCTTATTCCTATACTCAAACCCTCTTGATGTCATCATGGATTTACAAAAGGTAAATTGTGCTTGACAAATCTATTGGAATTCTTTGAGATGGTGACAGGTAAAATAGATGGGGGAGAGCCAGTGGATGTGATGTACCTGGACTTCCAAAAGCCCTTCGATAAGGTCCCACATAAACGACTGGCATGCAAAATCAAGGCTCATGGGATTGGGGGCAAGGTATTGATGTGGATTGAGAACTGGCTGGCAGATAGAAGACAGAGAGTTGGGATAAACGGCTCATTTTCTGAGTGACAGGTGGTGACCAGTGGGGTGCCACAGGGATCTGTACTGGGACCCCAGCTGTTCACAATTTACATTAATGATCTAGATGAGGGGATTGGATGTAATATCTCCAAATTTGCAGATGACACTAAGCTAGGAGGGGTTGTGTGTACTGAGGAGGGGGTCAGGAAGCTCCAGTGTGATTTGGATAAATAGGGGGACTGGGCAGATACATGGCAAATGCACTACAATGTCGATAAATGTGAGGTTATCCACTTTGGTAATACAAACCGGAGGGCAGATTACTATTTGAATGGCAATAGATTGTGAGATGGGGAAGTGCAGAGAGACCTAGGGGTTCTTGTGCACCAGTCACTGAAGGTGAGCATGCAGGTACAGCAGGTGGTTAAAAAGGCAAATGGTATGTTGACCTTCATATCAAGAGGGTTTGAGTATAGGAATAAGGATACCTTACTGCAGCTGTTCAGAGCCTTGGTGAGACCACACCTGGAGTATTGTGTGCAGTTTTGGTCACTTTATCTAAGGAAGGATGTTCTTGCAATGGAGGGAGTGCAGAGGCGATTCACCAGGCTGATACCTGGAATGGCAGGAATGACTTATGGGGAAAGATTGCGCAAATTGGGATTGTACTCGCTGGAGTTTAGAAGATTGAGAGGGGATCTCATAGAGACGTATAAAATTCTGGCAGGACTGGACAGAATGGATGCAGAAAGGATGTTTCCAATAGTGGGGGAGTCCAGAACTCGGGGCCATGGTTCGAGGATTATAGGCAAACCTTTTAGGACCGAGATGAGGAGGAACTTCTTTACCCAGAGGGTGGTGAATCTGTGGAATTCATTGCCACAGAGGGCAGTAGAGGCAGGTTCATTTAATATATTTAAGAGGGAATTAGATATATTTCTTCAGTATAAGGGAATTAGGGGTTACGGAGAGAAGGCGGGGATGGGGTACTGAACTTTAGATCAGCCATGATCTCATTGAATGGCGGAGCAGGCTCGAAGGGCCGAATGACCTACTCCTGCTCCTATCTTCTATGTATCTATAAAACAGTCCAGTACAGGCCCTTTGGCCCTCTATGTTTTTGTGGACTGATATAATCCTACTCCACTATCAATGTAACCCTATCCAACCTCACAGCACATAACCCATCATTTTTCTTATTTCTATGTGCCTATTCAAGTCTTTTAAATGCCAACCATTTAGCACCCTTTCATATTAATCCTACACTAATCTCATCAATCCTCTCCACTATCCCCACATCAAACTATTCACCTGCACAAGAGGAGAAATTTAGGGCACAAATTACCCATGAACCTGCATATCTCCACATATAGGAGGAAACCAGAGCATTCAGAGAAAACTCTGCAATTCCTGGGAGAAGGTGCAAACTTCACACACGCCACTGCAGCTCAGGATAGAATGCGGGTCTCTGGACCTGTGTGCCAGTAGCTCTACTAGCTGTGCTACCAATACCCAACGCTACAAAATGGAGCTTGATGTTTACTCCCCTTTAATGCACCCAGTTCTACTCCTGCTGGTAAACATTATTGAAACAGGCATTTTTATGTTGCATTTTTATCTGCAAATCCAAGTGCCCTTTTCACCTTTTGAAAAAGATAAAGGAGCAAGTAGAAACTCTCAATAGTTTGAGCCAAGATCTTGGGAGTGGTAGTCAGAACTGTACTGCATTAGAAGAGGTCTTTCAGACCAGCTCATGCACACTGACCAAATTACCAATGAGCTGGTCCTCTTCACTTGTGTTTGGCCCATATTCCTCTAAATCTTCCCCATACATGTACCTGAACAATGTCTGCAATTACACCCACCTCTATAGCTTCCTCTGGCAGCTTGTTCCATATACACATCTTCTATATGGAAAAAAAGTTGCCTCTCAGATCCCTTTCACATTGTTCCACTTTTACAAGTGCCCTCTATTATTAGACTCCCTGAAGTGCTAAGAGTCCTAAAGCTTCATTTTCTAATACTATTATTATAAAATCAAATTGAAGGATCTACAGAAGGGGCTCTTTAGTTGAAATAGAGGTTTGCTGCTCAGTACAAATGGTTTACATCTATTAATTATTACATATACACACTTTAAGACAAAGGATGGGTTAAGTTACAGCTCTATCGAAGAAAGCAAATAACCTTCAATGACGAGTTCATATCATGTCCAGTGAGGATATCACAGAGAGGGTAGAAAGCTGCAGGGATGGAGTGGGGGGTGGGGGGAAATTTCTGTGAAATACAAGGGATAAAACACAAAGGATTCTATCTCCCACCCTCTGACTGGATTTAAACTGTGTTCTCACAATCTCATTCAAAGGGACCAAACAGGAACAAAGGTACACAGCTTGCCTGTGAAGTATGATTAAATAGATCTCTTAAGTAATGATAAACAATTAGGTTCATTTTTTTTATATTTAAAAATATATTTAAAACTTTAGATCAGCTATGATCTCATATTTAAAAAAAAATCAGTAAAATGCAATTCCAGGGGTCAAAGGATTATATTAATGTGATCATTTGTATTTTGTTAACGGTTCTGGTGTTTTAATACTAAAAGATAAATAGCTCGGCATACTTCAAGTTCATTCTCCTTTTTTTAAAAATTCTATTCTTATTTAAAAGAATTACAACATGCCACCAATACATGCATCAAAGACAGAAGCATACTAACTTGATTAGAGAATCCACCTAAAAGGAAGAAAGATACAAATGAATCAAACACAAGTCAACAGATGAAGTTTGCCAACAAGGAAACAAATGAAAACAGGAAATAAAATTCAATGCAGAGTTGCAGAGTGGAATGAAAGCTTCAGTAAAACAAAATTTAGACACATCTTAACGTCAGAAGAAATAATTTCAAGACTTCCAGAAAGATTTTATAGTGTGCTCAATAATCCTTTTCCATTCTATTTTCATTGTCTCACTTATGAAAGGGAATTGAAAGGAATAACAGCATACATTTCTAATCCACCAATTATGTAGGCAAATAATCAAAATGGACAATCAATCAGTAATTCAAAAGACTGACAATACCACATCATTAATTAGCCAGGTTTATTCACTACATGAAAAGTTGCATTCATTTATATTTTACAGTTTTTTTCCTCTGCAAAGAACACACAAAATTATCATTCTTTTTTGTCTATATTTTATCTGTATTGAAGAAAGTCTAAACCATTTCCTGTCAAGAACTTTGTTCTTTTGCAATACCATGTATTACCACATTTTTAGAAGCTCAACAAAAAAATGAAATTAAGACCATTTTGAATATAAAATGCATTGAAATTTAACTCATTGTCAATTGTTCTGTGATCAGCCAGCTATGAAGATAAAATTACACATGTTCCAGCTGTTCTCATAATCCATTTATTGCCATATTGTTAGTTCCAACACATGTTACCTTCGTGATTATTAAAAGCTGATATGAAAATGTAAGCATCGCAAGGGAAATTTCTTTCTTTTTAAAATGAACATGTTCATAACTCCCAGAATATGTTCAGCATGTTCGAAGAACCATTTTCAGGTAAGAGCAAGAAAGCACAAGGTGAAATTGCCCTGAGTGGTGGCACCAAATAAGTCACAAGGGAAATAGCAACAGAAGTAGGCCCATCAGCCCTGCCCAAAGTGATAATGAAAGGGCAACATTTTTTATCCCGACACAATTCCCTTTGCCATTGATCTTTGCACTCTTATAATTTAATTTCATCCTAGCTCAAACTCCAAATTTCTCTAAATGAATAGCATGTCATTGTTAGAATCATTATTCTGGTAGATGCATTGTTTCATGGTCACATGGTCAACAGAAGAACTACTTGAGAAACACAGCAGGTCACGTAGCATCTAAAAGAAGAAAAAGTACAACCAACATTTCTGGCCTGAGCACTTCATCAAGGTATGAGTATAAAACAGGCAGGTACCAGGAAAAAAAAGGAGGGGGAGAAAAGGAGAAGGAAGGAGGCAGTTGAGGTGATGGGAGAGGGAGTAGCACTGAATGGAAAGGGAAGGCGGTGGGGAGCTGGAGGAAAGGAGGGAGGGAGGGGGAGGGAGAGAGAGAGAGAGAGAGAGAGGTGATAAGCAAGGACCAGCCTCCAATTCCGACATATTTTCCTCTGCAAATTTTGCCATCTTCAATGTGATTCTACCGCTAGATGCAGCTTTCCTTCCCCTTGCGGCAGGGTTTACTCCCTTCAGGACTCCCTCTTCCACTCATTCTTTGTCACTAATTGTCCCCTTGGTACCTACCATTGTGACTGTAGGAAATTACACACTTGCACCCACACCTCTTCCTTCACCACCATTTAGGGCTCCAAACAAAATCCTCAAAGTGAATCATAACTTCACTGCATCCGGAGCTCCCATTCACCTAATATCCTTTTGGGTATTTTCTAACCAGATAGCATTAACATCAACTTTGCAAATTTCCATTCAACCCTTCTCTGAGTCTCTCTCTTCATCTCCTTTCCCTCTCCATTCAGAGGTCTTAACCCCCCCTTCCGTCACTGCAACATTTTTCTCTTCTGCCCTCCTACCACCTGTTAGCATATAGTCCTTTCCCCGCCCTTTCCTCCCCCACCTTTTTTATTCAGATGCCTGCATGGCTTTGCAAACACCTTAAACATTGATCACCCTTTACTTCCTGTAGATGTTGTGTGACCTGCTGAGTTTTTCCAGCACTTTTGTGCATCGCACTTCAAAACCAGTGTCTTCAGACCTTGCTATTTAACCGTGGTTAACAGAAGCTGACAAAAGTCAAATCCTAACACTTAATTAACATATTAAATAACTTAATCTCACTGAGACATACACGCAGATCCAATTTGGTTAGCCGCCCACATTTAGTTTTAAAATTTATCAAAATTCTAATTTAGTGTTTCACAGTGACATAGAACCATATCAGCAAATTTACACATTCATACATCTTCCTGTCAAGCAGGACCATCTTGCTAACCAGAGGACTAGATAAGCATTCATAAGGCCCAATATAGGTACAGGGATATGTATATGCTTTTCCAAGTATGGGCCTGCATGGGCACACATCAATGCATACATTACAATCTGATGCTGACCTGTGGGCTCATCAACAATTTATTTAAAAGGAAGGCACAACCTGACACACATGTATCTATAACCAATCCACAGTTCCCAAACAGTAATCCACTGCCATACTGCACACACACTTAACCAAGAATATCATGGAATAATCAGCCAGAAATACAAATTTAAAGTTGATCATTATAAAACTATATCTGCCCAATGTGATTAAAGTACAACAAATAATTCTCCAAGGGAACATAATTCAACTGGAGACTTTTTTTATCATTTTAAAATCCAAATATTCTAAATATAAAAGCACAGTTAGTGAATTAAACTACCAAAAACATTTCTCAAATGGCTTTGATTAGAGCAGAAGCAAATTGTGAAGTTCCACAAGGCAGTGAATAGGGAAAACATTTTGTTCATATCATTAAAAGGCACAGCTTTCAAGACAATTGAATTTTTAACTAAAAATGTTTGAACTATCATGCACCATGCAAAAGGAATTTCAATCCAAGTTTTAATTTATACACAAAATGCAAACAAATGTTTTTTTTAAAATGAGCTTTCATAAAGTCAGTGCTCAGTTAAGAGAGGAAATTCCCCTACTAAAATCATTGTTTTAACCCTAGTTAGTTGTACTTAACATTTCATCTACAACAGCTTGACTTAAAGAGCTCTATCCACCCAAGGGAAATGACCAAGAAGACAACATACCATTCCCTCAATATTAAATTGCTTTGAATAAGTCACTCAACGATCATGAACTTAGCAGTAGATCTTCCTCTTTAGCTACTTTGATGCTGTGATTTATTGGGACTGCATTTCATAGAAAGATTTGAAAGCATGTTTTAACATACCCATTCCGATGCTGCAGCGTGAGTGCACTCGAGTTGCGTTTATCTGTGGCCGAGCCATATTTTAGTTGCATCTGGGTGGTAGGTGCAGTGCTAGGCAAAGCAGAAGGTGGTGTATGTAATGAAACAGGTTTGTAGCTCACTGACTTTACTGGTGTCCCTGAATTTGAACTTTGCGTAGATGTAACACCAAAAGGTCTTGCTGTCTTATTCAACGGCATGCTGGAGTCAAACGAATATTTCGGAATAGAAGACGCAGCAAACTTAAAATCCTGAGCAAAAGAAAACACAGAAACTCAAAACACCACATTACAACATGCAGTTATACAATAATCTAGCAGGGAAACTCAAGCAGTGTTAAATTATAATTATAAATCTTAAGAATACAATCACATAACATTGCACAGAATCAAACTTTGAAGCAGCATGAATGCAGAGACCAAGGATCAATCATTTGCTACTCAACATATTTAATTAACTTCCTCTTGCCATCATGAAATTGCTCTCACATCCCGAGAGAATAGATTTTCAAAAAACAAACTCAATCAGTTGAACACAAGAACATGGAGTCTGAGTCAAGTATTTGGCTCATTCAACAAGATAATGGCTGATCTTTCACTGGAACACTGTTTTCCTCCACTGTTCCAATATTCTTTGCTTCCTCTATTCTCAAATAACTATTGAGCTTGGGTTTTGAATGCAATTGATAACCGAACATCCACAGACATTAAGCTTAGAAATTCTGAATTATTCTCCACTCTTTCACCAAAGAAACATCAACTAATTTTCACTTACCTAAAGGATGTGACCCTGATTTTACACATTTTCCAGAAAACACATTTAAAAAAGACATCTATATTACAGTCATATTAATTCAATTTAGACCATGTAGAGAAAAACTGTTACACGTCAAGTCAAGTTTATTGTCATCTGATTGTACAAGTAAAACCTGGCAAATCAACATTCTTCTCTCCTCAGTACAATACACGCAAACAACCAGACACAACACACATACAAATAGTACATATGCAGAACAAGGATCGCATCGATACAAACAAATAAATAAATATTGTTTCATTAATATGAGAGTCTTGGATGGTTAGTGACAGCAGTTAGTTTGGTCGTTCAGTATTCTCACTGGCCATGGGAAGAAGCTATTCTTCAGTCTGGTGGCATTATCTCTGATGCTCCTGTATCTCTTTCCCAACAGGAGCAGCTGAAAGATGCCATGTGCAGGTGGAAGGCGCACTCAATGATATTTTGTGTCCTCTTCAGACAATGATCCCAATAGATCATGTCGATGGAGGGGAGGGAGACTCCAGTGATCTTCACTGCTATTCTTATGGTTCTGTGGTTTGACCTCCGATCCATTTCTCTGCAGCAACCATAACACACAGTGATACAGCCAGCCAGGACACCCTCGATAGTGCACCTATAGAAGGTTGACGTAATGGTGGCCGGTAGCCTTCCCCGCTTCAGTCTTCTCAGGAAGTGCAGTCGCTGATGCACCTTCCTGACAACTGAGGAGATGTTGAATGTTCATTATAGGTCACTAGTTAAGTAAACTCCAAGGAACTTTGTGCTCTCCACTCTCTCTACTACACAATTGTTGATGCGTAGTGGAGGATGCCCATTCCTGGTTCTCCTGAAGTCCACAACCATCTCCTTAGTCTTGTCCATGTGAAGACTCAGTTTTTATTCTCGCATCATTTCACGAGATTTTCCATCTCATCGTTGTTGGTTATGACGCCAACTACCATTGTGTCATCTGCAAACTTGATGACACTGTTAGAGCTGGATCTGGCAATGCAGTTGTATGTCAGTAGCATGAACAGGAGCGGGCTGATTACACAGCCATGTGGTGCGCCAGTGTCCAGCGTGACGGTGCTGTGATCTTCCAGTTAGGAAATCTAGGATCCAGTTACAAGGTGAGCACATTATAGTCACCCCACTTCAAAATTCTGTCAGACTGCTTGAACATGATTCAGATTATAATGATAATTTCTCAAAACTGATGCATCTTTCTCCTTGGTGTAAAGTGCATGTTCAAAAACAAGGCACAATCCTGACACGATTTGTTTTTTGATACAATTTAACCTGAAGGTGTTTCAGATGGGAGAAAATGTCCCTTTCAGTTTAACACAAATTAACAATATAGCACAAAAGTTTAAATGTTGCGCTTATAATGATGGTAAAACTATGGTCAGAGTTTCCCACTTAAAACAAGCAACAACACATCTTTCACATATTTAAACATCAACTTTGCAGATCCAAACACTAAGTAATCTGCAGTTTGATAAGGCCTTCATATAGAAAGAGTTTTCACTGTAAGCCTTTTTCACCTTGTTGCAGGTTCTAAAATTTGACATTCACCACAGGTAGATTCAAACAAAGAACTATATTGAAAGCAAGATTTTAATCTTCCATTCCATATTTTATTGTTCCAGCTGAATACACCAATGGTGTGTTCTTGCTAAAGCTTTAAAACGCGAGTGCAGTTCACAAAAGTGCTGAAGAAACAGGTCATGCAGCATCAATGGAGACATTTTTAACCACTAGTCACAGGCCTAGATATATAAAGGTACCTTGCATGCCACTTGTCACCAGATCCATAAACATTAACCTATCAGGCTTCTCATCTTCTGACTTGATATGTGGCTTGGTGCCATTTTCTTTAACAATACTCTCTATGACTTCGGTATGCAAGGTAGAAATTGGATTTTCCATGAGTAATCCATCATATTACAACTTTTCCCACTTTTCATTCATAGCCTGCTCTTGATTTATGATTGCTGAACAGAAGTTGTTACCAGACAGTTTATTAATTTCTGAACCAGGACAATTATTTAATGGCAACCAAGTTTGATGTTAAGTCATCCATAGTCTATAGTGGAAATGTCAACAATGTGGGTCTTTGTGAGATTCTGCATTTTTGCGCTACATTAAAAAGTGCTACTAAATTCAACTTGCTACTTTTATTTAATGGTATTGTCATCAGTGGGAAAGGCAGAAGCAAGGAAACCACTTAAAACGTAATCATATCATGAGACTCCAAATTCTCATAACTCTCAACTGTTAAACATTGTCAAAAATGTTTTACTATTGCTGCTACACATTCCTACAATGTTTTCTGTTAAAGGTACAATGCTGGAGAAACTCACCTAGTCAAACAGTGTATTTTATGTAGCAAAGATAAAGATACATACCCAACGTTTCAAGCTTAATCCCTAAACCCTTACTTTGATGAAAGGCTCAAGTCTGAAACGTTAGTTATCTATCACTATCCCCTTATACACAGCCTCTTGAAGGTGGGAACATTGCACCTTTATTGTGACATGCTGTTCTGCTTAAAAGGTACAAACACAGAATTGGGGTTTGGGTGGGGGGGGGGGGGGGGTTGACCTTTAAGCCAAGAGTGGAGGTAGTCCCAGCACTGCATCAACATCTTTGTAAAAAGGATGAGCCATCACACTAGACGGTGATGCTGTTGCGATAAACACCACTCCTCTTTTGCTTCTGGAATGCTGACACGCTTTGTAAAATGACAAAATGCCACCATTGTTTGGTTCAGTGTAAAAAAAAGTCAGCTAATGACGGGTCTTCTTTATGGCAGTATTATGGGATCTCTGTGTAAAAGGGGCTTTTATCTTTGTTACATAAAGAACACTGTTTGGCCAGCTAGGTTTCTCGAGCATTGGGTTTTTACTTCAACCACAGTGTTTGCAGACATTCCTGTTTTACTTCCACAATGTTCTTTAGCTAGTTTGATACCTGACTTTATTGACCATAAAGTTTTAAATTGATCTTCTGGCATTGAAGAGAATAAGGCTCTGAAGTAGTGAACATTAGAAAAATCAGAAGTTGCAAAGGAAGCAAAAGAGACACTTAAAATCTAGAAAAACGCCCTTGAAATTTCAAATCTATTTCAAACGTGCTTATAGATGCAGTGGTATTTCAACAAAAATTACTTGCACTGTGATTGTGAAACATGACTGGACATTTTCTAGTTGTTATATTCATTTGGGAATATCACCAATTACTACACTACAATAGACCTCCCAACATGCCCCTGGCAATGATCCAAAACTAGACCGTCTTAAAGCTGGATGATGCATTTCCAGTACCAAGTCTACATTAATTATTTGGCATCACTAGGCTACTGGGAAAATAAACTAACAAGCCTGAAGGAGAGACCTTTCAAAATTAAGTTTGGTGTACAACATGACCATTTAATGGGCTGAAAGCTTGGAACTTGAGGTACACAAAGACTCCAACTGAACAAAATTGTATCTATATGGCATATTTAATGTAGTCAAAAGCCAGAGGTGCTCAACAGAAACATTATCAGACAAGATTAGAGATTCAGTATGCAAGGATACATCAGATCGCTTGGTTAAGGCTGATTGAATTGCTTTAGCAAAGCAATATGAACTTGGTGAACTAAATGGTTTCATTGTGCTTTTGAGAACTTTAAAACCTAACAAGTTTAAATAGTTGTGCAACTAATCACATAGTGATTAGTGCAATGCTACATCAGCGCCTGCAACCCGGGTTTGAACCTGTAAGGAGTTCTTCCAGTGTCCACATGGGTTTCTTCCAGGTGATCCAGTTTCATTCCACTCTCCAAAAATGGAGGAGGGTTTGTACATTAACTGGTGTCTTTGTGCATCATGGGCTAGAAGGGCCTGCTGCATCTCTAGATGTAAAAAAAAATTGAAGATGCGCAAGATGTCAGAAATTAAGTCCAAATGATTTGTGAACTGGATGAGATTACAGAAATAGGGAGGTACAAAACCATGGAAGGATTTAAAGGCAATATCGGGTATTTTAAACACAGGCATTCTGTCAAACCAAGAACACAGCTTGGTTATTTCATGGAGTTAATATGTGGTGGGAGTCGAGAGATAGGTGGCAAAGGTTTTGGTGATCAAGCATTTCCAATAGGGCAAAGACCACAAAAGAGTAATAGAGAGGTTGAGGGGTAAGATAACAGAAAAGAATTCCACCTATCACTTGGTCATTTAATAGATTAAAAAACAGGTTTCTGAATGCCATAATGTACTGACTTGATTACTCAGGACTATCATAATACACATTTTGATTGGTTTTCTAATAAACTTCTCTACCTCATCAGTTTGATCAAAACAAGTCCTTTATTGTATGTTGGAAACGTGACAATAAACTTGAACGTGTACTCGTTGCTTGATTCAGAAATAATGCAGAATTACTTCTGGTTCTGTCATGCACTGGGCATTAACTTAAAAGTTTCAGGCTATTTGGATGTGAATGATGCAGGGAACACAGTGGTGCAGGTGGACAAGTCACTGCCTCAACTGCCAGAAAACAGATTCATTCCTGATTTCAGCTGATGTATTTGTGGAGTTCGCACATTCCCCTTGTGGAATTCCTCCCGCTGCTCTTTTTTTTTCATCCCACGCACCAAAGATACAAAAATTGGTAGGTTAACTGGCACTTATAACTATCACTTACATGCAAGTGAGTGGCAGAATCTGGGAGTGGAGTTGGAGAGTGTGGAGAGAATAAAATAAAATGTACATGCTGCCATCTGAGGAAAAAAAAATGAATTGCAAGTTATTTTTAAATTGTCCATTTTAGGCCAATGTCAAAAGATGTGTAAAATATGTGATTGATGGGCAGAAAAGCCTGTTTCTGCGCTGCATGTCTCCATAAAACTAGTCAGACTTCAAGGCATGAGGTCTGTTTTAGCAAAATTGCAAAGCAACCTGTCTAAATGGATTCAAGACGGTCAAGACTGATGTTCGGAGACCACCACCTTAGTTCCCCCCCCCAAAATAAAAGTACTGCACATAACATTGGCTAGGGCTCTACTTCAGATTTCAGATGTATTGTCAGAGTACATACATGACATCACATACAACCCTGAGACACTTTTTCCTTCAGGAGAGGCAATAATTACCACTTATTGGTTATGCAAATAAAAACTGTACACAATGTACACATATCTTTCTTTGGCTTGGCTTCGCGGATGAAGATTTATGGAGGGGGTAAAAAGTCCACGCCGCTCGTTTGTGGCTGACAAGTCCGATGCGGGACAGGCAGACACGATTGCAGCGGTTGCAGGGGAAAATTGGTTGGTTGGGGTTGGTGTTGGGTTTTTCCTCCTTTGCCTTTTGTCAGTGAGGTGGGCTCTGCGGTCTTCTTCAAAGGAGGTTGCTGCCCGCCAAACTGTGAGGCGCCAAGATGCACGGTTTGAGGCGTTATCAGCCCACTGGCGGTGGTCAATGTGGCAGGCACCAAGAGATTTCTTTAGGCAGTCCTTGTACCTTTTCTTTGGTGCACCTCTGTCACGGTGGCCAGTGGAGAGCTCGCCATATAACACGATCTTGGGAAGGCGATGGTCCTCCATTCTGGAGACGTGACCCATCCAGCGCAGCTGGATCTTCAGCAGCGTGGACTCGATGCTGTCGACCTCTGCCATCTCGAGTACTTCGACGTTAGGGATGTAAGCGCTCCAATGGATGTTGAGGATGGAGCGGAGACAACGCTGGTGGAAGCGTTCTAGGAGCCGTAGGTGGTGCCGGTAGAGGACCCATGATTCGGAGCCGAACAGGAGTGTGGGTATGACAACGGCTCTGTGAGGTTTTTCAGTTGGTTGTTTTTACAGACTCTTTTGTGTAGTCTTCCAAAGGCGCTATTTGCCTTGGCGAGTCTGTTGTCTATCTCATTGTCGATCCTTGCATCTGATGAAATGGTGCAGCCGAGATAGGTAAACTGGTTGACCGTTTTGAGTTTTGTGTGCCCGATGGAGATGTGGGGGGGCTGGTAGTCATGGTGGGGAGCTGGCTGATGGAGGACCTCAGTTTTCTTCAGGCTGACTTCCAGGCCAAACATTTTGGCAGTTTCCGCAAAGCAGGACGTCAAGCGCTGAAGAGCTGGCTCTGAATGGGCAACTAAAGCGGCATCGTCTGCAAAGAGTAGTTCACGGACAAGTTTCTCTTGTGTCTTGGTGTGAGCTTGCAGGCGCCTCAGATTGAAGAGACTGCCATCCGTGCGGTACCGGATGTAAACAGCGTCTTCATTGTTGGGGTCTTTCATGGCTTGGTTCAGCATCATGCTGAAGAAGATTGAAAAGAGGGTTGGTGCGAGAACACAGCCTTGCTTCACGCCATTGCTAATGGAGAAGGGTTCAGAGAGCTCATTGCTGTATCTGACCCGACCTTGTTGGTTTTCGTGCAGTTGGATAATCATGTTGAGGAACTTTGGGGGACATCCGATGCGCTCTAGTATTTGCCAAAGCCCTTTCCTGCTCACGTATAAAGAACACATAACTCACGTACAAAGAACGTATAAAGAGCCCATGACACATATAAAGAACTGTAAACAGATAAGAAATGCAAACAAACTGCAATACAGGTAGAATTTTTTTTTGAAAATTATATAATTAAGTGCACAAGTAAGAGTCTTTAAATGAGTACCTGATTGAGTTTGCCATTGAGAAGTCTTATGGTGGAGGGGTAGTAGCTGTTTCTGAACCTGGTGGTGCCAGTCTTGTGGTACCTATACCTCTTTCCTGAAGACAGCAGTGAGAACAGAGCATGTGCAGAGTAGTGAGGATCCTCCAACGGCAGAATACCATGTAGATGTTCTCAATGGTGGGGAGAATTTTACCTATGAAATATTGGGCTGTGACCATTACCTTTTGCAGGGCTTTCCACTCGAAAGGTATTGGTGCCCCCATACCAAGCTATGATACACACTTTCCATGACACTTCTGTAAAAATTTTCCAAGGTTTCAGGTGTCATATCAAACTTTCGCAAACTCCTGAGGAAGTAGAGGTGTTGGGATGCTTTGTTCATGACGCCATTAGTGTGTTACGTCCAGGAAAGATCCTCAGCGATAATGACTCACAAGAACTTAAATTTGCACATCCTTTCCATCTCTTACACTCTTCCCCCCCCCCACCCCCCACCACCACCAATAATCACTGGATCACATACTTCGGGTTTTGCCATCCTGAAGTCAACAATTAGTGACACTGTTGGCGTAGCAGTTACAGCATTAGGGACTAGGGTTCGAATCCCGCACTGTCTGTAAGTTTATAGGTTCTCCCCAAGTTTGCATGGGCTTTCCCTGAAGGGGCTTCTGTTTCCTCCCATCACTTGAAAGGTTAATTGGGTGTAAATTAGGTGGCATGGACCTTTGGGCTGAAATGGCCTGTTACCATGCTGTATGCCTAATTTTAAAAAAAATTACATTTAAAATCAGCTCTTTGGTTTTGGTGACATTGAATGCAAGGTTGCTGTTGGTGCACCATTCAGTCAATCCTCTATCACCTTCCTTTATACAACTCACTACCATAGTATTGTTGGCAAATTTGTAGACAATGTTATTGTTGTACTGAGCCACACAGTTGTAGGTGTGAAGTGAGTAGAACATGAGTAAGAATACAACCCTTTGATACTCTGGTACTGATCGAGATTGTAAAGGAGATATTCTTACCAAATCTCATTAATTGTGATCTGGAGGCGAGGAAATCCATGATCTAATTACATTGGGGTGCTGAGTCCCAGGTCCAGGAGTTTGCTGATTATTTTTGAGGAGATGATGGTGTTAAATGCCAAACTGTACTTGATAAATAGGATCCTGATAAATACATCTTTGATGTCCAGATATTCTATGGCTTTGTGTAGACCCAGTGAGATGGCATCCACTGTAGACCAGCTGCTACAATAGGTGAACTGGAACATATCTATGATGCTGCTTCAACACCAACTTTTCAAAACACTTCATCACTGTGGATGATAGTCATTAAGGAAGGTTACTACACTCTTCTTGGGAACTGGTATGATTGTGGATGATAGTCATTAAGGAAGGTTACTACACTCTTCTTGGGAACTGGTATGATTGTGGATGATAGTCATTAAGGAAGGTTACTACACTCTTCTTGGGAACTGGTATGATTGTGGATGATAGTCATTAAGGAAGGTTACTACACTCTTCTTGGGAACTGGTATGATTGTGGATGATAGTCATTAAGGAAGGTTACTACACTCTTCTTGGGAACTGGTATGATTGTGGATGATAGTCATTAAGGAAGGTTACTACACTCTTCTTGGGAACTGGTATGATTGTGGATGATAGTCATTAAGGAAGGTTACTACACATTTCTTGGGAACTGGTATAATTGACGCCTGCTTTGAAACAGATGGGTACCACATTCCGCCAGAGTGCGAAGCTGAAGATATCCATGAATAGGTTGGTCAGCCCAGATTTTTAATACTTGGCCAGGTACTCCATCCAGTCTGGATGCTTTCCACGGATTCACTCTCCTGAAGGCAGCACATGTCATCCTTGGATACAGTCAGAAAAGGATATTCAGGGATGTGTGGTGTTGATGGGTGGTTCTTCTCTGTTACTGTGGTCAAATTGATCTGCGTCAGATTTTGCTTTGTAGCAGATTATGTAATTTAGACTCTGCTACAGCTGTTGGCCGTTTCCATTTTCATTCGAAATCTCCATTTTGGCCAGGACATAGCTTTCCGTAGGATATACCTGCTCCTTCTACATTGATCTGGATCACCGGACTTAAATGCCTGTGACCTGGCTCTCAGCAGGTTCCTGATTTCATTGTTCATCCAAGGTTTCTGTTTAGGGAAAACCCTGAATGATTTGATGGATACGCTTTCCCTGCCATACAAATCCAATGAATTACAAAAGGATTTAGGAATAAAAATTGTTAAGGCTTGAAAAAAGAAACCCAAAAATTTAGGAGAATATTCATTTTAATCAAATTAATACATCCAGTCAATGTAATCAAAAGTGGTGGGCCATCTCGAAAATAATATTTTAAGCTGATTAAGTAATGCTATGACATTTTTTTTTTATATAAGATTCTTATAACTTTTTGTAATAGTGATTCCAAAATATTAAAACTGATCATGAACTATTTTAAACAGAAATTTAGAATAGAAAGAAAGAGATCCTTTTAAAGGTAAATGCTCACTCTTACGTAAATTTATTTTATCTCCTGAAAATTGTCCAAACTGAGTGAACATAGTTAATATATTTGGTAAAGAACTTCTGCATTTGAAATAAAAAGCAATAAATCATCTGCAACCATTTCAAAGGAATTTATTAAATAGAAAATAATACCAACCCATATGAAAAGAAAATATTGATGACAAGATGGTTGGTAGGTTTTAATGAGAGAATTAAAGAGAAAATATTTGAAGAGGCTAAGGGAATTCTGGTGGTTCATAATGGCTCACTGAACCATGGTAGAGAGGCCTGTGGCAAAATTAAGGGTAATCAAGGTCCGATCAGGAGGAATTCAGATACATCTTGGGAAAATTAACACTAGAGATTACAGGGTTAGGTTTACAGACTTGAAAACATGGTAGGCACATGGACACATGTCAAATGTAGAGGCATTACCAGGACTAAATATACAATGAAACTTAATGCAGAACCTCTGACACTCTTTCAGATCAGGGTCAAAGAATCTAAAACATGACAAGCCTGAACAATGCTGTCTACTCTATCTCCTGTCAGAAGAGAAATCAACAGGAGGTATAAGGGAACCACTATGCCTGAGGCAATCAAGTGATTTTTTTTAAAAACCCAGCAGCTAGTTGTTAGTAAGCTTCCAATTATCCATTCATTCATTGCTACATTCCAGCCTCAATTTTCATTGCACTCAATAAGTATGCCTTCAGCTAACTGCACTTAACTTACAATTGATTAACTAGATCCCCTCTTATTTCCTGCTGACAGGATATCGAATATCATTAAAAATACGTTTGTCACACATTTATTCCTTCATTTTTATATACGATGCAAGCCTGCGTTAATGCAGCAGATCCTTCCTCTAAATGATCGACTGGTTGCATGGAAACTGAACGCATTTTTCCACCAGCTTTCGAGATTTTTTTTCAAAAATGAAATTTATTCAAATATATAAAAAATGTGCTTAATGAGGTTTGAATTTTGTTTTAAGATGGTGGTTTATGTGACTAATATGATGATAGATGTGAAGTTAGTTGATATTTGGTGAAGGTTTATCTCTATAGAGAAAGTTTTTTTTTCATCTTTTTCATGCTACAATTTTTTTAAAGAATTGATTATTGTTTAAGAATTTTTGATAGATAATGTTACTAACTTTACTAATTTTTTATATTAAGTTTGTGTTCAATATATGTATCATCTTAACTCCGTTTGTTAAATATATGCATTTAAGTTTGATTTAAATATATTTTTTAAGTCTGATATCTTAGTATTAATTACTTTTCTTTTTGTTAGTATTTTAATCGGTTATATTTTTGTTTTTTTTTGTAAGTGGGTTTTTTTTCTCACATATATTATTAACTTTATTAATTCTTCACTCTTTATTTTGGGGGAAGGGGGGGTTGGACTAATTTGAGTTGGGTTATTAATGTGTAATAATTATTGGGGAGGGTATAGTTTATTTAGATTACTGATACTGTATTGTAATTTTATTATTTTATTCTTAATTTTTTTTAATGTAATCCTATATGTTAAATAAAGTTTAAAAAATATATAGAAAATGGTACATTTTGTTCTTTACATTCATAACATTGTCTAGTCTATACATTGTGTTGTCAAACCAATACATTTGCAATGTCATTCCATTAATATACAAAACACCAATGCAAAACAGCCTCTTTGAAAAATATACCCATGCATTACCCACCCATTTGCCATGCATTACCCAAGACACAGTCACCACCTCCCCCATCCCCTGCTCACCCACCCATCCCAGCCTTAGACCTCAGCCCTTCAAAGTATTTGCATCGGTTATATCAATCACCACTGTATCCCTTTCGCACCAATTCGGAGTTCAGAATGTCTCAGACAGCACCATCCACCGACATCTCATTGCACTGGAAGACTTGCACGTTTAGGAGAGAGTTGAACATTTTCTTGCAGAACTAAATTATACTATGCATTCCTGTGAACAGCCCAGAGATAACTGCTTGAGAAGGGCATTAACAAGGGCTCTTGCATCCTTTTCCAGTTCTTCTTTGCAAGCATACTGTCCACAACGAGCTTGATGACAGACTAGTCTTCATCGCAAAGCCTCAAGGATGGCGTGGTTGGCGTTGAGACTCTGAAGATGCAGGAAGGATTTGGTTGTGAGGATCCCTCTCTCTGCCCATCAAGGGAGGCCTCAATACCCATTGTTGGGCTCTGACAACGAGACATTCTGCCAAATAGCTTTAATCGATTTGCTCCCATCATTTCCTTCCTTCCACCAGGTGAGCAGCATATTGTGGCTGATGGACTTATGGTTAAAAGGTTTTTTAGTGAAGGGACTTTCTATAAAGGATGAGCAGTGTGGCCAAGCCCATCTGAATGGAACATTGTATAGAAACAAGGCCAGGCCTATCCTTTGCGACAGGTAGAACATCAGTGCACACTTGTAGACTTGGATGTACCATTTTAATTGTGTTAATTATATTCCCCTTCTGCTATGTATATTATGAAGTGTTAATAAAAAGATTGAAAAAGAAAAAAACATCAGTCCACAGCCCTAACCTCATTCACTGTAAGATCTGACTACCTGAGGGTGCTAGGGATCTGGCTTGGAGGGGCTGAGGCATGCAATAAGAATTAGTTGGAGTGGATCACAAAGGCCACCAAAAATTGGGTCTGTTGCCATGACGTTCATTCTCAATAACAGGAAAGAAACTGATCATCAGGTGCAATGTGCTCATGGTACTGCTGTATGTGGTGCAGGTGTGGCCCATTCACCACACCTCTGCCCTGGCAGTTTCCAGAACAGTTTTCCGAATTGTATGGATGTCCAAAATGAAGAAGCGCCATGTGCATGGCTAGAAAATGGGGGCAAGGGTATACCCAACATGGTCATCATGATGCGTGGAAACAAAGTGTGATGGCACCAAGTGAAGTTCTGCCTTTCCCAGGTATTGCAAAGGTTAGGCCTGGCCCTAGTGCTGCACAATGTCCCAGTTGGTTGGACTTTGCCACACTACCTATCCTTTGTGGAAAGTTTTACAGGACACCTTCGACTACAAGGCCATCAAGCAGTGGTCAGCATGTAACATCCTGCAGAAACTACAAGATGAGGACTCAATGTATCTGTTGAGATGGTTGCTTGAGAAGATGTCAAGGTCATCTGACGGAATGCCTCATCATCAGGGTTCACAAACAAGCACTGCCTGGCTGATGGTGAAAGGAGCCCTCCCAGTGAGATCTTTCTTGTACAAGTGGAACATCACCCTCCACACATTTTGTCTTCAGGACAGCTGTGGTGGAAAGTGCATGTGAAGATGGGTGCAGGGATCCTTGTCACAATTCATCCTCAGCAGTAATGTGACAAAGGATTCTCTGATCTATGGGCTGTTCCTGGGACAAACAGAGTCTGACATCTTAGTGAAAGACACTTTGGTCTGCCTGAAACTAACAGCATACTGAGATGTCAATCCAGGAATGCTGCCAACTGGCACATTCCAGGCTGCAGGAGTACATGCTGAGGGACATGCAGAGGTTTGGAGCAGCCAACATGAGGGCACTGTGTGGGGGGGGGGGGGGGGGGAAGGATCAGTCTAAAACCCTCCCATTACTGGGTACTGAGGGGTTAACAGGAAGGGAAAGCTCCCTCAACCAACAGGGGGGGGGGGGAGAGAAATGGCAAAGTGGCACAGTGGTGGTAATGGGGCACTGAGAGAACAAATGCAACAATGTACATTGATGAGAATGTATCAATGTGACTGACATGAGTGTAATAAGACTGGAACTCCTCCTATTTTAATTTTTTTTTATTCTAGACGAGGTCTGTGTAATGACAATGTGCAGAAATGACAAGTGGTGGTAACAAAATAATTGAGAGAACAATACAAAATGTCCATTGATAAGAATGCATTGATATGATTAACACCATGAATGCAAAAGGTTTTGAACAGATTTCTTGTATTGTAAATAGTTTATTGTGAATCAAGTATATTTTTTGGGGAAAAAAAATCATCAGTGCACAATGATGCTTGGTGTTTGCGTACTTTGATTCTGCACACAGCTTGATACAGCCACACCCAAAAAGGTGGCTATCACAGTGAGTGCAACATTGGGTACACTTCTCCCCCTTTCCAGGCAGTTGCGCATTGTAGACGTTGGACAGTCTCCATCTCTGATCCACATATCAAATGGAATATGGCTGGACAACTGCCTTGGCAGAGGACTTGGGCATGGGCCACACCTGCACCAGATCCAGCAATACCGAGCACTTTGTATCTGATAATCATGCTCTCGCCTGCCGAAGAGCAAATTTTGATCCTATGTTCCCAATTAATATTTGGCTTTGCCCATCAGCTCCAGCCAATTTTTGCCACACACCTTGGCTTCTCTGAATTGGATCCTCAGCTCTTTCAGATTGTCTGAAATGACAGTGAAGGAGACCAAGGATCTGTCAGGCCATTTACCAAACAGCATGTCTTCTCTTTTCTTGTATGCGACTCTGGCTCCAAGGACAACTCAAACTGTTCATAGGTGCTGATCAATCAGCAGACTGATCACAAGTTCAAGTAGATAATCAGTTCATCCATGTATAGAGTATTTGATCTAAGTGCCCTCATTGCCCAAATACTCTTGCATCCATAAATTGATTCAGCAAAGGGTTCTATGCAGAACATGATCTAGACAGGAGTGTAAGCAACTTTGTCTAACTCCAGACTTGATGGGAATGCTGTTTCGCACTCATTAATTCAAGTTTCACTCCTGGTCTCCAAGTGGATCACCTGGATCAAATTCCCGATTCTCTCTCCAAAGCCCATTTCCTTCATTTACATGTGCTATTTCTGTCAAAGGTATCCTCCTGGCCCCAAGCTGACCAGGTAAGTGTGCGACCCCCATCCCATACATAGGCAATTTTACCCTGAGAGTGGGAGGAGGTCAGAGATATTCCTGCAAGCACAGTGCAGGTCTGATCTGGATGCATTATCTCTTCCAGAACAATCAGATTGGTGATAACCTTGGATCGTGTAATCCCCATTCAACAGCAGAGTGGGTCATCAACTCCTGATGTTCATACTCTCCTCTCTCTTCTTGTAAATAAAAGTGATACTGCCCCTTCTTGTGGATCTTGAAGTGCTGCCACATAGCCAGCAGGTCTGGGCCCATTCATTTCCACCACACCAACTCACTGCCATGAAATGTATTCATTTCAGAAGTACAGAGGAAGCTTGTCAGCTCCTACCAAAGTTAGTGGCTGGCCCGACACTCCGGCTAGGTGACAGCTAAGATGTCCATGTTCAAGAACAGAGAAGCTGCGCTGTCTGCAATCGTTCTGTCGCAGAGAGTTATGTCAACCACCATCATGTAAACCTTCTATAGGAACTCTTATTGAAAGTGTCCTGGCTGACTGCATCGCAGTATGGTCCAGTTGCTGCAGAGAAATGGAGCAGAGGTCAATCCAAGGACCAGAAGAGTGGTAGAGAGGATCAGTGGCATCTCCCTCCCCACCAACATGATCTATCAGGATCATTGTCTGAAGATGGCACATAAAAATTATTGAGGACCCTTCCACCTTGTTCACAGCATATTTCATCTGCTCCCATCAGGGAAGAGTTACAGGAGTATTAATGCCAGAACCAGCAGGGTGTGGAATAGCTTTCTCCCCATGGGCAGTAAGAACGCTGAACAACCAAAGAAATGGCTCACATTAACCACCCAAGACTCATCTGTATAAAACAATATTTATTTATATATACAGATAATGTTCTTGTCCTGCATATGCATTATTTGTTTGTATGTGTGTTATGTCTGGTTGAGTGTCCACATGCTTTGCTTCGAAGACTGGAGAACTGTTTCATCCGGTTGTACTTTTACACAGATGACAAATTTGACTGAAATGACATAGGATGATTTGCAGATCCTCAAAAAGGATTGCTGGTGAGGATGTTAGAGAGTTGTCCTCTTCCTGAAGGTGGAGAATCCCAGTGCTTCCACATTCTACGGTCAATATTTTGGAAGTGTGAGCATATAGCATCTTGTCCTGCTCCACAGATTGAATGGTGATCTTGAAGGGTTCAGAAATAAGGAGCAAAGCTTGTCAACCTCTTGAACTTGGGAAAATGAATAGATGCTAGGCCAGAGACAAGTTTTCAAGTGGTTGAGGAAGTAAAATAAAAACTCACATCTGGCATGCCCAAAACTTACCGATTTCAGAGATAGAGACAACTTGTTTGCAAGTCTAGGGTTTGGGGGATTTAGCAAGACAATCAGCTGCCAGTTGAACCCGTCTGCATAGACAGCCAATTGAAATACAATTGCAGGCAGTGGGACACCTATGAGATAGAGTGCAACTGACCCAGACTTTGACAGTTTTAAAACCCAAAAGCCAAGCCTTGATGATAATAGTCTGGGTGATTCATGTAAAAGGATCCCCTCCTTAAACACTTGTGTCCTTGACAAGTTTAATATATGTAGTTAACCACTGATTAAGGTACTACTCAAACTAAGCAGTGGGAGGATGGGATGGGTGTGAGGAGTGTGAAGAATTGAGCCCCTTGCTTTCGAACCTGTTGCTGCCAATAAGCAGAAACATAATTATTACTTGGGACCTTGATCTGCATTAAAAAAATGAACCATTCTTCTTTTGGCATGCAAGTAATTAAGATTGTTAAATATGATTTCAGAAATGTAAACAACATTCAAAAATAATTTGAATTCAGCTTCCTTTCCCTCCCTTTCCTTTCCACACTCAAATCAAAATTTATACAAAATGCCATCTTAAATCCATTGGTTTTACCAATGGGTCACAAAGCATGCATCTATCTTCAACTTGTTTATTGTCAAAAAAATTGAACATAGTCATAATGACCTAATTAAAATTCCAGGGGTACAAACGATGCACAAGCTTATTTTCTAATGGATGGGATATCTCATACATCATGACTGTTGATGGTAAATCATCCTGTCATCAGGACAAATCACTTTCAGATGTTTCATCCATTATCTTTTATTGTGAAGTTAAAATTCATTGACCATGGGGGATAAGCTGTAAACAAGGTGATTTGGTCAATAAATAAGTGGGAGCAATTAAGCAAGGCGAACAGATGAAAGAATGCAGGACTTGTTCATTAACTGGTTTGCTTTCAACAGATGAGGCCCAAACTGCTGAGCATTTCCAACATTTTGTGCTTTTATTAGATTCCCAAGATTTTTTTTTCAGCCACACAAATAACTGAACGAGAATTCCAGAATCTGGGAGTCCTGTGGAGGATGCCTTATATCACAAGACACAAAACCCCTCCACCTTCAAGGTGAATCTTGAATGGGATTAAAAAAATATTACCTGGTTGAGTGGAGCTCCAACAACTCTCAGGGAGGTTGACAACATTTGGGCGAAAGCAGCATACCTGATTACCACCCTAACATTCACATCCATTTGGTTACCAATGAAAAGCAAAGTGCCCATTATAAAAATGCACAGTTATTTACTTATACTAACAATATTTTCCAAACTCTCAACCTCTCCCACCAAGAACATGTGGGCACTATCAGCTGCAGGTTCCTCTTTCAGAGCTAACCTCCATCATTCTAACTTGGGAATGCAACAGCATTTCTCCACTATTACTGGGTTTAATCCTATAACTCCCTCCCCTACCACAGCCCAGAAGAACTACACACCAAGAAGCATCTTCCCCAGCATAGTGAAAATTTAAGATTGCATGTTGCCACCATTTCTCAAGATCATTTCAAGAATGGTAATAAATATTGGCCTGGCCAGAAACACCTACTTCCCAAAACCAACACTCAGGCATAATTGCCCTCAGGGTGGACCAAAAAAAATCTTTTAAACATACACTAAACAGAATGAAGATGTGTGTAAACAAGCAGAGTACAATCAGTGAGTGCTGCAACTGGTAATCAGGTAAAATAAGCAATCTGTACCTCGCAAAGCAAGAATTTGTAATTTTCATGGTGGGCCGTACATTTTTTATGAATGCTAAACTGTGTTTTGTAAATCACACTGATTTAGAAGGTAGTTTCCACAGCTTTCAAGTGTTGACCTCATTTAGCTACATTCTAGTTTACATTACTTTAATGGGTTTAAAGGACATGCCCTTTCATATCAACATAGTGCTTCTATTCAATCCAAGATTTACAAACACTCCCCCTCCCCACCTCACACAAAATACAGGAATATAAGACTATTTCCAGTGAAGCTACTATTTTTAAATATGGCAATAAATTGAAGTTTTTGTTGAATATGCAACCAAAGGAACCTTTACCAGTAAAAAAAATTATTTGACAATATATAGGAGTAGAAGTAGGCCCATTTTGATTTTTAAAACCAAATATGAATATGTGTAATATTATTTACAAAAATGCATTTATCCACAATACCTTCTCATCACAGCCGCCAGAGGAATGGTGAGCTCTGAAAAAACAAAGAATGAAAAGGAGTTAGTTTTGCAACATATCTGACACTAAACTTCAATACAACATTACATGCCATAAAGAATGTGGTACCAAAGTCCATCACTTTGCTAAGGTGCCTGATAATTGTTCTTCACATCATATTCGGTTGACACAATTAATGCATTTAAAGGAATGAGATTGTGACATAATGCAAGATTACATTTCTCAGTCAGACACTGAACTTGTAACATTCCGATTCAAAAATCAATGCCTTGAAAAGGCAGAGGACAATCCTATGTTATACCAGCACCAAGAAAACTGGCTGATACTGATTTGACATGTTTCAGTTGAGATAGCAAAGAAACTAAAATTTAACCCAACTAGGTGTACACAGGACTGTGCTCAAGCTGTTCCCTGAGGATACAACTGACACAAATGTTAACCAGTGGTGGAAGATACTTCAGTCTGCCCGAACCATTGGTCTTTCAGTGTAAGGTGATGTCTGCAAGTGAATGCCACCAGCACATCTCAAGGAGCAGGATTACATGCTGAGGGATGAAGTGAAGCTTGGGACACCACCAGAGGTGGTGGGCTTCTTTAAAGACTGAACACTGAATAGCTGGCCTTATGCAACCACCTCTCCTACTGATATTTGTGGATGAGGCATTAGTGACTGGTTATATAAGTGGATGTATTTAACTGATTGGTACAATGAATAAAGATAATGTTTCAATTGTATGACTGCATAAAAAAAAGGATTTTCTGAAGTATTTGTTGAACTCTGGTCAAAAAATATTCCAGCACTTTAGATACCAGCATGAACTCTAAACCCAAGAGCATTTTTAACTCCTTTTACTTCCAACCCAGACCTTTGGTTGCAGACCAACTATTAATATTGAACTCCAAGCAAATAACAATTTGCTGGAGCAATCCAGTAAGTCAAACAGCATCAGTAAGAGAAAAATAATTGTCGATGTTTCGGGCCATAACCAGTCATCATGTCCTCCACTAATGTTTCACTACTTGTCAGCATAAGATATCAAACCTAAACCATGTCAAGGAATATAGCAACAGAGGACTCTGGAAGAATTCTCCAAACTCACCAATGTTCCCAGTTATACACACACACCCCTTCTGATTTTGTAGATCCATAATCAATGGATAACAAGGGATTAGTGTACAGTATTAGGATTCCTAAAAGACATTCAAAGAGTTACCACATAAAAAAAGCTAATGCTCAAGAGTTTAAGGTATTAACTGTGTTAGCACAGATTTAAAAAGTTATCGCACAGAAGACTGCAAGTCAGAATAATTGAGGATTTTTTTTGGATTGAAATACCATCTGGCAAGAGGGATACTTTTTAAAAGTGTGATCATAAGATTTCCTGCTCTGTTAAGAGTGAAGAGCAAGGCTGGTAAGAGTAGAGAATCCTAAATGATGAGAGAGCATCTCTGGACAAGAAAGAGCCACGTGTCAGGTAGAAGGAGCCAGGATTAAGTCAACATCTTGAGTAAATGGGCAGGACCTCACTTAAGAGAAATCAAAAGAGCAAAAGGGATCACAAAATAGATTTGTCAGGGAAAATCCAAAGAGAACTCATGCCCAAGGGTTATATATATTTTGGGAAGAAGGTTTTTTTTGGCAAGGCCTGTATTTATTACCAATCTCCAAATAATCTTGGGAAATGCCAACACGTCCAACCTTAAACTTTTGCTGTCCTTCTGGTGAAGGTCCTCCCACTGTATGGTAAGGGAGGGGCTATAGGATTGAACCCAGTAATAGTTGAGAAATGGTGTTAAATTTGCAAAATTAGGATGGTGCACATCTTGGAAGTAGAACCTGTAACTGCTAGCACCCACATGTTCTTGCTGGGAGGGGTTGCGATCTTGGGAGATGCTGTTAGAGATGTCCAAGTAAATGACTTTAAGTGTATTTTTATAGATGTACACATTGCAAACATTGTACAATAGTAATCAAACGGAGGTAAACGTTAGGGTACAAATTGGGAGTGCTGTTTTAGATGGAATTTAAAAAAAGCAACTTATCTAATAACATGGGAAGGAAACAAAGATTGCATGCGAGGGCAGCAATGAAGGACCCAATTGACATACTGGTCTTTATTGCTAGATTTGAGGAGGTTAAAATCAAGTATGGTTCGAATTATACAGTTTATTGGTAGAGCTGTTATGTACTTTGAATAATGTGAACAATTTTGGTCATTTTAGTAAGATATCCTAATAAGGGGGGCAGTACAGAACTTCACAGCTAATTGTTGGGATGAGAGGGTCATCTTATCACTAGTTCCTAAGAGAGTAACAGAAGGTGGATCAATTTTTGCATTTTGGAAGAATTCAGGATTAAATGTAACTGCAAGAGTCAAACCTGGGATAGATCAACAACACTGTATTGAAGAATGGTGGGGGAAGACTAAATGGATCCTATTTTCTTGTGTTATGAGGTAATTGCAAAATGAGTGTGCGAGTCATAATTTCCAACTATTGATAGACGCATTGTGCCTCAACACTGTGATAAGTAATCAGGAAACTGTTAATATGTGTAATGCAATAAACAGGAAACAGACCATGGACAAACCTTCCTATGACTTAAGCTGGGCTCTGATGCAGCATTTTAAAGACTCAACAGTGACTAGGATGCACTATTTCAGATCATCTCATATACTGTAGAAACCTATTTCTGCCTTCTGGGTCTTCCTAAACTGATGTAACCCAAGAGGCAAGAATTTATTTCAATTAAAAAATATATATTTATAGCACAGTAGAAGCAGATTCCAGCCATTTGCACCCATGCCACTTAATTACACCCCATACATTTCAAAGAGTGAGAGAAATCGGAGCATCCGGGGCAGACTCCTGAGAAACAGTGCCAGATTGGAACCAGGGTCACTGGAACTACAACATCATCATTACACTAACCATTCAACTTGGGTACAAAAAAAAATCAGCTTCTTGAAAGGATAAACAAGCCATAAAACAGGAGAGAGAAAAATAATCAGAAGAAAAGCAACTGATTTTTCCAATCTTCTCTAATATTCCCAATCTGACAATCAACTGACCGCACTGAGTATGGGTGAACTGGTCTGCGAGCTAGATCAATGTTCTCTCACTGTTAACTCTGCTTCTCACTCCATGGACACTGTCCTATAAACTGAATATATTCAGAATTCAAAAGGCAGAGAAGGCATTTGTTCCTTAAATTATTTGTACAACTTATTTGCTCAATGCTACAGGTTAACCTCAAATACATCTAATACCTTGTCAGAAAGATTTTCCTGCACCTTGACCACCTCTCTCATTTGCTGCACTTATTCTTCCTCGCATTCTGGGGGTCTAAATGCTTTTCTGCAACTTCTGCCAATATCCACCCATTCCCCAAGTCGCCATTCTTCTAACCAGTGCTTTAAAAAGCATATTATTTGCATCCCACATTCATCGGAAGCTGATGAAGTCCTATATTTATCTGGATTCTTCTTTAAGACCTACTTTTTTCCAGTTTAATGTTTATAATACTAGCTTCTTTAGATTGCAAAGACAAAACATAAGATAACCAGTTAAAATAGACAAATACTTTCCCTATTCAAGTATAATCTTAGCTTCACCAATTCTTCAAAGCTTCTGACCACTTGTTTCTATAAAGACTTGATTACAAATCTCATCAGAATCTTCAATTTTCATTCCAGCAAGGTACGAATATTGATGTTCAAGGCACAAAAAGTTTTCCCAGACACAAATGGCCAGAGAAAAAATATCTACCACAGTGCACTTCTCCCTGCTCCCTCCTTGCTTTTCTATTTGCTGATTGATCCATTAAAATACTGTTTTTCTATATCTTCAATGTCCATTTTCTCAGCTACAACTTCCTCAACTTTGTCTTCACTTTTTCCTTGACATTTTATTGTGAATTCTTTTTTATCCAGCTTTTCTGAAATCCTTGCTTATCTTTTCATCACTTTTCAACAACTATAACCCAAAACATTAAACTGCATCAGACTATATATATATGATAAAAATTTGTTGGAAAATTGACTGGTGAATTAAAATATAAACCTTGTTCTTATAGAATATAACTGAAAAATTAAGTAAAATTCAGGAAAGACAAATAGATTACAGAATAACTCAGCCACTCACTGCAGTTTGAAAGGTGATAAATGGGTTTTCTCACTCATGCAGTCTGATCTGTGAAGTTCTCCAATGAATACCATCCCAAAATCTGCAAGAAGTGACATGCATCGCAGAATCAACTGGTTCAGACACACAATGTACTCTTGCTTTATCACTTGAGCATTTTGCAAACATGCCAAGCCATTCCACCAGAAGACCAAGACAAAAACTGCCAAATTTGTCAGAAAGTCAATTATTTAAAAAAAATATAAACACAGCCACTGCGTTCCAGGAAATTAATCCCAAAACACATTCTAGGTAAAAAGATCAAAATGGAAATGAATGACTCATTCCCGTTCCGAAATTTGACCTGCAGCACCCCTCGACAATATTGCGGACTACATGCAGTCTAAACTGAATTGCAGGCGGTCAGCAATAACGGACTAATGAATAGCACGTATTTGTAAGTCCCGCCTCTTTACTTATCGCACTTATGGTGGAAAAAAAGTAAATTCTATGTAAAAAGCATAAATAAGAGCTCTGTTCACAAATTGTTGCCATCAGTAGCAACTACAAAATTAAAATAAGCACAATATAAATGAGATAGCTTAGAAGGCTACAGTATACAATAAACCAAAATATAAATTCCAACTTTTTATTTACAAATCAACATTTTATGCCACAAAATAATGAAAACACTTATATTTCATCTCAAAACAGGCCATGCTTTCTTCAGATATCTATCTATATGGCATAAATTAGGCAAAACCAAAACAATGCAAAACCAAAATCTGATCAAATCTCTTGAAAATTCTACCACTCAAATTCTCTGCTTAGGTAAATTTTAGGTTAGTAAATGTTAGGTATAGATTGGTTCAATATAATTTTTGTTTGCTTCCGTTATACTCAACTCCTCAAAAAAAATTTTTTAATTGAACCCAACATTATCAGATTTATGCTTTAGATGTGGTCAGGAAGTCAGTTCCTTTTTGCATTCTACTTGGAAGTGTCCGAGCGTAAAACCTTTTAGGTTTGAGTTAGTGAACTTTTTGAAAATAATTAGGGTTAAACTCCCACGGGATCTGATATTATTTTTGTTCTGTAATATTGAAGCGATTTGACCTATTTTGCGGTTAACTATGTATCAAAATGAATTTATACAAGTCGTTTTAGCTGTTCCTAGGAAGTGCATTGTCATTTCTTGGAGATCAGATGCAGATTTAGGGATGGAGAGACAGCATACTGAACTAAGTAGCTGTTTTCCACTTGAGAAGACACTTTTTATGTAAATTATGTTTTTTTTTTTAAATATGGAGCCCATATTTGCAATACGTTGCTTGAGGGACTCTCTGAAAGCTTGTCCTGTTGGTAATCCCCAGCTCCATCATTAGTATTGAGATTTTATGTTTTATTGACCATTCTCACAATGAGACATTTTAATGCACTCGTACTGTCAAGAAAAATACTGTAGGTATTTGCCCTCCCAGGTCTATGTAGTTTCAAAAGCCTTCACCATCTAGCATGTTTACATTGCAATTCAGCTGATCATATCTCCTGACTTGTAAATAAACAAAATGAACAAAATAAAATGGTGTTAACATGCTATACAGGAATTTAGCCCTTGTTTCTGGGAGAGTTAATGCCAACATTTAAATAAATATTTTTAATCCAATATTTTCTTGTATCCTACCTCTGTTTAACTAGAATTTATCTCATTTAAATTATATCAACATTTTATACCAGTTTGGCCTTCGTAACATCTCAGAACATCTTTCACAATAGTCACAGGCAATTCACCTAAATTAATTCTGCAGAACAAATCTCAACCAGTCTGATTGAAACTGGGATCCCAGTCAAACGTCACTTGGTTTCAGTATGTTTCCTCTAAAAGGCCAGTGCAAAAAGAAATCTGGCAAATATGCAAGTGGTTCTATGCTTAACTGATGAGAAATGCATTTAAACACATTGGAGAGAGCCAGCTGGAAAAGAGGTGACATTTAACAGCTTTTCCAGCCAGGTTTTACAGGAACAACTTTCTAATCAACACTCAGCAGGAGAATGTCTGCACAAGCTACTTTTCCGTACAGCGGTCCTCACTCAATTAGGCTTGTTCAAATTGCCTTTCAAAATAAGGTTAACCCGACAATTTATTTGGTTAAAGACCCTAGGATCGGGCTATTTGAAAAGGTCCAAACTGGGCAAGCCCAGTCAAAATCCACCCGGGTCTCAGACCTGCCTTGGAGGTGGTCTGGGAACCTGGTAAAACTTACCGGGGTGTTCTCCTCCAGCGATTTGAAAGGGCAAATGGCTCACCCAGTTAAACTGGCGATGTCAGCGCTTGTGTGCATGCTGGCTCAATGTGGGTTCATTGGCCGTCTTTCTTACCCATAATCTCCCATGCTGCTGGAACCACTCTGGTACTGGCAGAGTGCTTCCAGTTGTGTGGGGGATTATGAGTAACACTCTTGCTGCAAACCGGAGTGGCATGTCACAGCAGAACCCCCCAGCCCTTTCCTGGCACCAACCACATTCATTTTAGCACCCTCTCCCCCATTATTTTTGGGCAGGTTTTGAGGTGATTTTTGTGCCTGAATGGGGTTTAAATTATTTGGGCATCTGCCAACACTCTGGTTAACCCACAAAGAATCGGCAGTGTCAAAGGGGCTAAAGTAAGGGTATTTAAAGAGTCCACTCAGGTTTGTACAACTACATCCCTGGCAAATGAACTGGCTCTTCTGCATCCTGGAGTCCACTCATTCCTTGGCAATAACTCAGATTGGCTGGAAAATTGTTATTCACTTTGTAGCAACCCTTTAATGGTTGCTCCCAAGTTTAGAGCCAAAAAGAAACATGACGGCAAAAAGAAATTGACTGCTAGCTATGAAACAAAAATCGCATAACAGGAGGAAACCCAATGGTATACTATCTTGAACAGGCATTATTGGATTTTATGTGTGAAACACAAAATCTGCAGGTTCTATAATTGTAGTAAAAACACAAACACTGGAACTCAGCAGCCTCAGTGTCCAAAGGGGGTAAAGGTATTAAAAAAAAAGAAAAATAGACTATTCACAATACAAATATCCTTCACTCTCTTCCCATCCTTAGTTCTGTATCCATGCATTCCTAGCACTGTACATTGTTAAATACATTTCTATTCACACCATTGCCACCACTGTGTCACCTTGTCATTACTTCTGGGCAAAGGAGTTAAGGGTTATGGGGATAAGGCTGGAAAGGGCTACTGATAGTAGTGATCAGCCATGATCTGTAAAATGGCGGTGCTGGCTCGACGGGCCGAAGGGCCTACTCCAGCTCCTATTGTCTCCATCGCTCTGTTGTTTGAGGGGCTGCTCCTCGGTTTCAGCCCCTCAAAGCTTGGTAATGGAAGGTCTCTGGACCATGGACCTTCCCCACAGCACCCTCATGCTGGCTGTGTCAAGCCTCCAAGTCCCTCAGCAGCATTCCCTCACTGATAGATCCATGTGCTGAAAGACCAAGAGGTTTTGTGCAGAGTTTGTCTTTCACCGAGTTGATGATCTTCCACCAGTTCTGGATGCCTGACTCTGTGTGTCCCCAGGAATAGCCCATAAATCAGAGAGCCCTCTATCACGGCTGCTGGGGATGATGCGTGGCAAGGACTCTTGCATTCTTTCCACACATTTTTCACCAATCTGGATTCTGCAAAGAGGTGGGTGACTATCTCCATACCACTGCAGTCATCTTAGGGACAATGTGCATTGTGGGTGATGTTCCTGTTGTGCAAGAAGGATCTGTCCGGGAGGGCTTCTCTCACCACAGGCCAGGCCAAATGATTCTGCCAAATGACCAAATCCGCTCTGGGAATCACCCCACCGTCTCCATCGAGTCCTTGCGACTCAGTGCCTCCAGGATATTCTGTGGGGACTATTGTGCAACAATGGGGCCAGGTTCATCCTTCGCAGCAGCTGGGAGAGCTAGATCCTTAGCACATACCAGCCCTTGGTGCCCTTGTACTTTGGTTCCATGCACAGCCTGAAGCAGCCACACTAACAGGTGATTATCAAGATGAGGGCCATTCTCTGATGACTTGGACATAGTGATCCATCAGTTTCTTTCCATCTTTGATCTCCTTATTAACTGGAAGACTGCTCTGGTGACCACCAGGGTGAAGGATGGGCCCAGTACTGAGAGCACATTGCACCTGATGATTAGATTTTTCCCTGTTTTTGAGAAAGAGTATCATATCCATTCAGACCCAATTTCTGGTGGACTTTTGTGATCACTCCAACCATTCTTTGTGCAAGCCTTCAGGTAGTCAAATCTAACTGTGAAGAAGATGGTGGACTAGTCAGACCAGATTTGCCTTGCTCTTCCCTGGCGCCGGATGTAGACTCAAAATGGCTGCAGATGCTGATCAGTGTCTGAATAGAAGACGGCATCATCATCCACGTATATAGGGATACATGCCTTGTTACGTCACTCATCTTATGCCCTCATTCTTCCTGATGGATTTAGCAAAGGCTGTATGCAGCACACAAATAAGAATGAAGAGAGCAGGCAACCCTGCCCAATTCCAGACTTGATGGGAAAAGCTTTTGGTTTCCCACCCATTGGACTGTGCTACGGATGGCTGTTTAATCCAATTTCCAATTCCCTCCTCGAAGCCCATTTTGGAGAGCACAAGCACTTCTTCTGGTCTTGGTGATCGAGGGGTCACCATGCACATTCACCCCATGAACACTCACCCTAAACCCATCTTCAAAATATGAGTAAAAAGGCAGGCAAACACAGGACTAAAAAGACTGAGAATGAAGTGCAGGCCAACAGAGAAAAGGAGATAATTGGACATGAATAGGAGGGCAGGAAAGGTAAGAATTGAATGGGGAGGGGGTGACTCTATAAATGCAGAGCTAGAGGAAAGAAGATAGAGGGAAAGGGAGAGAGAGAGACAAAAGGCACTTTCAAGCAGGGAAAACACCAATCTGTAAAGGTGTAGGTTCTTCGCCCTTACACCTAAAGAATAACCTTTCTGAATATGCCATGGCCGGCTGCGAGGCATCGACTCCAACCCTTCTCAGGGAAGGATTATTGGCAGAGCGCTCCACCACCTGACCTGAATGTACAGCCACAGCAAGCTGCTGGTTAGGGGTGGGTTGATGATGCTGTCAGCCCGCAATCCATCTCCCGGCTCACCCCTCTCCCTCCATGGCCCCCTCAAGGCAGGAGCGGTGGGCGGAAGCTATCAGCATGGGCCGGCGGGGGCACCAGCATGGGCTGTGGCAGCCTCACCAGGATCCTTCGGCTCAAAATGTGGCAGAGCTGTGGCTGTTTTCCATACCCATAATCCCCCGTGACTGTTCTGGGAAACAGAGTGGTTCCAGCAGTGTGGGGGGGAAGACGGCCATTGCTCTGCTGCTTATTTATGACAGGTGGCGCTATGGCACCAGTCGCCCCATCTCCATTGGATCCAGAGGACGCTACGATGCACCTCTTGATATGGAATGCTTTTAGAGGTGCTGTCTGAAATGTAAGTTTTAAGTTTTAAATCTGCTCATAGCTGGCCTCCAGGCAAAGGCCAGACATGAAATGGCCAAAAGACAGAGCGAGAGAAAAGGATAAGAGAGACGGGGAGGGGGTGGAGTATGGGGGAAGAAACATGCCCTTCCCGGTTTTCCCCAGCCTTTTTAATTCAGGCACCTGCCTGCTTTTTGCTCATACCTAGAAGAATGGCTCAGGCCAGAAATATTAGCTACACATCTTTGCTTCTTTACTTCCTATGGACACTGCTCGACCTGCTGAGTTCTTCCAGCAGTTTTGTGCTTTTATTGGATTTTATAATCTTTTAGCAGAACTTTTTTTAAAAACAAAACATGCTTGGGAAGCACAGAATGATATTTTGACATCTAAAAATGCACAAATTACTAAAGCTACAAATTCCAATTTCAGACCCTGAAAACCCCAATTTGGCTCTAATTATTGCATTTTTAGCGAGTCTCACACATGTTCTCAAATTAGATAAATGTTTCAAACAATTACAACAGAACAAAAGAGCTCCAAAAGATTATTCCCGTTTCATATATGGTGTTTATGATATGGTACAAAACATATCAAACAAATCCCTTAAACTAATGTAGTAATTAATGTAGACATTAATAAAGTGGTCAGTCAATATTGCAATCTATTGGTTGCCATTTTCTTTAAACAGTATGGAAATTTCTTCCTATAAAATGCAAACTATAATAGGTCTAAATGTATAAATATACACCATCAACTGCTTAAGCACTTACTGAGTGTGCAAAGAAAAAAGGTGAATTAAATAAACATTGATGTTTAAAATCTTCTTGCAGAACAACTCCGATAGACAAGGAAGATTGATCCTAAAAAAAACCTTTGTTGAAATACAAACTACATTTCTCACTTGCACAACAGGAAGGCACATTTTAGACTTTTAATTACAAAACTAAGTCTACTTTGTCAGCTTATTTTTTTTAAAATTGTAAAACATTGAACAGATTTCATTTTTAGAATTTTAAAATATGTAGCTTCTTGAACATTCCTTTTATTTTATTTAGCCACACAAAAGATCGTGTCAAAGTTCAAGAATTTCTTTCTCAATACTCTTTGGCAATCATTCAACATTGCATGAAAATGGACCAACCCTTCCTGAAAATTGTGTGCTATCAAATCACCAGGCTTGCAATTTAAACAAATAATATCAAAATTTGAGCCACACAAAAAACTTGTACACCATGAATAATTAAAATTAAACTCCAAAATAGATGGAATGCCTTTCTTTAGAGAACGTCCAGTATTCAAACTGTTCAAATCCCCAAAGACTTCGCATCCCTTCAAGAAGTCAAACTTTTATAGGATTTTGGAATGGATCAAATAAACTTTCAAAACCATGCTTAATCGCCATTTCTTTTTTAAAAGTGTGGCTTCCCCATTCTAAGGCTCTCATATAATCCAAAACAGGTGAATGCAGAAGTGTTGTGAGGTGGGGCAGTTTAGAATATAAATCACATGTTTAGGGAGGATGTAAAAAAAGGTAAACCACAGACTTCTGTGGAAAAAAAAATAAAATGCAAGTTAATTTTCTTACTATTTTGAAACTGGAAATTACATCTGCCTCAAGTCCAAGTTCCAAATCTCAATTTAATTATCTTTTGAAAAATACTGGAAAAAAAGAAGGGAAATCTTTCAGATTAATGAAACCAGTTCTAGAGTATTTTTCTGTCAAAACCTTTTGCCTCTTTGTGGACCACCCAAGATCCTTTGCATTTTCAGCAATTCAATTTCATTTTAATCGGTCTACAGTTAATTTTGTTTTCTTTGCTTGAACATGAAAGAAAGCAGCATTAAAACACCCCTTTCTGGCATGCTCCAAATGCTTTAACCTGCTACCAATCTAAAAAGATCATCAACAATATTAAACTGAAGAGCAAAATGGCCATTTAGAGTTCTGTCCAAAACGCTCACACAGAGTGCTGGCAAGCACCTGAAAGTTTGTGAACTGATCCACCATTCAGATTTAGGGTCTTCAGTGATCAGTCAAAATAAAGGATCTAATTTAAATTGTTAATTTCAGAACTATTAAAAGTGTCCATTCGCTTCATTTCAAAACAATTCTTTTTCCAGCAAAAATAGATACACCCTTAGTTCCTTTATCAATGTAGCTTGGATATATCACTGGTTGTCACCCCAACTTTTTACTTGACCATACCTTTGTAAAAACAGGGAGAATGAAAACAATGGCTTTTCACATACAAATTCTACCTCCTACGTCCAGCTTGTACATCTCCTTCAATATCATATTTGGATCTGTGACGAGTTGTATGTATGGGAAAAAAATACAAACTTTTTCCTCTTAAAAATCAATAAACTTTATTGAACTTGTGACATGGAGATTATCAGGACAAATTTTAAACCTACCCCATGCGTTACAGCTCCACAACAATGGAAAGAGCCTCCAGTTTTAACACTGCCTCTCTCCTCTCCCCAGCCCTTAACAGATTGGAGGGGAAAAGCAACAAATTGAACTACAGCAGCAAAAAAATAAAAGGACCCACATTGCATATTGGCTAACTTCGTGCAAGTATACAATATTTGGCAACTCTACTGAGACCCAAATGCAGTGATGGAAAAAACCATTAGCTGGAGTCAGACTCAAGGGAGATCAACTGTAGAATAGCTGTTTATTTTTAGTGTTATCACAAAACTCAAGCAGCTAGCTTTCATAGAAATTTCTAGAAGTACCTGCCATGAGAGTAAATTTTGATAAGGCAGTAAAAGTGAGAATTGAGCTTTCAAATGTATATATTAGATAATTTTATCAAACAATGAAGTAATGAAACACGTTGCAAAGAACAATCTCTCATTTAACAGGTAATATTTAGGTAACAGCAGTATTTTAAAAAAATCTGCTTCCCAGCTCTACAAATCATTCACCTTTGAAAAGAATCTTGGCATGTTCATTTTGAATTAGCTACATGCTACAAATTACAATTTTAACATGAAATTGATTGAATATTATTGTTTAATGTATTTGCCGCATACAACTGCTAATATTTTAATGGACTATTTTGTAGGATGATAATTCTGGGGAAAAAAATTGTCTTGTCATTTGCCATACACAATAAATAATAGTTACAGTTCTGTAGACATCAACAGAAGAAATTTTTTTTTAAGAATTTTTCTATCGGAGATAACAATTACATGTTAAATTTAGTTTCTGAAATGTTTTACTCCAGCATTCAGAAATATCATCACTCACTGAGTTCTCTAATGAATATGTTTCTCACTGCATTCAAGTGATTCAAATTATCAACAAATTGAGAAATTCAGTGTTGCATTTTCAAAAAGATAGAAATTTAATTTTTTAAGCTATATGAAATTTAGCTTGTATCAGTAATTCTTGCAGTTACATTCTCTTCAGTAAGATGTTCTATTTTTGCAATAATTATTTGCGTGAAATCAGAGAAAATTTATTACCTCCATAAATGGAAATTATTTAATTTCTACCTACATTGACAGCCTCTTGTAAGATAACTGGTCTGTAACACTAAGATGGTTTGTTACCCAGAAGTGGTAGAAGTCATCTCCAATCTGCATCAACTGTGACCCTGCTCAAAGTGATCCTTGTGGAGGGGGCATTGAAAGGGTGGAAAAATAAACACCATCATGCAAAGGGAGGTTTGACTCAAATTGCCCATCTGTCTATAATAGTTACCTGCTCAAATATTAGGATGGACATAATCCTATACAAAAGGCTATTAATAGCCAAATATTAAACCAAAGGTGGAGTAGCAAATCTGATGAAATATTATGGTAATTTTTTTAAAATAAATCTCAAAATTGTTTTCTACATTAATGGCTTCCACCCACTGTTGCTGTCATTACAACTGAAAACACAAAGTCACTTGGCTGTCAGTTCTGCAAGTTTGCATTTCACTTTTATCAGTTTGTTTTCTTCAAATATTACTTTGCACATAAAATCAGAATTTTACAAAACTAAAATGTCCATGTTATAGAAGTATGGTGCAATACCCACTCAAAGGTGCAGGCAGCATGTGGTTGTGTTATTTAAGCATTAAATTTTCAATTGAATTATTTAAAACAAACAACTGAGCACTCAAAATCAGTTGCCAATCCCATAAATATAAAACTACTCAGTTAATGGTTCCCAGGTGAAAACAATTTCTATTATGTAGATGTTAAATACCTTTTAAATACTTAATTCTCTATCCATATCCCATCAAACAGATGTTTCCTGTATTCAAACGTCACTTTAGTAGTTCGCCAAAACTGAACTACTGTTTATTCTCCATTGCAAATAGCTACAAATCATTAAAAGGTAAAATAAAATGCCTTAAATGAAGTTTGTGGGACAAAATCAATTTAGATAACCGTAGTTAAAGTACATAGACAAGGAATTTACCCTTATTAAAATAATTAGTTCTCATAGTCCCACCCGTGGAATTTTGTTTTAAAAAAGATAAGCCATATCACATTCTACAGTTTTAAGTTACCGACTTCAATCCCTGTGTAGCATTACTATAGCATTTAGAGTCTGCTTGCAAATTAATTCAGCTACCATTTGCTTTACAAGCAGCACATTTTGAGTAATTGAGGGAATCAAAGCAGCTACCAAATAGGGGAGCAAAGAAAACTTTAATAATGCATTGCAATGTCCTATTCAAGATTATTAACTGAAATGGAATACAAGCTACAAAAACAAATTTTCAAACTGACCTCATGTTTATCTTGACTTTTTATTCTTTCCTCCCCAGGTCCCCTTCAGAGTTACTTTATTGGGAATCTGTCCAACTAGCCAATAACCTTCCAGCAACACAGCAGGATTCTCATGGCAAAGAACAGCTGACTAGTTTCTACAAGTGGTAAACGGCATATTTAAAACTGGAATTCAGCCAATTTCAAGGCTCACTCTTTTCCAGCTACTCTCATACAAGTAATCAGGAAAGTCTAAAACTACCTGAAAACTACAGACAGACATTTAAAAAACACTGCAGAGAAAAAAAAAATCCCCATTTCTTCCCAAGGTTAATCCATTTTCATTTCACCTTCCTATTCCACATCAGCTTGGCGCACTGAGTGCAGTCCTTGATCAGCATGTTGCCCTTTCCATTTTAGAAGTGAACAGCCCATGCATCCTACATTTCAGGATGTATAATGTAGTATTCAACCAGCTTGTGAAGTTACACCTGCCCATTCAATCATATTACCCACTGTATACTTGGTCTTTTTTCTGACTGCAAAATTTGTCTTTCAGCATTTATTAAATACATCATGCGTGTAACCATTACTCAAAATATTTCAATTATTACATCTCCTTTATTCCTTTCAAGTGGTTAATGAAAGCCTCAAGAGAGACAATTCTTCAAATCATCATTTTAACTCACCTTCAGTTTTCTTTTATAACATTTAATCCATCAGAAATAAGGCCAGATTCTCAGCACCTGGTGTGGTTTGATTATTTTTTTATATAAACAGTTGGGATAAAAATTTAAATTCTTCCAAAACTTAATTCACTTAAAAAACATTCAACTAATGTAATTTAACTAAAACTAAATTATTGTAAAAACAAAAATAAAGCAAACCACTTTACCTCATTTGCCTTTGCAATGAAAATGAGCCTGGAACAATGCTGAGGCGTTGGGTGTGAAGTGTATCCTGTCTGTCAACTCTACTTATTTTAGAACATCCCTTGATTAGATGTGAAAGTTCAGAAGTTGAAGGTATGTTCTCAACAACGAGATGGCACTGCAACAAAGCTCCTCGCCTTTAATGTAGTCTTGACCTATACTCATTTTAATTGAATTCTGAATTTCCTTTACTGATTAAAAATGATCTTTGATCATATGCCTTGAATCAGAAGACCAAGTTCAAATACTGAAGAATCAAGCACAGGTTAACCCTTATGCACGAAGCTTACTCCTTATGACCAAAGGATCTGGGACTCCATGTCCCTCTACAACTAGATCCTTGATTTGCTCATCAGGAGAGCCCAGCAACATCATCCCTCCTTTGATGACCATCCACACAGGGTACCCCAAGACAACAGGCTTCGCCCCTTAATCTACCCCCAGCACAATCCTAACTACATAGCCAAGTACACACCAATTCAACGTACAAATTCACTGACAACACCAGTCTTGTTAACAGAATAACTGGAAACAATGTCAGAATATAGAATCAAGACTGAGAATTTGGTCGGATGGTGCCAGAACAATCTTGCTCTCAATATCCAAGGCCTTATTTTGGATTTTAGGAAGGAGAGCCCAGGTGACCAAACACCTGTCAGCATTGACAGGATGGAGGTGGAGAGGGTTTGAACATTCCAGAAACAGAGTCTTATTTCAGAAGACTCTACTGCAGTCGGCACATCAAGGCATCGATGAAGATGACACACCAACACCTCCAGTTTCTAAAGGATCGCAGATTGGGTAGCATGTCATCAAATATTCCATCAAATTTCTACAGATACACTGTAAACAATGTACTGGTTAGTTGCATGAGTCTCCAAGATAAACACACGGGTACCTCTCTCCAATCAATGTGAGGCACGAGCTCAAGAAGGCAGCCAACATCATAAAAGACCCCCAGAAAAACCCTGGACACAACCTCCTCTCACTGGCTCCTTCTGGTAGAAGGTACAAAAGCCTGAAGACCAGCATCTCTTGGTTCAAGAACAACTTCATTCCAACAGCTACAATGCTCTTGAACCTTCCTTGTTATATACCACTCAGGCTTCTGATACCACAAAATGATGGTCTGCACTATTGTAGTCACATTTTTACATTAGGATAAATGATTTTTTTTTAAATTATTGTCTCTAATTCAATCCTGTACGTTATTTTGTGATTTTCTTTTAGTTGCTCTTTTTTTCCCCCTGGTGTGTGCATGTGGCAAAAAAAAAAGTACTATGCATATGTCAATATACTAATTTTCATTAGATGGTGAAAAATGCAAAATTCATTTCATAATATAGGAACCAGATGACAAGGCAGATCAACTCAGTTGGAGAAAAAGAGCACAAACTTCTAGCTCTCTCTCTTTCCGATTCCCTGCCTCCTTTCCTCCTGATCTGCATTCAGTCACACTCCCCTACCAATACTCAACTATCCTCTCCTGTCCTATCCAGAATACAGATTTATTGTCAGAGTACATACATGACATCACATACCACCCTTAGATTCTTTTTCTTATGGGCAAGGCAGAATCATCACTTATTTGTAGTCCAATTATCACATTTTCTCTGTAGGTCTGTGCTCCTCCCCTTGTCCTTTCTTTCCTTCTCCCCAGCCTTTTAATTCAGATCCCTGCCTACTTTTTACTTGAAGGGCTCAGGCCCAAAATATTGGTTATACATTTTTACCACCTGTGGACGCTGCGAGACCTGCTGAGTTCTTCTAGCATTTGTATTTTCTCAAAAACATTAATCGTCAACTTTGGTGAGAATCCCAGAGACAGGATTGCTTTGATTACATCATTTTGCTCTACTTAAATTATGACAGTGGAAAAGAACAACAATGTGAATTGCTTCAGCCAGGAGGATAAATTTACTGTGTTAGAAACTGCTGCGCAAAATTTTGAAAAATCCTATGTCATAAAATAGTAACGCTCCAGGAGGCTGATTTAATCTGCATGTGTAGCTATTTAAAAGTGCTATTCAATTAACTTCTAGCCCTACTATTTCCCCATAGCTTCCTTTTCCCCTTTTGAATGTCACCACTGAAATCAGCTCCTGCTTCTTTCAGATAAGAAATTTGCACAACAATATCTCATTTAAGAACAACTTCTTGCCATGTTGCTTTCGGTTAACTTGCCAGCTAGCTGCAATTTTCATCTGGTTATTAAGTCTTCTGCATTAAAAAGCCATTTTCCAGAATAGTACCTTTCCCCATATGCAGAATTCTGTTAACTGAAATGCTACATTAAGCGAAATTTTTGTGGCCATGATGTCACAAGTTGAAAAAAAATCATCTCCCAACTTGCCCACGTGGGGCTCTGATGCTCTGTTGGTACCAAGCTTTTCAGATATGGGGAAACGTACTGTATTGAGTTGATCAGCCCATTCACCAATTCTGAACATCCCACTGAACTTCCTCCAAGAAGGAGAAGACCCTAACAACACTAACTTTTCCTCTTAATCATATATGAGCAAGCGTCTCTGTACTCCCTGAAGCTTTGACACATTTTGTCCAGAACCAATGACGTGTTCCAAATGACGGCCAAATGATATTAGTTTCGCGGAACTTTAGTGCAAAGCTATTGCAGTGTCAGTGACCCAAGCTCAAATTCAGCGCTATCAGGAGTTTGTGTATTATCCCTGTGCGCATATGGGTTTCCTCTGAGGGCCCAGATTTATTCCCACCCTCCTACAACTTACAGGGTTACCAGGTTAATTGGTGTATTTAGGCAGTATGGGCTCAAACGGCCTGTAACCATTCTGTATACCTAAAAAAAACCTCCAGACTTTGTGTTCATTGCCTCTATGAAAGTCTTTAATCCCATAAATGATCTTCGCAACTGTTCATCCATTTTGAAGTTATGCATTCATGCACTTACAGGCCTCTCTCACGGTCTTTCCCTACCCCATGGCATGTCCTGTTAATAATGGATTTTTTACTTAATTTTGCCTCCTTCATTCTTCTTATCAGAAAGCACACATTGTTATTTAGAACAAAAAAAATAAAGTCCAAAGGGCTTTGCTTACAACATGGAACCGCGATCTTGCGGTTTGGTGACTGTCACTACCTTCATGCTCTTCTGTTTTATCATTAGGGATGGAAAAACCCTCAAATTTTAGAGTACTATTAAGAGTGCAAGGTATAATGTTCAAAACATCTTTACCAAATAAATGCTTGTCTGTAAACATTTTTAAATAAATGAAATATAAACAACTCTCATTAGCCAATCTTAACACTTTTCTCCACTCTCAAAAAAAAAATAGAGATATGAATTATTGGAAAAAGAAATTGAGCAATTCATGCAATGTTCTACCTTGGAACCCCTCCACATTGAGCAGAGAAGACAAATTGTCTCTGTTCTCAACTTTTTTTTAAAAAAAGGTAATTCATCATATTAAACCACCATATGGAATAATTTCACAACAATCATCTCAGTTGAAAAGCTGACCACTGGTTGACGAGGATTCATGGTATGCAACAGGATAATGCCTGCATTAACAGGATTAGGTTTAAAGGATTCAAGGCATATTCCCCATCTACATTCTTTTTCCAACTTACTTCCCCAGGGAAAGTTTCAAGATCCCTGCACAGGCCTTGATCTTGTTCTGTGCCTCCAGATGAGTCATTCCTTCAGTATTTTCACCATCAATGGATATCACGGTGTCGCCGACCCCAATATTCGCTTGGTCTGCCTTACCACCTGGTGTGACCTGCAGCAAAATAATCATTTTGCTGTTTAGTACAACTTGGAACTTTTAAATGTATTATTCAATGTAATTACACACATGACCAAATACACTTTTCAAAAGCTTCAAGTACATGCCTGTACAACTTTAGAATTCCTTAGACTTCAGAAATTTATTAAATGCAAATATTTTCTGATTGATCTATATATTGACTAAAAAGTGAAAAATCCTGGTCTGTTTTATTTTTTGGTCAGCAGCGACAGGATCAAATTAGAGAAAATTCTGCAGTTAACTCGTGCTACAATAGGAAGTTGACCAGAAATGGATCCTCTAATGCCAACAGATTTAAGATGTAAGCTCATTAGATAACACACATCAGATAAGGAACATCAGAAGTTGACCACTCCACGATTGTACACAAAAGTCCAATGAAAGTCCCACCACAGAATGACCCTTGAACCCCATAATCAGAGTGGGCACAGAACAACCTGTGGCCAGAGTTTGGCTGGAATACATTGGGTAATTAACAAGATGAGGGCTTATTTAACCATGGTATAGAGTACTTCAAAAATGCAATTATACAGCTGGAAATGAAGATAGAAACAAGGCTACAATGCACAACATCAAGTTATTCTTTGGATGTCATAAAATAATCTTGGATCCTGGTTTTCCTCACCTCCAGCCCACAATCAGTGGAGGAGATGTTCTTACCAATCCTCACAACTCCATCAATACCAGAGCACCACAGGGCTACATTCTTAGCCCCCTGCTCAACTTGTTTTGCATCCATGACTGTAGGGCTTGGTACAATAATAACACCATCTACAAATTTGCTGACGATACCTTAGTAATAGTTTGTCTAAAATGGAGTGACGAGTCGGCATACAGGAGAGAGATTGAAAACTTGGCTGCTTGGCGTACTAACAGCAACACTGCACTCAACGGCACCAAAACCAAGGAGTTGGTTGGTGAACCTTTGGAGGGGAAAATCAGAGGTGTACAATCCAGTGATCGCTGGGAGCTCCGAGGTGTAGAGGGTGAGCAAATTTAAATCTCTGGGAGTCACTTATGCTGGAGGACTTTTCCTGGACCCAACAGGGATGTCATTGTGAAGAAAGCACATCAGCACTTCTACTTCCCCCAGGAGTTTTTGAAAGCTCGGAATGACATCAAAAACCGTGGCAAATTTCTACAGATATGCAGTGGAAAGTGTGCAGATCGGCTGCATCACAGCCTGGTATGGGGGCACCAATAGCTTTGAGTAGAAAGCCCTACAAAAGATAGTGGACAAAGCCCAGTACATTACAGAAAGGCAAAACTCTCTCCACTGTTGAGAAAATCTTCATGGAACGCTGCCGTTGGAGAGCAGCAGCAATCATCGAGTATCCACATCACCAAGGATATGATCTGTGGTCACTGTTGCCATTAGGAAAGTGGTATAGGTGCCACAAGACTTGTACCACCAGGCTGAGGAACAGTTACTACCCTCCACTATCAACTCAAACAAAGGCAGAGACGCATTTTGTACATTGGGTACACAATATTTATATTCTGTATTGCACAGCTTGTTTACGTTTAATTTTGTCTACATTCTGTTGTGTAAACATCTTTGAGTAGTTTTTTTTGCACTACTGATAAGTAGAATTTCTGGCTGGCTCCCAGGAAAAGGAATCTCTGGGTTGCAAATGAAGTCATGTATGTACATGGACAATAAATGTGAACTTTGAACTTTCACTGTATTCCAAATTGGTGAGACTTACTTTGGCAACAGGAGAAAAACACATGAAGTTGATGTGGAACTACCAAAAAATTCCTTTGAAATTTAGGATTTACAATATTTGACTGTATACAAAACCCATGGGCATATAAGACTCCCCTATTTCAGCAGGGAATATTAAGAATTTTTTTTTTTTTTTTAAAGCGTATTTACAGATAAGCATTTAATGTTATTGAAATATATAGCTACAGAATAGCAGAAAAACACGGACAGAACAAACAACTCTGACAACAGGAAAAGCCTTTTTAATAAGACTGCTGTAATTTACAAGAGAAAACTAAAGCAGCTTAGCTATTGCAGAAAACAGTTGATAAATACAAATGCCACTGTTGGTCCCCATGCTGGTACCGCTGGCTGCTCTCTCCCGGCGGCCCGCTGTCCGTCCCCGCATTGGTCCTCCTCTCTCCTGGTGACTCGGTGTCGGACCCTGCATTGGTACCGCTGCCTCTCTCTCACTCTCTGGGAGAGGGGGAGCGAGGCAATGGGACCAGAGTGGGGACCAACAGCAGGCTACTAGGAATGTCCCCTGATAGCCTGCCACCAGCCCCCAACAATAGCGGTTTTGCATACAAGACCCGGGGGATATATTTGATATATTTGAACCTCTTTTGGAGGAAAAAAGTGGGTCTTGTATGTCATCAAATATGACAATTGGTGCTGATAAAAAAAGATACTTTACACAAAGGAATGTAAAAATGTAGAACTGTAAGCGTTTATAGATAAGTTCAGTTATTTTTTAAAACAACAAGGTTTTTATTAATGATATTGATAAATGTCATAAAGGCTATGGAAGAAAAACAAGACAGAACCACCTCTCAAAGGGCTAAATGGTCTCTTTCTTCCCCAGAATGCAAAAGAATAGAATTATCCAACATTCTTTAAGTGTAACAAAGATCACATTTGAAAAGATGTCACGGGTTGCATCGACTGTAGAGATGTCATGACCTCTAGTAGCATGGAAAGTGCTTTCAAATCCAAATTATTTGTTTATTTGGTCCAGATATGGAACTAATGATCTTTCAAAGTTGTACTTGATTGAAGCCCAGTTGAATAAGATTAATATAAACATGCAAAAGTCACTGAACTAATAAGCATTTGAAGAGCTTTATTCATTAATATATCTGCCATGGAGTAATCCAAAAGAGGTAAACATGCAAATTCTTCTGTTTCATTACTTATGTAAATTCAGTCACCATGGACTTGTAGCATATCAAGCAAAGTAATTGGAGAGCACACCAAAGCGGATTGGAAGGAATTTCAAACCACAATTTGACTTGCTTGCATCAGAAAGTGGACTTGCCACAGATATCCCCCATCTTTTGTAATAGTCTGTGAATGCACACACAGAAGGTTCTGATTATGAGGGTTACCATCCAATTTTATCTGGATTTCATCGCCCACTTCCTGTAGATTATTATTTTCAGACATTACCTCACAATTATTTCCAAATACTTTAAAACCTCAATTCAGAACTTTTGGTAATACTTATACTGGTTAAGGGAGAAAGATAAAGACATGCAAAAACAGAGAGAATATAGGCACTTCTATAGTGGGGGGAAAAAAGCAAAGAGATATTCTCTGTCTTTAAATCACTTCACCTCCATAAAAGGTCCAAAGGTGGATTGACTGCTCAAACTCGCTCCATCTTCCATCCGCCTGGGGGGGGGGGGGGGGGGGAGGGAGATTCTGAGATGGAGTGGAGTCCCTCTACCTCCTCCATAAAAGGAGTGCTGTTGAATGCACCTCCAAAGGGAGTGGGGCTGATGATGACATTAGCCCACGTCCCGGGAGAGTGCATTTTTAAAAAGCCATATGGTTAATAGAGGCTATTACGTTGAGCAGGAAATCTGCTCGAGTCTCAAGACTGCTTGCACAGGTCTCCACTAGCGCTCTTACCTGCTCTTTAGTCATTATTTTTGAGTATAGACCACTCTTCCTTCTCAGCGTGCATGTTTGAGGTCACAGTGGCGGGCAACGCTACTGCACTTCAGCTCTGGAAGTTGCCAACTCAGCGCTGCAGAAAGGCAGCGCGGGATCCGCATGATAGGTCAACACCATAAAAGGTAATTTCGCTTTTTTAAAAAAAAACTCAAACCGACTAAGGGCTTATGATTACCATTAAATGTTTTATTACAATAATGGAGAAAGTTATCCGCCTACATATCATCTATCATCAACTCAGGCACTGGAGAAATCATGCAGTTCCCACAAAAAAAAATTAATACTCCTGAGGATTTGGGCTAATCTTTAGTCTTGACTACGTGAGGTTTCTCACCATATTTTTTTTTAATTTAGGGGGCAAGAATTCAGGCACAGTTGCCAAAGGTCTTCATTTAGAATCTGCTTCATTGATGCCTTCAATCACAGCTGCACCTCAGGAAACATTCTTCTCCGGCATATAATGACATCATTCATCATTTTCATTTCACTTCAAGTTGAAATGCAACTTGTATAAAACACTACAGACAAATTGAAACTATATAAACAAGTTCAAAAGCAGCAAAATAAAAATCAATGTTAATTAATGCCACAAAAAATGTTTTGAGAAAAAAAATGACATGAACACCATTCTGGCACAATTTAGAGTTGTGGCTTTGTCTGTACTACTGTATTTAGTTAAAGTTTCAGAAACTAACCTCTTTGCATCACAGAGGACTCAAATTCCCTTACCGGCTCAGGGTTCATCCAGTGTCAAGCCTCAACTGTTTCACATTACACCTCTATGCATTTAAATTCCATCTTTACTTGTAGAAAGGATGAGTGTTCAAGAGGTTTTTTTTATATAAATCAAATCAAAGCCATATGAAGAGATTTCAAATATTATCAAAAACAATCGAGGATCAATTTCTAGTCGTTTTTATTTTAACAAAGCTGCATTGAAATTAGCCTCAGTACCCTTATCATTGGATCTACATTCACAGTTGGAAGTTGGCAAAGAAATAATCACACAGCTGTACATTATTGAAAAAAAATGTGAACCATTATGACTCCAACCTAGACATAATTGGTTTTCAATGAAATAGCATATGGTTTTAAATATCCACAAGTAACTGTTCATGGGGTGAGCAAATTCTTTCAAGTAAAGTATTCTAACAGTTCCAGTTTTATTTTCAAGCTGAATGGATAACTTCATGATCTTTGTTTCTTAAATTTCCAAACAATATTCAACATTGGCATTTCTAGTGCTGATATTCATTTCAACCAGAGTTATGTCAAAAGCACAAAAAAAAATGGATCTAAGGAACTGTTCTCCCTCATTGTTGAAAATCAACAAGTGCTTTTTTTTTTAATTAACTGGAAGCATAAAAAATGACAGTATGTGAAACTTGTATGCTAGAATCACTTGGAACATTAGTTCCACAATGCAGGAGAAACTGCCGCCAGTCCCCACTGAAATTCAGTACAGTTCAAAAAGAGTTTAAAAATAGAAAACTAATTTTGACTGCAAAATAATTAACAACCCTGATCATTTCTTCCATTATTCATTATTCTCACTTTTCCCCCATGTGCATACATGTTTTAAAAAGTTACTACTTTTGATTCAGCCTATTTATTAGTTAAAAATCCAACTGTTTGGTCCAAAATACAGTGCATCATTCAGACACATCCAGCAGAATCTGGATCTTAAATAGGTTTTAACTCGATTGGCAACACTGTTGGCTCAGCCCCTATTCTAATAGGCATAAAGACAAAATCCAGCTTTTTTTTTAAAATCCAGAACTGATAAGACACAATTTTGACAATTTATTTTTCTGACGAGGTGTGAAACAGAAGCTTAACTGCCTCATTCAGAGGTAAAAATGTCATCGCATGCCTTGCCTTCTAGCCAATATTTAATTATCACGAAAAATGATCACCTGTGCATAATTGCATACAATTTAGGCAGGGTGAAAATTAACCCATTCTAACCATATGGCTGCATTCAAAGATACTAATTGGCTGCAAAAAAAAAGGTGCTTTGAGTGTCTCAAACACTAGGCATTTACAAACTAGGACTGCTCGGGACCTGTGTATCCTACCCGTGTAGTGGGCCCCTGCGGTCCTTTACACACTGGACCCTAAATTGCCTGGTTGAATGGCGACTGGGCAATTTAAGGGCACTCCTGCCCCTTTGATCACCGGAGACCCCACAGGGAATTCCCTGTGTTAGCCTCCAAAAGATAAGTGGCCGGGGTGGGCGCAGAATCAGACCAATGTCAGGGCTGGGGGGGGGGGGGGGGAGGAACGCGGAATCAGGGCAAGAAAGTGGTCAAGGCCTGGGCGGAATGAAGTTGGGGAAAGACCAATGGCCGTCCTTACCTATAATCCCCATGCTGCTGGAACCACTCCGGTAAGGAAGAGAGCTATTGCATACAAGTCCTGACGTTATTTTCTACCCAAGTAGCCATGACCGCTTACAGATTGACCAGCAGCAGCTACACGGCGCGTATACGTCTCCGCAATCCGCCTCAGAGGTGGATTGCCTAGCTGGGCAGTTTTTTAAAAAATTCTACCCACTAATTGGCCTGCCAAATTGGCAGGTCAAACTCATGTCATAATCCAATTTGTAAACCTTTACTGAAAAACTGAATACATAAGCAACATGCTGGAAGAAGCTACAAATGATATGCGCAATAACCCCAGGAATGGTTTTGCATTTGCTTCGGGGCTTGAGTCGCAATTATTGTGAAAGGACTCATGCATTTAAAAGGTGTCAATCACAATCTCACTTTCATGCATCCTGAAAGCAATTTCAGGAAACCATTATACCAGTTCCACTTGGCACATCTCTTTAAAGTGAGCACTTCTAAAGCTTCAGGAGTAGCATTTAACAGGGATAAGGTTCAGGGATAAGTGAGAACATCTCAATTAACATTTAGGGAGCTGGACAATTTAATTGAACTAGTCAGAAACAGAAAGTACGCCTTGCACAAATCAGGGGCTTAGGATGCACAAGGGCGAAGATATGACAGACTGAGTGCCAGTGACGTTGACCAGAAGATGCAATCTCCAGGTAGGATAAAGTTAAATTACCTTACACCACTCTTTTGCACTTGGAGCTGTGTCTGCAGTTCTGATTGCCCAGCTCTAGGAAAGAAATCATTAAATTGGAAAGAATACAGTAATGTAAGGGGCGCCAGGCGACTTTAGGCCATTTCATGCCAGGCCTCGTCCTGGAGGCCGGCTGCAAGCGTGGAGGGAAAACCTAAAACTTACCTTTCATAGCGCATCCAGAAAAGGCCGCTTCAGCGTCACATTCATGTGGAGCGACACCTCATAGCAGCCCTCCAGATCCAATGGAGGTGGGGGCGACTGGTGCTGCAGCACCACCCAGCATAAATGTGCAGCAGAAAAATGGCCGTCTCCCCTACTCATAACCCCCCCCCCCCCCCCATGCAGCAGGAACTGCTTTGTGTTTCCACAGAACATTAGGGATTATGGGTAGGGTTAGGGTTAGCCTGCACCGGCCGCCCTGACGGCCCCCACTGCCCTGACAGCTCCCGCCAACCACCCCTGCCTTGAGGGGATCATGGAGGGAGAGAGGTGAGTGGGGAGATGGGTCACGAGCTGACAGCATCATCAGCCCGCTCCTAACCAGCTGCTTGCAGCTGCTGTACATTCAAACTAGGCAGCAGAGCCCAGCACTCCACCAATTATCCTTCCCCAAGATGAGTTGGATTCAGAAAGGCAAGTCTCTAGGTGCAAGGGCAGCGAACCTCCACCTTTACAGTTGAGCACTTTCCTTGCTTGAAAGGGCCTACTAATAGAACTTATGGCAAGCAGAAGGGAATTTTGTGTAATGTTACATGTTCTGTACTATTACATGACATTGACAACGCTGTTAGCGTAGCAGTTAGCTTAACACTATTATATCAGCAATCCAGGTTAAAATCCAGCACGGTCTGAAAAATGATTGAAAGTTCTCCCATCCCACCCTTCAAAAACATCTGTGGGTTGTAGGGTAATTGGGTGTAAATGGGTAGCATGGCTCGTGGGCTGGAATGGCCGGTTACTGTGTTGCATATCTAAAACATTTAAATAAAGGAATCTTGAAAAAAAAGGAATGTTTCCAGGATGAGAGACTGCTTGAATTATAGGGAGAAGCTGGACAGGCTGGGTCTTTATTCCATGCAGTGTAGGAGACAGAGGGGTAACCTTATATCAGCATGACAGGCATAGATTAAGCACATGTTCACAATTTAAGGTGAGTGGGGGTGATTGAAGAGAGAACGGAGGGGCAACATTTTCATTCAGAGCGTATCTCCTTTCTGGAACAAGTTCCCAGATGAAGCTATAGGAGAGAATACAACTTTGAAATATTTATGGATAGTTGGGGTTTAGAAGGATGTGGACTAAATGCAGGCAAATGGGACTTGCCCAGAACGCCAACTGGGCCAGCATGGCAAGTTTGAGTTGAAGGATCTGTTCAGTACTGGGCCAGCTAAATTTGACAGCATGTGTGCACAATTAAAAGTCACATGGGGGAAAAACCAAGGAAATAAATTTCATTCTTCAAAGACAAAACAATCTGCTGGAAGAACTAGAGGTGGGAATAAAATGATCACGTTCTGGTCGGTTTCCAGTTACAAGTGGTGTTCTGCAGGGGTTGGTGTTGGGGCCGCTTCTTTTTACAATATACAGTATATTGATGATTTGGATGATGGATTGAATGGTTTTGTGGCTACATTTGCAGATGACACCAAGATAGGCGATGGATTAAGAAGTGAAAAAACCAAAAGGCTGAAGAGAGACTTGGACAGCTGAGGAAAGTGGGCAAAAAAAAAAAATTGGCAGATGAGATGTAATGTTGAGAATTCGTTGCCACATACAGATGTGGAGGCCCAATCATTAGGGGAGTTTATTGACAGGATTCTAATTAGTCAAGGAATATGGGGAAAAGGCAGGAAATTGGAACTTGAAGTGAGAACAATTTAGGTCAGGGCCAAGTGGCCTACTTCAGTTCTTTTACCTTGTAAACTTAACAGGTCAAGCCAATAATAGGAGAAAAAGAACGGTTGATATTTGGGTCAGAACACTTCAGGACTGGAAAACTTCTTAAAAGTCAGCGTGCCATGAAGAGACTTGCATTGGAGATTCTGCAAGCTTTTGTGCCTCCAGTACTGAATATCTTGGAGGCTACGGGGATTTTTTCCCCTCACAGATCTGGTATATTTATTGCAGTTGGCTTTACAAAATACATTTGGATCCCATAATGCAGCTGCTTGTATTTTATCCGGGTGGCTCTATAATCATTGGGAATAAGCAATGAGAACATCATGAAATGTTAAAAGGGTCAAACAACAGCAATCATTTGTTGCATTCAAACAGTGGATAATTCTCCAGCTGGTACTATAGTTAAATACATTTCAAACTCAATAATATGTCCTCTGGCAAAACTTTCAAGGTGGCATGAAATTTCCATATTTATTGTACCTCATTCAGATAAAGGTACAAGCACAATGCTTGGAATAGATCCTCTTGGCCAGAACTCATTCTCCTTTGATCTCTTCTACTACCAATAGCCCCTTTCCTGCTCATGTGGGAGCAGATGGACTAGAAATAGAGATTATGTTGTGAACAAATCGGATTCATCTCCAAATTACTCAGCATGTTCAGTATCCCGCACTGCTCCAAAATGTAATGTTTGATTCAAAAACAAAAAACTCAGATTCCCAAACTTAGAATGTATTGGCAATCCTCATGAATATTGCAGGCTAAGACATTGTTCCTGCTGTCCAATTCAACTTGCGTGTGTGTGGCTAACACAGCTTTGTTTCCTTTACAGGAGAGGAATGGGACATGTAACATACAATATGATCCTTGTGTTTCAGTTATGAACAAATCCACGCAACATGCATACAACCAGGCAATCTAAATGTTTGCACACATGGACTGTTACAATATGCTGATCACAATTGTTTCGTTACATTTCAGCCCACTGCACTGAATTTCAAGCTGGGAAACATTTGGGATAGTCTCAATAGAGTTGCTCTAATCTTGTGTTTTCACCTTTTCCCAGTCATATTGGACCCGATTTTACAAGAAGCAAGTCCCCTATTCAGTCACCTCTAATACACATGGTCTCAATGCAATGTGCTTAATTGATATTATCAGAGTCATTTAAAAAATCTCATTAAAAATTACATTGTGAAAGATGTACAAATATTGAAAAGAAAACAATTATTTGCCAGCAAGTAACAAATAAAATTGATGAAGGTAGAGCAGTAGATGTCATATATATGGATTTTAGTACGCATTTGTCAAGGTCCCTCAAAAGGGAGACTCATTCAGCTTGAGGCTTGGGATCCATGGATCCTTAGCTGTGTGGATGCAGAATTGGTTTGTCTATGGAAAGCAGAGAGTAGTAGTGGACAGAAAGTATTCTGCCTGGAGGTCAGTGACTCGTGAAGTTCCACAGCGATCTGTTCTGGAACTCTTGTTACATGCAATATTTATAAATTGTATGAGCGAAGTGGTCAGCAATTTTTCAGTTGGAGGTGTTGAGGATAGTGTTGAAGGCACTAGTGTTGAAGGATGCAGAGTTGGGCAGAGATGGAATTCAATCAGGGGAAGCATTTTGGTAGGTTAAACTTGAAGGCAGAGTACATGGTTAATGGTAGAACAGAGGGACCTGGGGGGGGGGGGGTGGGGAAAGAGTCAAAATCCATAGACCCTTAAGGTCACTATGCAGGTTATCGCCGAGTTAAGAAGGTCTATGGTATGTTGGCCTTCGTTAATCAGGAGACATTGTTCAGGAGTCGTGACGTAATGTTTGCAGCTCTATAAAAATCTGGTGAGACCACACTTAGTTCAGTTCTGGTCACCTCATTATAGGAAGGATGTAGAAGCCATGGAGAGGTTGCCAAGGAAATTTACCAGGATTGGAAATTGAGTCTTATAAGGCAAGGTTAGCAGAACTAGGCCTTTTCCCTTTGGAGTGAAGAAGATGACTTATTAGAGGTCTACAAGATTGTAAGAGGCATAGATAACGTAGACAGCCAGCATTTTTTCCCCCAGGGCAGGAGTAGCAAAGACCAGAAGTCATCTGAACAAAGTGAAGGGAGGAAAGTTTAGGGGAGACATCGGGGAAGGGTTTTAAGAAAAAAAAATATAGAAACACATATCATTGTGGGGGGCTGGAATGCATTGCCAGGGGTAGTGATAAAGGCTGCAAAAATATGGGCATTTTAAGAGACCGAGACAGGCACATGGATGAAAGAAAAATAGATGTTTATGACGTACGGAGGATTTTTTTTTGGGTAGGTATATATGGGTTGGCACAACACTGTGGGCCAATGGGCCTGTTCTATGCTGTTCTGACATATATTCTATTTGTTTAATGTTTGTATTTTACATATTACTCCCAGTCCTCTGTATTCAGTATATAATGAGAAATTTGCCTTATAGTTCACAGGCAACACCATGGTCTGAGCTCCATGGCTACTTCCAGGGCAAGTATAGGATGGCACTGCAAAGGACGTGCAGCCTTTATCATGATTGTTTGCTCCAAGGCAGAAGAGATGAAGCATTGAATGCAGGTTTTCCCTTCACAGATGCTGCCTGGCCTCAGTCTTTCCAGCTATTCGCAAATTCGTTTGAGCTCTCAACAATGCAGATAGAAATCATCATTTTCAGCAAGAAAAGCATCAATCACAACCTTGAGAAATGGTTTTAGTCTATTCATACTTGAAGCAGACATTCTGATGTTAATAACAGGCTTGTTTTAATTGGCCAGTTAGCAGCTATAAGATCGAGTACATATTAGAGGAAAATTAAATTAGGCTTCTAACAGAAAAGAACAGAAATTAGTAAAATCTGAATGTTAAAGTTGTAAAATCAAAGTCTCTTGCTTAAACAAATAGTCTACTTAATGCTAAATATTAAGTAATGAACTTAGTATGGACTTGGATCAAATATCTGTTCAAACAAAGAAATAGAACTACAAGTCTACCAAGAATCAAGACCCAAAACTCACAGTTTCAATTATTCATTGTTTGACCTCCCAAAAAAAATTCAACTACCTAATTTCATTAAAACATCCTTATACTGTAGCCCTTTTTATGCAAAGATCTTGCAATACTGCCATAACCAGTGATTAAGCCACTTTGCTTTTTTTTAATAAACACACACGGAACCAAACAAAGCCAGCACAATGTAATTTTACACAGCAAGCTGGCATTCCAGGAGCAAAATAGGTGGGATGTGTCAGTGTTTAGTATGACGTATAACATATCATATTTGATATGTTACAAGACCAAGATTATTTTCCAAAAATGGCTCAAAATATCCCCTGGGATGTATGCGAATTTGAAATTAGGGTGGATAATAGTGAGTAACACTATTCATTGTTGCTACACGGCTCACTAGCATCACCGCTATCCATCTCCTGGGACTGGTGGTGGGCTGTAAGTGGGGGGGAGGAGGGAGGAGGAGGTGGGGGTGGTGGGATCACTGTTTGGGCTGGTGACAGACTGTTGGGAGACTCTCCCGAGGGCCCGCTGTCAGTCCTGGCACTGGTCCCTCCGCACTGCTGCCCGGAAATGGTGGGGCAGCTGGACCACACAGGGAATGACGCAAAAGAGTTGGGTTGCTGGGACCAGAGCAAGGGTAAACAGCGGCAGTTTGATTTTATAAAATGTTTTCTGCCATAGCTAAGCTGCTTTATTTTTCTCTTGTAAATTACAGTATTATTTATTAAAAAGATTTTTCCTGGTTGCATGTTTTGTCCAAGTTTTAAATCCTTACTTGTAAAAACACCAAAAAATTAATATTCCCTACCGAAATGGGGAGAGGTTTCTTATATGACCATGGATCCTATATACTGTCAAATATGGTACACATACACATCCTTTCCCATCCACTTTTTTTTTTAAACACAGACGTTGATTTGGCACTGTGACTACCTCCGCTGTCAGCTTAAAGGCAAGACTACAGTGATTCCCCCCAATTCCATGTTAGTACAATTTACACAAAAGGTGCAAAATTCCCGTCCTGAAGTGGCTGCATAAAAGGGGCATGTATTTCATGTCATCTTACAGTTGAAAACCAAAGGTTTCCTGTTAGTTTTTCCCTCAAATTTAAGCAGTCAAGGTGGTTCAGCAAAAAACATGCATCACATTTTAAAAAGCACCTGCATTGAACTCAATGAAATCCACAAGCTATATAAATGTTCAACTTACATATGTATCTCTTAAAAGTTAATTCATTGCTTATTTGGATTTAGCAGAGGGCTTGCAGCTGTTTATGGGCACTGCAGAGAAATATCATTCAGGAGTCAGTTTACACACATGTAATTCCATCCTCTTATTTCTGGAAAGAAATCTGCAAGCCTAACACTGCAGGTCCATAAATATTCTTGAAATAAAATACACTGTGCCACATACAACTAGCACAACCAGTTATCAAAAATTAATATCTTAATGTAACTTAGCCATGAGAGTAATTCAGGATAGCTGCATGTCTAACCATGAAATAGCCTGCAATTTATCATACTTCTGCATTTTACATCCCACACAATCTGATGGCACATATGCCAGGAAATATTTGACAAGAACAGTTCAATATGCCAAAACATTCTTTATCTGTTGCCTTAAAAATATTTACGAAGCCTCTTAAATGCACTAGTTGCTTAAAATTGTTAAGCTTTTCCTTGCATTTTAAGATTACATTTGCATTCTATATTTTCAATATAATTAGATATACTGTTGCAAGTGATGTTTGCTATTTCTATTTTGCATTGAAAGGCAAACTGGAGCAAACACAAAAAAAGATTTGTTACAAATAAAACCCTACCAAGAAATGCAAGTGCTTGCAAATCCACAAGAGGATTTGCTAATATAGCACTTACTAATAAATCACTCAATGGATCCCTGTACTCATTATATGGCCATTTCTCCAAGCAAATTAAACATGTAGAATATGTAATCTGCAGAATGTCACATAAATTTAACACGGGTCCATGGGCCAAAACATTTAAATTGGGATTCAGAAATTCCCAGTCCATAGGCACAAGGGGCAAAAGGAAGCTTAATCTCCCCCAGAAGTTAGACTTGAGAAATGTGATTACATTTTCTAAATGAAAACATACATTGGCTCAAATTAAAGGTGCCAAATATCTGGAACTCTTTTTGTTGCTGTTCAAACCATATAATGAACAAGATAAATAAAAAAGATATAACTTGATAAAGGACAAATGTTGTACATTAAATAACTGTAAGAGCACTAATTTCTGCTTCAGGAATTTAGTATTTCTTTTGACAATAGCTAGGTTCAAAGTGTTCATTAAAATATACAGTCCGTATTTCATGTTGCTTCTGCAGTAGCTTTTCCTGTAGGTGAGGCATTACAATTCCAAGTTTTCCATTTCTAGCCATCATGCTTCATTGAAAAAGAGTAGCCCTGGAACAAGTCAGAAGTTGAAGGAGGCAGGGTGGTAATAAATCAATTGTAAATGACTGCAGAAATGGTCGAAGTGAAATGTAGAAAAAGGGGTGAAGTTGCAAAGAGTGAAATATTCAAAGCTTTCTTTATTTTTTAGCAAAAACATCCCTTTAAACTGAACTGTTGAAAGACAGCCAAAAGAGATTTATTGTGAAGATTCCAATGAAGAGGAAATTTAATTAGTGGGCAGATTGGAGAAGATGGAGTTCTCCATGGATGCATCTGGGAGGGCAAAACCATGAAGCAAACAGAAGAAAATTTTCAAGTGGTAGAGAATATATAATGGCTGCATACTAACCAAAAAGTGAGGACAAATTTTCTATTATGAAGCAGCTAGTTTAGTATCTGTGTGGGCAGGAAGAGAGGTGGTGTAATGGAGACCATGTTGGTATGACAGAGCAAAACCAATCATTTTTTTTTAATTGCTAGACAAAATACAAGCACACAGTCATCTGTCTTTTCAAAGCCCAAAATCTTCATGGTATTTCTATTCACCAACTGAATGGTGTTTAAATGCAAACTCAAGGAACAGGATGCACAATTCCTTCCTACCCAATGAAGTTAAAAACTTTGCAATGATTTTTTTTCCATTAGCTTTCCATGGAGCCAACACATCTACAAAAGTTGCTTTAAATTAGCATTCCTAGAGACCTCAAGGCTTTTCTGGAGTGAAAAAAACACTGACCCAAGGGAGGTGACTTAACAACAATGGAATTAAAAGAGAAAGCAATCAACATCAATCTAGTTCACCACTGACATTCCTGGTAGCTGCAAGAGACAATGGAGCTCTTGACTAAACAAAGCTATCAATCCCATCAGACATTTTACATGGGGGTGGGGGGGGGGTGGGGGGGGGGGGAAAGGAAAAAACTTTAGTGAAAATTTCAAAAACAATCCATTTCCAAAGCCATTTTCTCTCACCCCCCCCAACCCCCCCACCACCCTGAGCATGCGATGATTGTGGATAGAAATTTGTGCCTGCTTCTAAGGATGAACACGGAAGGGAGACTCAAGTATCGAACACAGCATCCAAAGCTTACTTATACTGACTTCAAAGAACTAAGTTATAGAAGCAGAATACTATGCCAGAAAACACATTTGATATAAATACCTAAGCCAATGCAAAAGGTTATATTATGAAACTAACATTGCCAAGACACAGTAAACTTCACCTATCTTCTGCAACATTTGGAAATGAATACTCCATGATTATTTTGTGGCCTCGATGTAAGTATCCCATTTATTAAGACTGATATTAACCTCCTTAAAACCCCAATGTAGACCAGCAAGTGTGAATTTTAAATAGTCGGTTTATAATTGCTCCATTGGGTAATAAAATTAATTTCTGACAATCAAATCGGGCATTAGTAAAATCAATAGATGAAACTTCCATCCAAAAGAAAGCAATAACATTCAAATTGCATTTTATTACACTCACAAAGTCAGTCATCATTGCTGATCCCAATATTCTGAATAAATGAACTCAATTCCAAAGACATAGCCTTACTGATAATTTTAATTCAAAAGCTTCCTCCAGATTCGCCAGACATGCATCATGAAGTTGCAAAGCGTAGGATTGTTGACTTGTTCAGTTCCCAAATGAAAACATGGTAAAGCAAGCAATGATTCTGTAAAGTGAAACAACAATCTTAAACAGTCTACTGGGCATGCTGGGTTTGTCATCCAACAGCCAGAAATTCACGTCACTACTCTCATCATAAGTCCTTTTTCCATTGGCACCTTGTCCCAAGAATTAACAGGGAATTAACCGGGACAGGGTCCAGCGGAAAAGGAAAACAATCAGCATGGCCGGCATCAAATCATACTGGGGGTTGACAGCCTCTACCCACTAGTCATATCCCCGGTGAAAACTGACACCAGTGTGCTGATTAAACTAGTGGAAAAAGGACAACTTCCATCCATTCCATTCCAAGGTAGATTCTCTGATCCCCAGGACTGAGTGTGTTCAGTGGAAAAGCAGTCCGTGTCCCAGTTATAGGTTGCCCAGCACAAGCAGCTTCCTATCCTGGGACACTGCACAGCCAATGGACTGGGATGCCGGTGGAAAAGGGGCTATAGTTGGGAACCTGTTGGGACAGAAGCAACTAGTTCATGATAAACCACGCAAAATAAAACTTTTGAACCTCTCTTTATAGGTGCTGTCTGACCTGTTGTTCAATGCCAGCATATTCTGTTTTTAAGGCACATTTCCCCACCTTCCCACCACTGAGTATGGTGAGATCTCAGAGTGAAGAATTCTGCACAAAGTAGCAAGAATTCTTTGCAGGGCCGGCAGAAAATTTCAACTCTTTTTGGTTTACAAGTGAACAAAAATCTCAACAAGGTACTTAGCCTCACTTTTTCTGGCCCTGGCAGGAAATTTCTTGAAGATAAGCAAACTTAACTAAGATACTACAATAAATATTTTGCCGTTTCCACTAAGAGTGAACCACATCATTATCATTTTGGGTTAAATTGTGTCAGTCACAGAGCTGGGTTGTGCATATTTGCTTTGAGACTATAAGGCACTTGCTATCAGAAATCAAATGAACTGCAGATGCTGAAAATCTGAAATGAAAACAGAAAGTACTGGTAGTACTCAGGTGGTCAGGTAGCATCTGAAGAGAGAAGTTGACGTTTCAGGTTGACAGTCCTTTGTCAGAACTGGGAGAACTGCAGAGCAGGGTTTTAGTTTAAATTGAACATTATGTTGAGCACAAACATTTTGGGCCCAAGGACCTGTATTGTTCTATGTTCTATATTTGAAAGTCGACCAACATTTTTGAGAAAAGATGTGTTAGACTCAGGGAGGGAGAGGAGTGAAAAGAGTTTTCAAGTGGGCACAATTTAATAGTGAAGATGCGAGAAAAATCTGTTCCACATTTGAATTATTTGATTCTGGAATGTTCATTATCCATAGATCAGAGCTTAATCTTTAATGGCTGCCCCATTTCCAAGTGTGTCAGCACATCAAACAGAACACAGAGTTAGAAACACATCCACTTGCAGCCCAGTTACCATGATAATAAAGTCAACGGCAGTTGGCACAAAGACTTCTCCTCATTGGCTCTGCCACTGATGGTCAGAGCTTCAACTGGGGTGCTGACAATTTTGGAAGATTGACCAAGGGTCTGGTGGCAAAAGACCAGAAAAATCCATAGGGTAATGGATTTGGAAAAAAAAAGGGGGAAAATATTGAAATTATACTGAAATGCAAAATGATCCAGGCATTAAATTCCTTGATTAAGCCAAGAAATATTGCTTCTCTAATATATAAAGTAGCCCTCCCATCTACTGTGAAAACTCTGCATGGGGAGATCTGCAGCCTTCAAGGGCTAAGCACAAGCTAAAGAATTTTAAGTAGGTGATGTCCAATCTATCCATCATCAGGGGCATCTCCAGAAGTAAACCCATGACATGCATGGGAGACGACTGAAGCAATTTGTTTCCAAAACACACACACACATTACATTTCATTAAATTCCTTTGTGTCATGACATCTTTATCTATGTTAAAGAATTTCTGGGTCATTGGAAACCAGACATTAAAAAACACTAATTCAAACACTCCAGTTGATGTAAATACAGCACAATGCATAAACATGTCGGCTGCCATCCCTTGATAAGAGAGTTTCTACCAGAGTTATCGATTAGCTGAAATCCTGGAATAAAGTCACATGCAAAATGCACAGTTTCTCATGTCAACTGCCTGCTGGACTGTCTTCTTTCTCCCTCCAACTCCCAATTTCAACAGACAATTTCTTCTCTTAGCTTGATAGAGGATGTAGTGCCATTGAGGTAGTCAATCATTTTGTCCTCCTTATGATGTCTACACAAGCTTTCTTGTGGAGCTTTGCTTGACCACCATTGGATCTCTCATCATGGGCACATTAGAAGTATGGTCATTGTTTGGAAAACTGTCATCCACAAATGATGCCAGATCCAGGTGATTTAGGGCACAAGGATCAATTCAGCCAACACAGAGTTGGAAGCAACCACTAAGATAATAGAGCTGTTCAACCCTCTCTAAGGTCTGTACGTCGATGGTTATGTGCAAAGCTTGAGGCAGGCGGATAAAGAATCTTGGTTTCCTATGTTAATAAAGAATCCACTGGTTCAATACATTTATGCAAAAAGATGCAGAGTAAGTTGAAGGTCATTCTGAAGATGTACTTAATGAATCAGTAATTGATGCCTTGGAGACTCCTGCAGAAGGTAGGAGCATTTGATAAATGGTTGATGTCAACTTTAGTCAGGAGGCAGTCTTTAAAGAAGGTAAGGATTTCTGGCTGGAAGATGGAGAACAGGTTTAAGGTAATAACACAATAATGCTCAGTCCCAATTGGGCTGCTCAAAACTACTTCCCGACACATCAAACACTGCTGATATTGTGACCATGTGCCTCAGAAGCACAACACATCTGAGAGAGCACCAAATCTGGCTAGCACCTTCAGAGTTTCATATTCAATTTTCAAAGATTTTTCTGAAATTAAACCCCCCCAAGCAGGCCCCAATTCTGCTGAAGAACTTCTTGATTTTCCAAAGATCACATTGGTTTCCCCACAGGATGTTATGAAATTCAAGCACACTTTATCCATGTGAATTAGAATGCGAATCCAGAGAAAAATTCAAAAAGCCCTAAACCATGTTAAGTGCATTTTGGAAATAAAGGTAATCTAAAGAAAACCAAAACTTTAAAAATGCAATATGCTAAAGACAGCGTGATTTCCAGAAAAATGGAAGAGATTACCTTTATTAAAATAACAGATAAAATATTAGTCCCAAAGTAACCGGAGTAGTTAGAGGTACACAGGAAAAGCCTGTCAATATCTTGGCTGAAGCATTCACATATTTTATTACGTTGTGATAAATTCGAGCTCGATAACAATGGTCTTGTGATTTTGAAATACCTTCCATTCTGGCTGCATCCTTTTGTAGATAGCATAGCTAGAATTCCAAGAAAATAAATCATCCCTGGGAGAATGATCCTCATCAAACAAGCTCCAAAATAGTAAAATTAGATTGCTTGTGCTCTAGGATACCTTTTTCCCTCTGTAACTCTGCATTTTTGTACTGTCTTACTTGTATGGTACAAGATGGCTACTGGTCCGTTTGCATAACAACCTCTACTACAAAATTTTAGATAAGAATAAACTTTGCTATTTGCTATACATAAAAATTTGTAAATGTGTTTGTTAGCATTGCTTGATCACATCAAAACTACAGAACACAAGAAATCTCTGATTGCCTACATGCTTTGAATGAGCAACACTGTTTGATTTATTGATCTATAGGATCGGTTTATAAATCCCTGCTCAGTCGAAAGGAATAGGATGATCTTTAGCTACTTCACCACCACATTCTTCTGCTTCAGTTCACCTTCACTTCCAATCCTTTGTTATGAAGTTTTCCCTCCCACCCAGTCCTGATGAGTGGCCAAAAGGGATGGGTAATCACCTTGAACAAGGGAAAGCACTCTTGTCTTACATTGATCTTTAACTCTGCCATTGCCAACTTCTCCAGCAACAACTTTTCTGCTGTCGTCACTGACCAGCAACCCAAGTAGACAAGCCATATCAGCACCATGACGTGGAGCAGCCAATTAAAGTCTTTTTTTTGTAATATGTAAGGACAAAATATTTTGTGCATCAATCAGGGCTGGATTACAAGAGTGGCTGGAAGAGTTGCTCTCTTCATTGAATGTTCAGAATTGGCTCTCCACTCCATTAGTTGTCTAGAAGAATAATTGCCATTTCCTTTGTGCATGGCCATAACTCTCAGAACTTCACAGTGCAAAACAACACTGACGTGGTCTGACTGTTGGATCCCACAATTCTCCTCTGCCATCTCAGGGAGATGGTTTCACGAAATAAATGCACGACTACACCAGACAAGAAAATACCCAAGATTCCTTTACACATTCACCAAAATGGAAATCTTGAGAAAATGTAAGATTTTTTTTCTGTGGATTTTCTCTGGGTGCTCTAATTTCCTCCGGGTGCTCTAGTTTCCTCCCACTAGCACCCCCCACCCCCACCAAAACATGTACAGGGTTTGAAGGTTAATTTGGGTGGTACAGGCTCATGGGTTGGAAGGGCTTCTTACTTCCCTGTATCTCTGAATTTAAATTAGGGTGACACTGTTTGCTCAACACTATTGCAGCACCAGTGATCTGGAATTGAATTAGCTGCTGACTATGTGACGTTCGTACAGCCTTCCCATGTCAGCGTGAGTTTCCTCCAGGTGCTCCAATTTCCTTCCACTCTTCAAAAACATACAGGGTATGTGGGCCAATTAGTGTATGTGGGCACCACACACTCATGGACCAGAACAGGCAGCTACTGTGCTGTATCAGATCAGATACTATTTATTGCCATGTAATAAAACAGAAATGCAAATAGACACAAAACTGCCTTTGGACTACCAGAAGGCAGTCTAAAGATTTGCCTTTAGCATTGCCTGGTGCCCCTTGCAGTCAGAGAAAGGGAAGCAAAAGAGGGTCCCCTCAGAACCACTGAGTCCATGGATTTACTTCCAGCACTCCCACAGCATCTGTAGCCACAAAGACTCCAGTTCAGTTAAAACCACTAGAAATTCGAGCCCAATTCCAAACCTCTGACAGAATGAGGAAGCTTTCAGCAACACACGTCCTTTGGGAGCACTTCTTGCCCTCAGCACCCTCTCGACTCCCAGTTCTGATACCTGGTTCTCGTGAGCCACTCCAGTCGCCCAGAGCCTTCTGGGAGTCCTTTGACCTCAAGTCATCAGCCACCTGTGTGGGTTTTTCCACTGCAAGTCACCAACAGCTCACCACCCATGCGTCCTTCAGCCACAAAGCTCCTCGCTGGTCTGCCACCAAGATCACTGCCTTTGGGTTCGTCTCCTCTGCTTCTCCTTCTCACTGGGGGCGTTCTCCCCATTACTGGTGACTTACGCCAGTCCGCTGCACCCCCCATAGTCCGCAACTGCTCGAGGCAGCTGCCAGACACGAGCACCAACATCTTCGGCCCAGACCCACAGTCACAGGATTTTAAATAAAACACTGTCAACTCCTTTAACAGGCCACGTAAAGCCTGTAAAGAGCTCTCAATAGTAGGACTGGGCACTAGCACCCTTCGGAGGAGTGCCATGTTACTGCTCTCTGCTCTCCCTGGGTCTGCACCAGAACTGACATTACAGCAGGTCCAGAATTATTTTTTTTTGGATGCAAGACTCCTATCATATACCAGAAAATGACCAAGCTTCAAAAAAATGTCAACAATACACTCTCTCGATTATTAATGAAAGCTACAAAAAATAAACCTATTCATAACTTGCAATGGTTTGTTGAATGTCTTATCATTTCAATTGATTTAATCAAAAATCGAGTGTCAAAGAGCAGTCTTTTCCTTTGTGGCTACCGATGCTGCGGCAGTTCTGGAAGCAAATCCATGGACTCTCAATGATTCTGAGGGGACTGTCTGTTGCTTCCCTTTCTTGGAGCTTCCATTGCCTCTAATTTGTTAGACCATCCATTCAATGCCTTGTACATGATGAGAAAATGTGTCCCTCAAATAAATCTTGGAAAAAACAAAGCCAGTATTGTTCACCCCTACTATAACTTCTGATTTCTAGACTACCATTTCATTCCTCGCCCCAGCCAAAAAAAAATCAGTATTCTTTTAGGTTCTAGATAACTTTCAGTCTCAAAACCCTCTGCATCCACAGAGAAAAATATTTCCACATTTCCACTCACAGCCTTCTTCTGCCACATTCACCCACGCATCTGTTACCTCTAGACTAGTGTGACCACTACAATTTTATCCTGTAAAGTTAGAAAACACTAATCTGTGCCTGTAATACCTGCTGCAGATTCACCAACACCTCAGATTTGAAATTCTTATTCCTGAAGTACGTCCAGTGCTTCACCCCACCCTCACTCATGGTCAATCCTAAATGCTTTCAGCACTAGTCTCCAACTTTCCTGTCCTGTTCATGGCTGCCACTTCTTTAGATAAGCACCCCAACTACTGGAATTCTCTCTTTAAATTTCCCTTTCTCCCTTCCTATGAAATTCTTTAACATCTACATCAGTTTTTGGTCACCAGTCCTAATGCTACTTAGGATCAGTGCCAACACTCATTTGATAAAACTCACTTTAAGTAGCCTATGATTTTTTTTAAAGTCCTGGCAAGATGCACGCTGATATTTTTAAACAGTCTCCCTGACTGACACATTCAGTTTTAAAATGAATCCCGAGCCAGATGATGTTGGAAAGTATGGATTCACTGTGGTAGGTGACATCCCCAACATAGATATCAACTTGAAAATAAGTGGAAAATCCTGAAAATGCAGTCAACTATTTTTCTCCAAAAATGAGCCCATAGGTCTTCTTCCCAAAGTTGGGCCAGAGAATGAAAAGCTGAGGATGTCTTCATTGATCACAGAGAATGTGCAACAGACATCCAGTGTCAACTGGAATCTGACACAGAAAAAAAAACCCACTGATTTTTAACATTAGATCACAAGAATTCAGGAAGGTATTAATTAGATTTTTTTAATAAATAAATTTGGGAGTTTTTGGTTGTAGTTTCAAGTGGAGTACACAAATGTGCTGAATAAACTCCGGTAATCCAGCCTCAATCAAAAACAAAAGGCAGTTAACGTTTTGGTCTTGAACCTTTCTTCAGGAGTGCTGAAAATCAGGCAGACGTGTGAATTCAATGGTGGTGGGGGAAACAACAGGTAGATAAAGGTGAGAGGGTGAAGAGGAGAAGGATGAAAAGGAAAGCTCTTATTTGACAAGGGAAAGGTGTAGAACAAGAGGAAGGGACACAAGAATGAGGGAAAGAGAGACCAGGGGAGAGAGTTTCAGAAATTATAGAAGTCAGTATTGATGTTGTCTGATTGGAAATTGCTGAGGCAGACTACAAGGTGTTGTTACTCCAACGTGTGGGTAGTGTCAACTTGGCTGTACATGAGGCTCTGGACAGATACATCTGAGTGGCAATGGGGTATGGAATTGATGTCAGTAGCCACTGACAGGTCCTTGCTGTTGCAACTGAGAGAAAAGATGGTTAACATAGTGAGTGATCTCCCAGTCTGCATTCAGTCTCCCTGATATAGAGGAGGCTACATCAGGAGCACCAGATGCAGTAAATTAACCCTACTGATTCAAAATAATGTGTTGCCTCACTTGGAAAGACTGTTTGGGGCCCTGAATGGTGGTGAGTGAAGAGTTACAAGTGTAAATGTAGCAATTTTGTGGACACAGTGGTGGGTTCCAAGGGGGCAATTCGTAGGAAAGAACAAGTGGATGAGGGAGTCATGGATAGACCCAATCCTATGGAAAACAGGGGCTGGAAGGTGTGTCTGGTGGTGAGAGCCCATTGCAGGTGGCAGAAAAAAAAATACATTTGGCTGTGGAGGCTGGTAGGTATGGATGAGGGAAACCCTGTCCTTATTGCATATGGGGGTAGAACAGGACTGGGAAGATGCACAGGAAATAGAGGAGATGTGGGTGAAAACTGAGTTTATGGCAGTAGTGGAGAAGGTATTTACTGAAGGAGGAGGGCATTTAAGAAGTTTTGGAATGGAAAGCCTCATCCTAGGACTAGGCGGAGACAGAGGAATTGAGAGAAAGGAATAGAATCCCTTCAGGAGACAGGGTGGGAAGAGTGTAGTCACAGTAACTGTGGGAGTCAGTGCATTTATAGCAGATGTCTGTAGATAGTTTGTCTCCTAAAATGGTAACAGAGAGATCATGTAAGGAGAGAGTTGCTGGAGATAGACCAAGTGAATTTGAGGTCAGGATGGAAGTTGGCAGCAATGTGGATAAAGTTGACAAACTCATGGGTGCAGAAGACAGCACTAACGTAATCAACAAAGGAGTTGAAGAGCCTTGCCTGTATAAATATACACAAGATATCTAATGAACAGACAGGCATAGCTAGGACCCATGTGTGCTCCCCATGGCTATGCCTTTGACTTGAAAGGGTGGGAGGGGAAGGAAAATGAGGCAGAGATGTTACTGAAGGCGAGTGCAAGTTCTGTCAGGTGGAAAAAAGCTGTAGCAAAGGGGACTAGTTAGGTCCATTATCCAGGAAGGCCTTTATTATGGGGTGGAAGTGTATAGGGACTGAACATCCATGGAGAAAAATTAAGCATAGTGAAAAGTGATAAGGTCAGTGATTGTAGCCAGATGTTTCTTGGTGTGGTGCTGCACAATGAGCAAGTGTGATTTTGTGTCATTCATATTTCTTGTAATTCAGTTGATTTTGATGTCCCTTTAAATTAAAACAGGCCAAGACAAAATGGAAACGAATACCATGATGCACTCATCATTTAATCCATATTTATGGGTTGCAATGTCATCACAAGAGCTAGTATAGAAGGAGGCAACAATAACAGTAAGGGATAGATTTCTCAAATTTAGTTACACTTGTTTATAATATAGCATTGAGCAAAGGACAAGGAAGTTAATTAAAAAAAAATCTTTATATTAATCAGAATAACTCTTTAAAGAGTGGCACGGTTAGTGTCGTAGTTAGCACAACATTATTACACCACCAACAACCAGTATTCAAATCCAGCACTGTCCACACGGAGCTTGTACATCCTTCCCATGCCTGTGCAAGTTTCCTCCTACCCTTTTCCAAATGTAGGCTCTGTTCCCTAAGCCCTACGTGCAAACACATTTTGCCACCCACGCACAAAGGAAATCAATGTGCGCACAAATGTTCGTTACCTAAAATAATGCAGTAATTAATAATTATACTTATTGAAAATAATCTAAGTTAACTGTTTGTTAACTTAGTTAGTAATTTTTCCAAATGCAGCTACCACATTTGCCCATCACCAACTTGTGTCCCCTCACCTTTCCTGTTTTATGTCAAAAATTTTGTAAATCTACATAAACTGTGTTGTGTGAAGATTTTCACATTAAGCATCTAGAGAGTTTGTCAACTAGCTTTGTAATTGAATGATTTAACCATTTCCAGCAACTTTAATAATATTAATCTGAATTGATGAGTGTTGCTGTTATTAATTTATTTAGACATTGATTCACAAAAAATAGATACTTATTGATGTTTTATTTAATGGAACAGACTGAACAAATAGTTCAAAGTATAGAATAAAATCTTAAACAAATGTTACATCATGGAATGCAGTCATATTTCTATTATATTGAAACATGCCAATAGTTTTATTAGCCATGAGAGATAGGCTGTGCCAAATTATCTTGAGACAATTTCGAGTTTACATTTGCACAAGTATTCAGCACACACATACTTTTGTCACAGGAGAAAAATGTGAACAACTTAAGATTTTTGCACACATTGACTACTAAAAATTAGAGGGAACATTGGTTGTAAGTTAATTGGGGCACTTGAGTGGTACTGTCTCAAGGTCCAGAAAGGCCTGTAAATTCTAAATTTTTTAAAAATTAACTGGCCAAAATAAATTTTAGCATTGATGGTTTAATTTTTGAAGAAATAAAGTGCAAATAGAGAGGATATCAGAGACTAAAATAGCAATAAAAGACTACTTTTAACAATAATGCTACTGAAGCTATTAAATTTGCTTTTTATACAGAGCCATTATCTCCTTGCCCAATTCCTTCAAGAGCAGTGCCATGTATTCCTACCGATAAATATGTATTCTCCAATAATATTATAAAGCAGGCAGATTTTAATGAAAAGGGTCAATAATCAAACTAGGGCCAGATTTTTATTTGTTCATCAGATCAACATTTTCTTCATTACTCATTTTTGGGGATGAATGTGCCACTAGCATGGGAAACATTGTCTATCCCCTATTTTTGCAATTAAAGGTTAGGTGAATAGTGAGTACTGAATTATAATACCTTCTATGGACATGTCTTATTGTTGTGGACACATCAATTACAATGAATAATATGGTTTCACTTGTAGAAATTGGTCTGAATCAACAAGTTAAACTGAAGTGGAAGCTGGGTTATTGAATACTGTACAGTACTTGTCTGGAACTTCTCACTTTAATGTTCAGAGTGATTTAATTTGCCTTGAGGTATTACTGTGTGCATTGGAGCATGGCCAAAATATTTAATAGCTGAAGTCACAATCCTTACTAGCATATTCAGTTCAAATGGAAAGACAACACTATAAAAGTCTTTCAAAGGGCAGCTTGCTATTGGAATTTCATCAAGAAAATTATTCTGGTGTCAGTCTCCAATCTGTCACTTGGACAATGCTATAGTCAAATTTACACAATTTTTAAGTAATTAAAATTTAAAAATGTCAAAACATTCACCAAGCATGCAATGGAGTGCCATACCAATCAATTGGCAACATATTTTACAATAACTACAGCTCAGTCATATTGCAGTGGTTCGCAAACATTTAAAAAAAATTATACTCACAAACCACCTTAAGTAATCCCTTACGTAATCCCCTACTAACCACAGAGCACCTATGATATCCTATTGCCATAAATGCTCCATGATTAGTAGGGGATTACTTAAGGTGGAAATAAAGTGGGGAAAATGTTGAGCACCATTGTATTAGGACATTTTAATGACAAGCTTCAAATTGAATCTTAATATTTCCTGGCAAGACAAAATAAATGTTTAAACAAATTGCACACCACATTGGCAAATTTCTCCTGGGAAAGACATTCAGCATGAATGGATCTGTACTTTTAGAATTGCAACATCTCTTGCATGTTGGAACAGGTAGGTTTTTTTCCCCAAAAAAAAACATGGTAGTTCACATCACCTAATCAGCTCTTGGCTCAAAAATTGGCTCAATTTCCCTTCTGTCAGAAAAATTGGATTGCAATGAAACTCTAACCTCATTTTTCGATTTAACATCCCCACTGGGGCATTTTTGGCTCAGAAGAATTACAAAGCTGACAAAAGCATTAACCCACTGTTTGCAGATCAGTTTTACCAATTACTGAAAGAATGATTCAAGAATACCAATTTCATTATCAATTAAATCATAATGATTTTCATAAATCAGTAAAATTTAACTTTAAGATTATTCAATTTCTTTATGCAAAATAGTTTTTAAAATCTGAAACCATTAACAAAGTTTTCTCAACATTCCAATGGGCATTTCAGATCGTATGTACCTCAGACTTTTTGCTGTTTGAACAGTTTAAACAGCTTAAGTTCAGCACTTGATCAAATGGCTGCGACAATAAGGTAAAAATGTTTTTTTTTAATCATTGTGGGCAAACATTGACAACGAGTGAGGGAAACATTTTATGGGGTGAGGAAATGTGGGGTAAAGAGGGTGGGATGAAGAGAACATGGACAGGTAGTGAGTGTAATACTACAGTGCCAGGAGGTCTAGAGGACAGAGAGAGAAAGGAAGGAGAGATAGACCATGCAAGAGATTATGAGGAGCAAATGTAGGACATAGGCAAGGTTTTAATGTGAATATATGGGGAAAGTGAAGAGAAAAATGTGATCAATATGCAGTAAAGAAAAGAAATGATAGAGATCAAGGAGTCTTATGCATAACACAAGACAAGAATTTGTTTTCATTGATAGGACACATTAGGCTGTTCCCACTCACAATTGTTTGTACAATTTCAAAATGACTTTCAGGTTGGAAAATGTACCGACGTAGCCAGTGCACAATTCCTGACCAAATCAGAGCAAGAATAATATTTAAAGACACTCACTTCATATTTCAGATGCCAAATACACCTTGAACTCCGCTGCACAAACAGGCATAGAAATGGCATCAAGTACAAATATGGAAATACCATAAGCACTCAGCCACAAGAACAAACCCTTTCCATAATCTAATTTCTGAGACCTATATGGAGATGTTATTCCGCTTGTCAGAGCTTAAACACTTGCCCATATCTGGTCATGTTGAATAAATCTTAGCATTTCAAAGCTGATGAGGTTAGAACTTTGCCCATACAATCTCAAGACTGTTAGGATAGGACTCAAATGCAATTTCCCAACAAATGATTCAAGGTGGAGTTGGTGAAATCAGAATGATCAAGGACGTTTCCAAATTGAGAACGATTTTTGATTAACCCAATGTAAAGGGCAATCCTTAAAAGAACAGAACATTTCTTTCACCCCAACTTAAAGAACCTCAATACCAGTACACAAGACCCCTCGGCAGAAAATCAAGAGTAATTCGACACGTAGCATTTCCAACTCCAGTCGGAACGCTTGCCTCCGACTGAAAATGCTGCTGGCCTCAAATTCAACCGAATTGGTGGTGACAATGACCTCATCTGGTCCATACAAAGAGAAACAAGGGGAAGAGAGTGCCGGCAAAATCCTCAGCGAGGTGGGATCGGTTTACATTGCCGGCTCTCCGTGCAGTGCACGGTTCAGCCTTTCGTTCATCTCTCTGCATTCCTGACATGCAAGATTCACTCTGGAATGCCTCTTCGACCCTGACTGAGAGTTTAAGATACCATTTTGGGTTCTGTCAAAGCACACTCTGGGACCCTTTGAATTTGGGAAGTGGGCTCTCCAGAGGAGGGGGGAATAAAAGCGCCCCGTGGTTTTTGTACAATACTGCGCCCACATGGCCTGACCTGTCGAAGCTGAGCCAGGACCCCCCGGAGTGGAAGTGGCTGCAGCAACCCCCCCCCCCCCCCCACCCACCTCCTCCCCCGCAAACAATCCTCCAAAAGTTGGAGAAGCGAACTGGAATTCCTAACATTCAATCGCAACTGCAGCACAAGTGTGGACGAGTTAACGAGCGGCTCGAAACTCTTGGTGTCGCTGGGTAACAAAATGTTTCACTTATTTCTCCACCAAGAACATTTGTAACCGGTAACACGTCGGGTCTCAAGCTTCCCGCGGGCTCTCGCTCACCCGGGACATGGTTAAAGGCTTGTTGAAGTCCTTTCCTCCCTGCAGTCTGAACCCCCCACGGAGCCGCTCCTTCCAGGGTAACCTTGTACAAGTCCATCGTCGGGAGAGAGAGAACAACTTAAAAAGTTGGCAGTTTGTTTCGAGACTGGATCGGGGAAACTTTGTTGGGGGGGGGGGGGTGTGGGAAAGAGGGGGTGCAGTAAACGAATTGAAGATTGAAACGAGGACGATGTCAGAGCGAAGGGGTGGGAGGGGGGGTGGGGGGGGGGGAAGGTATAACCGTGTAGTAACCACTCGCTTTATCCCGCAGAGAATGACAGCTCTGCGCTTCCAGACTATATATGGCGTGTAAAACTACACCAACAATTTCAGCACTTTTTATGACTCACGCCAGGGAATTCAAACGCCACAACACGTCACTGCCATTTCCCGTCCAGTTTGACGAAAACGAAGCGAAGGAGCGAAGCCCAATAGGTTCTGCAACAACCTCCTCCCCCCCGCCCCGCCGCGCAGGGTGTGGGAGATGACCCAGGCACTGCCCCCCACGGGCCACAGGATGGGCTGCCTTCTACCCTACCCCCCCCCCCCCCCACGGGCCACAGGATGGGCTGCCTTCTACCCTACCCCCCGCCCCCCCCCACGGGCCACAGGATGGGCTGCCTTCTACCCTACCCCCCCCCCCCACGGGCCACAGGATGGGCTGCCTTCTACCCTACCCCCCCCCCCCCCCCCACGGGCCACAGGATGGGCTGCCTTCTACCCTACCCCCCCCCCCCCCACGGGCCACAGGATGGGCTGCCTTCTACCCTACCCCCCCGCCCCCCCCCACGGGCCACAGGATGGGCTGCCCTTCTACCCTACCCCCCGCCCCCCCCCACGGGCCACAGGATGGGCTGCCTTCTACCCTACCCCCCCCCCCCACGGGCCACAGGATGGGCTGCCTTCTACCCTATCCCCCCCCCCCCCCACGGGCCACAGGATGGGTTGCCTTCTACCCTACCCCACCCCCACGGGCCACAGGATGGGCTGCCTTCTACCCTACCCCCCGCCCCCCCCCACGGGCCACAGGATGGGCTGCCTTCTACCCTACCCCCCCCCCCCCACGGGCCACAGGATGGGCTGCCTTCTACCCTATCCCCCCCCCCCCCCACGGGCCACAGGATGGGCTGCCTTCTACCCTACCCCACCCCCACGGGCCACAGGATGGGCTGCCTTCTGCCCTACCCCCACCCCACGGGCCACAGGATGGGCTGCCTTCTACCCCCCCCACCCCCACCCCACCCCCACCCCCCCCCCACCCCCACCCCACCCACAGAGGCAGTTAAGCACGAAAGAATGGCTGCAAAGTGCGCCCAAGTTCGTCTGCGCTGCTAATTGCACCTTAAATCATCTCACTGCCAGGAACTGGAGAAACGTGGCCGTCCCGCGAGTCCCGACTTATCAGCGCATTGTCGCAAATCCAAGGGAGTGGACTCACATTTTCCCCGGAGAGGCACTTAACTCCCCCCTCCCCCCCTCTCTCTGTCTCTCTTGTTTGCTTAATTGTTCTCATCAAAGGCCCTCGCCCATCAGCGACCGAACCATTACTTCATCACGACACAAGCGGAACGCCCAGCAGCCTCGATCTTAACAAGAGCCAGAACATTAACAGGCGTGTCTCGTCAACAGGTAGGGGCTCCAGGTGCGTTGACATGGCACCCACAAGGCTACCTTCTAAAGTAGTTGTATCTCCATTAAGGAAATTGGAGCAAACGTATTCCTTTTAAATAGACCCGCTGTTCAGGTGTACTTTCAATGCATTAAGTGAAATGCCAATCAAAATAGCTGGCCCAGGTGAATCGGCCACTTTCAGAAGACTGGGCCCTCCCTGGACTCTCTAGAATTTAGAAGGATGCGCGACCGGTCCTGAAGGAAAGAACCACTTCTTTCAAAGATTTTTCCTCTCAAAATCCCAAAAGTGATCTCATCCTGCATTCATTTCTTGTGTTCCCCTCAAGAGTGCGCTGAGTGATAAGCCACTCAATTGAATGTGGGACATGATCGACGAGCTAATGATTAAAATTTAAAAGTTTCCATCTTGGACAGAATCTCAATGGACTGTTCAAACACTAAGGATCCGCTCTTTAACAGTGGCGCTACAGGGAACGTACCTTAGTTCCTAGGATAACCTTTTACAGAATGGTGATCTGAGCCCTTTCTATTTAGAAAATCTGATCATTCCAATATTCTCCTGGCTGGCTTCTCACGAAGTTCAATTCCTCTAAGTTTTACATGCTGACCACCAACACAAGGGAACCATTAGTTCCCCCACACACCAATTCCTGTACACTCGTGATGGCATTGCCAAGTATGGATCCAACTCCAACTAAAATTCCCTGATGACACCAACATTGTTGGATGTACAGAATATAGGATGGAGATTGAAAATCTGGTTGAGTGGTGGCAGAATGTAAAAAAAAAAAATTCCTCTCAACATCAGCAAGAGCAAAAGTAAAACATGAAAATCTCTAGACATTGTAGTTGAAGAAAAAACACAATTCTGGAGAAACTCAGCAGGTCAAACGGTGCCCTTTACATAGCAAAGATAAAGATACATAGCCGACATTTTGGGCTTGAGTCTTTCATCAAGGTATGGAAAAATGTCAGCAGGCATCCAAATAAAAAGGTAAGGGGGGCAGGCGTAGTCGCAAAGGCAGGAGGTAATAGATGGAAAAGGGACAGGGTCCCAAGCAGCAAGCAAGGGGAGGAGGGATGGCCAGGTGAATAGAGAGGAAAGGTGAGGAGGAAAGCTGGAAGGGGAAAGGAAAGGGGAATGGTGGGAGAGAGGAGAGCAGGTTAGCAGAAACTAGGAAAGTTAATGCCATCTGGTTGGAGAGTGCCCAGATGGAAAATCAGGTGTTGCTCCTCCAATTTACAGGTGGTCTTGATGGGGTAGCACACAAGGCCATGGACAGACATGGGAGTGTAACACAGAACAAATGGTTGGCTATTGGGAGGTTTCTGTCACTGGTGTGGTCAAAGCAAAGGTGCTCACCAAAGTGATATCCCAGTCTGCGCCCAATGTAGAGAAGGCCACAAAGGGAACACCAGATGCAGTAAATCAATTCTGCAGATACACAAGTGAAGTGTTGCTTCACTTGACAGGACTGTTTGGGATCCCAGACTGTAGTGAGGGAGGAGGTGCAGCCACAGGGGTAGCTGCAGGGGGAGAGGGGGGGGTTAGGGGGATTGGTGGGGAGGGATGAGTGTGTGAGGGAGTTATGGAGGGTGTGGTCCCTATGAAATGCAGAGAGTGGGAGGAGAGGGAAAGGTGTCTGGTAGTGGGATCCTGTTTTAAGAACGAGAAATTCCGGAGGATGATGTGTTGGATGCGGACCTAGTGGGGTGGAAGATGAAGATAAGGGGGATTCTAAGTTTGTTGTGTCTGGGCATATGGGGGGGGGGAACAAGACTGATGAGTGGGAAATGTAGGAGATGGGAGATGCAGGTGAGGGGTGAGTTGATGGAGGTGGAGGGGAAGCCAGATTTGTGGAAGAAGGCAGACATTTCCTAAGATCTGGATTGGAAGACCTCATCTTTGGAACAGATGTGGTGGAGACAGAGAAATTGACTGAAGGGAATAGAATCCTTGCAATGGACACAGTGTGAGGAAGTGTAGTCAAGGTAGTTGTGGCAGTTAGTGGGTTTGTAATATATGTTGATGGAAAGCTTGTCTCCCGAGATGAAGACAGAGAGATCCAGGAAGGGGAGAGTTTTGTAGGAGATGGACCTGGTGAGTTTGGTGCAGTACTGACGAGGTCCTGCACAGCCAGAGGTGCAGTGCTTCTCATAGTCACATATCATGGACACGGGACCGTTGGTCCACCATCCACATTCACCATCAAGCACTTACTTATTTTATTCAAATACTAATCCTGTTTTATTCACCCACATGCCCAAAAAAAATACTTTGAGATATTACCATACATCTATACACCAGGGGAATTTGCAGAGGACATTTAATGAAGTAACTCGCATACCTTTGGAATGTGGGAGGAAATTTGAAACATGCGGTCACAGGCAAAACATGCACATTCCACACATTGGAGGTTAAAACTGATCCCAAGTTGTTGGAGCTGTGGGCATTGACTCTGTCCATTAGAATTTGATGTAATCTTGAATAAGATTCCAGCCCAAAATGCTGACAATTCTTTTTCTTCCCACTGATCTGCTGAGTTTTTCTCTAGCAGATTCTCTGTGACTTTTTTAGTTGAGCCACTGTGCTGTGCTTTCGGTTACATGTTTAAACCTGAGGTCCTTTCTATCTGCGCACATGTTTACAAGAGATGTCAGCGTTCTTCCTGAGGTGATACAAGCATTTCTCCTGCAGCCAGCATTTTTGAAATGAATCATCTGACCAATGTCTTGTACCAATGTTTAAAAGCTACTACATTCAAACTGATTACCATATTCATTTACATTGCAAAAGCAGCAACTTTTAAAGTCTCCGTAAAATATTTTGATATATCCAGAAGTCAGACTGGAGCTATGTAACTCAGAATCATTCATGCTTTTCATTTGCACCTTTCTGGTTCTCATTAATCACTCTTCTTAAATATGTTACCTTCCTTTCTTGCTCCTCCTTTAAGATGTATTTCAAGGTCATCTTTTGATCACATTTTTGGCCACTCTTACCAGCATTTCTTTCTGGATTAAAAATGATTAATTGCTGGACCAAAGTTGTTGTTAACTCTGTACTTTTGCTGATGCCTTGAATGATCCTGTATCTGCCGAACAACTTCCTGTCACAATTCATGTCACAGAGGAATTTCAGGTGTGAAAGCAAGGTATTCTTTCTAAACCATACTAAATTCTCTAAAACAATTAATAAGGGCATAAATAAGTCATAGGAAATAAGATCCATTAACACCAGCATCATATAGACCAATATTTCTACTTAACTCAGATTATAAGATAATAGCAAAACTATTAGCAAACAGATTGGCCGACTGTGTATCAAAAATAGTAAAACGAGATCAAATAAGAAAAGACAAACAACGGACAATGTCTGTAAGTTAATTAATTTAATCCATGCAGTACAAGGAAATAAGATACCAACAGTGGCTGTTGCTTTAGATGCAGAGAAAGCCTTTGACAGGGTAGAATGGAATTATTTATTCAAAGTAATAGAGGTTCAACCTACCAGAAAAATATATTAATTGGATTAAAGCATTATAGGAGGGACCATTGACGAAGGTGATAGTAAATGGATATGTATCGAACCAATTTAAATTAAGTAGGTCAACTAGGCAGGGATGTCCACTATCTCCCTCACTGTTCGCTTTAGCAATAGAACCACTGGCAGAACTGATAAGAACAGAAAATAAAAAGGATAACAATAAAGGAGAAAGAATATAAAATCAGTTTATTTGCAGATGACATCATAGTATACTTAACAGAACCAGAAATATCAATAAAAGAATTACATAAGAAATTGAAGGAATATGGAGAAATATCGGGGTACAAGATCAATGCAAATAAAAGTGAAGCGATGCCAATGAATAATGCAGATTTCACAAAGTTTAAAAAAGAATCACCATTTAAATGGCAAACACGAGCAATCTGATACCTAGGCATTAGACTAGATAATAAATTAGGCCACCTATACAAATTAAATTATCAGCCATTAATGAAGAAATTACAGGATGACATAGAACATTGGAAAGAGTTACCACTAACATTGATAGGGAGGGTTAATTGCATTAAAATGAATGTCTTCCCAAGGATACAATACCTATTTCAATCATTACCAATTTCGTAAACAGAGAAATTCTTCAATGAGCTAAACAGAATAATAAGGAAATTCTTATGGAAAGGGGGGAAACCAAGGATAGTGCTAGATAAATTAACAGAATGGTACAAACAAGGTGGTTTGCAGCTACCAAACTTTAAAAATTATTATAGAGCAGCACAATTAAGGTATCTAACAGATTTTTATCAAACAAGGGAAAAACCAGATTGGACTAAGACAGAGCTAGATAAAATAGGGGAGAAGACACCAGAACATATACTTTATAAGTGGGATGAAAAACTGGTGCAATATAGAAGTTCACCAGTACTGCACCATTTACTCAACATATGGAAGAAGATTCACATAGAAATGAAAAAAAAACAAATTACCAACTACCAGAATTATTATTGACGCAAAATCACATAGATAACCTTTCCTTTAGAGAATGGGAGAGAAAAGGAATTAAAAGAACAGAAAATTGTTTTTTGGGAAATAATTTATTAACATTTGAACAAATGAAGTACAAATATGGAATAACTCACGGTTTGCATAGCACCAACTGAAAACCTACTTAAAGGACAAATTGGAAAGCAGACTGAGATTACCAGAAGGAAACAGCTTTGAATATGTGATTACAGACACAATGATAATTAAAAGATTTATAACAAACATGTACATCAAGCTACGAGAAGGAAAATAATGAAATAAGCTATAAACCCAAACAAAAGTGGGAAAAAGATTTAAACATAAAGATAAAAAATGAAATATGGGAAAAGTTATGCTCCAGAACTATGCAAAATATAAGAAACACGAGGTTATGCATGATACAATATAATTGGTTCCACAGGCTGTATATCACACCCCAAAAGTTAAATAAATGGGATTCATCATTATCAGATAGATGTTTTCACTGTAAGAAGGAAATGGGAACAACAGTACATGCAATTTGGGCATGTGAGAAAGTGGAAAAGTTTTGGGAAAATCTAAATCAGGTATTAAATAAAATCACAAAAAGCAACATACCAAAAAATCCAGAGATCTTTCTTCTAAGTAATATAAGAAGTAAAGAATTAGGCCTCAAACTGGATGAAGCGCAAAAAAGATTTATTATGATAACCTTAGCTGTAGCAAAAAAATGTATAATGTCAACTTGGAAATCAGAAGAGAGCCTGAGAGTACAACAATGGTACATAGAAATGAATAACTGTATTCCATTGGAAAAAATAACATATAATTTAAAAAATAAAGTTTCATTATTTGAACAAATTTGGGAATCGTACATGGAACACAACAGAGAGGGCCTACCGTGGACCTCCACCCCCTAAAATGATAGAATGAGAAGAAGACAAAATGACCTGATCCAGTGTGTAAAAGTAGATGACACAATTTTCTTGTTTATTTTCATTGTGTGACGACATTGTTTAATGGTTTTATTGTATTGTATATGTTGAACGTTTAATGGGTTTGGGGGGGGGGGTGGGAAGGAGGGAGGGGGGGGAAAAGGGGGAAAAAAATGCCACTGTGTATATTTGAGGGAAATGTTTGTGTGTATTTTGATTGATATGGTTCACAGTGTGAAAAATAAAATAAAAAAAAATAAGTCATAGGAAATCCAAATGAAAACATTGTTATCTATGTACAATGGACTCTTTTAATATACAAATGGAGTCTGTTTCCTGTCCACAGATACTTGAGGAAATGTATTCAGCTCCACTGCCAAACCATTTCAGGGTACAGAAATATAGAATGGCAAAATACAGAATGAAAACATTTGGCTCCTTGTGTTTATGATTCATTGAAAGAGCAATCCAATTAATCCCAGTATGATGATTTTCTGCAATATCTTGCAGATGTACTCATGGTCTGGAACATTCTGAACCAAATCACAGCCCAGACTCACTGGCCTTTGGTTCCCACCCAGCTACATTTGCAGATGTTGCATATGGGGAAAGGGATGAACTAACCCTCCACCACCAGCATTGGTGGGCTCTCGGCATTGATGAGGGTCAGCCAATACATCGCAAGGCCCCACTCTCAGAACCCACCAACAAAGCTTGTCAGATATTAAAGGTTTTCTAAATTAAAAAATAAGTATGTTTTAATTCAAAATGCAATCAATAATGCCAAGAAAAAAAATAAAATGAAATAATTGAAACCTAAGCCCACACTTACCTTCTGCCAAAGGTTTTGGGATTTGGTTCAAATAAACTGAATTCATATTCCAGTCATTCCTGAAGTAAAGCTGGGAGGAGACGCCAAATGCCCCTGTATCCTCCATTCGGTTTATCACTGCTCCACTTCAGGACTCTATGTTAATCATCAGACTTGCAACTTTACTCAAACATGCTGATCTGCGAGGGTCGGAAGGCTGAGTATGTTAGCATACTCAATTATATATGTCCGCATGATTCAAGGCTGTTGTTCTGTTTCCTTGCCCATTTGTAAGCTGGGAGGTAGATTTGCCAGTGTTCGTGCTGCAGAATTCTGCAAATTCATGTTTCAGCACTGGACATTGTGTGGACTCCAGCATCAAATTCCTGAACTAGTAAATCCCACTATAGAATTAGCAATATTTCAGTTCACAATGCTTCTTCATATTTTTCTTTTGTTTATCTTAATTGTCACAGGACTCCTGCATTTCCTATCTTGGCCATTGAAATATACCAAAGAAATCAACTGCCAAATGCAATTAAATATTGATAAGTTTAAACAATGATCAATAAATAACCATCATATTAAATGTATAGATTCTTATAAGAATATTTGAAATAAGATTGAAGGCTATAAGATTGAGGGTCATACAAAATAAGTATAGATACTCCCCGACATACATCTATGTTCCGTTGTGGCCAACCAGTCATATCTCAGATTGGACATATGTCAGAATTGTCCTCTATCTCTGTTATACTCTGTCAAATACAACATGGCAGCCACCAGCCAGCTCTCATGAGAAGTTGACCCCCACTGCCAACCTCACGAGAGGCATTATTTTCCATAGTTAGGCCCAAAATTCACTGTAACCACATAATTTTTATATTTTTTCTTTATTTCTTTTTGAAAATTTCAGTTGTATGTGCAGGTGGACACAAGTCGCATAGGTCGCATGTCGGGGGGTATCTGGATAGAACTTACCAAACACTAACCAAAGACTCTAGGAGCAATATTTTAACATACTCTAAAAATATCACTTTTTCTCTTGTGTACACTTCTACCCTTTGTGCCCTTGTACTCTTTATGCCCTATATTGTTTTTGCTTTAAATGAGATTCACTCATCTGAAACATCTATTCATAATATTTATATTGCCAGCATCAGATCTTCACAGAAAGTGGAGTGGCATTGCTTCAAGCAGGCTTGCCTTGTCAACTTGTGGATGATTTCAGGGGAAAGAATTGCATCCAACAGGCCCTGGAGCTATCTGGACACTGACCAACATTGCTATTGGCAGTTCTCAGAAAGCAAGCAGACCATCTGCCACAGATATAAATTATGCCTTGAGCAAAAGTACGGATAATTAATTAGTGTTAGATAGTAAGTGAACTATAGGGCTTCAACTTTGCAGTACTCAATTTGTACCACTAGGTAGCACTAAAAAGCTTCATTAAAAAAAATCCAACCTGGCATAGAAACATTGAGCTACTTCTCTCTCATAAACAAAATAATATTTACAAAATGTTTATTGGCATACTTATCATTATGCTTCATGAAAGCAAATATCCATGTAAATAACTTACCAAATCAAAGAGCTGTTTGTGAATATTTATAATTAAAAATGTTCAATGTATAATCATTTGTTATGTAATAATTTGATTTTAATGCAATTGTGCAAAAAGTGGTTTCCTTTCCAGTAACAAGATAAATAAAATATATATAAATAGCTATAATAATATGGTGCATCAGGATGGGATATCATTCACTAAAAGCTTATGCTGAGGAGCCAGTCATTGCAACATCAAGTCAAGTCACCTTTATTTGCCGTTTATCCCATAAGGATTAATGCACAGTAAGGACGAGATAGCTTTTCTCCAGGACCATAGAGCAGGTTTACATAAATAGGAGTTAAAGATTAAGTCATAATACAACAAAAATCCATGATATACTAGTACACATATGTTCTAGGAATTGAGGAACCTGATGGCTTGGGGGGGGTGGTGGGTGGGGGTGGGGGTGGACACACACCCCATCGCCCAAAAACCCAAATGTCAGCAGAGGAGCAAACTGTACATCCAGCTCATCCTGGTCAAAATATCCACATTAATATTTCCATTCTCTTCTTGGGCTGAGAATAAATATTTGGCTTTCGAAAAACCATTTCACCCTACGTAAAGTAGCTGAGACCACTGGATTCACGAAATGCTTGGCAAATTTTAGCTCTCATGTTGAAGACCTATTCACACATCGAAGCAAACTCTACTTCACATGTCTACTTGGGAAAGTGGAAAATTGCCCATGCCTGACCTTTGAACACAGGTAGGTAAGCCTATGAATGCATTCTCTACCATCAGCAGAGATGAAAGATGTCAAGTGACATTCATTCACAAATTACCTGCTTACCTTACAAGCTCCTCCACATACAATATTAGTTCCTGAATGGTCATATTAGGCTTCCTGTAGAACACAGTTTATTGACCACGATTTTGAAATTCTATATTAACTTTTTATTACCCATAAAAATACAGTAAACTCCCTGTTATCCAGAATTCATGTACCTGGAAGCCTCAAGCAACCAGCAGAAAAATTGCAGAAAATAAATAGGTAAAAAAATATGAATGTTTAAAATTGGTGCCCCCTCATAGGTAGTTCACTAATCACAAAATATGCAATCTCAAGCAGCCAGCAAATACACTTATCTGGCATCTACCACTCCCCATAGGTGTCAGATACTGGGGGTTTTATTGTGTATAGGCAGGTGCCTCAGTCGATTGCTTCATATTAGCAATGAAAACTATCCTGCTCTTTGTGCCAAGGATATTCTGGCCTCCATTGATATACTAAAGTAGCAAGTATGCTTTATGGTGAAAGAACAATATGGCATTTCCTTGTAAAATATAACTTTCCCAGCAGTGGCATAGCTGGCAGAGCTGCTGCTTTACAGCTTTCGTGACTCAAGCGTAATCCTGACCTCCAGTGCTGTCGCTGTGGAGTTCACCCTTTCTTTTTGTGACTCCTTGGGTTTCCTCTCAGTAATACAGTTTCTTCCCAAATCCCAAACTTGTATGGGTTCATAAGCTAATTGGCACTGTAAATTGGCTCGTTTGTGTCAGTGAGTTGACAGAATATTGGGGATTGACAGGAGAATAAAAAGGGATTAATATAGGATTTGTGTAAATGGGTGCCATTAAGTTGTAAAACACAGAAACAGGCCCTCGAGTCTAGCATGTCTTTGTCAACCTTTTCCACAATCTATACTCATCCTATTTGCCCATATTAGATCAATATTCTACTCTGCCATGCCGAGTCAATTGCGTCTTAAATTGTCCCTTCCATCTCCTCTGGCAGTGAGCTATCAGTTTAGAAACCAGTTTCCCTTTAAAATTATTTCATCATACAAACGTTAGATTAAGATGAAATATTTGTATGGTTTGATATCCTGTATTTTTTGAACTAAGGAAATAAGATAAAAACCTTTTGAATATCCAAAGATGTAAGGATCCTTTTTAATTTGCATTCATCCAATTTTCCAGTTTTCCGACAAGAAAATGGATAAAATGGTTAAACCTACATTATAGAAGGGAATGCTTTCCCTTTTTCCTGAATTTCACAGTTATTTCTTTCCTTAACATCAGATTCACAGTTGTTTTTACTGAACAAGCTCTGCATTAAATTAATTGAAATAGATGTAAAACTACCTTTAAATATTTTAATAATATTGCCCAATGCATCATGGAATTATTGTCCACAGTTTCTTTTTGAATAAATTTGTAAAGAAATTAAATAACATTTCAGAGACCAACTTGCTATTTTCAGTTAGTATGGGATAGAACTAGATTAACATTTCCATGGCAGGCATCACCAAATGCTTTTTATCAAATATCAATTTGACAAAAATATTAAGAGCACGAAGAAAAGCCAAAGGTTCAACAATTTTCTCAGCTCCAAGAACTAAAAAATTCATTTCTATTTAGCTAAGAGAATTAATCTTAGCCCTATAGTTTATTTAATTGTGTTTCCTTCAACGCATTTGGTGGGGGGAGAAAGCACTTTCTAATTGCCAAGGGAGTAGATATTACTTTTCAAAAAATGATTTAGCTCCCCTCATGCCAGCTGAGATTCTGATAAGTTTCTAAACCTGCACTAGAACACACAAGAGCTAATCACAGATATTGGTTAGGGAATTCTTTTAAGTACAGAATCTTCTTTCTATTACTGTGTAGTTTGTCACATGGAACACAAGAGGGCACAAGTGGCTTTCACCAACATGACATTTGCGACAAACTATCTTGAAAAAATATCTGTGGAACACAGATGATTATTCTAGTCAATTAAAACTGCAGTTGATCACTTCTCTTAAGTCTTCTGTCCTTTAAGTGCTTCCACTCTAGGCAAATTACTCTTATAAAGGACCTTAATAGATTATAGATTCAGGATAAGTTTTAACATTGAATAAAATGATGAGTATGCCCAATTCCTGTTGGAGTGAAGGGCAAGGCTAGCAAGACAAGGGGGCCATGGTTGACCAGGGTTTTAGAAGGCGTGATCAGGAAGATGTCAAGTATAGGCAGCTGAGATCAAACAAGTCCCTTGAGGACTTTAAGGGATATAGGTAGATAAGAAAAAGGAAATAAGAACATTAAAAAAAAGAAATAGTACTCATCAATGATAGAGAGGAAGAAGATGTTCCTGTTCGTGGAGGGGCAACACTGAGCCATTTGAAGGGCCTGGATGATTTGATCAAGTGTGTCTTTGAGGGGCGGTAGAAGATCGGCTTGCATTTCACACAGACCTGGCAAGACCTGGTCATTTCCCTGGCGTCTTCCATGGAGTAGGGCAGATTGTGCAACTTGACAAAATGAGCCATGTGGGTGAATCCTAGATGGCAGAACTCATTATGAAGAGACCACAGTTGGCCAATGTGTGCAGAGGCAGGGCTTCCTCTGGATAAGGCATCTGGAGGTTCATTAAAAGCTCTTGACCAATAGGCGATGTCATAATTGTAGGTGGAGAGCTCGATCCTCCACCTAGCAATATTGTCACTTTTGATTTTTTTCCCCTCTTGACATTATTAAACATGATTGCGACCAAGCACTGGTCAGTGAGACGTGACCTACCCAGCGCAGTTTGATCTTCTGCACTAGGTATTAGACTAGATAATAATCTAGGCCAGTTAGTGTTTCCAGTGCCTCACGGCTTCTACAATGGCTCAAGCCTCCTTTTCCACAGATGGGTTCCAGAACTCGTGGCCTTGTAATGTCCGAGAAAAAAATGCAACTGGTTGTGAGTAACAGCCAGGGCTACGTCTGAAGTGTCGCTTTCCACCTGGAAAGTTACATTCTCGTCCACCGTGTGCATGGCAGCTTTCACAATGTGGTTTCAGAGGTAGTTAAAAGCCGTTTTGGCTTCAGCTGAGAGGAGGAAAATAGTGGCTTTTAAGAGAGGACTAACCTTATCAGTGTATTGAGGGATCCACTGGGCGTAATAAGAGAAAAGCCCCCAGACATCTCCTCAAAGCCCTTGTGGTCCTGGGAATGGGGAGCTCTAACAGGGGAAGATAAAGAAAACAATGGGAAAGGGAGGGGTGAGAAAGAAAAAAGGAACCAAGAGAAACAACAGATAACCAGGTAAGATAGAAACCCCATTAGTAATACCGAAAGGGACCCTCCGGAATTGATAGAGATGAGGGCCAACATCAAGAAACCATGGAAAAAAAATACCCAACAAACTGAGACAAGCAGCTCAACAGGAAAGTCAGAAGAGACACAGATATAAGGAAGAGAAATAGAAGACACAAACCCAAGAGCTGATACAGAAGAAGAAGAAAAAGAAGAAGAAGAAGAAGAAGATGGGCAGTACATAGATTTTAAAATATTACAGGAACAAATGAAAGCATTAAAAGAATGGCTGACACTAGAATTTAGTGAAATTAAAAGAAAAATGAAAAGTACAGAAGAAAAAATGAGTACAATAGAGCTGGTCATAACAGATGTAGGGAAAGGATTAGAAAATGTGGAAGAACATGTAATGGTGGTAGAAATGGAAGTGAACGACTTAAAAAGAAAATTGGAAGAAAGTGACAAAAAAGTTAAAGAAACACAGGAGTTGTTAGCTCAGAAGATGGATATAATGGAAAACTATAGTAGACGAAACAATATAAAGATAGTGGGCCTTAAAGAAGATAAAGAAGGCAAAGATATGAAAGAATTTATAAAAGAATGGATCCCAAAAGTCCAGGGAATGCCAGAAATGCAGGAAGGAATGGAAATAGAAAGGGTACACAGAACATTAGCCCTGAAACCACAGTCACAACATAAACCAAGATCCATTTAGTAAAATTTCTGAGATACACAACAAGAGAAAATATATTGGAGAAGGCAATGAATAAAATTAGAGAAGACAAAAAAACCACTAGAATACAAAGGTCAAAAAAAAAATTTCTACTCAGACATAAGTTTTGAGCTCCTGAAGAAGAGGAAGGAGTTTAACGCAGCAAAATCGATCCTATGGAAGAAAGGCTATAAATTTATGTTAAGATATCCAGCGGTGCTTAAAAGAGTTATCCCTGGGCAGTAAAATAGACTGTTCTCGGATCCTGAGAAAGCATGAGAATTTGCAGAATGCCTGCAAGACAGAAAGAGAGATGAAGAGATGTAACAAGAACATATAAAGAAGTAAAAATAATGTATAAATAAGAACTAAAGGAGGGAAGAAAAGGGAAGGAAGGGAGAAGGGGGAAAAAAAGAGGAGGGGTTAAAAAAATAATAGATAGATAGATAGATAGATAGATAGATAGATAGATAGATAGATAGATAGATAGATAGATAGATAGATAGAGAAGAAAAAGAGAAGAAAAGAGGGGGAACTTTGTTGTAATGTGAAGATAAAAGTCTTTTCTGGAGGGGGTTGGGTGGGAGAGAATAACAGTCACTGCAAAATCAGTTGACACTTGCGAAAGGGTTCGCAGTCTGAATGGAGAGGGGAATTGTGGTTACCCGGCAAGGGACAAGGGGTGACTCAGAGAGGGGGGGGACACTTGGGGTTAAGGGAATTTTAGATGTGGGAATGGTTAAAATATTTTAAGTTTTAGAAGTGTTGTCATACAGTGCGTTCATAAAAAGAAAACTGAGAAATGGAAATGGGGAAAAGGTGAAAGGTAGTGGTGAGGAAGCAGAAATGAGATGTAAACAAAGTATAAATATTAACGGAATACATAACCAAATCAAAAGGAAGAGGCTATTAAATTTACTGAAAAAAGAAAAAAATAGATATAGCATTCTTGCAGGAAATGCATCTAACTGAAGTGGAACACGAGAAATTAAGGAGAGACTGGGTAGGGCGCGTAACGGCAGCATCATAAACTCAAAAGCCAGAGGTGTAGCTATATTAATCAATAAAAATGTACCAATCAAAATAGAGGAGGAAATAATAGGTCCAGCAGGGAGATATGTAATGTTAAAAATGTCAGATATATTCAGAACTCTGGAATTTGGTCAATAGAATGAAGAGGATCAAAAGTTTATGCAAGATATTTTTTTGAAGATTGTAGATACGCAGGGGAATATATTGATAGGAGGGGACTTTAACCTTAATTTGGATTCAAAGATGGATAAAATGGGACAAAAAGACTAGCAGAAAGAACAAAGTAGCCAAATTTATGGTTAAATCAATGCAGGAAATGCAACTTTTGGATATATGGAGGAGACAACACCCAAAGGAGAAAGAATATTCATATTATTCGAGTAGACATAAAACATACTCAAGGTTTGACCTGTTCCTGTTGTCAGCCCATATCCAAGGGAGAGTTAGGAAAATGGAATATAAAGCTAGATTGTTATCTGATCACTCAATCCTGTTATTAGCAATAGAACTGGAGGACATATAAATGGAGATTAAACTCCATGCTACTTAAAAGACAGCACTTTAGAGAATTTATTGAGCGCCAAATTAAAATGTACTTTGAAATAAACACGGAATCAGTGAAAGACGAATTTATATTATGGGATGCCTTCATCAGAGGGCAGATAATAAGTTATGTAACTAAGATGAAAAAGAACTACAATCGGAAAATAGAAAAGCTGGAAAGGGAAATAGTAAGTAGAGGAAAAGAACTAGCAACAAGGGAAGATACAACAAAAAGAAGAGAATTGGTGGACAAAAAAAAATATGAAACACTACAAATGTATAAGGTGGAGAAGAACATAATGAAAATAAAGCAGAAGTATTATGAGCTAGGAGAAATAAATGAACAAATTACTGGCTTGGTAGCTTAAAACAGAACAAGCTAAAAGAACAGTATTGGCATCAAGGAAAAGATCAATGAAAACTTTAAGGAATTCTACGAGCAATTATACCGAACTGAGAATGAAGGGAAAGAAGACAAAATAGATGAGTTTCTAGCTAAAATTTAACTACCAAAATTGCAAGAAGAGGAGCAAAACAAATTGATAAAACCATTTGAAATAGAGGAAATACAAGATATATTAAAAAAGCTACCGAACAATAAAACACTTGGGGAGGACGGACTCCCAATAGAATTCTATAAAACATTTAAAGAGTTACTAATTCCTCCTCTCCTGGAAGTAATGAACCAGATAGAAGAAACACAAAACTTTCCTGATTCATGTAAAACAGCAATAATTAGAGTAATACCAAAGACGGGGAAAGATCCACTAATACCAGCATCGTATAGACCAATATCTCTACTTAACTCAGATTATAAGATAATAGCAAAACTATTAGCAAACAGATTGGCCAACTGTGTACCAAAAATAGTAAAACTAGATCAAACTGGATTTATTAAGAAAAGACGAACAACAGACAATGTCTGTAAGTTCATTAACTTAATCCATGCAGTACAAGGAAATAAGATGCCAACAGTGGCTGTTGCTTCAGATGCAGAGAAAGCCTTTGACAGGGTAGAATGGAATTATTTATTCAAAGTATTACAGAGGTTCAACCTACCAGAGAAATATATTAATTGGATAAAAGTATTATTTAAGGATCCAATGGCGAAGGTGACAATAAATGGATATATATCGAACCAATTTAAATTAAGCAGGTCAACTAGGCAGGGATGTCCACTATCTCCCTCACTGTTCACTTTAGCAATAGAACCATTGGCAGAACTGATAAGAACAGAAAATAAAATAAAAGGGATACAAATAAAAGAGAAGGAATATAAAATCAGTCTATTTGCATATGATATCATAGTATACTTAACAGAACCAGAATTATCCATAAAAGAATTACATAAGAAATTGAAGGAATATGGAGAAATATTGGGGTACAAGATCAATGCAAATAAAAGTGAAGTGATGCCAATGAATAATGCGGATTTCACAAAGTTTAAAAAAGAATCACCATTTAAATGGCAAACACAAGCAATCCGATACCTAGGTGTTCTTTTTCTTTGGCTTGGCTTCGCGGATGAAGATTTATGGAGGGGTAATGTCCACGTCAGCTGCAGGCTCATTTGTAGCTGACAAGACCGATGCGGGACAGGCAGACACAGTTGCAGCGGTTGCAAGGGAAAATTGGTTGGTTGGGGTTGGGTGTTGGGTTTTTCCTCCTTTGTCTTTTGGCAGTGAGGTGGGCTCTGTGGTCTTCTTCAAAGGAGGTTGCTGCCCGCCAAACTGTGAGGTGCCAAGATGCACGGTTTGAGGTGATATCAGCCCACTGGTGGTGGACAATATGGCAGGCACCAAGAGATTTCTTTAGGCAGTCCTTGTACCTCTTCTTTGGTGCACCTCTGTCTCGGTGGCCAGTGGAGAGCTCGCCATATAACACGATCTTGGGAAGGCGATGGTCCTCCATTCTGGAGACGTGACTTACCCAGCGCAGTTTGATCTTCTGCACTAGGTATTAGACTAGATAATAATCTAGGCCATCTATACAAATTAAATTATCAGCCATTAATGAAGAAATTACAAGATGACTTAGAACATTGGAAAGATTTATCACTAACCCTGATAGGAAGGGTAAATTGCATTAAAATGAATATCTTCCCAAGGATACAATACCTATTTCAATTGTTACCAAATGTACTAATTGTGAGGGTAAGAATGATAAAATTTTGGATATGATGATATTCCATTTGCTTTGGTTGATATGTCAAACCTGTTAATAGAGACTTGTGCTTAGACTTGACTGATTTTCAGTGTCTCCACATCTCAACATCCAAGGTGTGAAATGTCCCATTCTCTACATTCTTGCCTTCTGTGCTCACTTCTCCAATGTAATATTATTGCATTTTATCCATCCATCTAAACAATGCAATGCAGTATTTTCTGAAAGCAACCATGAAGTGGAAATATGTGAGGATGAGTTAATTATATTTGTAGTATTTGGCAGATAGGACGTATGGAAATAGATGGACAGCAGAGTACAAAATGAGCTTGTGTGCTGTGTGACCTTCTAGAATCAACTTGAATAAGGAGGGTGATCAAGATCTTGATGAATGTACAATTGCCAAACTGATTAGCTCACTGAATCATTCTCCATTCTGTATCCAGGAGCAAGGCTCCTGATTACACCATGCAATCAAAAAACAAAGCCTTCCTGGTTACTCCAGTAGAAATCTTCCTCCTCTATCTAGTTAACAGTTTCAGGTACTCAAAACCTCCATGAATACACCTGGGGATTGAGCAGTGAGCTAAGATGTTGCCTGTAATGACTGGTTTGATTTTTGTCATTTCCTTTTGGCTCTAAATAAATTCTGTCAACTTCCTGTTTAGAGTGACCCCTTTGTATGCTATAATTAAAATCACATCAAGGAGATTGTCATCATGCCTCTTAGTACAAATTAGGTAGGGGTCATGGTCAGCATATGGTATTTAAAAATCCCTGGACAGATCTGCAGCACCAACATTTAGGTTTCAGATTTCAGAATTATTGACAGAGAACATACAATCCTGAGATCCTTTCTTCCTGTGGGCAAAGGAGAATTACCACTTATTGGTAGTGACAAAAATGTACATAAACAATTTAAGAAATGTAAAGAAAATAAAGAAAAGGTTTCGTGGTACATATGAACTCTTTACCCTCTCCATGCTCCAAGCATCATGTGAAAGTAAAATCCAGCCTTTCTTTGCATCCTCTCTCAAGTGAAGGCCTTCTCTTCATCATTTCTGTCCAATAACTGCCTAAACCGATTACCCCATCCTATTTGCGTCTTTACGATGTTGCCTTTTCCAAAACACAGAAATCATAAAATTCTACTGTCCTCATTTTACATCCCTCAAAAATAGGTTAAGTAAATAATTCTCTCAACAAATGCAAACAGATAAGCTACGGTACTTGGCAAATTCAGCTGTAATAGATAAAGCAGCTGTTCTGAATGATAATGAAATTATCATAAAACAATAATAATTCCACTATGTATTGTTTCCCTAGAAGTGGCCAAGAAGTGCTGTAAGTCTGTCATGTAATGAAGTATTCATTTCATTAATTTCTATGACTAACCATTTATAGAAGGGTGTGTGTATTTATTTCAGACTGCAGTGCTCAGTGAGAGACACCATTATATGTTGCCAACTGCACATTACCAGATGCCCTACGTGGAAGAGATTTTTCATCACCTATTCAGTGGTTGTCCTTGCCAAAATTTTCAATAGTTATATTTCTGTTTAAATATCTTTTATTTGTAATGGACACTGCTAAAATGTATGTGTGCCATGTCTGTATGTGTGTTTGCACTCTGTACCGTGGACTGAAGAATGCTGTTTTATCGGGTTATACTTGTACAATCAAATGATAAATCTGAATTTGAACTTGTAAAATGACAACAGGGAATGTAATTCTCACTCATTAAAAAAAGTCCAAGTCTAGGATTATGCAAATTGTAAATCTGTAATTTGATGTGTATGCTATTACTGCAGGAAGCTTATTGAATTTATCTTTTAAGTCATTTTTGTGATTGATTCTTTGTCGGTATAATCGCATTTTCACGAATGTGGCTAAAGTTTAATTTGCTTTCTCCAATATTCTTCAAGTTGTAAGGCTCTATTGCACAGTCTCCCATGTGGGATTCATGAACATACTTAAAGTTCTGGATGTATACTACAGTTGACAAATCTCAAAAATGTCACCACTAGCTTCACATAACTTGAAAACGATGTAAGTACAGTATTAGGATAGTTAATTTGATTCCAGTAAATTTATTCAGGGTCAGCGCCGGGGGGCGGGGGTGGGACATCTGTGGCCATTGACCCCCCCCAAACGAGATGCTGTGCCTCCCCTGGCCTTCACTCCACCTGCCCCTGGCTGCATCACTAGTGTGCGTCAAGTTGAATGAGCCCCCCTCTAACACGCTAATGCCCCCCTCTAACATACGTTCTGGTGCTGCCCCTGAATCTATTTGTGGTGGTGTGTTTATTTCTACGCCAATTTTTGATTTCCAATTAAGATAAATATTTTTTTTTTCAAATAATACAGATTAATATTCACTTAAATTCTAGAAAGATATTTTCTGATAGAACTATTCTTGTCATAAATGAGAACACCCTGGCTCAGAGGTGCTCAAACACAAAGCAATGGCCCTTCCTCCAGTTAGGTATTCTTTCATTTTCATTCTTACCAGCATTGTTAATCTGCAATACAAACTTGGTTCTGACAAATATACGTGAGTTTTAAAAATATTTCTTCCAGTTAACAACATGCATAAAAAAAAATTACACAAAATATTTATCTGGAGCAGTTAATTGCATTACTACTGTTAATACACTGCCGGAAGCAGTGTGATATTGCAACTAGTAATAAATATAGCATTTTATAAATACAAATTAATTAAACAAAACAAATATGGTAAGCTGTAAAAAGATTTAATTGACATGCCATCTGACAAAATTTGCTTCACTTTGTTCATTTATTAAGTGCAGAAGTTAGATTTCAAAGCATTGTCATATGAAGAACAAGTCGAATTCCTCATGAGCCATCACATGAGGTCCTTGCGCTACTTTGCAGACATTGTACCTACTTACAGGAAATCAGAAACAACAAGATACTACTACAGAGTATAGCAACTTCTTGGGTAATCTTCAGAAAGAAGACTTCATTGTTTCATTCCTTCCCCCAGTGGCCTATGAAAGCCCATGGGTTCTTAATAATTTGCTGAACTAATTTCTATTCATAATATAATAAATTTAGGTAATGAGAGTTTGGTACAATTCAAGAGAACTGAACTCACGTACAATGATGTGACAATAAATTCACAAACTCAACAACATGAAATTAAGGGATTGAATAGAATTGGTTTAATAATGCTATATTATTTGGGATATCCTTGATCTGTACTCAATTTATTTTGTATTTAGTACATAAAAGTTTTAATAATACTAATTAATTAACCAAATAAACATTTTTTTTAACTAAAGGCATGGCTGACTTACATTTAAACTTGCTCCATGCCACTTGACAGTCAAAAGCAAGTGAGATAATCATGTTATGAAATTATAATGCAAGGCAGACATTGCCATGGCAAAAGTAGCTAATTGGAAAAACATCAGAATGTTAATTAGTATGCATTAGTGCTATAATAATGATTCATCACTCACTTACATCCTCCTGGTGATTGTACTATGCAGTGGTAAGATTAAAGTCCTCTGCAGGGAGCTCTAGTAGTTAGAAACAAGTGGCTCCTGGCACCTACAGAGGTCTGTCTTTAATAAAAAGAAATGAAATGGTGTGTGCATGAAAAGGTCAAACATCAAAGGTTAAAGGCAAAATACATGTAAGAATATAATGAAGTGCCATCCTAATATCCCCAAGTGAATATAGAATATGCCCATCTCATGACAGCTTGGTGTCACAGTTACTGCAGTTACAGGTTTGGTATTCAGTTTCTCTGCAGGAAGCTTGGTAGAAACAAAACACTTTCCAATAAAGGAGTACAATTAAAATTGCATATTTAGTTCTTTCCATCAATACAAATATATGTTCTTACTATGGAATGTGTGTTACTTTTTTAAGGTTATGAAGATATTATGAATTTTGCTAAGAGCAGATAAGACAGTAACATTTGTGTGATTCTTACTGGCATAAATCTAAAACTGCCCATACTTTCCCATCCATCTTTAAGAAAAAAAATCTATTATTTAATGCATATTGTATAATGGGCAACTTTATACCACTTTAAATAAGTTCATGCCCTTTCATTTCTCTGCCATCAGACAGTGTGTGTGCAAGTTGTACATTTCAGTCAACTAATGGGCACTATATTCATTCACTGTCATTAGTGAAGATTTTTGTCATGGAAACTATTGAAAACTTCTGGCTGTATGAAGGGCCAGAACTAGCTGCCATTCCATTATTATGACAGCTCTGGCTGTATTTCTGGGCCAAGTATGCAACCAGAGGTGCTAACCCATATCTACTCAACCGTTACATAAAACGACTAATTGAACAACTTCTTTTTCTTTACTGATGAAGCAATCATCTCAGTTGTTTCAGTTAGTTTGCTTGTTGTGTGGGCAAAGAAACAACTTAGCACTTAAGCGATTTGGATCATTATACAAATGTAAGCATTTCCCAGTTATTTATTTTGAGATACAGCAATGCTTTGTAGTTCACTTTTAGATTAAATTATGTAACATTACATGTGGAAAACATAAGGAATTCTAAGCAATTCTGTCAATACATGTTCAAAAGGAATCATACTGCCATAACCAAACGAAACAAATCTGATAAACACTTCACTTCCTCATTAAATAGTCAAAACAATTTCATGAAAAAAAATCGGAGTGGGCTTATTTCAAGACTCTGCTTTAACTTGTTGCTTTGTCTGTTTGATCTATTTCGAAAGAAAGTTTTATAAGATATTATTCTGACCTCTGGACATATCTCAATAACCACTAATTTCAAAAGAATATTATTTAGAATTGAACAATTCTAAATGGTTCCATTGAGTCTCTGAAACCATTCCTTTGTGTGGGGCATAACAAGTAAGCCTATTTGCTGTTTATTTTAATGGGTTTTCAAACAGTTGACTTTACTGTGCATGTACTTTTGCTCCAGGATAAGACAATACATTTGACAATTCTATTGTATTATTTTCAGAACGTTGCTTGCAAGAGAAAAAAAGACTTTTCTCCTGGAAGAGAGTAGGATAAAAATTAACCCTGACTAAAGGTTAACATCAACAGGATTTAGAGCACTGCAGGTCAGTCAATGACTGTGTCGTCATAAAACACTGGGTGAAAAGCCCAATAAACTGGTAATTGAAATCAAACTGAAATAAATGTAAGACATTACAGATTAGATTTAGGCTAACTTACAAACACTGAAGTTAACTTTAGGAAACCAACAATGCTGTCATGCATAAATCTCCCTTAAAAATGGTAGAACAAGCAGCAAACAATTAAATGGCAAGAAAACAAAATATTTTGTAATCATATCTGTGCCCAGGAATAAAATTACTTAGGCATTTATTCGGTGTTTCAACACTCTAAGCTCACATTTTGATATTTGAATGCTTTGGTTATATTTATTTTTTAGTTCAAATTTAAATTTGTAGAGCCCTTCATTTGGGTGGAGTAGTCATCAATTCGATGCCAAAATGAGGTCCTCTCTGCACACGTACCTTTGTGATTCCAATTATGTCAAATGCCACTTAAACACTAAACACCATGCTATGTAGCATGGCCAAATCACGAGGTAAAGCAGATTGCAATAATGATTGAACTCCTGTGCTATCAGATTGGAGTTCAAAGCTCCAAGCATTGTCCTGTCCTACCCTTGAACAGTTGAACCTGCTTCCGCAAGAGAAAGGGCCCCCTTCTACCCTCAAGGCTAGGCCCATTTATAAAAGCATCATCATTAATTGCAGGTCGGCTGCCAGCTGACTTTTTTTTCTGTTGCAATTCTATCCACGCTTCATGTTTTCTATAATAGTTTTAAGTTTCAGGAGTCTGCAGGGAGTTTTGTGGTTGGCTCTGAATTTTTTTTCGTTAATTTCATATTTCTGCACAAGTGGATGATGCCAGATAAAGGTGCAGGAAATCTCCTTGGAATCTGAGGTGACAGGGAAGATGAACAGAGGGAATGTAGGGCAGGAAAAGCCACTGGAACAAAGAGGTGGAGGAAGAGGATGGCAAATATTGAGGAACCAATTTGTTTAACTATACCTTAGCAAAGAACAAGGGATTATAGAAATGTTTTTGGGAGGTAAATTGAGAAAGGTTTGTTAGAGTAGGTCACATATAAACACTTTAAAACAGATCTTATTTAAAATACTTGAACTCTGCCCCATGCTAGACATGTCGGGACCAACAGTCTTTGCAAGAGCTTTGGAGAGTGCCAGAGACTTCACTAATGAATTGTTGTTTACAAAAAGACAACAGATGAAAGAGCTTGTTGGAGCCACCTTCTGTCTGGAGGGGAGCATGCTGTTCTAAGAGGGTCATGTGGTTTTGCTAGCAGAGAGAGTCCAAACAGGCTTTCTGTGTGTGTGTATGTGTGTGTGTGTGTGTGTATGTGTGTGTGTGTGTGTGTGTGTGTGTGTGTGTGAGAGAGAGAGAGGGAGAGATACACACACACACACACACACACACACACACACACACACACACACACACACACACACACACACACACACACACACAGATCAATTCTACTCTGTTACAGTCAGCAACAGCAGCTGGGACTGGAAAAGGACAAGCTGGGAAGCTTGTGGAAAACCCCATTTGGAAGATGGGTTGTGAGTTCTTAGTTCAGCCTGGTCAAAGCCCTTGTGGTTTATGCAAGAGGAGAGGACTGGCTGTCTAATGTTTCACTTGGAGTAAGAGAAACAGAAAGGAACTCTGGCGACCTGAAAGAAAGAAGTTATCATCTGGAGAACCCTGAGAAAGAAGTTATCATCTGGCAAGACACTGAAGTGGCTGATGGAAGTAAATATACAACAAATCTCTCTCTGAAATCTGACAAGAACCTTCCTGAGTGGTAACCATTTACCTTTCAAGCACCAAAACCTGGTGATCTTCATAAATGTTAAATTCTGTGGACAGTATAAGAATTGCCTACAACCAGTGAACTTGGAGGAATGAGAAGTGAGATTAGACTGTGAATCAAAGAAAATTTCTGAACTTACACACACATTACAATCACGTGCACTTAGAATTAGAAGGGGGTTAAGTTAGGTTAGTTAAGTCAATCATGATAAGTTAAAGTATGATCCTGTTTTCATGTTTAAAGATAATTAAAAGCAACTTTTGTTTAAGTAACATTTGTCTTGATTGGTGGATATCTATTGCTGCTAGGTTTATGGGTTTTCTGGTCTCGTAACAATTGTACCTATTGTTCATGCATTAGAACATGGTAAATTAAGCTCTAATGCCAAGTTGGGACCTCCACTAAAAAAAAAGCATACAAATTGGTCATAGACAATCAATTTTAGAAGAAATTACATCCAGAATGATGTATTGAAAATGGATCAATGAGGTTCTGGCCCAGCCCAGACACAATGATGTCATTGAAGTTGCACTCATCACACAAGAGAAGGGAGGCTGCCTGAAAGAAGAGATCTCACAGATTTGCAGAGGGGGGGGGGGATACTGGATTCCTAATTACTGACAATTCAGGTGAGAGCCTTGTGTGCTAAAGGTAAAGAAGGAAATGTGGGAATGGGCCACTGTTAGAAGGTTAGCAGGTTTATAATGATTTCATCCAGAATTCTCACACCATGGAAAAAACTGAAAAGAAAATCATTATTTCTGAAGTATATACATCAAGTCATCTTCATAAAAAGGTATTCCATACAGTCCCTGTCTCTTCCATCTATACCAGCTACCGTCCTTACTCCTCTGATGACATTCTAATCACTCATTCCCCACACATAGGAAAATTCTTCAGGATAAACACCGAAGAATAGTTGGGAGGTCATCCAGGCACAATCCAGACATGAAATGAACATTGCACACATTCTGAATGTGTCAGACAATGACAGCACTGCAAAGGTGAGAGATGCCTGGCCAAATTTCCCCATGGGCATGACTTCCATTGCCTGGCCCAGTTTCCCCATGGGCATGACTTTCATTGCAAACAGTTGTCATCATGTTGAAATGTACAAAATGCATTTTTTCTTCAATTTGCATGAAAACCTGAATAATGAATCCAATTTACTGGCATAAGTATTTCACCATAGTTTCAATGAGACGATAATGTTTACTGGGAATGCAACATTAAATAAAATATGTCTATCCTAAATCATAGTTTAGTTTGAGCATGCTCATGTGGTATTCAAAATTCAAGATTCAATTTATTATCATAGTAATAAAACAGTGTCATATTACATAAATTTCTTCTTGCCTGCTGCAAGGCAGGTTCGCCACTGGCAGAAATTGCCTAAGTGCCTCATACAGTTTTACAGTCATACTTACAGTTTAGAGAGAGAGAATCAAACAGTGATGCTAACAGTTTGTCTAGGCGAGCCATTGCAGGGTCGTGGCAATGCCATCCTCCGCAGCGCCGTGATAGATTTACATAATTACATTCTTTCTGCTAAATGAGAACACAATTTAAAGTTTGATCAAACAATGAATCAATGGAAAATGGTAATAAATACTGGCTTTGCCTACAGAAATAATGTTCAACTTACAGTTTTTGGTTAGAATTCCCAGTTATCAAGACTGAGAACAGGCCAATGGGGAGACATGAATTAAATGGACTCCTGACGAAGGGTCCTGGCCTGCAACACTGTGGTGATACACCACTAGCCTGCTCCAGGGGGCGATCTCTGTACCCGCAGGAAGATCACCAAAGGATGGACCACACCTGGCCGGCTGTCAATCAGCTGACCTGAATAGACCAAACTCCACCTGGCCGGCTGTCAATCAACCACCCAGGATATAATCCTGAGCCAGTCACTCAGGAGTCACCAGTACAACTACCACTGTAGCAGAGACTTTTAACTGAATAAAGCATGTTGTACAGTCTTTCTCGGGTTTTGTGTCTGCTTTCTGCTGCAGCCGTGCATCACAAGCACTGACAATTCTTTTGACCCCCATTGATGCTGCTTGCCCTGCTGAGTTCCTCCAGCAGATTGTGCGTTGCTCCAGATTTCAGCATCTACAGTCATCAATGAAAAGGTCCTGGCTAGGACATGATTATATTGTTCTCCATTTGTTCCTCACTGAGTTTTACATTATTGTTGTGCGACACAGTTGCTATTGAAATTTTTCACAAACGGGTAGAACTTTGCCATATTAATGTGTCCTTGCCATGCAGTGGCATGGAGCCACTCACTGCATGGAGTTCAGTCAGTTGGATGAGATAGTATAGCACACCCTTTGAAGACCTGCTATTTTCCGTCCCCTTCACTCATTCTCATTGCAATCTCTGACACTGCTTTACCTTGACTGCCATGGAATGAGTTCTTTAAGGCTGTTAACTGGCAATAAATATGCAACAGTTTTATTTTCTGCAGCCTGTCTCCTTGGGAACCATATCATGGAATCATATCAGAGCAACAAGGATGTGAATAACACTAAGCATTTCTGAAAGATTCCTTTTCTCCCCCATTTGTATGAGTTTTGGGAGAGAGAGAAAATTCTTCCTTAGTGGCCCCAGCTGGAAGCTAGCATCTGTTTAGCACTGCACGCGAAGACAAAATTCTGTCTCCAAGCATAAGATTAAACCCATGCTGTCATGTTTTTTTCTGGAAATAAATATCTATGACTTTCAATGCCTAATTGATTACTGTCCTGCCATTTTTATCTCCTGCTGATTCTAGTCTGATGGAAGGAACCCAGCAAGAGTTAGCTCACATGAAGAAACAAAGATCTACTTTGCCCCTTCTTCCCTCAATTCATTCATCGGAGAAAGCTTTGGTGGGAAGTGACGGAGTGCAGGAAACTAGGACACCACATGAATCAGGTTGTGAGCAAAGTGAAGCCTGAGCTTCTTTCCACTGATGCTAGTTAGTTCTGGCCCATTGCACATCTTGCAATGGCCAGTTGGGGCAGATGAAGAGGAAGAGAAGCAGGAACATCATTTCATTCAAGTTCACCCCAAGATGATGGTGATAATCAGATCTCCAAATCCTCATTCACCAATAGTCTCACATGTTTATCTCCTTCCTTCATAGAGCACAGAGCACAAGTAAAAAAAAGATCAAATAAATCCTTCCCATTGAAACTTATGAATTAATTCATGTTGTGCACCATACAGTAATAAATAATTACTCTTGTGTATCCTCCTGATGTCTGTATTTTTCTCCATCTGTATGCCTTGGTGCTCTGATGCCGTGCTCCATGTTAGTTGTAGAAGAACAGATGGACGGCTATTAATAGATTCAAAGGCTTTTTTTCTGACTTTCTACATTGGCAAGAGGCTATTGATTTTCAGTTGAGAAAACCTGCAGCATCCATGGGCTTTGATATGCATGGATGGAAGCAGCTTGGGCTATGAGTCCATCTGGCAAAGAGTTGGAGGAGTAGGAGAGGACTGTTCCTTTCCCAGGAGAATGCAGCTCCTTTAGTACCCTTCTAAAGCAGAAGATACTGTAGATTGAAGAATAAGAGTTACAGTTACATGTGAAAATATTTTCCTCTTCTATCCTTGCAATAAACATAACATAAACATTTCTTTCATGGGTTTTAGGAGATGCAGGCATACCTGTCCTTCTCCAGTTCATTATGGTCACCTGCCTATGCTTCATCCCAATATGTACAAACTTTGTGATCTTGCTATCAATGTTGCAGCACCACACTTCCATCACCTTGCCATAGAATGTACAAATGTTAGCTACAGCATGTCTCGAATGGCAAACGTTCATGGGAGTGTGGTGAGTTGAGAAGAGCCTCAGTGCTGGTGTTGAGAGAATTAGCTCTCACACACACACCCTGCCTTCCATCCTTTCCCCGCCTATTCCCCACCTGCCAAACACCCACACATCCCTCCCAATGTATTCCCTCCCCCACTATTCCCATCAGGTCACCATCCTTTCCCTGTACTTTTCACCAATCTTCTTCCCTCAGTAGCTGTCTACACCATCTCCCTGGCCTCCCTTGGCAACATTTGCCTCTTTTGTCTCTTTCTTCCTCTGCTTCCACCTCTCTGTCTCCCAAATGCGTTTTTCCTGCTCCCCCACTTGACTCCATCTATCCATCATGCTTCGCCCTGTCTTTTACTGACCCTTCCCCTCTTGCCTTGAATACTTCCAGTCCTCTTCCTCTTATTTATTCCTGAAGCAGGGCTTCAACCTGAAATATCAACTGTTCATTTACCTACATGGCTGCTGCCTGACCTATTGACTTCCTCCAACATTTTATTTTTCACAAAAAGATACTTGACAATCTCTGGGAGCTTTTGATCTTGTGATACTTCATCCAGTTTTTCTTTGCATCTTTCTTTACATTGATCTCCAGTGTTATACAATCTACGTGCACATCTGGGAAGGCTCCTTGTACAGGTGGATGATATCTCTCCTTATTTTCCATATTTATCCCATTGACCTCAAGTGCAAGGTCCAATATCCAGAGAGCTGACCATCTTCTGTGTTGTGTCATTCATCATCTGCTATTGAAGGTCTTTTAGCACCTACTCTAGTCACGCTGAATCACCTCTTTAAGAGATACATGCTTTGTCAACAGTGGCTAGCTTTAGTAATGCAGGTCGCTCATAACATTGCTCTCTTGTGGAAACAAACCCCAATTCTCACAGACGGGATGCAGTGAGATCTTATAATTAGATGCCAGGTCAAAATTGACATGTCACTGGAGAAGATCTCAAATTAATCATGCATCTCATGCTCCCTGCTCACTCTCAGAACAAACTATTTAGTTCTGTACATGATTATTTAGAATCAATTTAGAAGTACATTCACTTTTTAAAGAAATGTGTTCATTTTCATTTATGAAAACTTAGTGTTTGGTTATACCTGAAAAGTGACCAGTTTTCTCTGTTTTTGAAAACTAGTTTATCGCTTGAAATGTACTGCTTTATGGACATCATTCAAACCTGATGAGCAGAGATAATACATAGTTAAATCAAACTTGGACTCTTATAAATGTACTGCACTCGAGAGAGGCATGCCAGCATTGTAAAGCACTAAGACGCAATTACAGGATTACCCTGATGAGTTCCTAATCTCAGACAGAAAATGTTACATAAATTGATAGTTTTCTGTTAATTTGAAAATGTTATTTTGAAGTGTGTGAAGTTTGAATTGATAACAGAATTACAATCATGGAAATCACTTTCCACAATTTCTTATCTGTGTATCTTTAATTTAAAGGGGGAAGGAATATATTTTTTATGAAAGCTTTAAGAAATCTGTTAAATGTTTAACTTCACCTCTGGCAGTGTCCCAATGAGTGAAATATATTTGGTAGGTTGCACATAGTTTATTAAGAGAAGGGCTTGGGCATTCTTAGATAATTAAATTTTAGTGCAAGCAGTTAAACATTCTTTTTACAATGATAGTGAACATTGCTGGAAATTGCCACAAAGCTATCATTTACTGCAAGAAGAAGTCCCATTCAGACTTAAATTTCAGTAATATTAACACTGTCCCATCCAAGTGAACTCCAAACTGCTTTGCACAAAAGATAAAGTAACAGTATATCTACTTCCTCTCAGTCCTTAAGTACAGATTAACTGATCTGGTTTCATTTGTAGTACAGTAAACGGAGCAGTAAATTGAACTGTCAATTCTAATTCTGTTGCTTACTCTATACATTGAAAAGATTTACAGTGGTGCAATAATATTCTAGCAGGAACTGAATTGCTCACAATTGTTAGGATCAAACCTGCTGTACAAAATTTGCTACAGGACAGTGAGCCATCTTGCATGAACCAAAAACAAGCTGGAATGCAAATCATAGCCATTTAAATTTTTTCAATTTTATGCAGCCTTTTTATTGACAACACCTATGAAGAAGAGCTAAGTAATGGCAGGAATTACTCATGGCAACCATGCTACCCTTCATTGTTATTATCTTTTCACAATTCCCTGCAGAATAAATGAAAGTGAAAATACTTTTATTGATCACAGGTTGATCAAAAATATATTTTAACCAAGAAGTAATTCTGGCAGAAATTGTTCATGTTTCTATTATATATTTTAGAAAATTTGAAACAAAATGTTTATAATTATGCAGGTAACTTTTCTAAAGGTGCATAATTATTATTGCTATTTTTGTAAGGTGCATTCAAAAATTCTAAAATAATTTCATTTCAAACAATATTTTTCAAAATCTTTCAAGAGACTATTTTAAATTAAGTAATTATTTCTTTTGAAAATGTTGTCGAGATGAATAACAAAACCATATCTATTCCCATGGCTCTTCTGAACTTGGAGTGAATGCCACTCTGTGCTAAACTAAGCGGTTCACAAACAGGGAAGACTATTGTGTCTGAGACAGTTCGTTCCCATTTCTCTTTCTTGGGACCTTCTGCTGCGTGGTGTTGGACACTGATTCTTTGAATAGGAAACACCATTCAAATGTCCAGCCTGAAACACTTACCACATAGGGCCCCGTTGGAAATTTTTTTTAGGAACAACAGATTAACACTTTCTGTCCAATAGTACCAGGCATGGATCTGCCTAACTAGTTGTCCTCAAACAAAATGTTAAAGCTGCACACCATCATCCTGTTCCAACACTCACCAAATCTCTCTAGTCAAATTAAATGTCCAATGACTGACATCTCAGACGTGCAACTGAAAGTAGCTATGAGTCATTTGATGTAAAACATAATTTTGATAAAGTAGCTGCGATTATTGCATTGTAAGCTAGTTTTAAATGATAGATTTGAGTACAATCTGTAAGCATGCAAATGGTCACCATATGATTATGCAGGAACCACAGAAATATTGGCCATCAATGTAGAAAAATATCCTTAAATATTTTGTGGTGCTATTTTGCTGAGAAATTAGATAATTTTATGCTCAGATGGAGCATCTGCATCTGGAGCATTAGGTGTTGGTGCTGAGCAATTGCTCAGGTGTAATTGGCCTGTCTCAATCTTCAAATGGGCTGCTTCTTCTCTATTGGCCAGTCTCAGTTTTAGAGCGATGAATTTGAGCTGCTTCACATATTTTCTGTCCTTCAGTTGATATGGTGAATGGAGAAGTAGCACCCCATGTGAAGACTGAGACCAGCCAATGGAGAAGTAGCAGACCATTTGAAGACTGAGACAGGCCAATGGAGAAGTAGCAGCCCATGTGAAGATTGAGACTAGCCAATGGAGAAGTAGCAGCCCATGTGAAGACTGAGACAGGCCAATGGAGAAGTAGCAGCCCATCTGACAAAACACCACATGAAGAGTAAACATGTTTTACACATAAATGTGGTGTTAATCTGTGTAACATGATAGATCATGTAATATTCAATATTTCCTAATTCAAGATGACTAACATTGAACCAAAATATATAGTTAACTCACTGCTTTAAATTTGTCTTTTAACAAGCAAATTATTTACTCAATGGGATGAGTAAATCAGTCATTATCTTTTAGCCACACAAATCTCAGAAATAAATTATAAAAATAAAAGTAATGCAGCCTCTAATATGTCAGGAGAGTATAATTATATTGGACAACCTATTTGAATTGGTGCCTTGATGTGGAAATAGCATAGATATCAATTTAATGAGTTCTGCTACTCTTGGTAGTAGACATACAGCTCATAACTCAACAGTCATTGTTGATCTTCCTTGGTTTAAAGACTATTCCTCTTAGATTTGATAAGCATGCCATTTGTGGAACACAATGAATTATGTCCATAATAATGATAATGTCAAAACAGCACTAGAAAAAATAATGAGGAAAATGTCAGGAGAGCATCTTGCCTTGTCATCATTAACTGAAGAAACATTGTAATCCATTGGAACTTACACCAAGTAGCATTACAATTACAGTACCCCGCATTATGGAGGGACTTTGTTCCAAGAAAACTCTTTTTTTCCCCATTGAATTGCCTACAGCAAGTCATTCTTCCAACAGTATCACTCCCAAGGGTGTTCAATCCTTAGAAATGGAATTCTGATTGCATTGTAGAGTGAAGAAAAAGGATTCGTTTTCATTTACTAGAAATGGATGTTACATGGTTGTATCATTGTACAAATATCAATAGAAGCGATTGGCTTGTCAGTTTCCAAAGCAAATTCCTTAAACGAGAAACATATAGGAGACTGCAGATGTTAGAATCTGGAGGAACTCAACAGGTCAAAAGGCATCAGTGAGAGAAAAATGACATTTCGAACTCCTATATTGGTAGTGGAGAAATGGAAGAGAAGGTAGTGTAAAGAGGGCAGGGTGGGAGGAGTGGGACAGGGGATCTGTGTGATATTGATAAGCCAAGTAGAAGTGAAACATGAAAGACAGGCTAGAGTTGCAGATGTAAAACAAAGGGCAAGAGAGGCAAGAAAAACCAAGGGTAAGGTGGAGGAAGATGGGTCATACAGGGTGAAGTGGGTGATTAGAGACAAACACTGCAAGTGCTAGAATCTGAGATGGTGAGAATAGTGGCATGAAGAGAGCCCAAGGGAAACAAATGGGTGGGAGGAAGTATCAGAATCCAGGGGGGTGATGGGGGTTGTGGGGGATGCAACCAAAAGGAAGGGGCATGTGAATGGGAAGAGAGCTGGGTGGGGTAGGTAGGAGAAGGAAAGAGCTGAAGGGATGCAGAAGAAGAGAGAAGGAGCCCAATGGACTGCAGACTACCCAGGCAGAATAAGTTGTTGTTCCTCTAGTATACACTGGATCTCACTCTGGTAGCATAAAAGGCCCAGGACAGACAGTTTGGGGTGGGAATGGGAAGTTGCATTCTACTGTGAACTAGTTGACCTTGGTAAACTACTTCCATTCTCTGTGTATATTTTTGTGGAGGGAGGAGGAATTATGTAAATTCAAAAGCAGCAAATGTTTATTCCATATCTCAAATTGTGTGGTCATGATTCGTGAATTCCATGGGAGAAAATTTCCATTACCTGAACAATCATAACACAGGAGTACACAATATTTTCTATTTTGAAGCTCTTGCTATTTTCTAGATATGTTGGACAAGATCATACTTGACCTTACTCATGTCTAATGTTCATGCATGTGGCTCCCATGGCCACACTAATCTCTGAGTTATTAAACTGTTTAATTGTGTGTACCAAGCGTCTATAAAAAGCTTCACTTTTTTGTGCTACACAAGGAAATCAATTCATACAGCAGGTAATGCAATACACTAAAACCCCTGGTATCCGGAATTCAAGCAATTGGGAACCTCAAGCTACCAGCAAAAAAAATGGAGAAAATTACATTTTAAAAATGAAAATAAACAAGAATAAAATAATATGAAAAAAATCTATGTTTAAATTGTAAATGTTCTCTGAAGTAACACATAAACCTTTGGTGAAGATGGGAGCAAATATTCAGCCAGTGGAATGCCTTAGCCGTGCTTTGCTCATAGCCGCTGTTTGAATAAAGTTGTGTGAAACAGCAATTGCATCCCCCAGGATCAAGTGTTGGTTGATGCAGCTCACCATTGGGGTGACTCTGTTAAGTGTCTCCTTCTCCCTGCTTAGTGAGAGTCGCTGCAGTCAGAGGCTTTATTTGTAAGCTTGGTGGTGGTGGGAGGTGGGGGGGGAATTAATTATCTACAGTATAATGTTATTGTTTATTTTTTGGGTGGCTTGTAGAGGGGAGAAACCTGCAGATGGAGTGATGGTTAAATGTTTTCAAAGAATGTGACTGAAAAGAAAGCAAAATGCTTCAATGTTTATATATTTAATGAAGTGAAGTTCTTCATTGTAAGTACAGTATAATATTTTTGTCTTATCTTTTAAACTGTTTATTCTTAATGCAGATATATTAGTTAGACATTGTCAGAGTAAGTCTCAAGCAACTGGAAAATACACTTATCCGACATCTACCAATCCCCATAGATGGCATATATCGGGGGGTTTTCTATAACAGCAAATTAACTTTGGCAACCTTGTTGGTTGGATCAAGCTTCAGGCTCTGACACAGTGGCTATTCTGTGATAGCATGCTCCATGAGTGGTGACTAGGCCACAGGTGGTAAATTCTGAGGCCTCGCCCCAGACTATCTGATGGCCATTTGGCAGATTCTGAATGCAAAAGCCTTTTCAACTGATTATACAATTTTTTTTAAAAGATTTGCTTCCTTAAAAAAAACCTGTAGATTTTGATAGACAACTTCAAGCTGAACATAAAGTTAATTTCAAATTTGCTGTATCATGTAGGAAGTTGGAGAAACATTAAATTAACTTTTATTTAATTTAGCATCTTTAATCACCTAATGATGTTAGCCTTCTACCCTGTTCACGTTGAGTTAGTTCAACTGACCTAAAAATGTTTTGCTGTTGATTTTCAGTTGTACTCAGCATCTGATACCTCTCGTGTAAGTATTCAACAATAGTCAACCAGCATAGGTGGATTCCATTTGCCCTGAATCTGCTTTTTCCATGGTTTTTTCATGATGAAGCCTTTCACAATGCTCATCACTGGTTGCATCAATATCAGCAGGGAAGAAATCCAAGCGTCAATGCAGAAAATGAATTTTCAATGACATGTTGAACATCATGGTTTTGTCTTGAAATATGTCAGGAAATCATTAAAATAGGTTATATCTAAAAAGTGGTATGAATAGGAAGTTTTAAGGTGATTTTTGTGATCACCACCCCAAAATCCATAAAATACACCCAAAAGTGTTCAGAAAGAAAAATCTTCATTGTCTAGTGAAATCAGAGATCCTGGAAAGCAGTTGATCTGAATAATACATAAAAATATTATAAACCCATATAACTATATATTGTGGCAAGGTCGCTATGGCTACAGCAAGGTTACAGCTCTCGGTTATAATCCTAAAGCTGTAACTCAAATCCGCAGGAGAAGAAACACACACACACACACCAGCAGAGTGTATTCGACACTGAGTTTATTCAGTGGCCGCTCTGCCTTTTACAGTAAGCGAGGCCGCGTCACCTCCAGGGCATGACTTGAGTGGTCCGGCTGCTGATGGGTTAATTCGGATGCCTGGGCCTGATTGGGCCCCCTGTGATTAACCAGCGGTGATCGGCCTATGGAAATGGATGTTTCAGTCTGCACGATGCTTTGCCAGTCGCTGTGTTCAACGGCCATTTCCTGTGTCGGCCCGAGACATGGGCTGCTACAATATAATCTTTACCAGGAACTATATCAGCATTGATCTAATATACACCCTCTTAGTAGATAGACCATGGAAGAGTGCAGCATAGGAACAAACCCGTGGGCCTATGATATCTACCCGCTCACTACCTCCTTTTGTTTTATAAATTTCTATCAGATATTTCTTCAGCTTTGACTATTTAGGGATTACAACCTATGTTTTTCCAAGCTCTCCACATGGCTTGCACTCTCTAATGCAGGCAGCATCCTGTGAGTCTCTTTCTGTACCCTTTGAAAAGCTCCACATCCCTCCTGTGATAGGGAACCCAGAATTGGATACAGTCTTTCAAATGTGACTGAACCAAAGAGTCACACAGCTGCAACATGACTTCCTTACTTTTACACTCAGGGCCCAGACCAATAAAGACAAGTATGACACACACCGTCTTTATCATCTGATCTACTCGTTTAGCCACTTGAAGGGAGCTTTGAACTTGGACCCTAATATCCCCAAAACATCAATGCTAATTGTTCTGCAATTTTAATTATATGCTTTCCCCTTAGATTTGAGCTCCATCTCCCATTTCTCTGCCCATTTCTGTAATTGATCTCTATCCTGCTGTATACTTTGATAGCCTTCTACCCTGTTCACAGTTCCATTAATTTTTGTGCTATCTGCAAACATACTAATCCATCCATCTATATTTCCATTCAAATTATCTATTGTATCACAACCAATAAGGATCCCAGCATCAATCCCTGCAGAACACCACTAAAAACGAGCCTCTAGCCAGAATAAAAACATTCCACTTCGATCATCTGCTTTCTGTGGGCCAACCAATTCTGAATCCAAACTATCAATTTGCCATGGATCCCAAGCATCTTTAGCTAAAAATAAAACAAATTCCAGGTAAAATTAGAAGATTAGTCCTAATTTTGGTGAACAATGCATTAATTAATGTATTGATGTATTAATTTAGAGACCAACAACACTGGTTTGTCCAACTCTTCAAATGGCTTGTACTCTCTGATCCAGGAGCATCCTGGGAGTCTCTTTCCGTACTCTTTGCAAAGCTCCACATCGTTCTTGCAATGGGGTGGTTGTTTGTTCCCTAAACATGAATACTGTTCAAGAATTAAGTAGTTCAGTAACTAAATAGTTCAGTAATTAAGTAGTTGAGTAATTAAATAGTAAAATGATTTCATGATTGAAAAGGGATATGAGAAGATTTCTTTAATAATATTTAAAAGAATCAGTTGGTAAGCATACAATTTGCGCAATAACTTTGCTATTATTAATTACTTTATACTTTGAATGAGAAACAAAATAGTATCTCAAATTCGTTGACCTTATCTCTGTCAGAATTTCTCCCTCTACTTCCCTCAGGCCTGCTCACACGTCCTACCAGATGGAGAGTGGAGACTGCCATTCTTTTCTTCACGGATTCTGCTGCAGCACAAAGGCTGTTGTAACCTTATGAAATATTCATAGGTGAATTAAACAGTTACCAAGTAACTTATCCTTGTTTAACCACCCATGGTTTGTATTATCAGGTCTTCATTACATCCAAGTTTAAATTTTTATCATATAACGTATCATCTCCAACTACCTCTTGAAAAACAATTGAATATAAACTTGATATTATCTACTCTAAAATACCAAAACCTGCAGAAGCCTTTAAAGATTGAACAATTGTGAATTTATTAAGCAAAAACTATGCTTTAGAAATTACTTGACTCCTATCCTTTGTAATCAGAAGGAAAGGAAACACTGAGGTCGCTGAACAGAGATAACGTCCAAATAGAATTATTATTCTTTAATATATAATGGGGTGGATTGGCGCAGAACTCACCTTCTGACTGTATATTTCAGAGTAAGAAATTAAATTATATGTTTAGTTCTCAGCAGAAAAGGTTAATTTTATCAGTGCAAAGCAAGCAGATTGTTGGACCCTTAGAGAAGTATACTGAAAGCAAAAGGGCAGCAAAGGTAACATTTATCTTGAAGCTGAGATGGGTCAGTGAATGATGCGGAATCAAGGAAGGCCAGAAATAGCACAGAATCTCTTTATATGACTTCAGCATAGTAGAGACTGAAAGCATGAAAAAAAAATAGTAGATATCTAAAGGGCAAGAGAAACTGCTCAGGCTTTATTATCTATCCTCTTCATCGCCTTTTCAAAAAACCGAATGAAATTTACGAGTCATGATTTCCAATGCACAAAGACATGATGTTGCTTTTCCATATGAATGTAGAGTTCATCCCTTAGAATCCCCTCCAATAATGCTCCCTCTACTGATGTTAAGGTCATCAGTCTGTAGCTCCCTGATTGTCCTTGCAATTCTTCTTAAATAAGGGCCCCAACTGGCTACCCTCCAAGTCTTTTGGTACCTCCTCCATGGCTAAAGATGACATGACTATTCCTGCCAGGACCTCTGCAACTTCTTCCCCTGCTTCCAGAACACATTGATATACTTGGCCAGGCCCCAAGGATTTACCCATCTTAATATGCTTTAAGACTCCCAGCACCTCTCTTATTAAAATCATGACTTATTTCCATTAATCTGTTGTTTCTATGATCTTCTCCATAGCAAATATTGCTGAGAAATATTCATTTAAGACCTTGCTCATCTCTTGTGTTTCCACACATAGACAGCCACATTGATCCTTAAGGGGAATGATTCTCTCACTAGTTACTTTTCTTAATGTACTTTAAGAATGTCTTAGGCTTCTTCTTTATCTTCTCTATCTCATTGTCCCCTTTTTACCCTCCTGAATTCTTTTCTAATTGTTCTCCTATATTCATTTTACTTCTCAAGGGAATTGCTTGATGCCAGCTGCCTTTTGCTAACATACACCTCTCCATTTTATTTGGGTTCTACATTAGATATCTCCATAACCATCAGTGCCTCAAAGCTCACTAGACTCTTGTCATGACTTGTACATTGGAAAATAGAAAATTAAAAAAAATAAAGGAAATAGAAAAGATCGAACTACAAGCCAATTTATCGACCATCACTTGATGAGGAAATACCTGAATCTGTTCCAAAAGGATTAATTACAGAGATACCAAGATCAGGCAAATGATTTTGTGTAAGAGAGATTAGAGTTCTTCAAGGGTGTAACATGTTGGATGGAGTCAGTGAGTGCATTGTATTTGAATTTCCAAAAGATATTTCATAAGGTGCAATCTAAAAGGTGACTTCACAAGATAAAGGTTTAAGGAGTTCAATTTTATCTAACATAAATATGAACGAACAGACAAAAAATACAAAGTAGCGATTGATAGGTCCTTTACAAATTGGCTGGCTAAGTGCCTCTGATCAGCATTTGGGTGATAGGTGTTCAAGATCTTATTTTTGTTTTAGACATACAATAGAGTGAAACATGAGTTTGCAGGTGCTGTGACTGTAGTAAAAGCACATTGAAATTGTGGAGGAACGTGCGTCTACGGGAGACACAGATATACGGCCAATATATTAGCCTGAGACCTTCAAAGAATAAGCGGAATAAGCCAGAAGCAGGAAATCTCAGTATTTAGAAAATGATGACTGGGGAGGAATCCAGGCCAACAAAATATGCTAATTGAATATGATAAGGGACTGGGTAAGAATTTATCATGTTAGTGTGAAAGGAAATGAGCTAGGGGAAGGTGACGGGGAAGGGGGAATATTTAACAAAAGTCAGAGAAGTCGATATTAGCAGGTGTTTTTATGCCAGGCCAGCTTCAAACGCAGATAAATTTTTAAACTTATCTGTTTATGGAACAGCCCTAAAAGGCTGCTCTAGCGTTGCTTTTATACAAAGCAGCGGCTCGGTGCGTCATCCGGATCCACTGTAGGCGGGGCGACTCTTGCCATTGCACTGCCCATCATAAATATGCAACAGAGCAGTGCAATTCCCAGAACGGTTCCAACTGCATGGGGGAATTATGGATAGGGTAGACGGTCATTGATCTGCTACGTATTGAGCCGCTGGTACCAACGAGTGGCCCCGAAGTGACTCAGTGAGGTGTTGGAGGTCACAGTGAACAGCAGGGCTGTCACAGCCTGCTTCAACCACCCCCTGACAGCCTGGCCCCGCTGCCCTGATGGCGCCCACCAGCCACCTCTGCCCTGAGGGTGTCATGGAGGGAGAGGGTTGAGTGACTGGGAGAGAGAGAAGTGAATTGGGTCATAGGCTGATGGTATTACCGCGACATCATCAGCCCACTTGGAGCAGATGTACCTTTATGCAGCGAGGTAGAGCGCACCGCTCCACCTCTAGCACTACCTTGGAGAGGGGTTCAAGTCACCACCTTGCAGCTGCTCACAGACCATTTATGAAGGTAAGTTTTCTGATGTGAGGCTGGAGAATCTCCACCTTTAGGTTCAGATTTTTAGCTTTATAATAGGACCTAATGCCATCCAGTTGGAAGGTGCCCAGTCAGAAGATGAGGTGTTTTTCCTCCAATTTGTGGTGGTCCAGGTCTGGTAGTACGTGAGACGATGGACAGACATTTCAGCAAGGGAATGGGATGGAGAATTGAAATGGGTGGCCACTGGGAGATCTACGCTATTGTGGCAGATAGAGGTGAGGTGCTCAACAAAGCCATCTCCCAGTCTGTGTCCAGTCTCTCTAATGTAGAGGAGACCACAACAGGAGCACCAGATGCAGTAAATGGCCCCTGAAGATTCATAAGTGAAATGTTGCTTCACTTGGAAAGACTGTTTGGGGCCCTAATTAGTGGCGAGGGGCCTTCTTCTCCCTGTCGCCTTCCCTTATCTCTGTCGCTTCACTCCATCTCCTTTTGCACAAACATGATAAATTCTTACCTCGTTCCTTATCATAGCCAATTAACACCTTTTGTTGCTCTAGATCTACCCCCAGCCAGCATTGTATGCATTTTGAGGCTTTCTGAGACTTCCTGCTTCTGGTTTACTCTGCTTATTACTTGAAGAAGGGCTCAGGTCTGAAGTGTCAGCAATATATCTTTGTCTCCTATAGACATTCAAAAGAGAGGCAGAGTTCCTCCAGCATATTGGTGTTTTTAAACATACGGTACAGCATGGTGACAGGCCCTTCTGGTCCACAAGCCTACGCTGCCCAAATACCGCAATTAACCTACAACCCTTGGACATTTTGAAATAGTGGGAGGAAACTGGAGCATCCAGTTTCCCAATGTAGACATGGGGAGAATGTACAAACTCCTTACCAACAACACCGGTTTCGAACCCGGGTCACTGGCGCTTGTGCAATGTATCCAAGTTTTATCATGTATTTACATTTTCATATGTCAGTGAATAAATCATTTAACCTATGTTAGCTATGTCTATGTTAGCTCTCAAACATTCCCGTCAGTCCAGTTTTCTGATCACTTTCCAGTAATCAAGACTCTCTAGCATTCACATCAACCACCCTGATTCTTTTTTTTCTTCTTTATTTATAAATGCCCTACAATCAATTACATTTCATTCACAATTAATCCTATATGGCTTTTACAAGTTCAAAAATGAAAATAGATGGAAAAAAAAGTAGGCTGCTCAATCCTCCAGAAACCCTAAGAAAAAAAGGAGAAAAGTCATAAGGCCCCCCCCCCCAGGAAAAAAAAAATGGAATGGATTATTTTAAAACAAAGTTCTAGAAATATTAAGTAACCACCCTGATTCTCAAAAGTGAAAGGGCAGTGATGGGACATTGATAGCAAGTGATAGGGCAATAAGGGAGAGTGAGAGGGAATGAGGGCAATAAGGGGGAGTGAGAGGGAATGAGTGGGAAGTGTATGGTTCAGTTAATGAGCCAGCTATGTACGAGTGGAACAGTGAGGGATCAGCAAGGGAGAGCAGCAAGATGGCACAATTAGAGCATTGAAGAGGATCATGTGCAACCATGAGTAAGGATTAATGGAGATTTCAGAAATAAAGTCTTTATATCCTTAATCATAGTGGTCTGTTTATGTGTAGTAAAAGTAACATATTTTACTTGAGTCATCCTTGAAAATGGTTTAAATTTTAAATCTGACCCTCTCCACAAACACATTACTGCCTCCAAACACATAGGCCAGATTGAGGTGTGTGGGGGGGTGGGGGGAGATGGGCTAGTTGGCAAAGGTCCTACGATTTTGAGGAGGCCTACTTCTCCTTGTAGAGGCATAGAGTGGACCCTTTGCCTTGCTAAAGAATATTAATATTGTAAAAAGAGTTGGGGGGATCCTTTGGCATAAAGTATTAATATCTTAAAAGAAGATTCATAAAATATTATTTCAGATAAATGTAGATGTTCCAAATTTATTATATGTATCTTGTTGTGTCGGCCACACCCACAGATAAAAATATATCTTTTTCCACTTTTCTCATGAGCGGCACAACCCTCACCGTGCACGCATATCGCGTGGGAACAAGTGATCGTGTTTGCCTTGCTATCGAGCAGTAGCTTGATAGAGCATGTCTTCCCCATCAATTTATTTGTGCTTCTTCTTAAGATAATTTTTGGTGTGAATTCCAAACTCAATGCAATGTTACCAAAGAAAATTTATGATCAAATCTTGAACTTGAGATTGGGCAATGCTTTCCCAAATATCCTCAGCTCGTTGTGCATTTTTTTTTTATCGTTGCCAGCAACAGTGACCTCTAATGAGAGGAGCTTCAGTGTCCTAAAATAAATGAGGTCATACTTTAAGTCCATAATGGTGCAAGAACGTTTGAATGGATAGCAATTTTGAACATCAACAGTGACAAGGCAAAGTTGCTTGATTTTTCTGCTATAATTGATGAATTTGCATAAATAAAAGGACATAAAGCATTTCTGAATGTGAAGAAGTGATGACCATTTCTGATATGAAATTCTGAATACAGAATAAATATGAATGTACTATTGTATTTACTGCTTCTTATTGCATTACTGTACTCTATTGTCTTACATACTTTTTGAATAAATTTGCTTCCCATTACCTTTTTTTGTAAATCATTCTAGTTCTTTTATTCTGTTACTTGTAAGTACATAATGAATGCTACATGTATATGTATAGACCTATACATAAATCACATAGATTACAAAAATACTTACTGAGCAGTTTGAAATGGTGCATACATTTCCCATCTGGCCTTGGGCCTATTACCAGCTTTGCATGGGCCTTCATCAATGGGAAATATAAAATGGATGTAGTCTTGAACAGTATGTACTGAGGGGAGAAGTAAAAGGCAATAGGTGTGAGTGAGGATGCAGACAGAAAAGTTTGGGACACTTTATAGAGAGTTGACTCTAGAATCCAGAGCAGTCAAGGTGAGAGATACCAAGCTGTGGTACTGGGCTTCAGCAATAGATGATGTTAGATTTGGGCCATGTTTCAGATGTGGTTCAAAGCTTAACCCAAAGTCAAACATGATAGTTTCAAATCTCAGACACCTGTCAGTGACATGAATGAAATCAGCAACTGCGAGAAGAGTTATTGTAGTGGGGAGAAGCAAGGCTCTTGCCAATATTTAGTTAAAGGTCATCCAGCATTGAATGTCAGGCAGGCAAGCAGTTTCACATGTCAATGTCAAATAAGGGTTTAAAGAGTTGGTCCACTGAGTTTCTATAATGAATATGCAGAAACTATTTTTGGATGATTTCATCAAGGAGCTGCAGATGAAAAGAAATATAATGACCTCATTGATAGATCGTCTTCCAAGATGTACAGGATTAGTAGGTTAATTGGTCACATGTGTGTAGCTGAACAGCAAGGGCTCATGGGCCAGAAGGGCCTGTTACCCTGCTGTATCTTTAAATAGTTTTATTTAAAAATCACCACCTGAAAGTTGTTCTCCAAATCGCACATTATCCTGACTTGGAAATACTTTGCCTTCACTGTCAGTATATCAAAATCCTGGAACTCCCTCTTTAATAGCATTGTGGATATACCCACACTGCAAAGGTTGCCGCAGTTCAAAAAGGCAACTGACTACCACCTTCACAAGGGCAATTAGGGTTGGACAGTTAAATGCTGGCTTAGTTTGAAAAGTTCACATCCTTTGAAAGAATGAAAAAAATTGGGTGGACAGCAGTGACCTGGTTATAGCTTTCTTTCACACTTCCCCTGAAACCTGGTCTTTAATCGCCTTTTTTTAAAATCATTTTACTTACCTGTGTGATCATAATGAACACGGGATGGGCAGTCATTTTCATCCCGGTACTTACCTGCCAAGGAAGGTAGTATCAGAGCCAAAGTGTTTTGCATTGGCTCCAGTGTAAATGTTGCACTGAACAGGCTTTCCTTGGTTCAGTGTGAATGCTTTGGGATCAGACCCGACTTTAAACATGGGTCATTGACGTGCCAATTTTATGGGATCTCAAAGTGAAAGCAGCTTATAGATAGGATGTAGTCAAGGAGGCTTTGAGGAAAAATTTTAAAAAGTTGAGAGTTCAGATCAGGAGAACATTAAATTAAAATGTACAATAAAGTTGCTTGATTATCATAACCTTTCCTAGCTTTAATATATTAAATGCAACTTCTGATCAAATCCTAGTTTTCATATTTTACCTACAAATATTCAACATTTCTCCTTCCTGAAATTCTACCTTAGTATCACATGCAATTAATTGATTGACAGAAATCTCATTATTTACATTGCTTTAAATTTCAACTTATAAATAATTGAAGTTAAAAGAAGTTAACTACAGTATGTAATTAGAAATTGTACTTAACCATCACCATCCTTCCACTTAAAGAATGTAAAAATGCAATGTAGTTATGAATTGACAAAAGTACTTCCGAGAGATTCTCCAGGAGATTCTTCCACCAGGTCGCCTCCTGAGTGTCATCTTGATCTGAATAAAGACCTTTTCCTTCTAAAAAGTTAGTCTCTGTGAGGCTCATTCAAATTAGAATAGAAAGGTAGCTTTTGGAGCACATCAGAACTTCTTCCATTCTATGAAGCAATAACATAGAAATAAGGTGCCTATGATATTGATTCTGTTGTGCTAATATCTATGTTACCATTTTACTTATAATTAACTCTTGATTTTGCCAAATGGAGTGACAATTGAAATTTGTTTTAAACTGATTAGAAGAAGAAAGATATATTTGCCAGAAATTGTGAAAAATTAATAGTTTATGTGTTTTGGGATTTATAATTACAGTAAAAGAGACATGCTCAGTTTAAAAATAACTTTTAGGAAAAAATAAAAATACTTGGTATTACTTTGAAAATGCTTACTTGAATTGCCAAAGCAACATTAATGTGTCAAGATTCTTCTACAATTATAGTTCCTTTCTTCTACTGATGTTGTCAGCATCCTTGGAGATCTACAGCATATTTGCAAAGAGTGAGGAATGATTAAAAAGGTGATAACTGCTTTCACATGCATAACTGTACATGAATGAACAGTGTTTCATTGTTCAACTCCAGTAAATGTTAACTGCTGCAAACTGTAGGAGACTATTTTTAAAAATTATTTGTCTTGTGAAACTGCTAAATCAAGATAGAGTCGAGCATTCAGTTACATTTGTCATTTCTTTGCAGTAGATAATTTTTGCTTTTTTTTTCCCCTGTGTAAATGTTCTGTTCATTTAAAAAGTTAAATAGTAATCTCATATTTCATTACAGCTAACATGCTGGTTATTTCCCCTTGAACATAGTTACCAAAAATTCCAGAATATTTATTTATAAAGTATATAATAATGTCTATTATTTAGACATCTTTGCATTTTTAGTTTTTACATGTTTTTTTTTACGTCAATTTACTGAAAGCAAGACAAACAATATTCCAATAAAAGAAACATTGCTTCTTAGAATTGAGTGATCATTTGTAGACAGTTGAAAAAAAAATTGAGAAAAATGCAAATTAAAATGTCCATTCAAATGCAATGTTGGTATTGCAAGAGTGATAATGGATAAGGCCAATTGGATGCATGTGTGAGAATAAATCGAGAGAAAATATATAAATATAAAAAGTATATGGAATGTTTTACCTGAAAGTATGAGATGTCATGCTTGAAAAAGCTCATTTTCTGTGCTCGGGATTAATTGGCAGTATAGAATAATTATGATATTGTTAGCAGAATGCTAACACTTGCCATATTTGGTTTGCTGAAGAATTATAGAAATTTCTTAGGATCCATAAACTTTAAATGACAGGAGAAACAAAAAGGTGCCAACTTGTGATGTAAACAGTAGAATTATGCAGATCATAGTCTCTAAGACTTGCACCATTGAAATCTGCAGCTGTAGCATTTACTGAAAGAAAATTGCAACCACATTACACTCGTGATTTCTTTGCTCCCAGGAAACGGGCCATTCATTATTTTTATCAGATGCATACCTTCAATTTTTCCAATTATCTGCTCCACTTAGTGCTCCAAAACCTAATATACCTTGCTTATCAAAACTCATTAAACTCCTAAACATATGAGGTGAAATTTTACTCTAAACTCAGACAAGATAAAATCTATTATGTACCAAAGAAATATCATTCATTTCCAATGGTTGAGAAATGAAAATGCCAAGCGAGCTGTTTACTGAAATTAATGGAGTGAATTAGTTTTTGTTTTTCATTCACTCATGAAAACATTAGTGTAACTTTTACCAATTTACTGGAATAAATGGGAATTGTAATTTGGAGAGGAATCCATTCATCTACTCTGTTCGATGTGTATCCAATACACATTTTATTCATTCAGGATCTCCACTCAAAAACAACTTATGCCAATTTATATTTATAAATGAGGATCAGCTGCTTCAGTACCTGACCATAATGAATCCACAGCTTCTTTAAATCCTCTAATGGAATATTTGGGGGAGATGTTGTTGAAATAAAAATCTTTAGTGGCAGTTAGCCATGCTTCCGTTCTTTGTTTTAAATGAGTAATGAACAATTTTTGTCTGACTTTGGTTGTGTTTACTCCTCCAATTTGATTCCAGTAACTTTTTTTAAATTCTTGCAATTGCTACCCAATTTTGAGAAGATTCATTTATTATTTAGACTGTCATTGCAGTTGAAGGGTCTTCTGAAGGAAGAGAAGGCAGCAAGAGTGGAGAGATCTACATCTGAAAAGTGATGATGGTGAAGGAGAAGTAACTCAGGCCTTACTCCAAACATATCTCTGAACAAATTCACTGAACATCTGGTTTAGAGACTATTGATATGAACTGGCATTTCAACCTCAGCAGATGAGCTAATATAGAGTTACATCACTCGTTGGAGCCTAGCTCCATGAATCTCATTGTTTCTGATGCACAACTTCTACTTCATGATCATTTCAAAATGCAACAGATAACTTAACTGAGCTCAGTGCATTTGTGCCTTCAAGTATCTGTGCCAAGACAATCACAGTTACGATCAATTCTTTGCTGTATTTTCATCTCCTCCTTTGGACAGGCCATAAGACAGAATTTGGCAATTCACCAGGATTTCACATTTTCCTGGCTCAATTGATCACATCCACCATCCTTCCACTTCAAGACTCCAGCAAATATAAGGTCAGGAAGGATTTTCTCTCATGGAATTTGGAAATTACATTAAAGAGCCAACAACATATCATAGTGATGTGTGTCAGTTTCTTGGCAGGTGTGCTGGGGGTCCCTAAACTGCACCAGTTCTTATAATTTCCCTTTCTGTTATCAAGACTGTTGGATGCTGGCTGTCTGTCGAGCAATTGAGGTGTATGAATGCACAGAATGCAACATCTCTCTAGACTGGTTAAGTTAGAGGCACAGTCTATCACAGTTCTGCTGTGACGAAAATCTGAAATGGGTTTGCTGTGGCCTTCAGTGGAATTCTAAGAAAGTCTCCACTTCATGAACAATAAAAGTTGAAACGTTGGAAATGCACAACCCTTTATGGTAGATTTCTATGATTTTCTTGGTTTTTCCCAATTATCTGTTGTCTGTTGAATGACAAAGACGTGAAGGTGTGGAGGAGGAAGAAAATAACTGCTGTAATCAACTGGACACAGGTTGGAGAAGCAAAGTGACATCCACAATCTGGACAGTTAAAGCTGAAGAGAGCTCTGGCTGAGCCCTTCCTCATCACCCATACTCAGTGACACAACACTGCAGATGGAACCTTTCATTACTGGTTCTTATCTGAAACACTGACAATGTTTTTGTTCTCCTTCTGATGGTGCTGCTGAGGTTCTCTACCTAATTGTGAGTTGCTCCAAATTCCAGCATTTGCAGTCTCCTGTGTGTACTAATATACTGTCTTCCACCATGATAAATATTATCTGGCTATAACATTGAATCTGTTCTATCCCCAAATCCTCCTCAACTGAAAGAGCAGCAAATGCATTTTCATCACATCATCCACCAGTAATACACCAGAAACTGGGCACAAAATGTAATTTCTTAATTGCCACGAAGCATAATGACATTCTAAGATTCATTTTAAAGCTTATTCCTAATGTCTGGTTTAGGTGGGCTGGTGCTTACTCCTTTCTTGTACCATTCACCATAGCTGCTAATGTTGTGATAGCATGAGAAATACTGCTCACCAATGAAATTTTTTAAAGACCTGTAAGATGTTATGGGCAGCCAGTCAGGATCCTTCAAAATGAAGGGAAGACAGTGGAGTATGACTACTTGACTCCTAGATTCCCATCATCAAATCTAATCCCTCCCCTTTTATAGCTGACTGGATTGAAGAAATGGACCATAAGTTGATTTAGCCAAGTATCCTATTTCTCTGGACATTTTTCACACAGTATCGTTTTATTTGACTCTTTTTGGTTCCGTGGATAATACCACATTCTTTTGTTCATAGTTAATTCTCCAAATGTCAGCATTGCAAGATAGTTATCGGATTCATTTATGTTTATTTTATATAGTCATATGGTGAATATATTTTTTATACTAAATAAGAAAATTTAGTCAGAGCCAGGTCCATCAAAGGCTCCAATCTCCCATCCATTGCAGACATCTATGTGAGGCATTGCCTCAAGAAGGCAGTCAACATCATAAAGGACCTCCATTACTCCGGTCCCAACATCTTTTCACTGCTACCTGCAGGGAGAAGATACGAATATCTAAAGACCAGCACCTCTACAGTTTCTTTTCCAACAGTTATCAGATTCTTGAACCTCCCTTTTGTGCACTGCTGCAAACCACATTTTTGCACTAGTATTAGTATTTTTTTTAATCTTATCTTATCTATTTATTGTCTATTTTAATGTCATTAAATTATATTTACCATTATAGTTTTTTTATATAAGTATGTTCGGCTATAGCAAGTAAAAATTTTGAGCATGTGATCAATAGAATCATGGCCATTATGAATATTTTAATCAAAGAAAACCATATAAAAGAATCTTCGATTATATATGTAAAGTTTTAAATATCATGTAAGGACTACTTCCAAATACCAAAAAAATCCCTCACTTCCTTTTGTGTTAAAATTGTTAAGTGCGCAATGTTTCTTCCTCCACTATTGTCTTTATCAGTGTACTGGAGAAAAATGTTTTTCTCTATGAACATTCAAATCCACTGCCAGTGAAAGGACTGGAGGGTGCTAACTTTGTTGGGGTAATAAATCCAACCAGGAAAGTGAATAATAACCCAACACTAATCAAGATTAACAGTAGGACAGATTATACAACCTAAAGACAAATGACTCAGTTTGACTCCAAAGTAAAGAGGCTCAGTCAGGCATGATAAAATGCACCAAAATTAATGGAACCTCAGTTTCCTTGTCTGCCTCAGTTGATGAAGGCTAAAATAAGTAGACCTTGCCTAACACTAAACAATACACCTCACTAAATTTCTGTGCATGGCCTCATATATTAAATAATACTACATTGATTTAACCTTACTTGTGATTAATCAATTTATGTTCACTGGGAACAACGGTTCTCTTCCATATTTACCTAAAAATACTATAAGTATGCAGAATCGCATTTTGCACTGCCATATAAAAAAATCTCTAATATTTCACTTTATTTAATGAGTAAAATCATTAAGAAAAAAATATTTTCAGAAAAATTACAATAACTGAGAACTTACAGATAATGAGAATAATGTTTTAATATCGTTATTATTCCAATGAAACCATAATTTATGTAACTAATGAATGTTAAATGATATTTTGATACATTTAATGAAACTAATAAAACATGCATAGATGACATTTTACAAACTACATGCAATAGAGACAGGCAAAGAAAATATAAATGACAATCTCTTTTTAATTTTAAAATTTTCACCTAAAGGGATTCTATTCCAGGCAATAAGTTCTGACAATATTCAAATTCCTTGTGAAAAAAAGTATTATTTTCGCCAGCTTCTCAGAAGGAGGTTCGACAAATATTTAGCAAAAGCAATGACAAATATGTAATAGTTCAAACTGAAGCTGTCTTTTGAAAAGATATAGAAATGTTAAAAAAATGACACATTTGAGGATGACTTAATTTGATTTTTTTAAATTTTCTTTTGTGTATTCAGAATTAATGCAAGAAAAATACTAAAGTTGGAAACAGGTGTATGTTTCATGTATCTTTGGAATATAAAATATCTGTAAGGCATTTATAGTTATCAATTGAATTGCATGTTTCACATTGCACAGAAATAGGGTTTCACAACTAAACATGGGCCATCATTTCTGGCAGTGTAGGGGATTGATTATATTACAGTATATGGAGCTCGGTTCACTGCCAATAGCCTCTATCTGGAGTCTCCATCTGCTCACTGGGCTAGTTGTAGATGTTGATCTTGTTACCCCACTACACCCTGGAGTCAAAGGATGAGATCTCAGAAGCAACTATCCCTATGGTAGTGTTGCGCCGTGATATAAAGTATCACGGGAAATCCCTAACATGTTTCAACAGTTGACTGAAGTTGATGGCAGATATTTAGCTTCTGTTAAAACTAGTCATTCACTTTAATGTGCTGAAAAAATATGACATTTAATGGAAAAATAAAATAAACAAAGTTAATTAAAATGTTAGAAGGCTTAGTTTAATTTTTTCAATATCTTAATGTAAAATAATTAATTAAAAATCTGTTTTTACCACTGTGCCTCCTAATTTAAAACCTGAGAACTCACAATTCCACGCTGAAAAATTCACAAATGAAAAACATCTTTCTTTGGGAAGCAGAGGGAGCATCAGATATTTACTCTGGGTACTTAGATAAAGCCCAGAGCTCAACAAAACCATTTTGCGCATGCAACATGCAAATCACTTCACTTGTGGTTTTGGTCATTCAAACATTGGTCTCAGCAAGTATGATCACAAAAACATGGTGATCCAGGTTCATACCTGGAAAACTCAAAGGCTAAAAGACTTGCATTATTGGAGCTTTTAGAGTGTCGTAATGTTCCAAAGGGTCTTAGCAGCTAGTTAGTAATTTTGGAATGTGGCACCTACATTATGCAGGAAACGTTTCAGTCAATTTTAGCGGAGCTCATTTTCACAAATTCAAAACTAGTGAAATCGGAAGATTATTAAATGTTCCAATCACCTTATACCATATTTGGATCTCCTTCTGCATGCAAGTCCAACAATCCCAGTGAAATCTATTCTTCTCTTGAAAAGCAAGCAGAAAAGAAACTAATCTACCACGATCAATATGATTCACAACAAATATACAATGTAACATACAACCCTGAGATTCTTTTTTCTGTAGGTGAGGCAGAATGACCAATTATTGGTAGTGCAAAAAAACGTACATAACGCACACTTGTTAAAAAAAAATAAAGAAATGTAAATAAACTGAGTGCAGAGAGGAAAAAAACAAAGTGCAAAAATAAGAGTACTAAATGAGTCCCCGGTTAAGTTTATTGTTGAAGAGTCTTATAGTGGAGGGGTAGCAGCTGTTCCTGAACCTGGTGGTGTGAATCTTGTAGTTCTATACCTCTTTCTGGATGGCAGTAGCAAGAACAGAGCATGTTCTTGGTGGTAAGGATCCTTGATGATTGCTGCCACCTTCCTACAGCAGTGTACCCTTCAGATGTTCTAGATGCTCAGAAGAGTTTTGCCTGTGATGTCCTGGGCTGTGTCCATTACCTTTTGGTGGGCTTTACGCTCAAGGGTTATGGTGTTCCCATACCACACCGTGATGCAACTGGTCAGCACACTTTCCACATCACGTCTCTCAAAATTTGCCAGGGTGTCTGATGTCATACCAACTTCCACAAAATCTTAAAGAAGTAGAGGCACTCGTGTGCTTTCTTCATGATGCCATTAGTGTGTTGGGTCCAGGAAAGATCCTCCGAGTTAATGACTCCAAAGAACTTAAATTTTTTCACCCCACTCCTGATCCCTCAATCGTACACCTCTGGTTTTTCCCTTCATGACGTCAACAATCAGCTCCTTGGTTTTGGTGACATTGAGGGTGAGGTTGTTGTAGGTGCACCATTCAGCCAAGTTTTCAATCTCCCTCTTTTTATATAGCCCAATACCATGGTAACATTAGCAAATTTGTAGATTGTGTTGTTGTACTAAGCCACACAGTTATAGGTATAAAGTGAGAAGAGAAGGGGGCCAGGAAAGTGCATGTCTTTTCCAAGCTGGACTGAAATATTGGACATAACTTTTAGAAATCCAATGAGACAATTGTTATTCTACAACATAATTTACATGAAGCTTCAAAAAAAATGTAAACCATTAGTCCATCTGTATTTGTCAGTTAGACCAAGTAGATTAACATAATCTATTATGTTTCAGTTCAAATAAACTATCATGGGTAATTTTTTTAATACTTCTGCATGGTACCTGGTTTGATAACAATTAATGTGAGAAACAACAACCAAAATTGAAAATGGTATTTGATTTAATTATGGTATTTACAACCACAGGATGGTCTAAAGTGCCTTTTTGACAACAATGCTCATTATTAATGGATACTCACCCTTGTTGCTCAAGCTAACTTTTTCAAGTGGAAAGCAATGCTTCATATATATTGTCAGAGTACACACATTACATCCCATGCAACTCTTGGATTCTTTTTCCTGTTGGCCAAGCAGAATTTCTACTTATCGGTAATGCAAAAAAAAAACTGTACTCAAAAAAAGACTCATATACAAAAGAGAGAAATATAAACAAAGAAATAAATGTAAACAATCTGTGCATTGCAGAAAAAAATATTCAGTAATAAATAATGTGGAAAGTAAGAGTCCTTAAATAAATCTCTGATTGAGACTCCTTTTTCAGAGTCTGATGGTTGAGGGGTGGCAACTGTTCCTGAAACTCGTGGTGTGAGTCCTGTGGTATTTATACGTCTTTCCTGATGATAGCAGTGAGAAGAGAGCATGGTCTGAATGGTGTGGATCCTTGATGATTGCTGCTCCTCTCCAACAGCATGTTCTCAATGGTGGGTAGAGTTTTACTTATGAAGTATTGAGCTGCGCCCATTACCTCTTGCAGGGCTTTCCACTCAGATGTATTGGTGCCCCCATACCAGGCCATGATGCTGCAGATCTGCACATCTGTAGAAGTTTGCCAAGGTTTCTGATATCATGCCAAAGCTCCACAAATTCCTGAGGAAGTAAAGGCACTGATGTGCTTTTTTCACATCCAGGAAAGGTCCTCTGAAAGAGTGACTCCCAGGAATTTATATTTGCTCACTCCCTCCGCCGCTGATACCCAAATGATTACTGGATCGTACACTTCTGGTTTTTCCTTCCTAAAGCTGGAATCAGCTCCTTGGTCTTACGATTTTTGTTGTGCTGTTTATGTTGAGTTTGATCAAATGGTACTCAAAAATTGACTCATCTGACCAAATGACGGCCTGAGACCCATAATTTTAAGAACTTCTCAGAAGGCAAAAAATTGAGTGCCAGTATTAGAAATTTATCACAGCAATTCGTATGAAGCATGGCTTATCTGAGGAGAAGACAAACTTTGAACATGAGGGCCCAAGAATATGTCACGGATATTAAGGTTGTTTCAATATGACTACCAGGTTGTTCTCTGTCACCTAATACAATTTTTATAAACATTGCTCTTTCCGTCTGGGAACTGAACCTTGGGCTGCAAAGGGCTTTGATATTGATTGTTGTTTAATCATCTCTATGGGGAAGGATAATATTTAACTTTCAAATTCATCTAAAATGATGATGTATGCTCCACAAGAATGATATCTTCATTTTGCTTGAGGCAAGTCAACTCTTACTGTTTTCAATTTGTGCCATTGATTTTCCCACAGTGAGCAAATCTTTTGGGAAGCTCTCTTGATAATCGGTTTTCGCAACTGCCTCGAGTAGAAAAGGCTAAGCTATGAAATTGATAAATTCCTCAACCTCCTCTGAGGAATAACTAATGGCAACACTTGGAATTTAAGTGAGGGAAACCTGTCCATTAGCCAGATTCTCACATCTGAGATATGAGGAAAATAACAATCTTAGTATAACCCAATTTTCCCACAACCTGGAAGAGGGATATAAATCACGGATGGTAGGTATAATTGTTCTACATCCCACAAAACATCAATGTTTCTCTCTCAGTCTGTCTATAGTTTGAAGAGAGCATGGCCTGTTTGATGAGAGTCCTTGAGGATAGATGCTGCTTTCTTAAGACACAGCCACTTGTTGATGTCCTCGATGGAGTGCAGACTGATGACCATGATTGGTTGACCGAGTTCATAACTCTCTTTAGTCTTTTCCTGTCCTGTCCATTGGCACCTCCATACCAGGCATTGATACAACCAGCCAGAATGAACTCCACAGTACACCTGTGGAAATGTGCCTGGTAAGATCAAAAAAGACATGACTTGACTTGATATCTCCATAAAGGCTGAACCAAAAATGAGAGGATCCAGAGATCAGGGCAGCCTGGACAGAGGAGGATGGAGGAGGCTGTAAAACAGTTACAGGTTTGCCTTAAGTCAGTGGATGGGGCAGTATTTAAGAACTTAGCTGAGAATTACACCAGGGTCATTATGGACTTTATCAAAACAGATGTGGACAATTGTGTCCCCACCAAATCAGTCAAGGTTTTCCTCAACCTAAAGCCCTGGATGAAGAATGAAATCTGAAGCCTGCTAAAAGTCAGGTTACAGGCATTTACCATATTTGAGGGCATATATAGGTCACATTGGGATGTAGGATGCAACCCCCCCCCTCCCATTTTTAGCGTGAGATTTCATGAAAAATTTGTTCTAGTGTATTTACCTCATTCAATGTGCTTGGGGGTCCCGTCACTCTCTCCCTCCCTCTCATCTCTCGTTTCCTCCCTCCCTCCTTCCTTCCCATTGCTCATTCCCACCCTCCTATCGCTCGCTCCCTGTGGTGCGCTGTTAGATAGAATCAAACACACTCAGTAAAGAGTGAACAACAGGCTTTAATCCACAAAGACTTCCACAGAGCCAGGCTGGCTGTGGCTGCAGCAACTCAGTCTGAGGCCTCGGGATGCCGGCGCAGGCTTATATCCCGGAGAGTGATTGACACCCGACCGGGTGGGGCTTGATCCATTCAGGCCGACTGATTGGCAGCCGGCCAGGTGTTGTCCTGTACCCTTACACTCCTGCTGATACAGATGTTGCCCCTGCAGTAGGCCGGTGGTGTACCATCACACTCCCTCCCACAGGGCTTTGAGGGGAGCGATTTGTTCAACAAGCCTAATCATTGAGGCCCAGCACTCCCCTCAAAGCCCTGTGGAGGAGAGTGAGTGACAGGGCCCCTGAGCAAATTGATTGAGGTGCAGGGGCGGGTGGCAGTGAGCACAAGGCCTGAGTTACACGCTTACTGGCAGCCACCACCACACCTCATTTAATCTGTTTAAGGAGCTGTGCTCATCAAACAAAAGCTTGACAATCAAGCCCCAGTGCTCCCCTCAGAGCACTGTGGGAAAGAGCAAATGATGGGTGGGAGGGAGAGAGAGAGACCTGGTGGGCAGGAAGAAGGGAGAGAGTGAGCCTTCTTATCAGGGGAAGTGAGGAGTGACATCTCTGGAAAGAATAGGTGAGTAGTTTGAGGGTTTTCCTCTTGTCACCATCTTGCAAAATGGTGCCACCACAATGTCACATTTACATATCGGAACCGGGGTGGTTTTTGAAGCAATTTTTTGGGAAAAAAAAGTCTGGAGATCCAGAGCACTACATAAGGCACAGGTATGACCAATGGAAATCCATCTCTCATGCGAAATGGAGATTTTGGACAAGAATGAAAACAAAGATACTCAACACCTGTAGCAGGACCTAAAAGCCAAATCTGGTTCAGCAGCAGACAGCAAAGCTTCATTCTCAGATTATCTCCATGTCTTTTATGCCCAAATTTGATGAGTAGAACAAGGAAGAAACACCAAGTCCCCTGATAATCTTCTACTGTCCATATCCAAAGATGATGTGTGGACTACCTTCAGGAGAATGTTTCCAAGAAAAACATCAGGTCCAAATGGAGTACCTGGCTGAGTACTGAATACATGTGCTGACAAACTAGTCAATGTATTCACAGATATCTTCAACATTTCTCTCTAGCATGGTGTGGTATCCACTTGCTTCAATCAGGCCTCAATTGTGCCAGTGTCCTGTCTGAGCAGTGATATGAATCTATTCTAATTTGCCTATTGCAGAAACAGGTCAATGGCAGATGCCATCTCACTGGCTTTACACAAAACCCTGGACAGCAAAGATGTATACATCAGGATGCTCTTTATTGACTACAGTTTGGTATTCAATACCATCATCCATTCAAAACTAATCTGCAAACTCCAAGACATGGGCCTCCTCTTCCACCTCCAGGACCCAATCAGTGGGGATTGGCAAGAACATCTCCACAATCTCCATCAGCACTGGAGCATCACATGGCTGCATATTTTCCCCCTGCTCCACTCACTTTACACCAATGACACTGTGGCTCAGAATTACAAAAACACTTTACAAATTTGCTGACAATACCACTGTAGTGGGCTGTATAAAATGGTGGAATGAGTCAGCATACAAGAGGAAGACTGAAAACTTGGCTGAATGGTGCACTAACAACAACCTCTCACCTTAGGCAAATTAATGAGTGAATTAAGGACAGTAGAAGTTCCAACTATCTACAGTCATTTTTGGACTTCAAATCTACACTAAAAACAAATGTTTGTTTTTAAGTGCAGAAATAACAGAATTGTTTTAAATGCTTTTGAATGCAATTCTTTTGAATTATTAAGAGACTGTCTTACCTTAGGTGATGAATGGACAATGACATTAAAAATGCATTTATGGACATAGTTCCCTTTCTTTAAAAAAGATAAGTTTTTAATTCTCCTTAATTGCTTTGGTTAAGGCTGGGAGGGCATAAGTCACTGGTTAAGTCACAGAGGACATAACATCATAGATAACAGTATTTACATTTTTTCCTTGATTTTACAGAAATACACATTTTTACCTCTGTATTTATCTATTTTGAACTCGGTGGAAACAGTTGCAGCTCCTGATGTTGACATTAACAAAATGAGTAAACCAGAAAATATTAACACAAAAGCTTATGTACAATCATTCAAAAATGTTTCATGAAATTGAGATTCACTGTTTTAATGTGATAGAATGAAAGATTCAATTTAGAAATAGAATCATAGACTTTAATGAGTTGTCCATTGCAAGCAGCTTTTTCTCCCAACATAGTAATTGAAAGACTTCTATTTTGTACACATTTTAAACAATTTTCTAGTCCTGCTTTTTAATTTTTAATTTAGACATATAGCATGGTAACAGGCCATTTTGGACCAGGAGTCTGCGCCACCCAATTTTGATCCCATTAACCTACACTCCCGGTACATTATGAACGATGGGAGAAAACCATAGCCCCCAGAGAAAACCCACACCGACTTGAGAAGAATAGATAGAGTGGGATTCAAACTCCGGTCCCAATTGCTGGCCCTGTAAAGGCATTATGCTAACCGCGACGCCAACTGTGCTGACATATTTTCTATTTTCTACTTCATGAATTTTCAATTCCATCTGCTCTTTGGCTGTTTTTTTGTTGCTTTGTACATGGAATGCCAGTTCATTCTCTTTATTTTTGCTTCAATATAGTGTTTGATTCAGAGAGGATTGGTATTGCATTTCATTGCAGGTAAATACTTCAGTGAGGGTGAAAGGTATATCTGTGTTGCTCCATGTATTTATTTTGAAGTTTTTGCTCTGTGAAGATTTTGACCAGCCACTGTGCTTGGAGTAGGACGACTCCATATCATAATTCAGGGAACTGTTCTTTAGTCATTGGGAGGAAGCAGTTGGAGGACTCAGGCAATATTGTTTCGTATGGCAGATAGCAGCTTGACCCTTCTGTAGTCACTTTTTATTGTCAGACCAGTAAAGGCAATTAGCAATAAAAACAGAAACATTTTGGAAGAACTCTGCTAGTCAAGCAGCATCTGTGGAAAGTGAGACTAGTTAACGTTTCAGGTGATAGACCCTTCACCAGAACTGAAAAAAGGGAAAAAGCAAGTTAGTCCTCAACTCCAGACCCCAATCATACTTCAAATTTCAAAGTTCAAAACTCAGATTTAATGTCAGAGTACATACAAGACATCTCATACAACCCTGAGATTCTTTTTTGCTGTGGGCCAGGTAGAATTTCTACCTTTCAATAATGCAAAATAAACATACTCAAGAAAAGAGAGAGATGTAAACAAAGAAATGTAAGCAAACTGTCTGTACAATATGAAAAAATACAAATATTCAGTAATAAATAATGTACAAGGTATAGTCCTTAAACGAGTCTCTGATTGAGTTTGTTGTTGAGGAGTCTGATGGTGGAGGAGGTGTAGCAGTTGATTCTGAACTTGGTGGTTTGAGACTTGTGGCACATATACCTCAGTGCAGATTGGCAAGAACATCTCCAACACAACCTCCATCCACATTATAGTACCACAGGCCTGTGTTCTTAGCCCCCGGTTTGCTCACTGAACATAGATATGACAACAACATCTAAAAATTTTCTGAAGAATCCAGCATAGTGGATTGGATAAAAAGGGGTGCTGCCTTTAGATAGTAGATTGAAAATTTGGATGAATGTTGTATTAATAACAACCTAGCTCCCAATGTCACGAAAACCAAGGATTGTGGACTTTTGGAAAGAAAAACCAGAGGTGTACAATCGAGTGATCATTGAGGAATCAGAATTAGAGAGGGTGAGAAAATTTCAATTCCTTGGAGTCACCATCTGCAGTGTTGGGAAGAGTATCAGGTTTGATGGGTTCACAGAGAGACAAATCTGGACACAAGTGTTACAATTACACGTAACTGTCATCGACACACAGGAAACAAACGGGAGAACATTAAATGGTACTTGTTCACTATTTCACTTAAGCGATGATATAGACATTCACCTCGGACTTTGGTTGGTCTCTGACAATGGTAAACCTATACTTGACCCACTCACACGCTACAGTGACTCTTATACACAAACACACCCAGTTTCCTGACCAACGGGGTTGCAGCCCTCTGTGAGTACTGACCTATCGCCGTACTAATGGCTCAGCTTCAGTGCAGTGCACACCTTACCTGCGACACTTCCAGCGATGTCCACAGTAGTGACCTGGTGTGGAGAGATGTCTAGGGCTTGGACCTTGAGGCAGAGAGAAAGAATGTGCTGTGCATTGGTTTTATATAGAGGGCTAATCTGTGCTTTTAGCCAATAATGAACCTAGGTGATTTAAATTAGCCAATAGCAAGGTGTGTAATAATGGGTGGCTGAGTCCAACCTTGATTGACAGATGATGTGACTTCTGAATAAGTTTCAGACAGGGAGGACACATGACCACCTGCAATACACACATCTAGACAGATAGGGAGTCCACAATTCCTCCACACACAGCACCATCTCTGAGGATCTTTCCTGGACCCAACATACTCATGTCATAGTGAAGGGAGCAATTCAGCACATCTACTTCCTCAGGAAATTGCAGAGAATCAGTATAACATAAAAATTCTTGGCAAATTTCTATGGATGTGTACGGACTGGATGCATCATGGCCTAGTATGGGGTCACCATTACCTCTGAGTGCAAAACCCTGCAAAAGGTAGTGGAAACAGCCCAGTACATCACAAGCAAAACTCTCCACAGCATCAAGAACCTATATGGAACCTATATGGAACGCTGCCATCAGAGAGCAGCAGCAATCATCAAGGATGCACATGACCCAGGACATGCTCTGTTCTCACTTCTGCTATCAGGAAAAAGGTATAGGTGCCTATACAAGTCTGTAACTGTTCAGGAACAGTTACTATCTCTCCACCATCATAATTCAAACAACAGTCTCAATCAAAGACTCATTTAAGGACTCTTATTTTGCACGTTATTTATTACTAATTTTTTTTAGATTTGCAAAATCAGTTTGTTTACATTTCTTTATTACTTTTCTATCTTTTGTATACATATATTTTTCTTGAGAATAGTTTGCACTACCAATAGGTAGAAACTCTGCCTGGCCTACAGCAAAATAAATTTCAGGGTTGTATGTGATTTCATGTATGTACTCTGACAATAAATTTGAACGTTTAACTTTGAGAACTATGAACAAGCCATGTCAGCATGTCAGGCGGCTTTCGTCGACCATGGGCTCTTTTGTGGGACTACTGATTATTTGAATATTATGGGGAACTTCTGCAATTTTTGTAAAAGTTGCATTATTTGATGGAGTTTTATGCCACATATTCAATAAACCTCCAGTTCTATGAGATCCCCGACAATATTGTAAAGAGGCATTCTTGCAATTCTTACTGTTTTCCATCAAGGGGAAGGAAAATACTTTGTTTCTTGTTAAATTGGGATCCTCAGAGTGGGAAATTTTGTTGAGTTTGTCAGTCTTGTCTGAATTAAGTTACTTGGAAATATATAACCGTGGCATTAGCTGCCAAGAGAAGATAATCAAGATGTGAGCATATAGGCGCCATTTTCAGGACAATTAGTGGCTTTAGAGCACGTCAGTTTCCATAGGCAATACTCTTCAGAAAATATAGATTAATATCTTGTCCCTAAATACTTACAAAACAAGATGTGTTGGTCTTTATTGCAAGAGGAATTGAGGATAAGAGTAGATATATTTTGTTCCAATTATAGGATGGGGTGGTGAAGAATGCTTTTAGTATGCTGGCCTTTTTAAATCAATGCATAGAATACAGGAGTTGGGAAGTGATGTTGAGGCTGTACAAGGCATTGGTGAGGCCAAATTCAGAGTACTGTGTGCATTTGTGGGTACCAGATTATAGGAAGGATATCAACAAAGTAGATAGAGAGAGTGCAGAGAAGATTTACAAAAAATATTACCTGGGTTTCAGCATCTAGTTTACAAAGAAAGATTGAGCAGATTAGGTCTTTATTCTTTGGAGCGTAGAAGGTTGAGGAAGGGATTTGATAAAGGTATTTAAGATTATGAGAGGGATAGATGGAGTTGATGCGGATAGGCTTTTTCCATTGATAGTAGCCGAGATTGAAACAAGAAGTCATGAGTTAAGGGGCAAATGTTTAGAAGTAACATGAGGGGGAACTTCTTTACTTAGATTGGTAGGTGTGTGGAATGAGCTTCTGGGAAAAGTAGTGGCAGCAGGGTTAATTTTGTCATTTAAGGAAAAATTGGATAGGTATATGGATGGGATGGGGGAATAGAGGGTTATGGGCAGGGTGCAGGTAGGTGGGACTAGAGGAGAGCACTTAGTGAAGGTCCAAAATCGCCTGTTACTGTGCTGTAATTGTTATATGGTTATACAAAAATCTGTTGAGACTATATCTGATGTAATATGCATAGAGTTGCTCTCTGAACTTGAGAAAAGATACATTTTCAATAGAAGATGTATAGCAAAGTCTCACCAGGTTGACACTCTCTAGAGAGTTTAGAAAACTCAGATGTGAACTCACTGCCACGAAGTTCTCATTGATTCAACAAAGTAGATGAAAGGTTGTAATTTCCCCCTGGCTGAAGTGTGCAAAGCCAAGAGTCACAAGTGCCTTTTCCAGTGGCACCCTGTCCCAGGAATTAACTGAGAATTTACTGGGACAGGGTCCAATGGAAAAGGAACACTGTCCAAACGTCAGTGTGAAATGATGTCATTTCACAATGGGGATTAACTGCCTCTACCCCTACTCATATCCCTGACATTTACTGATGCCAGAATGCCGCTAAAACCAAGGGGAAAAGGACAGCAGAAAGTCACCCATTTCCACTTGAAGGTAGAACACTCTGATTCGCTGGGATAAGTCATGTTCAGTGGAAAAGCAGTTAGTGTCCCAATTAAGGGTGGCCCAGTTGAAATGGGACAAAGGGCTTCCTATCCCAGGGCACCACACAGCCAATTAACAGTGATGCCAGTGGAAAAGGGGCTACAGTTTCAAATAAGAGCATGGGTCTTTCAGGACAGAGTTGAGAAGAAATTCTTCAATTTGAGTCTTTGGAATTCTCCATCCATGTGGGCTTTGAAGCGTGGGTCACTGAGTATATTCAAAACAGAGACTGATGCATTTTTAAATATTAAAAGGTTAGTGCAGGAAAGTGTCATTAGCCCCTTTCACACTTGCTATTGAGTCAAGCAGTGAGATTGAATGGTCGAGCAAGCATGAAGGAGTAACAAGTTTATTCCTGCTTCTTATATGATCATCCATAGGACAACAAGTTAACACACTGTGGAAAGATGCAGCTGGCATCAAGAATTTATTGCATTATTTATGGGGAAAATATAATGGACACACAATGTTTAAATGACATGTATTTCAGTGGTGAAAGGGATGTTCGTGACTCCTGCCAGGGACTAGAGATGGCAAACCTCGGGGTCTCAGACTCAGGCAGGGTCAGATCAAGGCTCATATGGCACAAGGGTCCCCAACCGCTGGCTATTGTTGGAAAACCGTCATCGTTCTTTGAAACTTTTTTGAAAATGTGATTTTAGGTTGACAGAGAAGATGCTGAGTATTTGAAACATTGCATCAAGTGCAGCACTTCACCTTCTGTTATCGCTGCCTCATCTTTTCTAAAGGGTAACTCAGCGTAGTACCTCATTTGAAAGAAATATTTTCAGAAGAGCCCTTCTATTCGCGCTCTATTATGTTCATAATATTAACCCACAGATTCCCTCCGACGCTTCTCGCTGCAAATATGATGTTCACATATATCCATCAGATTCAGAACTGGTCTGCTCTCATTACTGATGTTATAGAACTGAGACCTTGGGACACCATGACAAAGTCCATTGTTAGCTCTAGTATTACGTATTATCTGGTATTATCGGGTCCCGAATACGCTTCTTCCGACTTTCAGCCAGACAACCCCTTGCAGATGCTTGTCGCCTTCTTAGTTCCACTACCACATAACCTTTCCTCATTGGCAATCTTAACCAAGACACATTCAATCGTACATTTCTGTCATTGGGGCTGAATTGCAACTCAACAAATAAGCGCATTTTTCTGTAAAATGTTTGAGATGCAATCTTTGCACTTGAACAATTTCTTTTCCATATTGTTTTGCTGCAGTTTTTTTGTATGACATTAAAAGTCGTTATGAAATTTCAAATACATTCTAAAAAAATTAGTTGTAGCCTAACTTCGATCTTTATTGGTTCGATTAAGGAAATAATAAAACATGTACCACTGGGAACAAACAAATTATTTTTGGATTTGATTTTAAAATATTCTGTTATATCGACTGGCGTGAACAGAATACAGAATAAATATCGTTGACAAAACTTTGTCATATTCGAACTTCGCTGCTGGGGGAACACACTTGTTAATTCATTTCAATTTGATTAATCTAAGTGCACCACCAGAGCAGGACAAAGTTCGTCTCCCAGTGACAGGTGCAGTTCCTTGCAGGCAACACACCTGTTCTTTTTACAACTTAAACTCATTTACTTAACTTGAGTTAGTGAGTATATTGCCTTTTAACCATTTTAATAAAGTCTAATTAAAGTATGCAGCTCAACTGGCTTGCAAAATAATAAATTATGAATGTCCTATCCATTAGTAAATAGTTCCAATTATTTGCCTGCATTAATTGCCAACGCTCCGGTTTTTAAGTTTCAAGACGTGGTAGGCAATTAAATGGGACGATCTAAGAAAACATTTTAGCATTTATCTTGACAAAATATCTTGATAGGATCTATTTTGTGTAGACGACGGTTGAATCCAAATGTTTCAAAACTTCAAAAAAAACTTGATAAGTAGAGCCTTTAATTCTACGCGCTTGCTCACCACCAAAACAAAAAAGTATTTGTTAGGTTGTCCAAGGAGGATCATTCTTTACAAAATAACACATCAAATTATACATTTCATCACGACTTACACATTTACATTTATTGAAAAATAAATCATAATGCCACCGAACAGCAAACGATTTTCAGAAGGTGTCTTTCTCACTCTCTCTTTGGAGAAGGGTGATTGAGATCCCAGAATTGTCCCTGCAATAGGAATTTACACCTGGGGTGGAGGGGGGGGGGGGGGGGAATAGGAAAACATGACCCAGTTGTGCCGAAAATTGCATTTCAATTACAGCGTTAACGTTGACAGTGGAAACAACAGTTAATAACGAAACATTACACACGTTGAAAGCGAGGAATCCGTAACATCTCAATAGTGCAATGGATTATTCTGCTAAGTTATGATTTTTCTGTTCCTCTCTATATTTTCTGATTCAGTTGGAGTAGTGTTAAAGTGCAACAGGTAATCGCAAAATTGGGGGGGGGGGGGGGGCCGTTTTCCCGCCATTTGGAATCTAGAAAAATAAATTATGTTCCACTCTCTGTAATGAGAAGTTCGAAACTTTCGAAACACACAATCTTTGCGGCTCATTAGCTTTCCGCACCATGGTGACAAGGGAGAGACTCTGTGCCCCGGCACGGCGCACCGTCTGCGCGTCCATCCTCTAAGTCACTGGAATGCGAGGGAGGAGATGATTCTCCTCCATCACTGACATTCTGCAGAAGTTCAGACAACTCTGCGATGTAGATCTGTGCCATTTGCAGGGTTTCGTACTTTGACAGTTTCCTATCGTTCTCCAAAGCGGGAATCACACTCCGCAATTGATCAAAAGCGTGATTCAATCCGTGCATCCGTCTCCTTTCGCGTGCATTTGCAGCAAGCCGCCGGTGCTTTGGTGGTTTTGCTCCCTGTTTGCTTGGAGACTCAGTTTGGAGGTGGCAAAGATCATGACCTTTCCCTGCAGCCACTGTGGGGAGTTTCAAGTTTGGAATTACGTTGGGTAAATCTCCGTGACCCACTTCCTGGTCACACAAAACTGCGAGTTTTCCTCCGGGCGGAAAACAGGTATGAGAAGGGGAGCAGGTTGCTTGAAAAGCGGGAGAGAGCCAAGCCCGGTGGTGGTTGCTACTTGTTGGAGACTTGGGGTTCGCTCCACTCGAGTCCTCTCCCAGCCACTCAGCCTGTTGGAGGGTTACCCCGTGGGACATGCCGATGATGTGCACGGTTCCTAGCGCCAGGACGCTCGATTCTCTGAACTTCTGGGGGCCCGCTCGAAATGCACAAGTAGCAACTCAAGGATGGGGAAAGGGGACCAATCAGTTCCTGCTGGCGGAGCGTGTGGTTGACCAATCGGAGCAGCGGATCAGGCATTTCGGGTGCCGGTCGTCAGCTCTCCGCGCGCTGATCGCGTGCGACGGTCCAATGAGAAGGGGCGGAATGGTCCGGGCTCGGCTTCCACCCTGAGAGGTGGCACGCGCCGGGTCTTGAATGACATCTCCTCTCTCCAGCTCCGCCACCAGGTCCATGCGCAAGGAACAATTCAAACACCTTTTGAACAAGCTGCACGGAGAAGTGCAACTCCGACTCCAATATTACCTCCCACGGCTGCAGTTGGCGATTTCAGTTGCCCTAAAAAAATGGACAAAACTGACACCGCAAGATTAATGAATGCAGTTCAAAGGATCCGGTTAAATATTTAGAATGGCTGGCAGAATATTTTGCATTCACTTAAATACTTCTCAATGTTCTTTAGATGCCAAGAATAATTGGATAATGTTCCAAATGACAATTATTTTCAAGCTTCACAACATTAAAAAAAAAGAAAAATCGATTTGTGCTAAAAGATGGCAATTGGAGTTGACACATTGGAGTTGCGGGGTAGTGCTATCAACGAAGTACTTTTATAGATGTAAACCTTCAGAAAGTCCTAGCCCAGCGGTTCTCAACATCCCCCCCCCCCCCCCACTCAAATCATCCCTGAGGAACGACAGAACACCCTGTGTCATGGGTGCTTTGTGGATGACTTCAAGTGGTATGTGAGTGGAGATATGGGACTGTCCTGGTCTGCTTAGTAAATCATCTGTAGTCTCAAAATTGAAAGGCCTGGAACATGGATGGATTTTAGAAATTGAACTTAAAATATTTTGAAAATGCTGCTTGAAATGAATTATATGGACCTGTAATTATTGAACTCGAACACTGCTCTCACAAATGCTCATGTGGCATGGATTATTGTTTAAAACAATTAATGACCACAATTGAGTGAAGATAAAATACATTGTGTCCGTCTGCTAAATTTACTTCTTTGCTAAACCAAATAAAATAATAAATTGTCACCAATTATCCCCTTCACTCAAGAGGAGGATGTCACCCCACTTAGCTCAAACAATACATGCGTTATATATGCATTTAACTCTCCAAGAAATTTAAAAAAAGGGTTTATTTAACAAAAGAAAAAAAAACTTTTTGCTGATGTACATGGCAACAGTTTGGTACTAATAATTTGAAATACATTTTTTATCTGTCACTGGCTATATGCAGCCATAAATAAAATGCAGTATACATTTTTAATCATTTGGTGGATTTAAAAACACTCATTCTTGATTAATCTACATGGTGAGCATAAATGTAAAATTCCTGCAATTGAATGTTTTGACATTGAGAGTTGAACATGTTACTCACTTAAAATCTAGTTAGTTTAGGATTTTGTGATACTTTTTGTTTAACAAATTTGAACAAATGTTCATACATTTTGTTCAAGAAACAGTTTCAGCTTAATGATTGTGCACAAATTAATTAAAATATTAATGTGATTGTATTTAAATATTTGAAAGTTATCCAGAAGTTATATTCAACATTAATTCAATTTAATGCTCTGCTTCATTCTACCCTGTAGAACTGTGCAAAAAAAGAGGAAACTAATTTTAATTAATGTATGTTGAACACATAAATGATAATTTCATTGATTGAAAGAATAAGGGACCACCAGAAGATCTCTTTCTGTTTTGTACCAAACATATTTTTAACTATTTGCCTCTATAAAAGTTTGGTGTGTATTTTTTTCATGTTTTTTCATGAGGTATTTAAACAGGTTCCTTCTTTGAAAATCAAATGCTATCTGGTTTTATTAGACATTTAAAAATTCAAAATCCAAGTGATATAAAATCATCCAGCATTATTTGCACACACTGACAAACTAAGCTGTTGTTAATGCAATAAATGCCATTTTATCTAAACACTTAATTGTATAATCATTAAAACAGTTTGTTAACCATTTACCAAATTAATCAGATTGCAAAATAAGATTATACTTGCAGTATGTAGAGTGTCGCAACTGTACAATCTACTTTGCTGTGCTATATTAGATATTGCAGACAAAATGTTGAAAATGTTGTTGATCTTGAGTTGATTCATATTTCTTTCAAAGCAAGCACCTCCTTTATTTGTAATTCAAAAAGATTATTGATTAATATAAAGGACAAACTGCATCTGTGAGTGATAAAAGAACACCTCTTGTAAGTGGAAAATTCACATTCAGGTGATTATTTTCTTTAGTTGTTGTGGGTAATAAGTTTATGAACAAAATTTTAAGCATCCAATTTCTTCCGCATCTTATATAGAGTGTTTGCATATTTAAAATTGAAATATATTTCCATTGAAATCTTTCCTCCAAATTTGCTGTTAACCCCACATTAATCTTTAATTATGTCTTCCATGTCTAATACAATGCCATTCTAAACCTTAAATTATATTTAATATTTCCTGTTAAATATAATTCTTAAATCAAGAGAACAGAATTTTACGAAGTACAATATTCTAATTAAAACATAACAAGGGAAATTTTTTGCATGTGTCACAAAGATGAACATTTTTCACATGATAAAAGAACAGTCAGCCCATCAAGTCTGCTCCACAACTCCACCCTGAGTTAAACCTTTCTCACATCTAGTTCCAAATATTGGCCTTTTCGCCATATGCTTTGATACCCTGACTAATTAGAGACCTATCATTCTCCTCCCTAAACATCTCCCCCTCTTCCCCCCCCCCCCCCACCTCCCCAAGATCGGTTCTCCACAGCTGAATGTGGCAACAAATTCCTTCTGGCTAAAGAGGGTAACTTCCAATTCTAAGACCGTGTCCTTTTGTTCTGGATTCACCCACCAAGGGATACATCTTATTCACATCTACTCTGTCCAATCATTTTAGCATTCAAAATGTTTCTATGAGATCCCATTTCATTCTTCTATACTCCAATAAATACAATCCAAGAGCTGATAAATGTTCCTCATATGTTAGCCCTTGTATTCCAGGAATTATCCTGGTAAATCTTTGTATTCTCTCCAACATCATTACATCCCTTCTAAAATAAGGGGCCCACAGTACTCCAAATGAGGTCTCACCAGTGCCCCATAGAGCCTAGTCAACACTTCTTTACTCTGATGCATGATTCCTCTTGAAATGAATGCCAACATAGCATTTGCTTTCTTTACTGCCAATCCAATCTGGTGGCTAACCTTTAAGTTATCCTGCACAAGGACCACCATGTCCCTTGGCACTTCCAAATTTTTAATTTTCTCCCCATCCAAATAATAATCTGCCTGTTTATTTCCTCTTGCAAAATATACAACCTTACATTTCTCAACATAGTATCTCATCCGCCATTTCTTTGCCCACTCTTCTAAGCTGCCAAGTCTCTCTTCAACCTTTCGGTTTCTTCAGCACTCCCTACTCCACCACCTATCTGATGTAATCTGCATAGTTAGCCACAAAACCATTCAAGCCATAATCTAAATCACTGATATACATTTTAAATGATCACAAGGCACCAATGAGTAATTCAAAATAAGCCAATGTCAAAATATCTCTGAATATCTGAACTTAGAAAGCAATGAACTTTTAAATACTTCCCGAATACATATTGGACTTCAGAAAGTGCATGTTAATTTCATCAGAAGAAGTTGAGCATAATTTGGGATTATTTTTCTGCTTTCATCTGATCATCTGGTCATCTGATCGGATAGTCAAACACATTGGAATACCCAGGATGTCGCTGAGATTCGTGAATTCATGATTCAGCCCGAGTAATCAGTTTATACTTGCAGAGTAGTATGTGTATGTACAAAGTTTCATAAAGTGCTATTCAGTTTATGCAATTTGGATTCACATTTGTATTACATACCTTTTACTTCTTGGAGAGTCCCTTGCGATTTAAGATGGCTTGTTTCCACTCCAGTTTTGTGGTTTCTGAGATAACTGATGAGGCCGTGGTGGAAACTAAAGACTTTTCCACAGATGGAGCAAGTCGGTGATGGGCAGGCGGGGGACTGTCTTCTGAGGTGGTCCATTCCTTTCACTCCTTATTCAATCTATTTCTTCTCAAATACAAGGTCTCAATGTTGTCACTAACATTTTCATTGCTGGAGTCAGAGGTCCCCATCTGCTTCAAAAGGGCATCAATCAGCCTAAGAAGAGCAGAGTGAGCTGCTTCAATGAGTATCTCCCAGTAGCTCCAACATCTACTCTGATGAAAGGCTTTGAGAGGTTGGTCATGGCCGGAATTAACTCACAGCCAAGTAAAGATCTAGTCCCACTGCAATTCACCTACTGTCAACACGTACATCAGGCTATTTTCCATTGACTACACCTCAGCTTTCAACACCATCATACCCTCAGTGCTGGTCAACAAGCTCTAAATCCTGGGCCTATGCACTACTCTCTTCAACTTAATCCTTTTTTTTCTTCATCAGGAGTCCACAGTCAGTATTGATTGGAAATCCTTATTGGCGATCAACACAGGTGCATCTCAAAGATGCGTGCTTAGCCCACTGCTTTACTCACTATGCACTCATGAATGTGTGGCTAGGCATTATTGAAATGCTGTCTACAAATTTGTTGATGACAACACAGTCATTTGCAAAATCACAGATGGAAATACAGAAGCATACAGGAGGGAGATAGATCAGCTAGTTGAGTGGTGCGACATCAACAATTTTGTACTGAGCATCAGCAAAATCAAGGAACGAATTGTGGACTTCAGAGAGGGGAAATCAGGGGAACATGACCCAGTCCTTATAAATGGGTCAGATGAGGATCTGTTCTGGGACCTCCATGTCAATTCAATTATGAAGAAGGCTCACCAGTGGCTATACTTTGTGAGGTGTTTGAGGAGATTTGGTACGTCTTGCAAATTTCTGACTTGCAAATCTTGACAAGTGTTCCTTGGAGAGCACTCTGCCTGGTTACATCACTGTCTAGTACAGAGTTGCCAAAGCACAGGATAACAAAAAAGACTACAGAGAGTTGTGAACATGGCCAGCACCATCATGGCCACCAGTCTTGACTGCATCGAGGTCATTTACAAGAGGCAGTGTTGAAGAAAGGACCCTCACCACCCTGGCTACGCCCTCTTCACCCTGCTATCATTGGGAAGGAGGTACATGAGCATGAAGATGAACACCCAACATCTCAAGAATGGGTTCATCCCCTCTGCTATCAGATTTATGAATGGACAATGAACTGCAGATAACACCTCACTTTCTCTTATTTTTGCAGATTTATTTTTAAATGTGACTTTATAGCAACATTTGCACTGTGACCTTGCTGCAAAACAGTGAATTTTGTGACATGTTCATGACAATAAATTTTGAATGCAACTGTGACTGCTCCATGTTCACTTCAAGCAGTATTGAGCAAGAGGTTTCCAGGAGCTGTCAGGTTATTCTACGTCAAGGGAGTTTCAGCAGCGCCCAAAATAATTTTCTCTGTCTGCTTAGAAATGTATTAGTTAAGACAGAGCTTGCAAAAGAATATCTACCTCAGGAGACTGGTGTCCTATGATATTGATACCAGTTTGTCAGAGAATACTAGTGATTTCTAACTTCTGTGGAATAATAGGATTGATTGAAAAACCTACCTGTCTTTTGACAGAACTGGTTTGCATTGGTGAAAGTGGTTAGGTTATTGGGACTCAAGTGGGAGGTTAGGTATGACATCGAAAACCCTGGCAAACTTCTGCATATGTGTTGTAAGTCTACTGACCTGCTGCATCACTGCCTGGTATAGTGGCAACAATATCTCTGAGTGGACACATCACAGACAAAACTCTCCCCATCATTGAGAAAATGTACATAGAACACTGCTGTCGGAGAGCAGCAACAATCATCAAGGATCCACACCACCTAGTACATGCCCTGATCTCGCTACTGCCATCCGGAAACAGGTATAGGGAAATGAACATGGAGCACCCACAGTTGTATTCAGAATTTATTGTCATGAACATGTCACAAAATTCATACCACCAGGTTCAGGAACAGTTGCTACCCTTCTACAATCAGTCTCCTCAACAACTAACTCAATCAGTGACTCATTTAAGGACCTCTTACCTTGCACATTATTGATTATTGAGTATTAATTTTCCCTACTGCAAAGACTGTTTGCACAACCTTCTTGTTTACATTTCTTTCTTTTGTATACGTACCTTTTCACTATTGACAAGTAGAAATTCTACCTGGCTGACTGGATGAAGAATCTGAGGGTTGTAGGTGATGTTATGTATGTACTCTGACAATAAATCTGCTTTGAACCTTACAGTAACTGGGGAATTCATCCAGGAAAGCAAATCACACCTTATGATTTGTTTGAATTAACCTCCTGCTCATCCTTATCACTGACTAAAGAAGTTTCATGATCTATGTGGCTTTTGTTGAACTGCATGCAACACAGTACTATTCTTCATAGGTTGTCTGATAATTATTGGAATAGACACCTCGAGTTTTCACATTGGCACTTGTTAATGTACCACCTCTTGGTATCATTGTTGTGGTTTGTTCTTAGATGTCATCAGTCATGTTTTAAGAACATAACCCTCGTCAATTTCAAGTCGTGAAGGGATCAGAGAGGGTGTATGCATGCTGAATGAGAACATAATGGCAGAACCTTGCCCATTTCTACTTTAAGATCTTTTGAAAAGTTACACACCAGCAGCTTACCAATTGAGGACAAAGCCTTACCAGCTGACGAACATTCCTGGGTTTTGCTGCCACCTTCATGATCCTACAAATAACTCCAGAAATGTCCTGGAATAATGTCTAAACAAAGACATTTGTGGTCAGAGCTCAATCACTGCTTTTGTTTCGTTCGTCCTTTCAACGTTGAACAAAAACGATTCTTAGCACTAGACAGGAGTTCTACCATACAAAAAATCACACATTGTCACACAAAATATTTACATTGAATGACACAAGAAGGGATAAGCTTCACTTAGAAGTACGTGTTAAGGCATTATTTAGACGATGAGGTGGTGAAGCAGAGTGCTGCACACAAGTTTTGGAGAAAAGTTATGTTGCACCCCACTTGGAAGCCCCTCATTGCCTTGCAGCAGGATATTTGTGGAACAAGCTGTTCCTGTTCCTGAAGCTGTTGCTGGTTGATACCTCATCAACTCTTTGCTGAGTTCCAAATTGATCCATTTACTGAAACCTGCAAAAGTGAGTTCACAAGTAGCTTAGTAAATAACAAAATTCTAGCAGATGACATGGAGAAAATTAATTAATCCATGGCTGATGATAATTCTGAGGTCAAACAATTACTATTAAATAATTATTGAATAAATAATTTTATATCGAACTAATGAGCAGGTTGGCAGTACTCTACAGTGCTTTGTATCAGCATTGTGCATTCATTATTTTTTGACGCAAGTACTACATAGTAGAACAATTAGGCACAACAAAATAGTTTCTGCGGGGGGGAGGCAGAGTGCAATGGCATGAGGGAAGGAGGTGGACTTCAGACTCTCCCGTAGGATTAAAATTTAAAGGCCAAAAATATATATATTTTTAAAATTAAAGTTTATGAAAAGCCCCTGGAACCTATCTGTATCATACTGGTCATGGCTGGTAGAGGAAGAAAGACAGCTAAAGACAAGAAAACAGTGAGTAAAGATCTGATGAAAATGGAGAAGATGCGGCCTACCTTGACGTTGGAGCCTGGGCCTCAGGCTCTGCAACCTCCCTGAGCGACCATGCGATGACAGCTTACCTGAAGCTGGTTACAGCTCCACACCTCCTAAGAACTGGAGAAGATGGCACTGGAGCTATACAGATAGCAGAATGTAGTGTGCATGCGCAAAGGTTATACCTGCACATGCTTGTAAGTGAAGTGATATGATGAAACATGATACAGAAGTTAATAAAATTAAAGAAAAAGTTCAGAGTTGAATTGGATGTGCATATTGTCAAAAAATTATGTGGATATTTGTATGGATAGAATTGAGAAGGTTGAAAGTTCAGAAACTGTGAAAAGCAGAGAAAGGAAATGTTGGAAAAGATGGATATGTTGGAAAACCAAAGTAGATGAAATAATGTTAAGATTTTAGGTCTTACAGAAGATTTTGAAGGAAGTGGAGATACTGTGCATCTTTTTCAAAAATGGTTACCTAGAGTTATGGGAGAAGAAAATTTTCCAAAGGGAACTGAATTGGAGAGAGTTCATATGAGGATGCTTAACTTAAGGAAAAAAAAGATTAGCGTTTCAAAATGCAAGTCAAAATATGGGACACATGATTATTGAAGGAATTACATTCTTTTTAAATGTGGATTTGAATAAGGCAGTGATGGATTTAAAAAAATAAATTCAATGAAGGTGATTCTTTGGAAGAAAGGCTATAAATTTACCTTTCAATATCCAGTTATTTTAAATGTATTTTTGGATAATAATTGACCAAGGCTTTTCGTAGAAGAAGGAGAAGCAAGGACTTTTGTAGAATCACTTCCTTTAGTGAGACTGGAAAGTTCAAGTCCTCCGTGAGAATTAAAAAGGGAAGTGGTGCAGATACAGCTTACGCCAGAGAGAGCTGCAAAGATGCAGGTTTTAAGCTGTCAACAGGAGATACAGAGGGATAAGGAGGAACAGAATGAAATATTATAATTGATGAAGATCAAGCAATTGCTGACCTTGAAGCAGCAGGTGCTAGATTTCTTTTTCTCCTGGGGTTGGGAGGTGGGGGGTGGAAATGGAAGTTTTTTTTTACTTTCTTGCCTTATCCATTATGTGCCACATTGTGGCAAGAGCCACAACCTGTATGGCAGAGTGGAGTGGTGCTGTTGTTTTACATTCAGCATTTGGGGGGGGGGGGGTGGTGGGGGTTATATTATGTCTTTGATTAATGTTTTAGTTTATGCATCGTTATTTTATTCTTTTTCTTTTTCTTTCACTTTCTTTGGGGCAGAGGTGTTCACAAGAGTTGGTTGGGTTTGATGGAGGCGGCCTGAGAGAATGGGACTGAAAAAGATTTGAACTTAAGATAATGGAAGTGAAAATACACTAAATAGTATAATTAAAAGTTAAAAAAAATATTAGCTTATATGAAAAGGTTGAAAATAGATGTTGCATTTTTACAAAAGACTCATCTGACAGAAAAAGAACATTTAAAATTAAAAAAGGATTGAGTGGGTCAAGTGGCAAGTTCATCTTTTAATTCTAAAATAAGAGGAGTAGCAATATTAATTAAACAAAGTTATTGGTGAAAATTAAACATGTTATAATGGATCCTGTGGGGAGATGTTTTGGTTCATTGTCAAATTTATTCTGAAATGTGTCATACATTTAGAAATTGTATTGCTATAACTTGGAAACCTGATACAGACTTGGGAATGGAAAGAAAGCATGTGGAAATTCAGAGTTGTATACCACTTGAGAAATTATTTGAGATAAATGTCTTTTTTTTTAGAGAATTATGGTGCCCATATTTACAAACAGTGGGTATGAATATTTAAATCAAACCCAGGCATTCGCTTTCTCCTAAACATCTCTGAATACTAAATTAAGTCTTACAGTGAGGAGCACTCTTGTTGAGGATGTCTTGTCTGACTTTCTTCTTTGTCTTGTAGAGATAGCAGGGGGAGGATGGGGGATTGTGGGGTGGGGGGGTGTTCTTTCTCTCTCATTCTTTTATTTATTTCTTACATACACCATTTGTATTTGTAATTGAATTATATTATTGTAAAAATAAGTGAATTTTTTTGTGGTTTTAAATTTAATAAATAAAATTTAAAAATAACAAAATAGTTTCTGATTATATTTTGATATATTGTTGATCTTTTATAACTTAAGATAACCTTATTTTAACTATACTTACAAAGACTGTTTGAATCAACTACAGCCTGTCCCTGAGTAATGAATCAGTTCAATTTTTACAGATATCTACATGTTGAATTTATTTGTAAGTTGCAAAATGCAAAAAATCATTTACATCCACGGTATTATCATGAATGACATCAAAACGCACGAGACTGATTAAAAAGGTGAGTAACAAACACAATTATGAAGAGAAAAAATAAACTAGTTTTCCCATTTTTTTGTAATGGTCATCTGTCATGCCTTTGAATTTAATAATATTATGGTGGCTCATGTTAGGGGTGTTGTTAAATTGGGCGTTGATAATCTAGAAATGGTCTATATAACAAATTGCAGAAAGGAATTAATTGTGAAGTAATAACCTGGATTTTTATGCAAACAGAGTCAATACATTTGAGCAGCTTTTGAATGTGAATGAAGATTTTTAGCAGCTGATTAAGATATAACAGGGTACCAAGGAAAAATCTTCTTGCAATTTGGGAAGCTATTTTTTTATTATTTTTTTTTCAGGTTGGCTGCAGAATAGCCAGCTTACACATGTGATGGATGAAGCCCTGGCATACAGACACCAAACCTTGTTACCACACCAGAGAAGTCTAAGAATTTTTTTAGACATTCAGCGCGGTAAGAGGCCCTTTCGCCTTATGAGCCCGTGCTGCCCAATTACAACTCTGTACACTTTTTTGAAGGGCAAAAGGAAACCAGAGCACACGGAGGAAGCCGACGCAGACATAGGGAGAACTTACAAACTCCTTTCAGACAGTGCCAGATTCGAACTTGGGCCACTGGCATAGTAACAGCATTGTGCTAATTGCTACACTAACTGTGCCTCCCTGACACCCTGTTCATTAGTGATTCAAATTGTTTTGGGCCAACATTTTTCAATGATCATTAATCTGTTTATCACTGGATGGATAATAATGATAATAAAGGAAGAATAATAATTTACTCCCATCTTTTCCACATTACAGCAAACTTTATTCACTGTAAATTTTTACGGATACCTGTGGTTATGAATGGCTCATGATGGTTGACATATTTGTGCTATAGAATGGTTATCAGTCATGAAAGAGTTTCACAATCAGGATTTCATGAATAAAATGCACAATAAGGAAATATAAGTAAAAGTGTTTGGTGGTATCACACAATTCATTCACCCATTTGTTCCTAATTGAGACAATTACCTGTGGGAATGTTATAAATATAGCAGTTTTTGTCTTGTTCACACTAATCATTTAACAGCATGCTGTTTAAATTATGATAATGAAGCATTTACCACTGCCAATTAGTAAATTATAAAAATGTAGCAACTCCAAAACAACAATTGCAATAACTTTCATTCCTTTACATTTCTTTTCTATACAGAACCTTCGTGTTTTACGTATCCAGCAACAGCTAAAATTGCAGAAATCATTTTTTTTTAGTTGCCAAGTCTGTTCATAGGTTTTATCCTTTTCTGTCACAAAACATTGGCATCAGGAGCAGGAGTAAATCATAAGGTCACTTCAGTCTTACAATTTTTAATTAGGTCTGTATAATTATACAGTAACAACAATATATTACAAAGTCACATATTTTTAATAGCAGTTTAAGCATTAATGTGTGAACTTATGAAAGATTTTTCAGAAAAGAAACTTCATTCGTAACTGCCCAATGAAAAAAGTTGAAATATAAAGTGGTATAATCATTGTTGGAAATAAAAGTTATTAAACTTTTCTTCATCATACACCATCTCTTGATCAACACGCTCCTTCTTAATGTGATATTCAACCCTACAGCAAGAATCCCCTCAACCTCCTTCTGAATGCCCTGTGAACTCACTTGACTGACATCGGCAATTAGCCATGTGAAGAATCAGGGAAGGAAACCTAGTTTGACTGATCTATAGAATTTATTGGAGCAGTTATTGGTAATCGATTGGATAATTTACTTGATGTCTTAATGAGAATTTACAAATGAATTTTCCCTGTTCCAAAACCAGATATATTAGTATCATTAAAGAACTTTCCAGAAAGACACACAAATCTGAAGGGAGTACAAGGATAAGTGTTAAGTGTAAGCGGCAGTGTTCACTTTCAACATCATGTTTGGTGCAGACATGTGGGTCAAAGGGCCTGTTTTTGTGCTGCCCACTTTCTATGTTCTATATTTACCTTTTATATCTACATTTCACCATTAACTATCTTGACTATAAAATTCTCTCCATCATTATCCAAATGAACACAGCATCATCGAAGGACCAATTTCACGTTGATTTTGCTTCCATTAATTCAATACATTATGATTAAACCACAAAGATTTTTGTCACACATATTGCAGCACAGCGACAAGTACAAAATGTAATATATCTTATAATAGTGGGCATGTAATATTTAGTATCAATGTATCAATGTCATTGTTTTCTATAATATTACATCAAAAATTTCTATGAAGTTTAGTTTGACAGTATTATTAAATGTTATCAATAAAATCTGCTTTTAATCAAAACTAAACACAGGAAATTCATTTATTACCCATACTTTTCTATTTCCATCCTCCCTAGCCCCTACCTCAAACAGCTCCCCCAAACTTGCAGATTCACTCTCAATGGATAATTCAGTGTTCAGTTATATTTAATATTTTTAAACAGTGTTACAATACAGTAACAGGCCCCTCCGACCCACAAGACTGTGCCAACCAAATACACCCTGTATTTTTTTGAAGGTGGGAGAAAACAAAAGCACCCAGAGGAAACCCACAAAGGTCACAGGTGAACGTACAAGCTCATTAAAGGCAGTGCAGGATTCAAACCTTAGTTGCTGGCACTATAATAATGAGGCGCAAACTGCTACACGAAAATGTGTTTCTGCAGTGGAGTTTATCATACACCATCTCTTGATCAAGATGAGACAGTCTTTTTAACACACTCCTTCTTAATCTGATATTCAACTCTACAACAAGAATCCTCTCAACATCCTTCAGAATGCCTTGGGTACTTGCAAGAAAATAATAACCTTGACTTGTGTGATATTTGTATTTTCATAGCCGAGATCAGCTATGAAATTAAATGCAAGCAACCAAGAAAAAAATGAAATAAGAACAAAATAATACATTTTTTTTTCTCTTTATAGCTGAACATTGAACCAGATGTGGATTTTTTTTTTCCAGTTTTGGTGGCCAATTAATTTGTAGAGTGATTAAGTTTTTTTTTGGAACAACATTTTAGTCTGGGTTAGCCTACCCTATCTGGTTCATCATTATAATGACCAAATAAATGCTATTAACTTGATTTAAGTAATATCTGATCAGTGGCGTTGTATGGACATAGCCACAAAGTTCACAATCTTGAACAACTTATGTGACTGAACTCTAGAATTCTGGATTTTATTCAATGATTCAAAATTTGTGTATCATTCTTCATTTTGATATTCTGATAGCAGTTCTTTTATCGCAAACATGCAAAATATTCTATTTTAAAACAGTTCACACTTTTTGTTGCAATTTATCTCAGAATGAGCAGTAAGAGGATTAACTGATTTTACAGCATTGGCTTCTATTGGAATGTGATGCAAAAAATAAAATAATGAATTGTAATATTGGTAATTGAAAATGCAAGATATATATGAATTTATAAAAATTCTTAATTTCAAAAGCATTCATTTTTAGAAAATATTTAAAGTTAAGCATGCAAGGAAAGGGAAACAAAATATGGGATTTAAACTCTATAGAGTCGGGGATGTTTTGGGAAAAGGGGTAAATAATGAGAATTATTCATTAAAAGATATACACATAGTCTATCTTTTAATGAATAGTTATGTATGTACTGACCAACATAACCCATGTGCTAGTGAACTTTTAGTTCTTATCATCGACAACAATGTCAAACCAGGCATTTAATAAAATACAATCTTACCTTAATGATTTTGTTGGCATTTCAAAGAGATGAGAATTCTAACATGACATGGTTCTAATATAATTTTTAATGTGGCTATTTACAGGCCTCTATCTCTGTCAAAGTTAATGAAATTAGCTCTGTTATTCAAATAGCACAATTTGAATTATGTTAAATTTCCAGTGTGCTGCAATATTTAACATTGACAAGTAACATTAAGATCTGTAAAGATTAAAATACAGCGAAGCTTTTTTTAAATTTACACTTCTAAATTTACAACTATTATGGCATGATGTGAAGTAACAATCGGTTTCTGTCCATCTATTTGAAAAAAGTTAACGGAGAAAATTAATGTGCATATCAACACATTTTTACATAGATCAACTTTTGAAGGATGTATTCTGGGTATATGGACATGACATGTTTTGTCATAGAGACAAGAGTCTCATGAATATCTAAGAATGAAAATTTATTGTTATGGGGAGTGAGATGTCAGAGTAGATGATTTAATTCCTTTGAATTGTTCTGCAGCTCCAATAAAACTATACATCATCTATAACTAATTTCTGAATACCAATATTTACCAATATCTATGAAAAATGGCAAATCTCAGATTTGAAATTAACAGTTGATCTTGCAATTACGAAAGAGAATTCCCACTTTCTATATTACTCATTTTCTTGCAGGAATGTTTCCTACTTCACTTCTGAAAGAACACACTCCACTTTTCAGCTAAATTCTTGTATCTTGGATAAAAAAATAATTTTCCCTCAATCTAATCTTGATACTTGGTTCTTTTTTGTACTGAGAAATCTTTGATCAAATCTCTCTTAACTTTCTAAATTCAAAGATAAAAACACTCACTTTGTAGGTTGCCAGCTAACCTTCTGATGTTTGTACTGCATTCCTTCAATAATCCGTATATTTTTCAGAGGTTGTGGTCACCTGATCTGCTCAAAGAATTTCATATATGGTATGATCAAGGCTTTGTACAGTTTTGGCTTTAATTCCCACCATTGTATTCTTAACCTCCAGACATGAAGTGAATTTTATTAGCTTTTTATAACAAGCATTTTCTGTATACATCAATCACATTTCGTTGGCCAATGTACACCTGAATCTCTTTCAAATTCTACTGGCTCTATCTTTACTTCATTGAGAAGACTATCTCATATATTTTTTTAAATGTTATAGATCCTTGTATTAAAATCAATCTGTTAGAGTTTGCCCATTTATTTATCTACTTAGATACTGACCAACATCTTCATGTGACACCACTGGCTGTGATCTGCCAAATTAGAGCAGTTGCCTGTTATTTCTACTTTCTATTTCCTCAGTCAATATCTTACCCAGGTCAATAATTTTCCATTTTTTATGAGAGGCTTTGGTGCATGTATGCCTTTTGGGGGTCTGTACTAATAACATTCATGGATATTCCATAACACTGGACAATGAAGATTTTGTTTCCTGAACACTTCTGGATAAATTTTATGAATTTTTGGCTTCTGATCACGAATATCACCTTAAAATTTCCTATCATGTTTTTGTTTTAGATATAACCTATTTTTGTGATTTTCCGTCATATTTTAAGACAAAACCACGAAGTACAACATGTCACTGAAAATTCATTTTCTGCACTTGGACTGCTTCCCTGCTGATCTTGGTGCGGTCATTGATGAACATGGTGAAAGGTTTTACCAGCACATTGTGACCATGGAAAAGCAATATCAGGGCAAATGGCCGACTATTGTTGAACACGGACATGAGAGGCATCAGAAGCAAAGTACCAACAAAAATCAGCAGCAAAACTTTTTTTTTAGGACAGTTGAACTAACACTAATGTGTCAGGATCATTATGCGATTAAACATGCTAAATTCAATTAATTGAATGTTTCTCCAACTTCCTATGTGATACAGCAAATCTGAAATTATCTTTGTATTCAGCTTGAAGTTGTCTATCATATTCCTCAATTTCTTTTGAGGAAACAAACCTTTTGGAAAAAAAAAACAGTTGTCCAGTGTAATCAGCCACGAGTCATTTCCTTAAAAGATATCATCTGGTTCATCGTACATGGCCTATCTTGAACAAATCCTTGCTGAATCTCTTTAACCAGATTTCTTTAAGAATACAATTAGTCTTAATTCTGAATTCTTGTTGATAAACTTTCTTGACAATAGACATGAGATCAACTAATATATGGTTCTCCATTTTCAATAATTGAGTAACATGAAATATTTCAATTTAAACATAATATTTTGGATAATCAAAAGGATGGTAGTGGCTAAATTATCACCTCCTTCCTTTAAAGTCCTAGGATGGAAATAATTTCATCCTGGAAATGTGTCGATCTTCTACCATTAAATTTTTCCATAATATAATTTACTTCTGTTTATGCTTGGGAGTTCCTATCCCTGAATTGAAGTTAGTTTTCTTGGAATATCTAGTAAGTCGTACTCTACCTCTTGTATATTCTTTGGCAAAGCAAAATATTACTGTGCGTAATAATGCAAATAAAAATTACATAATTCTGATGATTTACCAGCATTGGCCAAGAATACCAGGCAGCATTTATTTGCTAGATTGCATTATGTTGGTTCTCTACACATCCCTGGTAGACATGAAGATTTATTCTACTTAATTTCATATGCAAATTTTCTTTTTTTTTAAGTTATACCTACTTCTAGTTTTCAACAAAGCAACTGGAAAACTAACCAATAATTTAAAATGTCTGTAATGTCACTTCAAAGTCAGTACTACCTAATCAAGAATTGAGATTTAAAAAAAAATCAATTCATCTCTTATGTTCAGTTGTTCAATGGTTGTGACCATTTTGCCTTAATTTACTGCCTACATCTCTTTCAATGAGAAATATGGAAAGTTGGTTTATTATGAATAAATCAGTAGTAAACATATGAAAGTGACTGGAAAGTTACAAGAAAATTAATAACCACATGGCTCAATCTTCTGACTAATTTGGCAAACACGGTTTACTTGGTATCTTACACGGGAATATGCTGCCCTCTAGCTTCCCCAATCAATTTCACCATTAGAAAAAAATCATTGTTCAGTTCATGGGACTGAAAGAAATAAAAAAAAACTTAAGTAATGCATTTGATACTTCTGATACAGGAGCAGACCTTCACTAATTAATTTAACCAGATAAATCAATTCTTCAAAGTTGTGCTTCATAGAAAATATTTCTAAAAATTATTGTAAAGCTATTTGCCTAAAAAATAACCATTTCATCACATACTACCAGTTGATAATGAACACTAGAATTTTCATTTTTATTTTACTCATATTACAGTGAAGCTAATTCATTGTTATACCATTTATATCTCACTTTTTATAAAATTGTTAAATCTAATAATGCTTCTATTACCTTCTTTAAAGTGCATCATTTTGGACCATTTTAGAACTCATGTAATATACATTTTTTAGTTTGAAGCATTTCAGTTAGACACAAGTAACTAAGCAGCACATGTATATCCACACAAAACTTTTCAAACCAGGCCAAATACACAATATCTTCCAACTAACTTAATAACTTCAAATAGATTAGGACATAATTAGTTGTGGCATTAAGTCAGTCATCTTTCTACTTTCATTTTATCTTCCCATGATTATTCTATTTTAATACATTTATTCATTTTTTATTTCTTTCATTTCTAATAATTCAGTTTTGACTTTATATTTGTTTGCTGAACATAGCTTACTTTCATTGTCTACTGAATTACTAAGACCAGGCACTTCCTTAGCAGGCATTTCTTCCTTTGCCCTTGAGCAGATCCTGATGGAGTTTAAGGAAGGTCCCCTTCCACTTTCTTAGGCTGTGAATGGTTCATAGGAAAGGGTACACAGAATTGGACAACAGGCAGAAGAAACTATTCAAACTTGGAATAAAGAATGAAAGACTGTTGCATCAAAAATGTACGCAGCAAATCAGAAATATGACATATGCTGGATCCAGTGATCAGAATATGCAAGTAACTGATAACTTTCCAGGTCTTATATCGGCAGCTCGATCTAATAAAACATAACAGCATGTGATAAATAATTCTGAAAAGAAGTTACCTTACAAGGCTCAAAAGCTTGGGCTGTAGTTCAAAGGAAAGACGAAGGACTGCTACAATCCCTCTCATTTTGTGGTGTGCCTACGTATTGTGCAGTTTGTTGAGAAGATGTGCCACTCAATGGCATTCCAGATAAGGTTTTAGCTGATAAGTTACATGTGCTTGTCCTCTGCATTTGCTCCGGTATGAATGTGGTCATGGTCAAATTAGTGTTCCTGAAATCATTAAATTCTTCCTGATTTACACCAGCTGGTATCATGGAAAGTTCAAAAGAATTTAAATCTACACAGGATGGTGAAAATTTAAGAGAAGTCTCATCTATTCTAGAGATGCTGTCCGTCTTTTTCTGAAACTGATCAATTTCAATGTCATTGTCCTCCTGCAATAGACAATTAAAAATGCATTAATTGTTGAAACAGATCTAAATAATAAATGAGAATGTTAAAAAAAAATCCATCTTAACATAATTTGATTTTGGTAAAGGGACTCTGAGGGAATTAATTTGTTATATAACTATTTTCTGTTTCATTCTGCAGGAGAGTCCATGGGAACTGCCATTGTTTGCAGACTTTGCAAATCACTAGACCAACTTCAGATGAACAATGTTTGACAGTGTAAAGGATAAACACAGAGAAAAATACTTAAACAAAATTTCATGTTAGCAAATGCATTTGGATAACAGTTGGGGTTTTGCAAATTTGAGACAAGCAAATTAGCAGTCCTGAACAGATTATAAGTAGTGAAAGCTAATAATGGGTGACTTGCACTCTATGCCATTTAGAGAAATAAAGAAGATCTGTAGAGTACTGAAAATCATCTCAATGGAGGTTCCAGGATATTGGAACAAGACAAATAGTGCTGTGTTAAATGGTGCAAAAAAAATCATAACAGTATCAGGCCAAAATGGAGAAATAGCTGTATCAACAGAACCTCACAAAATCCAACACATTTGAACATCTTTTCACATTTATATTTTACTAAGTAAAAAAAAAACTATATTACTAAAATGCATTTGTAAAAGTATATTCTATATTTCATAAAAACAGTGGTGAGGGCATATGGGTTAAGACTTTTGTAATTGCCCAAATGGAGGAAAAGAGAGGGCCACATTAGGATTTTGAGCAAAATGAAAGGGGGGCACGGAATTAATGTTACAAAGCTGCACATTCCTTCAATCCAAATGCATCATACTTACATTTTTATAGATGCAAAATTAATGCAAATTCGAATGAGGGTGAGAAAGCCAAAATATTGCAAAGAGAAGCTCAGGTGAGATGAATGGTTGAGAGTGGGTGCCTGACCAATACTGCTGAATGTGCCCTCAGAGCTTGATAAAGAGTCAGAATGGAAAAGATCAACTGATCATTTCTGGCCATGAGTGCTACCTGAATTGCTGAGTTCATCCACCTCTTTATTGTTCACTCAAAATTCCAATATTTGCATATCTATGCTTCTCCAGTGCCCCAAAATCTGTTCACAGTTGATACCAAAGCAAAACTGAGGAGCTTATTAATTAACAGAACAGTCATGTTCTGTCTTTGGGCAGATGCCAACTCAGTTGGATTCAAGAGGCTGGAGTCCTGTAATGAACAGAATTAGCCCTCCCTTTTTTGTAGATACACCTCATTAGGTTGTGACCAAGGACAAAGTGTCCTGACTGCCCTTTATGTTATAAATTTCATGACTGTTATTACCGACAACATCCAATAGATGCAAATATCCTAACAAGACGCCAATCATGAATAATGATATTTTGTGGCAGATTAAGGATATGTTTTGGGAGATAAATTAGGGTAGGTTTTTCTTTTAGTGAAGGTCACATACAAACACTTCAAAACAGATCTCATTTAAAACACAGGGGCTCTGCTCAAGTTAGACAGGTCAGCTCCAAGAGTATTGAAAAGCAACTGATGAAAGAACTTGGAGGAGTAGGTTCGGATCTGCAGCCTGTCTTGGAGTGCTGCTTGCAGTTCTAAGCAAGTCTTGTGGTTTTTCAAGCAGAGAGGGAGTCAAATGGGCTTTTCTCTGAGAGAGAGAGAGAGAGAGAGAGAGAGAGAGAGAGAGAGAGAGAGAGAGAGAGAGAGAGATCAGATCTGCAGTTTTACAGTCAGTAGCAACAGCTGGGACTGGAACAGGACAAGCTGGCAAGCTTGATGAAAAACCTCTTTTGAAGATGGGTTGTGAGTACTTAGTTCAGCCTGGTCAAAGCCCTTGTGGTTCATACAAGAGGAGAGGACTGGCTGCATAATGTTTCACTTGAAATAAGGGAAACAAAAAGGAACTCTGTGGTGACCTGAAAGAAAGAAGTTATCATCTGGAAAACCCTGATGGGGCAAGTTTCTTTGGCAAGACACTGAAGTTGCTGATTAAAAGGAATCAGTTGTGGGTGTCCAGCGAATAACAAATCTCTCTCTGAGAACTGACAAGAACCTTCCTGAATGGTAACCATTTAACTTTCAAGCACCAAAGCCTGGTGAACTTCAGAAATGTTAAATTCTGTGCACAGTATAAGAATTGCCTGCAACCAGTAAACTTTGAGGAATGAGAAGTAAAATTGGTCTGTGAATCAAAGAACTTTTCTAAACTTACATACACATTACATACACATGTGCTTAGAATTAGAAGGGGGTTAAGTTAGTTAATAGTGATAAGTTAAAGTTTGATCCTGTTTTCATGTTTAAAGATAATTAAAAGTGACTTTTGTTTAAGTAACTATTTGTCTTTGTGAATATCTATTGCTGCTGGGTTTTGGGGTCCTCTGGGCTTGTAACAATATATAATTAACTAATGTAAGCAACTTTAAAAACTTTTAAAATCATTAATGAACCTAATTATATAATTTACTGCATTATCTTCAGATACTAATTGACAGTGATTTGGTTGGTTGGATCATGTTCAACTCTCTCCCATATCACGTATTTACCTCTGCATGATCCTCAAGGTTTATCTGATCTTTTAAAATTCCAGAGGCCTAATCTAATTCAAGATTTTACTGCTGGAGCCTTTTAGTGACACAGAGTAGACTACCATCATGACTGGGCCTTAGGTAGTAATTATCTGATGTTTTCCCTATAAATTGCCCTGATGACTTTTGACTACCTGACCAAATATTTCCAGTTATTTCTGATCATCAGATTAACAGATTTAATTTTACTTAATTAAAACCATTAATATTAATTTAAATAAAATACTTCTCCATTTAATTTTATTGCATTGGGCAGTGATCACTCATCAATTAAACTTAACCTTGTAATATAAACTTACATTGCAACATACACCAGCAATGGTTGGCATGAAGCTGAAGAATTGATATAAACTGTATCCAGTGCCTCAATTTGGTGTGTCTGAGTTCAACCTCTGAACTCAACACTGTACGCCGTGGCAGAGTGAAAGGTCAGATGTACCAGTATATATTCTCCAGAATGACCTAAATTTCCATGCTGCAGTGTAATGTATCTGGTAGTTGAAAGCACAGTGAAAAAGAGTCTGAGTGCTCCCGATGGAACTATTTTTCACACTATTGCATGACCCAGCTCAACCTTTTTATGAATTAAGATTCATATTTTAATTTAGGTCTCACAATACATGGTCTATTCATTGCCAGCTTTAATTTTTAAAAAAAATTACAGTTCAATTCAGGCCTACAAATCCATGCCATCTAATTTACACCCTATTAACCTACACCCCAGTATGTTTTTAAGGTGGGAGGAAACCAGGAGCCCTGGGGAGAAAACCCATGCAGATATGGGAGAAAGTACAAACTTGTTAGAGACAGTGGGGGATCAAATCCAGGTCTGGACATGAGCACTGGTGCTGTAAATTCTGCCCTTAACTACTATGCTGTTCATTATTATACTTCATTTTTAAATAAACCTGTCTAAAAATTAAGTGAAAAGAACATATAAAACAAAATAGAGATGAGATAAACTGGGAGATGTCAGAGAGTGATGGTGAATAACTGTTTGTCAGATTGGAGGCCAGTGACTAATGGCGTGCCTCAGTGATCTGTACTGGGTCCCTTGTTATTTGTTATGACCTAGTTGATGGGGTGGTAAATTGGATTAGTACGTTAGCAGATGATCCTAAAATAGGTGGCATTGTGGATAATGAAGAATGTTTATAAAGCTTGCAGAGATTTGGGCAAATTAGAAGAGTGGACTGAAAGATTTCAAATGGAGTTTAATATTGACAAATGTGAAGTGTGACAATTTGATAGGACTAATCAAAATAGGATATATATGGTGAATAGGAGGATATTAAAGAATGCAATTGGACAGAGAGATCTTGGAATAATGGTACACAGTTCCCTGAAGGTATAATATCAGGTGGATAGGGTAGTGAAGAAGGCCTTTGGAATCTGGCCTTTATAAATCAGAGCATAGTGTATAAGAATTTGGAGGTAATGTTAAAATTGTACAAGACATTGGCGAGGCCAAATTTGGAATATTGTGTTCAGTTCTGGACACCAAATTATAGGAAGGATGTGAACAAAATGGAGCGAGTACAGAGAAGATTCACCAGAACGATACCTGGGTTTCTGCACCTAAGTTATAGAGAAAGGTTAAACAAGTTGGGTCTTTATTCCTTGGAGGATAGAAGGCTGAGGGGGCAAGTTGATCGATGTTTTTATTTTAAATTTTGAAGGTGATAGAGTAGATGTGGATAGATTTTTTCCATTGAGGATAGGGGAGATTCAAACTAGAGGAGATGAGCCGAGAGTTAGGGGGGCAAAAGTTTAGGTGTAACACAAGCGGGAATTTCTTTTCTCAGAGAGTAGTGTCTGTGTGGAATGAGCTTCTCGTGGAAGTAGTACAATATTATCTTTTAAGAAAAAATGGATAGTATATAGATGGAAAGAGCATGGAGGGTTATGGGCAGAGTGGAGGTCAGTGGGATTAGGTGAGTGTAAGAGTTTTGGCATGGACTAGAAGGGCCATAATGGTCTGTTTCCGTGCTGTAATTGTTATATGGTTCTATATAATTGATCTTCAATAGATTTGGATTATAAAAGTCATATGTGATTCCTTACTTGAGGCTGAAAAAAATCTATAATTACACATATTCATATTCGCTTGTTTGCAATTGGATGCAATAAAATAACTAATCTTAGATAGATTTAAAATAAAAATACTACCTCTCCAACAGCATCTGTCTTCTTTTTGCTTTTCCACCAATTTTCTACCATAGCAGCAATGAAGGCCAAGATAACACCCACAGCAAGAAACATAAAGGCTCCAGCAAAGTTTTGTAGGTCCATTGGGCCTCCCTTTCCTTGTGTTTTAACATGACTTTGCAAGTCACATTTCCCAGCTTTGGGCCACCACTTTTCTTTCAGTCCATCCAGTTCACCATTTTGCTCAAGTTCTAGAAGGCTATATTAAAAATGCAACAGATATGTTATTAAAGGAAAATTTTTCAAAGGAGTGACTCACTGAACAATATAAATTCATAATTTCTAAATAAATCTTGCATTAATATATCATTTATAACGTAAGTGAGATATGCCAAATCATATTAGACAATGTACCTGTAGGTTTGATAAAAGAGGTAGTTTGAACAGAAGATTTTAAGGGCAAAAAAGGTGAGTTTATTATCATTATAAGTAAGGAAAGAAATGCTTATTTGCTGCTGCTATCCAATCATAAACACAGTGTAAGTATAGTTAATGCATAAAAAAGATAATAAATATGAATGGAAGAGAAAAATCATTTGGGGTAGGAGTAGAGAAGGTTTGAGTTTCTAGAAAGCTGCCAGTTTCGGAATATTACGCACTTGAAGCCAGATCATCAACATCATCCGTAAAGAAACATGAGTTTTTAAAGGAAATCAAGTTTATTTTGCTAAACTGGAAGGATATGGGCCAAATGCAGGCAAATATGATTTGAACAGAATCCTATCTTAATAGGTATGGATGAGTTGGGCCAAATGGCCAGTTCTGACTCTGCATTTTTTGCACCAATCTTGTGGGCTGTGCAAGGATGTATTTCCATAACCTGAACTGCTGTCATGTGGACATCACTTGGATTTGTAAATTAAAGGAAGGAAAATTACTGTCTTCTAATACCCTATGAAATACAAACATTTCAGTTTTCTTGTGCTGTTTGATCCAAAAAATCTTGAAGCAAAACATAGATCATATAATTGATGCCATTTTTTTTTTCTTGTAACCCATTGAATCTTCCCATGAGATGCATAGCCAGCATATATTATACATTATGTTCAATTTTAAATGAAATGTAGATGGGTGTCAAGAATATTACTTCATAAAGTCTGATTATGGTCAGATAACTAACTTAGGCTCTGAAAGCTGCATAACAAGTAAATTTTGATTAAGTAATCAAGTCTGAAGTTGACAGGTGCATTTTCTTACTTTCATCACAGTATTTTCACTTAGTTCGCTATTTTTGCCATTGAGTCAAATACTTAAAAGCTGCATGAATAGTCTTGCTCATTCATTTCTGCAAGTTAGAATTAAATCAGTTTCAAATCTTGAGTCCCGCTTGATCAGATATTAAATCATCCTCACCAGCGTGGCCTTACTTTACAATTAACAAAAACCTGTAGCTGTACACCAAAAGGAAAGCCAAGGTCACTTAAAGAGAAACAATGGTCATTTCTATTTATGTAAAAATTAAGACATTTTTATTTTCATTTTATTTTTAAAAATTGGGATCTCAATAAAATAATCAAGTTTGCAGTTGGTACAATTAGTAGTTGTCCTCAGTGGCATCAATGAATCTGCTTACAGAGAGGAGGTTGGGAAGCACATACGCTGGTGTGAGAACATCAATCTGAGCTCAATATAGACAAGACAAAGGAACTGATTGAACTTCAGGATGACGAAGGTTGACCACTCTCCATTACACATCAGTGGTTTCGTCGTGGAGAGCACAAAGTTCTCTGGTGTGCATATAAGGGCGACCTATTCTGCACCCAAAACATCTCCTCATTAGATAGGCAAGTGCAACAGCACAGTAACGTTTCTTCAGGAGATTGAGGAGGGCAACACCACTGGTCCCCCATCTTGACAACAATTTACAGGAGAACAATTGAGTGTATCCTGTCTGGCTGCATCATTGCATGGTATGGTAGCTGCAAAGGATCATCAAAATGGCCGAGAGGATCACTGGGTCTATGATAATGTTCATGAGTACTGCAGGATCATCAAAATCAGGATGTCCAGGCGAGGAAATAGCTTCTTCCTACAGGCTCTGAGATTGGCACACAGTATCCTGTAACTGATAAAATGGTTCCAAAATATCAACATATTTATTTTTAATTATATGTTTATGTATATATGTGATTTTGTTTTGTGTATGCTCCATGATCCGAAGAAATGCTGTTTGGCCTGGTTGTATATGTGCAGATGATAATAAACTTGAACTTGAATTGAGCTTCCGAAGATGGTGGTGAGCTGCTTTTTAAATTGCTGCAGTTCTTCTGGTGACATCACTCCCACCATTGTAGATAACAAAGGACCAAACACATCCTTACAGGCAGCAAAGTTAGCAGTGCCAACAACTGGAGTTTGAATCCAGTCCTGTCTGCAATGAGTTTGTACATTCTCTCAGTGTCTGGTGGGTTTCCTGTGGGTGCTCTGATTTCCTCCCTCCTTTTAGTAACGTACTAGGGGTGTAGGTCAATTTGGTGGCACAGGATCATGGGCTGAAAGGGCTAAATTTAAATTCAAAAATATTAAAATCATTTTCCAAACCAAGATGGTATGCAAGTTGGAAGGAAATGTGTTAATGGTGGTATTCCCATTCACCTGCTGTAGTTGTCCTTCATAACACTGATAATAGATTTGGGAGGTGATGTTGGAGTAGTCTGGATGAATAAATGCAGTGTATTTTGTTACCTCGTACACACTGAAGCCATTGTACATTGATGATATTGTTAATAAATGCTTAGGGATGTGAATGGGACATCGAAGAACAATGCCTACCTCACCTCTGGAATTCTGCTCTTGGTCTAAATTTGCATCAAACCTGCGATGAGGGCTGGAGTCAAAAGGTCATGGTGAAGCATAGCTAGGTGAGCAGCCTATTGATAGTAAGGCTGTGTGGTAGAATTTTTGATGACATCATCCAATGCTTGCTAATAATCGAGACTGAGAGTGCCATAATTAGCTCAATTAGATTTGTCCTGTTTTTTGTGAATGGCACATAACTGGGCAATTTTCCACAGTTTGGGGTTGAGGTCTGTGTTGTAACTGCATCACCTCAACTTGGCAAGAAGCACAGCTTGTTCTGGAGCCAGATGTTCAGCTATTACAACAGGGATGTTCCTGGACACTTCGCCTTTGCTTCTATACAAAACTCTCACCCATTTGTTGGTATCACATGACGCAAACTGAATTGGCAGGCCTCATCCATAAAACGGCTGACAAAACCTTTAGCAAGTGGCAAAGACATATCAATTCCCATTCTGTTTGGAAAATGTACCATTCCTCAGTTATGCTGGTACTGTGTCTTTCACCAGCCAGCACTGTGGGAGTACGTGCACCATATGGACTGCCACACCTCAAGTAGGGAACACAGCACCACTTCTTAAGTGCATTTGGGATGAACAATAAATGCCTCCTTTCCAATGGGATTTCACAAAAGAGCATCTTAAAATCACTGCAATTTACAGGTATATTTGAAGCAAGATAATCAGATAACAGCGATAATATCTCCAATTACTATTCTGAATGGACAAGAACTAATCAGGGGGTTAAGTAAAATGGGATTCTGATTAAATTCAAATAACATGTCTGGTAATGGTTTAAGGCAGGGGTGTAAAACACAAATTCACGGAGGGCCAAAATTAAAAACTTGGACTAAGTCGAGGGCCGAACTAAATATTTATTGAAAATTTTCAACAACATCTGCATGTTTTCTCTTCTTTCAACATATGTAATGTTAAACTTTAGGATATAACTTTAGGAGGATAATGTTACAGGTCAGGAGTAGGTAGTTCAAGTTCACCCTTTGCTTGACCTGAGAGAAACATATTTGGTTCCTGTGGAGATGTAGTCAGCATTCACAGGCTGTGTCCATTTTGGACTGCATCAGGACTCAGCATTTCCTGCTCACTCCTCAGGTTCTAGGCCTCTATTCACCCTCGACCCACCATCCCTCTACCTGACCAGTCCTTTACCCAACCTCTACTCCCCCCTCACTCCACTCGCCCTGCCTCTACCCACCCCATCCTATACACGCCCCTCTACTGCCTCTCCCCTCAACCTGTTCCTCCCTCTACCCTTCTCTCACCCTCTAATCACCCCTCCCCTACTCGCCCTGCCCCTCCCCTTTTACCTCTTCCCTATCCACCCCTCCTTCTACTCATCCCTCCCTCTAACTGCTCCTCGCACCACCATAACTTCCCCTGCCCATTACTCCTCACCTACACCCTCTGCCCACCCCTGCTTACCCACCCACTCAGGCCCAGCGCGCTGCCGATCAGCCTTTGCGGACAGCCACCATCTCTCTCTTCACGTGCAAGGCCGAACCAGCCGTCCCTGGGGTCCGCGCGGGTGCAAGCGCTGAAGGCCGTGGCGACCAGGAGAAGTGCGCTCGCGCTGTGGAAGGGCCGTCCGGTGCCAGTCGCACGGGGCTCGCGCTGCCCGGGGGCCGTGCGCAGCCTGCCATGTCCGTCGCGCTGACAGGAAATCACAGGCGCTCGCCCATCCGCCGCACCGCTCGACAGGTGGGAGAAGTGACTGGTTGTGTGGGGGGCCTTCCAACTGGCTTGCCGGCTGATGACATCGACAGACTTCTCGTGTTACAATTTTTCGTGTTACAATGGGGAAGGATGTGCAATGAAGGGGGAGGATGGTGGGGGTGACATTACCAAAAAATAGCATCGGCTCTCGCTGCAGGGCGGGCCACCTCTAATACATTTTTGAAATGATCTTGCGGGCCAAATATAATTATATCGCGGGCCAAATTTGGCCTGGGGGCCAGAGTTTGACATGTGTGGTTTAAGGGATTAATGAAGGTTGATGTGGAAATCGTGATATGAAACCTGAAAAAAATGGATTTGCAGGGAGGATGAATCAATATTAATGAGCAAAGGTGGGATATTTTGGGATGATAAAGATTAAGAATATTCATGGAAGGGGTAATTTAGGGAAATTAATGGCAAATAGTACCTTCTGATCAATGTTTTCTACCTGCATCTTTTCCTGCCCCTTTGATTTCCACCTCTGGGTATTCACATATTCTTTGCGTCTATAATTTCTTGATATTTATTTTTTAATTGAAATGATTTATTTTATTAGTAAACAATATCTTGAATTCTTTGCCACTAGACACCAAATCATTAGATATATTTAAGGTGTAGATCAATAAAGATTGAGGGTTATGGGAATTGGCACAATAGGTTTCTGCATATACATTAAGAGCAAAAGGAAAGCAAGGTACAAAATTGGTCTTCATGAGTGGTCATCTTTTTATGGATCCAAAATATATGCAGGAGATCTTAATTTTTTTTTTGCATCTGTACTTACTCCAGAAGGTGGACACAGTAGCCCATAGTAGTGGGGCAAAACAGCAGTGAGGTCATAGACCCTATACAGATTTCAGAGGTTCTTGCTGCCTTGGGGCAAATAAGGGTGGTTGAACCTCCAGGGCTAGACCTAAGACCTTGAGGGAGGCCTGTGAAGAAATTCTAGAGGCCCAGCAGAGGTATTTAAAATGCCATGAGCCCCAAATGAGTACCAGATGGATTGGAGGATAGCTAATGTTGTTCTGCTGTTTAAGAAAGGCTCTGAATAATATGGGAAATTATAGGCTGGTGATCTTGACATCAGTGTACGTAAAATGTTGTAAAGTATCCTATGAGACCAGGTATATAAGTACTTAGATAGAGAGGGACTGATTAGGGATAGCCAACGTGGCTTTGTGTATTGTAGGTCATGTCCAACAAATCTTCTAGTTTTTGCAAAGGTTAGCAGGAAATTTGATGAAGAAAAGACAGTGGATATTGTTTAAATGGACTTTAATAAGGCCTTTGACAAAGTCTTGCATAAGAGATTGGTCAAGAAGGTTCAGTCACATGGCATTCAGGATTAGACATTGGCTTTGTGGGACTAGCATACAATTGCATCTTTGATTGGAGGTCTGTGAGTAGGGATTGATCCATTGTTGTTTGTCATCTATATCAACAACTTGGGTGATAATATAACAAATTGGATCAGGAAAGTTTCAGATGACAGTAAGATTGGGGCAGCAACAAGGCTCTTATTGCTTGCAGCAGAATCTGGACCAGCTGGAAAATGGACTGTAAAATGGCAGATGGAATTTAATGTGAACAAGTGTGAGGTGTTACATTTTGGGAGTCTGAACCAGGGTAGGATGTGTATGGTAAATGGTAGGGAACTGCAGAGTATGGCAGAAAAGAGGGATCTGGGAATACAGAGATAAAATTCCTTGAAGGTGGCGTTGCAGGTAGATAAGGTCATAAAGAAAGGTTTTTGAACATTGGGCTTTATAATTCAAAGTATTGAATGCAAGAGTTGGGATGTTATATTGACGTTGTATAAAACATTGGTGAGACTAAATATGGAGTGTTGTGTTGAATTTTGGTCACCTATGCATAGGAAAGATATTAATAAGATAGAAAGAGTGCAGAGAAAATCCACAAGGATGTTGCTGAGACTTGAAGAGCTGAATTATAGGTAAAGTTTTTCTTAGTTAGGACTATTTCCTGCAGCAATGGAGAATGAGGAGAGGTTTGATAGGGGTATGAAAAACTATGAGGGGCATAGATATGGTAAATTCAAGTAGACTTTTTCTCAGGTTAGGTGAGACAAGAACTAGAGGACACAAGTTAAAGGTGAAATGTTTAAAGGGAACATTTGGGGAAACTTCTTCATTGAGATAATGGCGATAGTGTGAAATGACCTACCTCCAAAGGTGATGGATGCAGATTCAATTTTACCATTTAAGAGAAAATTGAATAGGCACTTGGACGGGAGGGGTATGAAGGTCTAAAGTCTGGGTTCAGGTTGATGGACTAGTCAGAATAAATAGTGTGGTATGTACTAGATGGGCTGAAGGGCCCTTTTCTGTGCCATAATGTTCTATGATTCTAAGAGGAATTCAGGTCAGCCATAGTCACATTGAATGGGGAAGCAGGCTTGAGAGTCTTGGTAACATACTCCTGCTCTTATTTACTTGATCAATTTCTCAATTGACATTTGCTTTGGGTTCCACTTCCCCATTTAATCATTCTATTTTTCATTTCCAATGATAAATTTAAGTCCAAGAATCTGATCACCTTTATCCTCTAACATGACCGATTGGTCCTGTGTGTATTTCCAGCTATCTCTGGGTTTTAGTTCAGGTTTCCAAATTTCATCATTTTGATCAAAAGGTGGTCAAAGTGTGAGGAACAGACCTTTGCTCTGCTTTGATTTCCATAAATGGTGCTTGCCTAAAAATAAAATGCCATCACTTTACCGAACAAATAAGGCATGTATCTCTGCATTTTTCAGATAGACGTGTTGCTTTTAATTGCCTTATGACTATTTTGAATACAGCATATATTCTGACAGAATCAAACTGTGCTTGGTCAGTCTGTCAGCTAGACATGCGAGAACATTAGAACTGCTTTTACTTAGCTAGAACAATTAAGCTGACACTGTCAAAAAACAAGCATTTTCTGACCTTCCTCCAAAGGGCTCAGCAGATTTACTAATTAAATTTGTATGTTCAGCATCACACACTCCTAATATGTCAGCTTTATTTGTGTTGCAAATAAATTTCCAATGATATTGTGATGAAATGTTGCAGCATTCACAATTATGAATAATTTAAATACCACATTTAAATAATCATCACGGGATAAATTTACCTTGTAATTCTGAATGTTTAACATATCTAATTTAAGCAAAATTATAAAATAATACATTTTTAATGTTAAAAATGACCTACTATAATGTTTTGGCTTTGGAAAAACCTGTTATATGACTTTCAATTGCAAGCATTCTGCTGAAGATCAATTATAAGTTCCTAATGATCATAATTAGAACTCTGTACTTGGCAAGCAATCCATAATGATGAAATCTGCTGCCAGTTTATCTTGCAAGTTGCTAGAAATATTAAAATGTAAATTAAGTGTGGGATTCCTGCAGAGGGCAGACTATACTACTTGCTCAAACACTATCCACTCATATGATTAACTCCAAAAACGCATATTATACGTTGCTTGGAAAGTAATAATATTTACAGTATCTCACATTGAAGTTTATATGCTGCTGTGGTGCGCTGTTAGCCAGAATCAGGCGCACACCAAGATAAAGACTGGACAACAGGCTTTAATCTGCAAAGACTTCCACAGAGCCAGGTTGGCTGTGACTGTAGCAACTTTGAGTGAGGCCTCAGGAGGTCGGTGCAGATTTATATCCCGGAGAGTGATTGACCCCCAACCGGGTGGGGCTTGATCCATTCAGGCCGACTGATTGAAAGCCAGCCAGATGTTGTCCTGTCCCCTTACACTCCTGCAGGTACAGAGGTTGTCCCTTGCAGTAGGCCGGTGGTGTACCACCACAGCTGCATAAACCAATTTTCACCACTCTCGTTTTCAATCGTTGTATACAAGATCATAGAATAGGTGAGGGACATGTGAAAAGTTATTCTGCCAATACACAAGATCACAGCTAATCATTTGGCTCTTTATTTTCTGTCCAAATCACTTAATTTCAAACAAATCAACTGGAATCTAGAACATTCTCAGTTTCTGAGAATACCTTCAAGGAATTTTCAAAGAATATTTTAAAAATTAGTGAAAAAATGCAGTTTATTCTGCACAAAAAAAATTCTCCAATCCTACTTTCAGAATGTATGTCTCCTTATCCAGGGATGGTGCTTTTAATTGCCTTACATTGAAATCAATTGCATGAATCAAGACAGAACAGACTCCTGGGCTAGAAATGTAAAAGCACACAGAAGGAACTCAGCTGGTCTCGCAATTGCCACAGGAGGTAAAGATATATTGCCTACGTTTTGGGCCTTGAGCCCGAATAAGCAAAGAACAGGAAGGTGTCAGAATAAGGAGGTTGAAGGTTGGCTAGGAGAGGAGTCAAGACCAACAAAAGGTGTTAATTAGATATGATAAGAGGAGAGGTGAGTATTGATTTTGGCTCTGTGAAAGGAGACAGAGGGAAAAGGGAGAGGCAAAGAAACCAAAGCTTCACACTGTTCCATCACCAAAGTCCATCCACTCTACCTCAATATTACATTTCAGCCCAATATGAAATTTAAGGCACATATTCCTGCCACGACTAAAGCAGACTTTTCACCTCTGTGACATCACTGGACCACCCAGTCTTGATTTAGATCAGTGGTTCTTAACCTTTTTCTTTCCACTTACATACCAGTTTAAGTATTCTCTATGCCATAGATGTTCTGTGATTATTAAGGGATTGATTAAGGTGGTACGTGGGTGGTAAGAAAAAGTTTGAAAACCACTGTTTTAATCATACCTAATTAATTCGTTATGTGCGCAGTTTCATAACTCCAAAGGAAATGGGCCAATGACAATTTTTCTCAAGCAAAATATTTCAGTAACAATTGGGTCCAGAACAGTGATTCTCAACCTTCCCTTCCCAATCACATACCACCTTAAGCAATCCCTTATTAATCACAGAGCACTTATGGCATAGGAATTACTTAAAGTGATATGTGAGTGGAAGAAAAAGGTTGAGAACCTCTTTTAGCTTTATTCTACCGAAGCTGTCTCTTCCCTTCTCTTCTCTGTGCACAGTCATTCAGAACTCTATTGTTCTTATTCTAACATGTACTGTCCCTCTGTTTTTTTGGCCTTTTCTGGCTTCTGCTTATAACATTCTCACCTATGTTTAATGGTATCATTGTGGTGAATTTGTATGTATGACAGTGTATGGGTAGCTGGCCCACTCACTGATGACTCGCTCCCTCGTAACTCCTCCCCTTGTGGCCTCGGCCATTAAGGTCAACCTCCCTCCCCCTGTCCTTCTTTCAAGCACATGGAATCGGGCCAGCTACATCCTAAAGTGTATTAAAGTTTCTTACTCACTAACTTTAGAGTTATTGATAGAGTGTACCAATCATATATCCCAAACTTTCTCAAGGACAGTAAACAGTGAATATTATTTTCAACTAATCTTTTATAAACTTACTCAGTACTCAATAAAGATTGGAACAAAGAAGAGAATAGACAGAAGATGAAACACCATAAACAAGTTTGAAACAATAAAGCAAACATTTCTTCTGGAAAAAATCCATAGAATTCTGAAATATTTATCTGAAGGAATTGTTATTTCTATATATACAGGTTACAGGGTTAATAAGCATCAATTGGCCAACCTTGCCTCATTCAATAGTGACATCTGGGTGGGAGAACTTTTTGAAAATACTGGCAGTTCTTGTCGGTACACTGATTTGATAATGTTATACCTGAGGAGGCTGAACAACACTGCCTTCCTGGAGAGGAGCTGCCAATCACCAACAGTACAATCCAGGCAACCCTTTATCTTATAAGTATCCTGTCACATATAGATTCACCCAGCAATAGAAATATCCTTACCCTGTCTATCCCATGATACCTCCTCAAAAAAAAAATCAAACCTTGTTCTTCTAACCTCTAGAAATCATAGATCTAACCTTCAAGAGATTACAGACTCAATCCACTCCATTTTCCTCATAAAATAATGCTTCATTCCAGGAATCAATCCAAGACACACCTTGATTACATAGTTGGAGTTTGCAATTAAATTTTGTGGTTATACATGCAAATGATTCCATTTAATAAGACTGCCCCAGACAAATAGGCTTATTCATTCAGTGTTGTTGCATAGACTACGTGACATTAAATAAACATGAAGGAATAAACTGTAAGAAAAAAATTAATTTGTTAACAACAAAAATAAAAACCTTAATTTGATATCAAAGGTAAAGTCAGTCGACACAAAATCAAAGGACAAATCAGGAAATAATCAGTAAAATTAAAGTCATATCCAATGTGCAGCTGTGACATCACATTTGCAAAATAACACCACCAAAATCAAGGCTTTGGAGCAGAAATGTTAAAATTACAATGCATAGGGTTAAATCCTACTCAAATTTCTACTATAATTTGTTTTTCCCAATGAATGTTTGTAAGAAAGTAGCGCCACTTAATTTTAAAGGTCACTAGCATTGGGGTCAAGTCCTTGTTAATGAAGCAGCAAAATGATATATTCACGCAGTTCCTGACAGTGCCACCACTGTGTGAAGAAACACACAGTGGCTGCGAATGGAAAAAAAACTTTCTTACTGAAGTTCCTTGGTGATAATGAAATAGGTTGTACAGCTCCCGACTGCTTTGATGTGGTGGATAGAGGGTAAAGTGAGCAGAGGTGGGGTAATCTGTCCATATAACTGCAGTTGGACTTTTCCCTCTGGGTTTTACAATCAAATGATTGTTACACTGCCACTGTCAAGGAACAGATGAAGCCATCAGGAGACAAGACAACTTATCTGATGCTGACAGGATGTGGTTGGTGGATGGGGAGAGAGGTGAACAATTGAGTGTACCTGTTCAGGGAGCTGCTGGCATTAACCCAGTGGGCGTGTCTCTCTATCCAATGCCTAAAGGGACATGACAGAGCACTTGGGGCACTCTGCCAGCTTTAAATGGGAGAGTTTTCCAGTAGGGACAATGATATCTAGAAGACAGTGTAACTTTACTCTAAACCAGATAGAGTACCAGTTTCTTTTCCAGAATTTGGCAAAGAATGTCAAGGTCTATGAGCAAACTTCTGAGAAATTCTTATGGGTTAAATTTGCCATTGACAAAACCCTTTAGCCACAGAACTGTCCACCAACATAATCCAGGACCTTGTGGCACACTTTTAGTCAAGTCAGCAAATCAACAAGGAGTGTCAAAGGATATACCCAGAGAACCACCAACTATACCTAAATGTGGGGTGTCAACTGATTAAGTGACAACATGGGACTTCAATGTAACATTATAATAGCATGCAACAAGCAGAGCTAAATAATCTCACAAAGATATGTGTTCCTGTCATGAATAATGTGGCCAATTAAACAAGTAATGGAAGGTGGAGGATCCAAAGACATTCTTATCCTTAACATTGGCATAGCACAGCATATTAGTGCTGAAGACATGGTTGAATCATTAGGAATTACACTGGAGAGCAAGTTTTAAAAAAAAGGTTTGCTGCCTGAAAAAAAATGGGGATTATGATAGACAATGTCAACCTGAACACTAAAATAATTTCAGATTTGCTGTATCACATAGAAAGTTGGAGAAACATTAAATAAATTTTTATTGAATTTAGCATGTTTAATCGCATAATGATGCTGACACATTGTGTTAGTTCAATTGACCTAAAAAATGTTTTGCAACTGATTTTAGTTTGTACACAGCATCTGATGCCTCTTGTGTCAGTGTTCAACAATAGTCAGCCAGGATGGATGGATTCCTGTTGCTTTGATAGCGCTTTTCCATGGTTGCAATGTCCTGGGTGAAACCTTTCACCGTTTTTCTCATCAAGAACAACAGGGAAGAAGCCCAAGTGTGAATGTGGAAAATGAATTTTGAATGATATGTTGTGCTTCATGGTTCTGTCTCCTTGAAGTAGACTTAAAATATCACAAAAATAGGTAACAGCTAAAAAACTGTATATGATAGGAAAAATTTAAGGTGATTTACATGATCAGCAGCTTAAAATCAACAAAATACACGCAAAAGTGTTCAGGAAGCAAAATCTTCATTGTCCAGTGTTACATTCAGCCTTTAAGTGGCAAGTGCATGATCCACCTTTGCTTCCTCTTGAGAATCCCATCAGCAAAAAGTTGGTGTTCAACCAATTTGGTTCAGTCTACATCATGATAAGAACTAGCCAAGGTCATGGCATGCAGCAAAGTCTTGGGGACTCTACAACATTAAATAATTCATGCAAGCCAAAATTTGTTGTGTTTCAAGCAAGCTGTTCCAGTGCAGATGCAACATTCTCAATAACCCCAAAAGAGCCCAACTAGGTCAGGACAATCAAACTAATTAATGGCCAGTCCATTCTCAATCATTAGTAAACTGGTGCAAGATGGTCACTGATACTTATTCATTCATTAATAATCAGCTCACCAATGTCCATTTCACTAAGAAAACCTTGTTCCAGAGCTCATCACCTCCAGGGTAGAGTAAGCGTTGAATTCTAAAGCTGAGATGTGAGTGACTGCTCCTGACCACAGATATTTAACCAAGATGATCTGTTAAAACTAAAGTCCACAAGGTCCAAGTGAAAACTTTCCAATTGTAAAATATTGTACAAAGAAAGAGATCTTTGTTGGAAGTCAATCACTCAGCCTTGGGAGAACCAAGCAACATCTGATGTTTCATCAATGATCTTCCTTCCAGGTTAAGGTTGGAACTAGGATGTTTCCTGATGATTGCACAAACTTCCAAATCTGTAAGAAATAAAGTAGTCTATGCCTTCATGCAATAAGACCCAAGCAATATTCAGGCACAGCTTGCTCAATGGCAAGCATAATTTGCATCAAAATTTGTAGGCAATGATCAACTTCAACAAGAAAAGGTCTAATTATTTAATATTGCTGTTCAATGCCATCCCCATCACCAAATTGACACCTGGGTGAAACAATTTACTGGAGTGTTGTGGCTATAAAGTTAGAGGCCTCATATATTGTAGCAGGTGACTCATCTTCTGACATACAAAATTTAATCCAACATCTACAAGAAACAGGACATCAATGTAGAAGTTGAGGTTCAATCTCATTCAAGACGCTTGACAGCATCCAGAATGAAACAACCTGTTTGGTTGGTGCCTCATCCTTCAGCATGTTAAATATTAGTGCTCTCCACCACCAGTCCCATTGTGACTGTTCTGTGCACCATCGACTGCAGTCGATGTGACAAACCATGACCTTGACTTCCATTAAAGACAAAGTTGACAAGCACACAGAAACAATATCACTTTGTGGTTTTCCTCAAGTTGTGAAAATATCTTCACTTGGAAAATATATCACAGTTCATTAGCTCGATCTAAATCTGAGAACTTCTTACCCAGTGGCACTGCAGTTATACCTTCACTGGATGGACAGCTTCATTAAAGAAGGTCATTCACCACCATCTTCTCAAAGACAATTATAGATGGGCAATAATCTCTGGCCTTGTCAGCACATCCCACACCCATAAAAATATGTAACTGAAGGTAAATTTCTCCTCCATTTCAAATAGATAAATATAGCAAGTTTAAGGAAAAGGTAGTTTCACAGAAAGATGGAAAGTATATATAATTGAAACAGGTTTAAAAAAAGACAGAAATATTCACCTTGGTTCAGGACAAAAAGATATAGCAGGAAGAGGAGCAATTAATTAGAATAATATAAACATGAAAATAGTATTGTGATATTCTAGAAATTCAATGTGAAAGAGGTACTGAATCCTGGGGGCACAAACTCAAAATTCAAGAATAATGATGGTGAGCCCTGCTCTAATAATTTTTGACATACGGGTTGTGTCAGAAGGTTGCAATTGTTGATTACAAAAAGCACGAAGCTGGATCTTGAATCCAGATGCTACACATCTTGATCAATAGTATCCATTGGTTCAAAGTATAATATTTACTTTATGAACAATCAAAATATATATTTAGAAGTTTATATCCCATTCATGTTAAATTTTGGTGAAAATGAAGATTCAAGACACGTTAGCTCTAACCAAGGAAAACTAATCGAATTTATGCTACTGCATAAAAACCATTAACAGTTGGATATCAGAAGAAGGTTAATGTGAGGATTTCAATATTGAATTACTGTGTGTTTTAATGCTGTTAAATAACCCATAAAAACTTCACATCAAGTTGGTATTTTTAAAAACTAATGCAGCTCATCTAAAAATCTCCTTGCATTATGAGGAAATATTCCTCAAGGTTATCTCACAAAATGAATGAAAATAATACAGAATGGCTTTCCCTTGAGGATTTCTTCTTCATGCTCTATCTTTACATGGCAGACAGTAGATAATTCATAAAGTTAATTTCAGGAAACAGCAGATTAGGAGATTCTGATTCCCTTAACAAAAATATTAACTTTCAATTAAAGACATGTAAGTTGCATAAAGGATTGGGTTATGGGACTATAATATCTCAGAAATATATTATGGGGTTAAATTTTAGATTAAAAATTATGGCATTTGAAAACCTCCATAGGCTAAACATGATACATAGGGTATAACTAAAAGGTCAGGTTTTTAGACAACCTTTAGAGAAAAATGTCCATTTCTATGCATTTAAGATCATAGGAATCTCTGCATTCAAACAGCTCTAAAGACAACCAATACAGTAACTTTAATTTTGCTCATCAATAATGTAATTAAGACTACTTAAAATACAAAATAATGATCTTATACATGTTTTCAGTTGCTTCATTACATGACATTAGAACAGTATAAACGCTGTAAGGTAAAAGTGCTCAGTAAGAATGATCCCGTATGGAACTCATTGCACTACATATGATCTTTGGTTCAGATCAGTTTGGTCTGCGCTAGCTTCATAGCTTCAGCTAATTGTTCTCTTAGGTAGGCAGTAACTCCTCTTATTTTTGCAGTTTTATTATCCATAATATATCGTAATAGTTTTTTTATATTTACAAGTAAGCAAAACATTATTTTTGTTTATCCCATCTATTCACAAGGAGGAAAAGATTGCAAATCTTTTACTGAATACAAATTGAACAAATTTACTAAGAGGCCAAATGCATACAATTTTTTTTTAAAAGTCCATCGTCTACATATAGTCTGGCTACTGCAACTTTTACAAATGATTCACCATGTAACTAGGCAACAGTTGCCATGGTGCAATTGAAGCTCAGTAAGAAGCACCCTGAAAGAGAATTAAGCACACGAGAGGGAGGCGGTGCATTCAGAAAATGTAATTATGTTTTTCTGTGATTTTAATTCCTCCAAGGGTTGATAAAATGGCATGCAGTATATAATAACGTGTCAGCATTGAAATTATTGCAACCTTGTTTAGTAATAAAGTAATTCTCCCTCCCTATGAAAAAGGCATATTAGTACCGATCAATGTAGTTGTGACCTTCATAGATATTTTCTCTACAAGTTTACTTTTATTTACACTCTCCTTAGTGGACTATTTCATATACTTTGCAGACCTGAGGATGGAAAATTAAATCCTACAATTGAAGATTGTAATAATTAATAAATATATAATAGCATTTGTGAAATCATCTGCATTTTTAACAATAGCTTAATCTATTTCCCATGCACCTTTTGCAAGTATTATTAAAATGAATACTATAAATTAATCTTGCTTCAAAATTGATAATTCATAGAGCAGAAATCTATATTTGAGCAGAATTACTGATGCTCATCATCAATGGAGACCTTTATTTTTCTCGTGTATTTCAGCAGACATGAAAGAATTGTAAAAGAGGTTAAATGATCTCTAGGAAATTGATATGACAGGACATTACTACATTTTGGTCCATCTTGCCAAATCTGGTGCCTTTTCTTCTACTGAAGCTACTTGTTCTAATTTTCATGTCCATTCCTTACATCATCCTGCTATTTCTTTTCAAATACCATGGACTGGTATCAAAATAGTTTCTCAATAACAACTAATATATCAACTCATACAAATAAGCCTTTTTAATTCCCCTCTCAGCATTTCTATTGATGAACCTCATGCCAATTTGCAAACATACATTCATGCAATATATACAATTTCAAATTCCTTCATAATTTTGAACTTATCAACACTTCAAATCTGACTTTTCTCCATTGACAAATTCTCTTGTTCTCACTATATTTCCAAGGAGAGCCCCAGTACTGCACAGTGACTTGGAATCCTTTTTAGAATACTCTCATGGTTCTATATTTAAATAATGTCTGTACAAAATCCAACATTTTGTGTAGAATCTTGCTGGCCTCTGACCTGTACTCCCAACAATATTTGATAGGGGAAGTAGTTATTTTCTGTTATTGATCCTGCATCAGTTGGCAACTCTGTCCAATAAATGCACCTCGTGGTGTAAGAAGGGAAGTGTGTGCTGGTAATAAGATTAATCGCAACCATGGGACATAACAGAATGATGGAATTCAAAATAATTATCAATTTAATTTTTTTAATCTCTTCATTTTTCAAGTACTCTTGATGCACATTTCTGAAGAGTACTCTAGATCTTCCTAGGGATCGTGTTAGATTTTTAAAAAATGCACTGGAGGTAGAAATTAACATAATGTAAATCTGACTTCATTTAATAAAATTGGTTTGTTAGACTTAAAATTATGATTTTTTTTAATGGAGCCCAACATCATTAGATTGACTATTTCCATGTGAAAGCTTGGGAACTGTAAATGCTTATATGCCACTACTGAATTCCATGGTGTACTCCATGAGGATTACAACTGACCTGTCAGCAGCCATCAAATGTAGAGATGTAGTTTCTGCATTTGCATTTGCTTGCGCTGGAATCACAGACTTACTAGGGATCACAAAGCATTATGCTTTCCTAATGGAAGTTTCAAGTTGCAGAACTTTTTGGTAGATTTGGCAGGTGAAACTGAACAAAAAAAAACAAATCCCCCCCCCCCCCCTTTATTAATTTAAACCATCTGGTATTTTAAGTACCACATTTCCATCAGATAATAGCATATACAGTAAAACCCCAGTATCCAGCACCTTTGGGGATTAGTAGATGCCGGATCAGTGAATTTGCCAGTTGTTTGAAATTACATGTTGCATGGATTGGTGAACTGACCACTAAGGGGCACCGATTATAAACTTTTGTATTCTTCACCTATTTATTTTCCGTGATTTTTTTTTGCCAGTTGCTCGAATTCCGGATAAATGCGATTTTTACTGTATTTTGGTGTTACGGCGTAAAAGTTAAATGCTGTAATATACACCTAAAATATTAAACACTTACAGATTTTATTTAAATTGATAAATATCAATAAACTGCAATACACTGCTACTGTGATGCAGTTTGGAACATCAGTAGGTATGTACAATAGTCAAAATTCATGTGTTAAGTAACAGAAGCGGCATACCTTTGTGAAATAATTTCCCTATAAGGACTGCCATCTTGAAGAGCAATGCCATAACCTCTATCGACTTTAGAATTCCTCGCTGTGATAAAGGCACAGTCCGGTTCATTCTCTGCAACATATTCAAGAACTGCAACATCCCAGATGAATGCATAATTTCCAGACTTTACCTTTAAATATGAAAGCGTGTTTACCGAGTGGATTATGCAATATACACTTCTACACCTGGCTTTCAAAAACCACGTAACATGGTCTACTAACTAAACCAATCAACTCCTTCACAAAATACACACAAAAGATGAACCTCGTGTGTTTAGTATTTCATTTATGTTTTATCATTTGAAACTATTTTCATGGTAGACTAATGTAAAATATATGAAAGCATATCAAAGCAATTTGCATATTTTTCCATAAATAGTGTTAAAACAGCAAATAATGGCTCTGGTTGGTCTGTATTTCAATCTGTCTGGTTGCTCAGGTGAGCAGTATTATCTGTATTAACGATATTATATGGTTAGCCTGCAGGTGGGTGCATTTTGTTCAATTCTATTCTGTATAATAGGGTTGTTGTGCATCTGCAGCACCAAAACTTAAATGAACCAGCTGTAATATAGATGACAACCCATGTAGATTTGTACTAACTCGTGCGAAACTTCCATAACAAGCCTCTATTAAATTGATGTGGAACATAAAACCAAACTAAGTACATTTTGCGTAACTTCCGCTGTGCCCCTCAAGATTTTCCATAACTTCATGTTGACAAATAAGACTCTCTTGCAGTGGTGCCTTTATTCACCAGATGAAGCATTCAGTCCATTACCAGCTCCTTTAATATGCAGTTAGCCAGGAACCATTGTTTTTTTTAAATCTCTCTACTCAATACAGATTTAAGCATTGCTTTATATTACATTGAAAGGCTGCATCATTGATGGTTATTCATGGGAAATCGATGAACAAAAATTGCTTGTTATCACTGCCTCCAGATACATTAGATGGATCACGCAAATCAAAAATGAATAGTAACATTCCAAGATTTTCAGTCCCTTATATTTACAATGAACTATTTTTGATTTATTTCTAATAACCTTGAAACTTTTAAATAAAAAAAATATATTTAAATTTAGACATTTTGGCCCACAAGCCCATACTGCCCAATTACGTCCAATTAATCTATAGCCCCCTGTACGTTTCAAACGGTAGAAGGAAACTGGAACCCTCAAGGAAAACCCACACAGAGACAGGGAGAACATACAAGCTCATTCCAGACAGCGTACAACTCGAATCCCGGACCGGAACGCTGATGCTGAAACAGCTTTGCGCTAACTGCTGTGGCAACCGTGCTGCACCTCAACATTTGCTTTTTCAAATCTCATTGAGATTTTATTTTCCACTGTTAAGGAGAGCAATCTGATCCAAGTATTCAAATACTTTCAATGAAAGAACATTTATCCAAAATTTCCTATTTTCAGTTGTTGGGGTTAATTTGTAAAAATGCTAAAAAACTGTGTACAGAAGGAAGGCTTACTCAGATGAGTACATCCTTTTGATACATACAACATGATATGATTGGAATCAAGTTTCAAATCTCCCTCTTACAATCGATTTTTGCCACCCAATTCAACATGTCAAGTCAGTCATGTTAGCAAACTGACCATCACTAAACTATTTAGTTATTGTACAGCTTATGCTACAGAGGTTGGTTAATTAATTAACTGATAAGGTGAAAATTATGAGAAAAATAACTCGTCAGCTGATTGTGCCTTTGATCTACAAAGCTCATCACCTTGCCGGGTTTTATCCTCCTTTCATGCACTGTGTGAAAGCATTTAAGTAAGGTTAGGGGGTCTAGACTTACCTGGCTTCTATTCGCCAAGATAGGTAGACTCAGCGGTGGAGCATATTGGACACATGGAGCCGGTTTTTTTTTTTGGTTCTGTTTGAACAAGGAAGCTGGCTTCCAGAGATGGGCCACGCATATGACAATAACATGGCTTTTCAGTGTGAAAAGGGCTAGAAGTATCATCTTTAAACTTATCCCTCCAGTTCTTCATCAAGTCATTTATAAAATCACAAAAAAAGGATCCCAGAATAGATCCCTGTAGAATGCCACTAGTCAATGATCTTCAGGCCGAATACCTTATATCTACTACCACTCTCTGCCTTATGCAGGCAAGCCAATTCTGTATCCACACAGACAAGGTTCCTTGGGTCCCTCGTGACTTTTTGAATGAGCCTACAATGAGAAACCTTGACAAATGCCTTACAAAAATCCATATAGACCACATCCATGTCCTAGCTATCCTACCTCTCTTGTCAACCATGAGTTCTTTACCCTTTCATTTTCTTCCAGTTTTAGTGGGAAAAACCTGTCCCAAACCAAATGCAAGTGATTCCTTAACATCATCTACATTTTCGGTATGTTGCGTTATGAACTTGAATCATGAGCCTTCTTATCTTTCAATATTGCGCAGGTTATTTGAATAAAGGGTAGAGGAGGACAGAAGTGCCCTCATCTAAGATAAGAGTTTCTTCTCTCAGAATAAGCCACTAAACATGCATTCTTGACATGCCCAGGATGTATTTATTTATTACTCAGGATGGATTGGATTCAATATCCTGAGGCATACTTTTTGAAACAAAAATGTTTCCACTGTGATTCAATTCAAAAGCTGGAACAGGATTATTGTGCAAGAGGACAGACAAAGTAGAAATTATTCAGTGGCCCCAAGAGGATTTCTTGAAACAGTTTGCCCATAGTCCAACCAGGGAAGAGACCAAATTAGAATTTGTATTGGGAAATAAGCCTGGCTAGCTGATTGGGGTTTCAGTGGGAGAATATTTCAGAGGAGTGGATCATAACTCATTAGATTTTGACGGTTGTGGATAAGGAGAAATTCAGTCTTCAAGGGATGAAGGCAAATTACAACATTATTAGTCAGGAGCTGGAGACTATTGGAAGAGATTATTATTGGCTAAGTCCACAATTGACACGCAGGAATATTTTTGGTCTAATTGACCAGAATTCAAGACTGCCATATTCCAATGAGGAAGAAATACAAGGTTTGGGAACCTTGGATGACAAGAGGTGTTGTAAATTTACTCAAAAATAAAATTTAAGTGAATATATATTGGAAGCTTGAATCAGTTAAACCACATAAGGAATATAAAGAAAACTGGAAAGTAATGAAACAGGGAATGAGGAGCACCAAAGTGAGTCATGGATTTCATTGGTGAATAACATTAAGGAAAATCCCAAGGCTTTTTAGACAGGGTAGTTTGGAAAAGGGTACAGCCACTCAAGGACAAAGGAGGGAATTTATGTTCAGAACCAGATGAAGTGGGCATGTTTCTAAATAAGTAATTTGCATCACTATTGCACCAGAGAAGGGCATGGAGGCTAGTGAGATCAGTATAGAATATTCTAAGGGATGTTGACATTAAGTATTGGATCTAATAAAGATCATTAAGGTGGTTAAAACCCCAAGTTATTGACAAAGGCAAGAAGGAAGATTGTCAGTCCTGGAGTGAGATCTTTGTATACTTTCTATCCTCAGGTAAAATCCCAGATGATGGAAGAGTGGCTGGTTTGTTGTTCTTTGGTTTAAGAAGGGCAATGGGAATAATCATATCCATCTTTTGGAATATGGTACACAGTTCTGGTTGACATATTAAACAAAGGATATGGAGGTTCTGGGGAGGGTACAACAGAGATTTATCAGAATGATGCCTGGATTAAAGGTATGAGCAAAAGTTGGATAAATGGGTTATTCTCTCTGGAGTGGCAAGACTGAAGGAAGATCTAATAGAAGCTTATAATATTATGAGAGGTATAGAAAGGATAGATAACCAGAATCTTTACCCTAGGGTTGATATACTGGAAGCCATAGCTTTCAGTTAAGAAAATGAAGATATAGAGGAGATGTATGAGGCTGGTGGGTTGTTTTTTAAAACACAGAGATCAGAAAGAGCTGGGAATGCTCTGACAAGGGGGGGGGGGGGGGTTAAAACATATTTATACAGAAATATGAATATTCTAGAACTGGAGGGAATATACAGGCCACACGGTTAGCGTAGTGGTTAGCTTGAGCTATTACAGTTCCAACAACTGGGACTGGGGTTCGAATCCTGCGCTGTCTGTAAGAAGTTTGTATGTTCTCCCCATGTCTGCATGGGTTTTCTCTGGGTACTCCAGTTTCCTCCCACTGTTCAAAATGTACTGTGGGTTGTAGGCCAATTGGGTGTAATTGGACAGCATGGGCCAAAAGTGCCAGTTACCAGGGCTATATGTCTAAATTTAAAATTTTAATTTCAAAAATAAACCATGTGCAGGAAGATAGATTTGTCAGAGATATCGTGGACTGAAGGGCGTGATCCTCCACTGTAGTGTTCTATGTTCTATGTTGTTGCATCTCTACTCCTATCCAGCTGTACAAATGCTTCTGTTATCTTATTGGATATTCTCAGACATTATGGGATTGTAGAACCGTACAACACAGAAACAAATTCTCTTAGCCCAAGTTGGCTATGAAGTTTATTGCCTATTTTTCCTCTACTAAAGGACCCTGTCAGCCAACTATCCAAGTGGCTGTCCAAATGCTTTATCTGCCTCCATGACATTTTCTCTCAGCTTGATCCAGGTATTCATCTCTCACTGTGTGGAAAAACATACCTTCTGATTTTTAAATCTGTTCCTCTCACCTTAAACCTGTGCCCTCTTGTTCTAGACTCCCCTGCCATGGGATAAAGATTCTGCCTATCCTATCTACGCTCTTCAGAATTTTATAAACCTCTTTACTCCAGTGAAAATTAATCCAGCCTATATGATTTCTGCTGCCCACCATATCAGGCATATCTTTGTAAATCTCCTCTGTACTCTCTCTGCTGCTATCACATCCTTTCTGTAGGGCCAGAATTACACTCAATCATTATTTTTAATTAGACATACAGTGGTAACAGGCCATTTCTGCCCATGAGTACGCACCGGGGGATATAGGTTAATTGGTCAGCACAGACTCATGGGCTGCAATAGCCTGTTACCGTGCTGTTTTTCTAAATTAAAAATTAAAAGGTTGGCTATTCCTGCTCTAAATCATTAGTATACAGAATTACAGACAGATTATTCAAAATACATTGTCATTTAAATACTCACAGCAAATAAAGTCGTGTACGCATTGATTCACTCACCCTTTGAATTCCATCATGAATTTTCTTCACACAATTCTCTAAACCATTTGTTTTGTTCATCATATTCCACAAATGAGCATATGTTTGTTCAAGTTCAAATGGATTTCGACCCTTAGTTTTGATTATTTGCAAAACCTCTGAATCGAGGACAGTGCCATATGGAACATCTGTTTGTTTGGCAAGATCCTGAAAAGATCTGCATCATGGAAAACATAAGTAGTTAATTCAGCATTTGTCTCCTTGTTGTGATATAATTTCAATAGTGTTTATCTCAAAGCATTTCAATTAAAATAGCTTCTAGTTTAGATGCATAACTTTAGCAGAATACACTTTTCTTAAGTTAGCAAAATTTAGTGGAAATCCATCTTTGGCACCTCTTGAGTTTGCAGCAAAAACAGAACAAAATCATCCAATTAGATTCAGCCCAGATGATTTCAAAAAGTGACAAGAGTGCACTGGATGTAGTAACGCAGATGAACACTGTCTGCAATGCTGAAGACCTGCACTCGATATAGCTGGCCCACCAGCAAACTATTCCTGTATGGTCGCAACTCTGGTATGCAGCTATTAATATGGAATTATAAAGCTATTAATAATATTAATTAATAATAAAGCTATTAATTCTGACCAAAGGGAAAAAGCAGAGACAGCAGGCAGTTTAAAGGTTAGCCACCGTAATAAGTTCACGAGGCATCGTTTGCTATTGGAGGTGAAGGCAAAGAAAATAGGTTGAAGTTGCCTTCCAAGGTTATCTTAGAATAGTCGGTAGATTTAGCAGTCCAGTCAAATCTGTGACTGAAAAGCTGTGCTACATTCTGCCAGAACTCATCTACTTACTTCTGAAGAGAGGCATCACTTCTATTTCCATATATTTTCCTTTTTTTTAAATTTTAAAGTGCTTTGCCTCTCCTGAACCTTCCTGTATCTTCAAAACATTTAATCTCTCTCAGGTACTCAGCCTTTTGAAATCTCTGTTCCAATCTTCCCATTGTCCCAGGTATTCCAGTTCTGTTGTTCCCCAAGGTTTGGCCCCCTTTTAGATAAGCCTCGGGCTTCCTTGGAATCCCTTGAATGTCCCATTAAGGAATATGTCACTGGCTTCCTACAAGCAGTAATTCAATTGTTCAACCTTCTCTAAAAGACTTTCCCACTCTGTGCTCACGCAAAGGGCTCATCTTGCCAATTTCCTTCTCTCCTACCCTACCCATCCAACGGTTGCTGTGGGCTTAGCGTCCCTTCTCTCTGATCACCTTCCAGTGTCCTGTTTTGTTGCGATAAAGTCCCTTTCCATCTATAAGCTTTCTGTGGATTATTGGACAGATGTTAGCCCTTGGTAGATATTTGATTTGTGTAACGACTGTTCCTCTTACAAGCAGCCTTTATTCTACTACCTGCTTTATCCAGCACTAGGCAGTAGAACTGAGGGTTTGATTTACCCCTTTTTCTCCTTTGTTAGTCTCACTTAGCTCTATTCCACACTTAAAATCCTCATCCTTACCCATAAGACAAATACGTGGAGGATGTTCTCCTTCAGCGCCTGAAATTTGTGAGTTCTCATCCTCAGGCAATTCACCAATGTCAATTCCACACAATTTCTGTCTTTCAATCTCTTGATCTCTCTTTCAAAATAAATTCCTCAAGCCAAATTCTCAGTAATATATTTAAACTTGGACATCTCATGTAGCCTCACATTGCCCATTGTCTTGATCACGAATAGAGCCATCTCTCATGCTTTCCTTTTTCCAATGACTCCTTCTATTTCTGTTGGTGTCACCCCCTGGAAAAGAACTCCTTGTAATCACTTGCTCATGCAATTTCAGAATTCCTATCTTCTAATCTTAAGCCCTCTAATTTGGAGAGAGTAGCAACGTTTTTACTGAGCATTATTAATTATTAAATAGGTTCACTTTGAAAACATTCCCACTCTAATTCCATATTAATATTATAAAGTTATTAATTCTGACCAAAGGGAAAAAGCAGAGACAGGAGACAGTTTAAAGGTTTTCCCAGAGACTCTGCAGTTCAAATTCACGATTACCCTTGCCAAAGTCAGAAATTATATTACCTGCGTCCTTGTCAAAGTAATGAATTAGATCACTTGTGGCTGTGTATGTGAAGCCATCTTTCCGCTTGACCTTTCCACAGAATGTTCTTCTTCCTTTAGTTTCATCATTTGATCTTTCTTGGCACCTCTCCTTGCTTTTCAGAAACAGCAATGGTTTTTTTTTCTACATTTTTATTTCCGGAGTTTTGTAAGAGCTTTTCTTTCCTCATTTGTATGCCAACCCTCAGTGATAAGGTCCAAAAATGAAAGGACCACTGCCAACTGAATGTTAATGAGGTGCAATTTGATGGCAACCATTCTGTCAAATGACTTCTCCAACTATATCCTTCATTTTCTCTCTCCCTGCTCTGAACATAACAATGTTGGTGTCACCTTCATTTGTGATTTGACCAATGTCCTATTTGTTGGTCAGAGAACACAGAAGAGTTCAGCGCAGAAATAGCCCCTTTGGCCCACATTTTAAACTTACTTGCTCTCCTCAAGCAACAGTTTTTCCAACCAACTCCCCTTAAAATCTTGCCCATTACTGCAGGCATGATCTTCTGAAGTGTGAAGACTTCCAGTTCCACACCTGCAGCCTATATTCAGGCACTACAGTACATCCCCTGTTCTTTACCGCAACCTGTGGAACCAAGCTCTGATTGCACTCCATATCCTAACCACCAATTCCTAGGCCCAGCCTCATCTTGTGCTCCTTTGCACACTTCTGTGGACAGATAAGGGTAACAAAAGTAAAATTTAAGATTGATTTCAAGTTTTCATTGGATAACATTAGACTCCAAATAACGTAAAAGAATAACCAGAAATAGTTATTCCTATGAATGGGTGAACTCTTATCACCAATAGTTTGCAACATTTATGGGAAGAAAAGGAAGCAGAAATAAAGCCAAGAATGAAAAATGAGAGAAATGATTAACTGCAACAGGTCTTGATACAAATATATGGGTTGAATCACATCTGTGTTTTGATTTGACCCATATACTGCATATACTGGTCTGTATTGGATGAAGTTGGGCCTGATATTGATTCCTTTCATCTCTTCTGCAATGCCAGTGGTTTGCAGGCTAATAGTTCCTGACGTTCTGCTGGCCTTGATACTATGGTCCTTCTATAATACAGACTCACCATGAGCAATGATAATGTTGCTGGCCATGGAAACTAAGCTCCTTTCCCTCGACTCCCCTCAAGTTCGTTTATTGTCACTTATACTGAGGTGCGGTGAAAAAAAACATTTTTATGCAATCCTAATGAATCCTTGCACAGCACAGCAATAAAAACACTGCAAAAAGTGCAGAGTTACCGAGAGATTAGATAGAACAGAACAAAGGCAACATGGTGTGTTGTAGTGTGTATTCAGAGGAGATCCTTGATGTTCAATGCTCTGTCAAAGATGATTTAAATATAAATTTAATTTTTTTTTACATTTAAATTTAGACATACAGCGCAGTTGCAGGCCATTTCAGCCCATGAGCCCATCCCGCCAAATTGCACCCAATTAATCTACATCCCTGGCATGTTTCAAAAAGTGGGAGGAAACCAGAGCCCCCAGGGGAGACCCATGCAGACACAGGGAGAATGTACAAACTCCTTACAGACAGCGCAGGATCCGAACCTGGGGTGCTGTAACCCCATTGCACTAACCACTATGCCAATCCAAACAGACAATGTCTTTTTTGTTTTTCCTTTTCGTTCTTGATCTTTGTTAGTTGAATTTAGGAAAGGATGCAAAACATCAAACATTCTAAAATATAAATGAATTTATATCACTGTTCTAACATTGAGATTATTGAAAAGGAAGGAAAAGAAAATCAAAAAGTTTACTTTTTAAAAACTATTTCAGTAAAAGTCAAAGAATACAAGCACATAAGCTGAGCGAGCTATGACTTATTTTCTTTCTTTGGCTTGGCTTTGCGGACAAAGATTTATGGAGGGGTAAATGTCCACGTCAGCTGCAGGCTCATTTGTGGCTGACAAGTCCGATGTGGGACAGGCAGACACAGTTGCAGCGGTTGCAAGGGAAAATTGGTTGGTTGGGGTTGGGTGTTGGGTTTTTCCTCCTTTGTTTTTTGTCAGTGAGGTGGGCTCTGCGGTCTTCTTCAAAGGAGGTTGCTGCCCGCCGAACTGTGAGGCGCCAAGATGCACGGTTGGAGGTGAGATCAGCCCACTGGCGGTTGGTCAATGTGGCAGGCTCCAAGAGATTTCTTTAGGCAGTCCTTGTACCTCTTCTTTGGTGCACCTCTGTCTCGGTGGCCAGTGGAGAGCTTGCCATATAACACGATCTTGGGAAGGCGATGGTCCTCCATTCTGGAGACGTGACCTACCCAGCGCAATTGGATCTTCAGCAGTGTGGATTCAATGCTGTCGGCCTCTGCCATCTCGAGTACTTTGATGTTGGTGATGAAGTCGCTCCAATGAATGTTGAGGATGGAGCGGAGACAACGCTGGTGGAAGCGTTCTAGGAGCCGTAGGTGATGCCGGTAGAGGACCCATGATTCGGAGTCGAACAGGAGTGTGGGTATGACAATGGCTCTGTATATGCTAATCTTTGTGAGGTTTTTCAGTTGGTTGTTTTTCCAGACTCTTTTATGTAGTCTTCCAAAGGCGCTATTTGCCTTGGCGAGTCTGTTGTCTATCTCATTGTCGATCCTTGCATCAGATGAAATGGTGCAGCCGAGATAGGTAAACTGGTTGACCGTTTTGAGTTTTGTTTGCCCGATGGAGATGTGGGGGGGCTGATAGTCATGGTGGGGAGCTGGCTGATGGAGGACCTCAGTTTTCTTCAGGCTAACTTCCAGGCCAAACATTTTGGCAGTTTCCGCAAAACAGGACGTCAAGCGATGAAGAGCTGGCTCTGAATGGGCAACTAAAGCGGCATTGTCTGCAAAGAGTAGTTCACAGACAAGTTGCTCTTGTGTCTTGGTGTGAGCTTGCAGGCGCCTCAGATCGAAGAGACTGCCATCCGTGCGGTACCGGATGTAAACAGCGTCTTCATTATTGAGGTCTTTCATGGCTTGTTTCAGCATCATGCTGAAGAAGATTGAAAAGAGGGTTGGTGCGAGAACGCAGTCTTGCTTCACGCCATTGTTAATGGAGAAGGGTTCAGAGAGCTCATTGCTGTATCTGACCCGACCTTGTTGGTTTTCGTGCAGTTGGATAACCATGTTGAAGAACTTTGGGGGGCATCCGAGGCGCTCTAGTATTTGCCAAAGCCCTTTCCTACTCACGGTGTAAAAATAAAGGGCAAGTTGGAGCATTAAAGATATCTGGCTTCTCAGCTTTATGTGGAACCAATTCTGGCCTAATGCAGTGGAACTTCTATACTTTTGCACTGTAATACTTGATATAAAAGTGCAAAAGCTCTGACATACCAACTCTAGATCTGAAATGTTTCTCTTCTGAACCACCAACTAGATATCAGTGCAATCCAACTTGTTATTTTATTACTGTATATTTTCAAGCTGTTCTTTCATATATAAATATCTTCCTTAGCCATTCTTTGGCTTGGCTTCGCGGAAGAAGATTTATGGAGGGGGTAAAAGTCCACGTCAGCTGCAGGCTCATTTGTGGCTGACAAGTCCGATGCGGGACAGGCAGACACGGTTGCAGCGGCTGCAGGGGAAAATTGGTTGGTTGGGGTTGGGTGTTGGGTTTTTCCTCCTTTGCCTTTTGTCAGTGAGGTGGGCTCTGCGGTCTTCTTCAAAGGAGGTTGCTGCCCGCCAAACTGTGAGGCGCCAAGATGCACGGTTTGAGGCGATATCAGCCCACTGGCGGTGGACAATGTGGCAGGCACCAAGAGATTTCTTTAGGCAGTCCTTGTACCTTTTCTTTGGTGCACCTCTGTCACGGTGGCCAGTGGAGAGCTCGCCATATAACACGATCTTGGGAAGGCGATGGTCCTCCATTCTGGAGACGTGACCCACCCAGCACAGCTGGATCTTCAGCAGCGTGGACTCGATGCTGTCGACCTCTGCCATCTCGAGTACTTCGACGTTAGGGATGAAAGCACTCCAATGGATGTTGAGGATGGAGCGGAGACAACGCTGGTGGAAGCGTTCTAGGAGCCGTAGGTGATGCCGGTAGAGGACCCATGATTCGGAGCCGAACAGGAGTGTGGGTATGACAACGGCTCTGTATACGCTTATCTTTGTGAGGTTTTTCAGTTGGTTGTTTTTCCAGACTCTTTTGTGTAGTCTTCCAAAGGCGCTATTTGCCTTGGCGAGTCTGTTGTCTATCTCATTGTCGATCCTTGCATCAGATGAAATGGTGCAGCCGAGATTGGTAAACTGGTTGACCGTTTTGAGTTTTGTGTGCCCGATGGAGATGTGGGGGGGGGCTGGTAGTCATGGTGGGGAGCTGGCTGATGGAGGACCTCAGTTTTCTTCAGGCTGACTTCCAGGCCAAACATTTTGGCAGTTTCCGCAAAGCAGGACGTCAAGCGCTGAAGAGCTGGCTCTGAATGGGCAACTAAAGCGGCATCGTCTGCAAAGAGTAGTTCACGGACAAGTTTCTCTTGTGTCTTGGTGTGAGCTTGCAGGCAATGAAATAGGGTACGATATAGTTTATAGCATCTTTCCTTTACAAATGCATAAAGATTTCCACTAATATTTACAGGCTGTTTTATTGAATGCCAAATGTAATGCAGCTTTAATATTTTATACTTAAGATCGATGCTAAATGAATTGAAAATATCATGACTGTGTTGGCATTAAGAGGATTCTTTTATTTACTATGAGAACTATGAATAAAGACATTTCACTGAAGGCTTCCACAGAACATTAACTAGAAATGCATCACTTCCTGAGTAAATGGGGAGATTAAAATTTTTGATGTGGCTTTTTAAACATAAGTTGTGGGCAAAAAAAAACTCCAATCCAGTGACTGTTTCAGCTTGAGTGGAGTTAACATTATTGTTAAACTGATGTTGTCATTCTAATTTAAAGATCATCTGTTTAAAATATCTTTGCAACTGAACTATTGATATAAATCAATACAATTTTGACAGCAAAAGGAATCAAGGATATAGGGTTTGTGCAGGAAAGAGCCACGGAGCCAATATTGTACTCATGAGCACCACTGATTGGCAGAAAAGGCATGAAGAGCCAAATGGTCTTCTCCTGCTTTTATTTTTTTATGCTCTTATGAATCCAAATTTGCTGCATTGTACATATATAGCAAGATCAAGGTGATTGAATGTATATATGATCAAGGTAAAACAAATACATAAAATATTACTCTCAATTATACTGTGTGTTTTAAATAAACCCTGAATCTAGCATTTATTAAACAACTATAAAACAGGATTCTGGGCTGATGAGCATCCACAGAGCATTAAACTGTATATAGGAACCATACAATCAGGAAATATTCCATACCACCAGTATTCATTTCTACAAGACAGCAAAATTAAGATTATAAATGGTGTTAAAAGGGATCAAGTCCATCACTACTTGCCCCAATAATATCAATATATGCTGGTATTTGGTTGCATCAAATCACGCATTGATCTAGGTGCAAACACATATTTTGAAGCAATCAAATAACAATAATTTTTTAATATTTTATGTTAATGGGCAAGATAGGAATGGCTCACTTGTTTGCATCTGGTGGGATGCATGTGGTCACGCTTACCTTTTGCAGGCCTTTCATTCCTGGAAATGAGATTGTCAATGCTTAAAATAGGCAAATAAAAGCATTTTACCATGAACAATATACAGACTGAGGACAGTGGGATGACCTGTGAATTACTTGACTTGAAACATAAGGGAGTAGATGAAACGCCCAACACATATGCACATTTCTTCTTCCTCAACACCACGTGCACAAGAACTTCAAAACAAATTGAGAAATCTATTGATCAAATCTGGTTTGATTTGATCAATACTAGGTGAACACTTTCTCACCATAACTGGTTCAGATGCAGATTGAGAATGCTCAAAAATGAGCAAGAATATGCTCTCTCGTGGGTGTCGGAGGGGACTGAAGCTCACTGCCTGATTTAGATAGCCGCATTACAATTCAACATTATTTGAATATTTAGGGAATTAAAGGAGTGTGGCTTGCAGAACTGTAGAGTTGCTGCTGGAAGGTTGAATGTAGATATGGTAGCCCATTTCAAATCTGCACAATTAAATATCTCATCTGTAAATTTTATCTGATTTGAAAAACTTAACGAAAGTCCACATATTTAAGGTGTTAAAAGAGATATAACACTAATCTGTGGCAAAGATATGAAGACAAGCAAAATACACAATTTAGATCTCTGGAATTTGTAATGATGTGGACAATATGATAGGCAACCCTCATACAATCAAGAAGAAATACTATAAATGAATTTTCACCATCAGATATTATACTGTTTATTATCAGGTGTCCTATTAGAAAGATAACAGTGAACATTTTTTGTATGATAACACGAATTGAAATAGAACTGAATTAATCATGTCTGATCATGATCAGGTTATGAAATCTGAGGAAGCAAATTATAAAGAATATTATTTGGGCTCAAATGCTTCAATAAATATTGGAAACTCAATAAAAGTATTATTTACTTTGAGTTATTATGAGGAACTCTATTTTTTAATCTTTATTTTAGAATTTTCATACATGTAGTACATAAACATTAATTCACATCCATCATATTGGTACTGGTTAATGCTGACAACAAACTAGAATTATATCCCCTCCCCTTAAAACTAAAACCCTCTCTAATCCCAATCCCCCAGACAAAATCAATCATTATTTATATATTTTTATAGTGTATAATAACATAAAAAGAAAAGGAGAAGAAAAATTACTGGATTGTACTAGGATAAGCCATGGTACACCATGCGTAACCATCAAATAGTTATCTGCTCCATCAGATGGGATCATAGGAATTGATGATTGGAAGGACAAAATTAAACCACAATACCTACCTTTTATATAAATGGGCTCCATATTTGTAAATATATATTGCATTTATTTTTCAAATTATAAGTATTTTTTTTCCCCATGGGATAGATTTTAGAATTTCTGCATGTAATCTGTCGACACCCAAACATGAGTCTGACTTTCAAGTAACTGCAAAACACTTTCTTGCCAATGCCAATATTCACAAACTTCCTCTGACTTCATGAAAGTTTCAGTTTAGGTTTGCCCCACCCACATTCCCTCACAAAAATAAGTCAGTATTTTGTGGGAATAAAATACCAGTAATTTGTTCTAGCAATTCCTCTACTTTCACCCCAAAACATCTCACTTTTCAAAATGTAATAAAGTACTTGCTTCTATACCACACCTAAAACATATTTGATAAATCAGATTTTATTTTATGCAATTTATATGGCATGATGTATAAATGATGCATAATTGATGCATAAAGTTATACTGTACCAATCTATATCAAACATTAATTGTATTGGACATAAAATCTCTGCACAAATCCATCCATGTTTGTTCAGCTATTGTAATACTCAAATCCTGTTCCCATTTCTGTTTAGATTTATAAAATCCAGGTTTACAAGTTGCTCTTTGTAGTAGAAGATACATTGGAGAAGTAAATTTCCAAGCTGTTCTTCATCTAATATGTGTTTCCACTTCACTGCATGAGGGTAACAAACTCTCTGATCCTAATTTGTCTCTTGGAAATCTTTTTATTTGAAACTAGCATAAAATTGTATTTCTAGTTATTCCATATTTATCCTTCATTTGTTTAAAGGACATTAACTATCCTTGTTCATAACAATCTATAATAAATCTAACTCCTTTATTGGACACAATTTCAAAAGTTTGTTATCTCACAAAAAAGGTATCAAAGTATTCTATCTTCCCCCAAATATCTATTAAATGCTTCAGTAAAGGTGTATCTTTACTTCCTGTCATCAACCTTGAATTCCATTTGTAAATAAAAGTTGCAGCTGACTTTTCTCCAATTTTCCCCAGTTCAAATATTAACCCATGCAGGTATGGTCTCTCCCTCAATAAAGGATGCAATGTATCGCATCTGAGCTGCTCTGTAATAATTATAAAAATTTGGAAGTTGTAATTTCCCCCAATTCATATTTCCTTGTTAATTTCTACATCTATACACTAGACATTTTACTTTTACATAAAAAATTGCTATTTTTATAAAAAAAAATCTGAGGTATTAAAAAAGGTAATGACTGAAAGAGATATTGAATTCTTGGAAAAATTGTTCATCCTTATGCAATTAACTCTCCCTATTAAGGTAATAGGTAACATCATCTACATTTTAAAAATTCTCTTCAAAGGTAGGTAGTTTAATTTAAATAAACTCTTCAAATTATTGTCCATTCTAATCCCCAAATATTTGATCCCACTTTTCGGCCATTTAAACTGAGTATTCTAATGACATATTATATAATCTTATAATCACCTTTTGTAAATGGCATTACTTCACTTTTATCCCAATTTATCTTGTAACATGAAACTTGTCCATATTCTTCTAACTAAAGATGTAATTGCAACAATTTTGTAATCTGCATTCAGTAAAGATATTGGCCTGCATGAAGCAGGCTTAAAAGGGTCTCGATCTTTATTTTTGGTATCACTGTAATTATTGCAGTAGAAAAAGATTTAGGGAAAGTACGTGTTACTGCAGCTTGATGAATTATATCCATAAATAGATGAATAGCTCTTTAAATTCCTTATAAATTTCAGCCAGAAAACCATCTTCCCCTGGGGTCTTATTGTTTTGCAAATAACTCATCGCTTCTTTAATTTCTAACTGGCCAATAGGGGAGCATAGGTAGATGTACTTGAGATAGATATCTATCAATTTTGTCATCATTCAAGGAAATCTATTGTATGGTTCCATTTGCCTTTCCTTTGGAGATGGATGACTCAAAGGGTGAGGGAGAATTTGTCATTCACCTATTTTAAAACAAACTTTTAAGTCATTCAACATGTAGCTCCAATTAAGACAGCAGAGAGATTTTTTTTTATTTGATGATTTGTATTTAATGAGATTAACAACAGGAAGATTCATTCTAAATGGAAATAGGAGAAGAATGATGTTACACAAGACACAACTTCCAAAATCAAAGTTAAATTTAATTGAATAATTCCTTCTTCTTCAATAGATAGTGTTTGGGTTTGAGAATGTTTTCTTCTATCTAATTTTCAGCATTCTGAGGTGAATAATGAGGTCAATGTTGACCCTTCCATAGATGGAATCCATGGATAGTTTGCGAGGTGGTGCACCCCTTTCCATACTCTCACGAGGCTTCTGCATGCTTTCAATGAAGGAGCTTCAGAATATCCTTCCCATCCAAAATATTCCATTTTCAGTTTGAGCAATCATAAGCTAAAGTCAGTGGGACTGTTGCAGCAGCAGGATTTGAGTTATCCCTGGGTAATATTATTTCACTAAAAATGTATTTTTGTTAAAATGGCTGGAAGTTTTACTTCTAAAATGATTAAATATCAGAGGTATTTTTCTTACAAACAAATATAATACTGTAATAATAAGATCTCACCTAATAGGGCTTTCAATTCGATTGGTGGTCAAGATAGCAGTTAGATTTGCAGTGTATGTCGAGATAATTATAAGGACAAAGAGCCACCAAAAACCCATCAACAAGCGAACTGCCAAAGTGTTCAGAGGAATTTCACCTCCTGTGCCTAGAAAAAGTAGAACACCAATTAGTATTTGCATGTTTCTAAATTAGCCCAAGTTTGATTATCAATAAGATATTGTGAGCAAATTAAGTTCTGAGCAGTTCATTAAAATTCAACTCCAATGCCCACAACTCCAAGGCAAGGAATATTAATTTAATTGCACCAATTTTAATTTTCCTACCTTATTTCATTGCTGTTGTGGAAGGATACCTCCTGGGTCTTAACAATTTTTTGAAGGACTATTAATTTGGCCACACATAAATTTAAATCTACCAAATGTAGTTTTGTACAAACCACCATCAGCAATGGAGACAAAGAAACTAATGCACATTTTAGTCATAATTTTTGATGCTTTTATTAATACATTTGAAAATGTATTTCTGGATTGGCATATGCCCCCATAATATTAACATTTTGTGATATAAAACATTCAGATTTTTCTAGTTTTTATTGTTTTCAATAATCAGGCAAATGCTTCAAGTCCCTTCATAAGGGCTGCAATTGGATTCATTAACCTTATTTTTTTTAAAAATATTTTATTTAAGAATTAAAAAAAATATATTAATATATACATAGTTAATAAAACCACAGCAAGTACAAATGTGGTAGAAAGAAAAAATTCAAAAAACACTTAAATCCCTCCCATCCTCCATCCTTCCCCACCCCTTACCCAACAAACCTACCCTGAATATAAAAGAGAAAAAAAAAAGGAAAAAGAAACCAGGAGAAAGCCAAAAATAAATTTAATACAATGATGGAGTTAAGGGTTACCAACAGGATGGGCATTCAAGAGACCTTCACACTTTCAAGCCAACATAGTGTAAATATGGACTCAATATTTTCAAGGAAGAATTATGTTTATTATGTAATTTAGGTTATTTTCTCAAGTGGAATACAAGTATGCAATTCAGCATGCCACCTCTCCCTCTCTAAATCCATATCTGATTTCCAAGAAATGGCTATGCACTTCCTAGAAACAGCTGAAGCCAATCATTAAAAAAATCAATTTGATACAGAGTTAATCTTAATTTAGAACTAACCACTTTAATAGTACCCAACAAAAATAACGTCAGATCCTGTAGAAGTTTAACCCTTAATATTTTCTCCAAATGTTTTTAACTTCTAACCAAGAAGGTTTTACTTCCTGATCACATCTAAATCATAAATCTGATGGTGCTGGATTCAATTTTTAAAACATTTTTGAGGAGTTAAATATAATTGATGTAGAAAATTATATTGAACCAGTCTATATCTAACATTGATCATTTTTGTCATGTTTTCCTTACATAGTTGCATCCAATCATTTTCATCTATTCGTTTATTTAAATCAACCTCCCATTTTAATCTTGATTTATGAATTCCTAACTTGGGAGCAACTTTTTGAAGTAATTTATACATCTCTGAAACAAACTTATTTGTACCACCCTAACTTATCAATGATTCTAATTCATTCTGCCTATTTTGAGTCATTTGATTGAATTATGGATAAGATAAATTATGAGAGAGGTAGAAAAGGTTTGCTCTCTCGAAAAAAATGCCTTTATATCAAAATAGACAGCTTCCTTTTTCTGTGAATAATCAACTTTTGAGGATTTGGAGTCAAATGGGGATTAAGAAAGTAGAGGATTGTTTTGAAGCTGGTATTGTTATTATCAGGTTTGGGCTTTCTCCGTTGATGTTAGGCTATAATTTGACACTACCTAGGCCGAATGAATTAGAATTCATTCACATTCTGGGAGATGATCACAACTCTAGGCTTCATCATAGCTTGCAAGGTTAGGGTACATGTGTTGATCACCATAATATGCTGGGTCTGCAGTAGTTTGAGCTGAAAAGTCTTAAGATATTAAAGATAAGGAGAACATGTGAAGAGGCTAAGAGTGGACAAGAACATGGAAGATGGAATACAATGTGGAATAAGATATTAAAGATAAGGAGGAACATGTGAAGAGGCTAAGAGTGGTCAAGAACATGGACGATGGAATACAATGTGGAATGATATTAAAGGTAAGGAGGAACATGTGAAGAGGCTAAGAGTGGACAAGAACATGGAAGAAGGAATACAAAGTAGAATAAGATATTAAAGATAAGGAGGAACATGTGAAGAGGATAAGTGTGGACAAGAACATGGAAGATGGAATACAATGTGGAATGATATTAAAGGTAAGGAGGAACATGTGAAGAGGCTAAGAGTGGACAAGAACATGGAAGATGGAATACAATGTGGAATAAGATATTAAAAATAAGGAGGAACATGTGAAGAGGCTAAGAGTGGACAAGAACATGGAAGATGGAATACAATGTGGAATAAGAAATTAAAAATAAGGAGGAACATGTGAAGAGGTTAAGAATGGACAAGAACATGGAAGATGGAATATAATGTGGAAAACCATGAGATCATCTATAAACTGAAAAGTTGACTTTTTGTTTAATTTTGGCAGGTTTATATATGTTCATTAACCAACCTGCCCTCGATGTACAACATTACCCCTTGAAAGTTGCATTTGTCTACTTGAAGCATGGAAAGTTAAAAGTATGAAGTTCTTGCACGTTTGCTTGTGTTCATAAAAATGAAAATGCAAAGCTAATCGCCATTTATCTGTTACATTCATTCCCTGCTGTTTCCTGAGCAGCTAAATTGTTAATTAGGTGGTTAGATAAATCCCAAATGGACTCTCCTCACATTATATATTTTGGACAGATAACAGTATGGATATACTGAATGGTTAAAAACTTTCAATGTTTAGATCCGCATTACAAAAACTGAATAAAAGCAATAAATTGATAGAAACAAATGGGACAGATTTGATAAAGAAAGACACAAAAGACAAAAGCAAATTCATGTAATTGGAGAGATTTCAAATAGACTGAAACTTGAAAGTCTGCAGATGTTGTGGTTGGAGTAAAAACCCAAATATGTTGGAGGAACTCAGCAGGTCACACAGCGTCCATGGGACGTAACTAACATTTCAGACCTGAGCCCTTTTTCCCTACTTGCCCCTGCTGATTTTCTCCAGAATTTTTGTGGAGGAAACGATGCATCATGATTTTCAATAGTTTCATTCCAATGTGAAATAAGTGCCAGCCACCAATGGCCTGGAAAGATATTTAAATGCAAGATTCCTTAAAGTGCATTTCAACTAGCAAATAGATTGAAATCCAGAAGCCAGAGAAAATCTTTAAAATTAAGTGGTGTTTGAAGATTAGCTGGGGAGTAGAGTGTAAGTAGATGCAAGAGAAGATGTGTGAGTACCATATAACCATATAACCATTTACGGAGCGGAAACAGGCCACGTTGGCCTTTCAAGTCCGCACTGGTTCACTGATTTTGTGCGCCCTCTTCAGGCATTGGTCGCAGTAGATCTTCATCAAAATTCAATTATCATGTTATAAAGTGCAATATTACAAGATCTTTAATTGAGTGTACAGTGTTGTATTACTTTGACACATTGTCAGACCAGATATTTCTGTCAGTTAAAAATAATTGCCTTCAAGGAAGTATCCTTGGTGTCGACCCATAGGCCCGGTCCTTACCTGTTGTGGGGATCGGCAGTATCCACCGAGGTCCGTAGGCCTCTTCCTGTTGGCACATGTGCTCGGACCAGCGCCATTTACGGACCCAGAGCGTGACAGTGTATGCGTGGTTGACATTCCCCAAGCAGCGGTGGTGTCAGCCATGGCCAGCATATCCGGCTGTATGCATGCACCATGGAGTGGAGTGACGCGTGGGCACTTGGCTCTGCCCCGGCTGCACCATGGAGCGTGGTTATACATGCATTCTCAGCTTGGCTCTGGCAGCGGTTGGAGCCAGAGCCACCAAACAACACAAAGGAGCATGTACACACTTAAAATGAGGTTCTACACCCAGCATCAGCAATTGGAAACCAGAAGGAGGATAAGATATGGGTTGACAATTTCTGTTGACCACTTTCAGAATAGTTAAGTATCATTTGAACATTATTTAGGCCTCTTTACCTTTTATATGAATGCTTTGTGGTTAAGAATCTACTACACAGAATATCAGAATAGAAAATTACAAGTTTTGTGTGTTAACAATAAAGATTTTAAGTACAACTGAACTTACATTGGAAATGAATGAAAACACGTCGCAAACAAAACCCTAACTTAGCCTCCAAGCGACTATATAAGCAACAGGAACAAAGTCATTACACTAGCAAGACCCTGAAAAAATCTATATATGTGAGGAGGCTAAGTCAGATGATCACCAGCAACTTGTATATGTGTTTGAGGCCTTTATTCTTCAAAACTAACTAGCAGAAGAGCAGGTAGATGCAAATAGACAACTGACATGTGGAGATGATGGTTATGAATATCATATTAAATGGAGAATCTATTAGAGAAACACAGTGGAAAACTACATAAATAAGGATGAATTGGCCATTAACTGACGTAGCTAATCACTGAGTATTTGTAATATTTATGCCCAGATGTTTCTTCGATCATTTTTTTTGTGAAAACGTGGAAAAATAAATAGGATGAGGTTGTTCTTTCATTCAGTGAGATCATGGCTGATTTATGACCAAACAATATTGCTACCTTTTGCTTTAGATCACCTGCAATGCTGTGTTCCTCAAAAAATGATTACATTTCTTATAATCTAACAGTTAACAGAAGAAAGTTCCAATCTGTTAACACACTCTCTGTGTTTCTAACTTTAGTCCTGTAAGACATGGCCCCAATTTTTCAAATGTGATGCTAATCTTGAGTTCTTTAATTTGCAGGTTCTTCCTCTTCAACAATCAATTCCCTTGAATATTATGGAAACATCAATCAAATCATCCCTAAACCACTTAAGTTCCAGACAATACACCCTACTGTATGTTATACAAACTCTCCTTGTAATTCACCACAGGTGTTCAAGTATCATTTTGAGCACTCACATTTTGCACTCTTCAAGATCAATTTTTTTTTGATGTTCACAAAGCTGTTGACATTGGGAAAACCAAACATAGATTGGGTGGAACTTTGTGGAGCATCTGCACTGAGTCGACTGGAGTGAATGTCAGCTTCTTGCCCTTGTTGCCTGCCACCGTATTTCTCCACTCCCTCCGCTACTCTGTCCTAAGGCAGAGAGGTTGACCACGTGATTCAAGCATATTGGACAATTTAGTTCAGAGGAGAAACTGGGGCTCTTTCCAACTGAGGAAGAATGGTTAAAAACTAAACTTATGAACAATTTCAATAAAGTAACTAGGAATAAGCTATTTCTATTGTTTGCCCAAGTAGCATAGAAAGTATAAAAAATGGCAGTGTGGCTGAAGCTGATGTAATGGCAATGCTGCTGCTTATGCGGACCCAGGGAAAGCGGAGACACAACGCTCCCTCGCAGGGTCTAACCACCCAATCCTACTGCAGACGATTCTGTACAGGCTTTAAATAGCCTGAAACATTGGTTAAACATCTTTATCTCTTTTGGATGCTGTGAGACCTGCTGAGTTCCTCAAGCATTTCTGTGTTTTTACTTCAATCGCAGCACCTGCAGACTTTCATATTTTGCTCCATATAACCACCATGCTCAGTGTGAAAAACCTGCCCCTCAGATCCCCTCTAAGGATTTCTCCTCTCACCTTGAGTCCCTGGTTTAAGATAACCTTACCCTGGGAAAAAGAATGTGACTATCTACCCAATCTATGTTGCTTATGTTTTCATATACCTTCATCAGATCACCCCTCAGCCTACTTCATTCCAGGGAAAACCATTCCATCCTATTCAATATCTCCTAATCCTCCAGGCCGAGCAATGTCTTTTTAAACCTTTTCTGGACCCTGTCAACCTTAATCATGTACTAATAATCTAAACAATTCAACAGTATTTACAAGAACATACATGAAACATTTTTTTTCAGTATCTAATGCCAAAAATTTAGCCTTTACAAAGAAATGACCCGAAATGAATAAGGTGTCAAGAATTTTGAGTTAAGAGTAACAAATTCTGATGACTATCATTTACCCGGAAAATCAATTATGTTGTTTGCAAAGAAAGTATCAGTAGAGAAATGCATATTGTTTGAGTCAATCAATATTGGTGAAAATAGGCCAACAATAGTTCTAGAGGGAGCAGCATCAAAATGGAGATGTAATGTGCCAAGTTTATCTCCTCAGGAATGAGAAATTTTGATCCTAGTGTAAAGGTTAAAACCTTGTGTTTTTGATTCGTAGTTAATTTTGTGCCTATCTCTTTAAGAAAAGGTATTGTTTGCAGTGTTACCAGAGTGACTATGATGTCATATGTCATAATATCTGAGCGGACCAAGAGCTTGCAGCTCACTCTTTGAAGAATTATGAAGGGGACGTAAGCTCGAGATATTTTTCTTTGAATTCATCTTATTTTGTCTAAATTTCATTTATTTCCTCTTATATCTGTTTAAAATTGAATATCATTATATCATTATACAGTATGCTTTGTTTATTCATTGTTATAAAAATATCAATGCGAAGTTATGCAAAATGTTTTTCCGTTTTATCAACGAATTAAAGCTAGTTAAAGCTACATCTACAAATTTTGGTTTATTGGATTAATAAGACAGTAATTCGAAATATCTTTCCTCACATTTCCTTGAAGATGACATGTTTTAAAATTGGGAAATACTAAAACCTTGGAAAGTGTCGCCTATATTTTGATTCAAAGAAAAATTATAATTGTGAACTTTGTTTGGAAGAAATGCTTGTAAAATTTGTCTGATAGAACTCAACTTGATTTAAAAGCAAGTAACATTTAAGCTTTAACAAGTATTCCAGTTTTCTGTTAGAATATTCCAGTAGCCCTTTGAGAACATGTCTGTCTGACTGCAGACACCTTTAATCTTGGAGAGATAAGATAGAGCTCTGGTTTGCAGAATCTGGCAGGAAGCCAAAAAGAATGTTTTGAAAAGTTGAAAAAAACACCTGATACGAAAGCTTGTTTGAATATTCACAGATCCAAGACAAGCAGAGAAATCCTCTTAAAGGGGCCATGCAAGATACAAATTTGTTTACAGTTCCCAGGAACCAGAATAAGTCAGGAGAAGACAGGCAGTAGTGTGAAGAACCCAAGATGAATAAGAAGAAGTCTCATCAGGCTAAAGACCTTGAGCAAACAGTTCCTCTCAAAGAACTGTTTGGTTGTGAGTTGAGCCAGCAAGGTGGACTGACAACGCTTGGCAGGAAATTGGAGCCAGCCACCATTGAAGAAGCGGCTTCAACTACCAAGCAAGAAGTGGACACAATCAAGGCACTGCAGGCCTCATTACCTGGCTTTATGGTCAGTGGACTGAAACAGATGAGAGTATGTTGCAAAGCCACACTGGTGTTGTACCAAGTGAAATGCTAAAGATGGAGACTCAATCAGTGGTATCTGAAAGTTCAAATGTGAATCCTGATGATAGTATATCCAAGGTTATGAGGGTAGGAAGATCTTCAAAGTCTTCAATGGCATCTAGAGCAAGTACAGCTTCACGTGCTTCAAGCATATCTGCTGTGTTTACTGAAGCGCAAGCAGACTTGGCTACTATCCGGACACAACATGAGTGGTTGGAGAAAAGATGTGCTTTAGAAGATATAGAAGCTGAAATGAAGAATCAGCAACTGAAGAACAAAAAAGATTATTGAAGAGAGAAAAGACTAGAGCTTGAGGAACAATATGCCAAAGTGCCTTCTGCAAGATCTATCACTCAAAGTGAAATACTCAAAGGGCTCACACCTAACATTCCAGCAGATCAATGGGCACCACAGCCACAAGAAATTAGTATACTTGAGCAAGGAGCCACGGGTGGCACTGCTAGTCCTCAAATCACAATAACCAACCCTGTGGAAAGAGCTCGCCACATTCAATCTCTTGCAAACACACATGAATCTTCCAGAAAGGAGAGTATTTCAAAAGGTTCCACCATGTGAGTTGATCATACTCAACCATTGATATCTCTTTGTATTGCTGAAGAATCAGTGACAAGTAAAGGATACCAAGGATCCCCATCAATGCCATCAGTTACAACTCAAGGTCCTACTCCAATGACACCAGTTCAAGCTTGGTATGCTCCATTCACATCAAGACAACCAGTCGCAAGCCATGGTGGACAACACAATATATTATCACTCATAGCAAAACAAAATGAAATTTCTGCTATGTTAGCACAGCAACAAGGTTCATTTGGTTTACTTAAGAAGGAAATGCCAGTTTTTAATGGAGATCCATTACAATATCTGATGTTCATGAAATCTTTTGAACATCACATTCAAAATAATACTAAAAATGCTAAAGATCATCTGTATTACCTGGAACAGTATAGTGGAGGACAGGTGAAGGTGTTGCCAATATATGGATTCCGACCAAAGTTTAAAAAGGCAAAAAAATGATTGAATCATCATTATGGCAATGAACATAAAATCGCAAGGGCCCACATAGAAAAGGTTCTTTTTTGGCCAGCAATAAAATCAGAGGACACAAAGCTTTTACAAACATATGCACTCTTTTTGAGAGGATGTTGTAAATGCAATGGGAAGTAGTGAACATTTGCAAGAGCTGAATTTGCTTGATAATTTGTCTATTATTGTCAATAAATTACCTTATAAGTTGAGGGACATGGAGAACCAAGGTTGCAGAGGGGAAGATTCTTCCAAAAAAGGATATCACTTTTGAGGATGTTGTACAATTCTTTGAATGGCATGGACATTTTACACCATACCAGTATTTGGAAATACTAAGGATACTTCAATAGTTCCTAAAGATATAATCATCATCTCAACAGAAACCAAAGGGAAGTACCTTTGTTACTGCTATGTCAGATGCAAGCACAAGAAAGAACAAGGAAATAAAGGAAAAATAAGATCAGACTGTTCAGGAAAGCTGTTCGTATTGCAATGATAAACATGCTTTAGAAAAACATTCACGATTGGAAAAAAAGTCGTATGATGAGAAATTAACCTTTTTAAAGAAGAATGGATATGTTTTGGTTGCTTGTGTAAAGGACACATCAGCAAAACTTGGAATAGGCAACTAATTTGTGATATATGCAGTTTACAGCATCCCAAGTTACTGCATACTCAATGAAGTAAAGTTGAGAAGGAAGTCAAACAATTTGAATCGAAGACTAAAGACAGTCAAAGAGAATGCCTCAGCTTTGGTTCAGACAAACAGTCTTACTGGGACCAGTGACAAGGCTCTCTCAATAGTTCCTGTACTGGTTAAAGCTAAAAAAGGAAGCTTCATACTAAAGACCTGTGCTTTTCTTGATCTAGAATGTATTGCATCATTTTGTACTGTTGTATTAATGAATAAATTTAATCTTCATGATAAAAGATCACAAATCTTGTTGAAGACAATGAATGATGAAAGGAACATTGAAACTAAGTTTCAGGTTCATAGATTGCTGGATTGAACAGCAATGAATTTTGCGATCTTCCAAGTGTACATACTTAGAAGACTATGCCTGTGAATAAGGAGAATATTCCCCTATCAGGATGATAGCAAACAGTGGGATCATCTAAAAGACATTTGCTCTCCAAGATTGATGCTAAAATTGAGATGTTAATTGGATTAGATGTACCAAAAGCTCATGAACCTGTAGAAGTAATAAGGTGTCATAACAATGGATCTTATGTCGTGAGAACATTGCTTGGATGGACAATTAACGAATCATTAAGAGGAAAAATGAATTGATCGGAAGTTGTCGAATGTAAATGTCAACAGAGTTTCAGTTGCCAAACTTAATGATCTTTGGGAAACAACAGTTTAAAATTGATTTCCCAGAATGTCTCAAAGATATTCAAGAACCTTCAAAGGAGGATAAACAGTTTCTGGATTTAGTTTCGAATTCTGTTAAACATGTTGATGGTCATTATTGTATTGCATTACCTCTGAAGAAAAGAAAATTTTGTATACCAGATAATAAAATAATTGCAGAACAACGTATGCTGAATTTGAGGAGAAAATTCAAAAGAAATTCTTTTTTCCATTTGGAATATATCAATGTCATGTTGGACATGATAGCTAAGGGTTATGTAGAAAAAGTATTTGAAGATATCTTGGAACGTAAAGATAGTAGAAAATGGTATTTAACTCATCATGGAGCTATTCATCCACAAAAGGAGAAACTACATGTAGTATTTGATTGTGGAGCATCATTTCAACGAGTTTCATTGAATTCTCAACTTTTACAAGGTCCAGTCTTAACCAGTACGTTAATAGGCATCCTAATAAGATTTTGTAACGAGCCTATTGTAATTGCTGCAGATATTGAAGATAGTGAAAGTACCATCAGAAGATTGTGATTTTCTATGATTGTTCATAGATTCTATGAATCTATTGATTGTGATTCTATGGTGGCCTAATGGCGATTACAGTAAAGATATGATTGAATATAGAATGACAGTTCATCTACTTGGAGCAACTTCGACACCGAGTTGTGCAAATTTTGCTCTCAGGAAACATGCTGAAGATAATGAAGAGCAATTTAGTTCTCAAACTATAAACATCATCATAAATAATTTCTATATTGATGATTGTCTGGTTTCAGAAAAAAGAAGCAATAGATTTTTATCATGAGTTAAAAGAGATCTGTAATAAAGGAGGATTCTTCCTTATGAAATGGATTAGCACCAGTCGAGATTTGTTGGCTGTTATTCCCAAGGCTGAAAGAGCAAAGGAGATTAATTCATATTAATTCGTCTTATTTTGCCTTAATTTCATCTATTTATTCTTATATCTGTATAAAGTTGAATATCATCATATCATATTACAGTATATTTCGTTTATTCATCATTATGAAAATCTCAGTGCGAAGTTATGCAGAATTTCTATCCATTTTATCAATGAATTAAAGCTACATCTACAAAGTTTGGTTTATTGGATTAATAAGATAGTAATTCGGAATATCATTGCTCATGTTTCCTTGAAGATGACATGTTTTTAAATTGGGAAATACTAGAACCTTGGAAAGTGTGGCCTATACTCAGTTCTTCTGCTTAGAATTCTTCTGAGTTTTATATTTGTACATTGGAATGGATAGCCTGATTTTTTTTTTTAACTCAACAGACATCAATACCTGCTGAATTTCTCTTGCACTTTGTGTATTGCATTCAATCCCAGCATTTGTTTAACTCAAAAAAAAATTGTATTTCAGAATCAGGATAGAAACTTGCAACCACTATTTTATGGTGCATGATAAATTTCTTACCAAACATGTTTAATAAGTAAATCCAATGGTTCTCGGGAATACGACACAACATATTGAAGCAAAGGAAGAGTTCTCAATTTTCTGATTGATAGCACTTTTGTTTATGTTGTTTCCTCTCATTCATATCATAACATTGATAAAAAGTCCCAAACACTGCAGTGTGAAATAATGTCACTATCTGTACCTCAATTTAGGCAGAGCTACTGAGATTGTCATTCTTTCGCATCATGGAAGTTAATCCTATCAAATGTCAGCAGGGTAAAGTTTTGAAGAGGAAAGCACGATGACAGGAACTTTAATGCTATGTAACATTTCAAATGTCAATTTATCGTATTCACGGGATAACCATAAAAAATTGGTCTCCATATAAAAATATGTTTAAGTGCTCTTAAAAATTGCCTTTAGCAGTAGCATTAGAACCAGCACAGTTTTCTACATATTGCCTGAGGTGTCTGAAAAAAATTGTACAATTCATCCAAAGTTTTGATAGAAGCCAACAAAATAAATAATACATCAGGATTCTGATAACTGATAAATATTCTTCAACATGAATGAACAATTATCATTACATTCACAGTTGTCATGCTTAACATTTTAGGAAATTCAATGTTGCAGAAGAAATAGCTGTAATAATGTTTCTTATGTTGCTCAAAATAAATCTTACAATATAAATGATTTAGTTATTCAGATATCTGTACAGTGTTAACAGTTTGAGCCTCTATCCTCAAACCCCGAACACCCAGGCCATGCCCTCTTCACTCTGCTACCATTGGGGAAAGGTACAGGAGCCTAAAGATGGGCACTCAGCAGCACACGGACAGCTTCTTCCCCACTGCCATCAGATTCCTGAATGATCAATGGACCCAAGACACTGCCTCACTTTGACTTTTCTGCACTATTTTGATTGATGTTTGTAAGGTGTTTCTATGAATGTTTGCCACAAAATAATGAATTTTGTAACTTGTTCATGACAATAAATTCTGGTTCTGTTTCTAATTAGAATGGTATTTCACTGACAAGAACTCTTGAAATCATTTAACATCTTAGAAAAGGAGAGAGATTTCTTGAGTAAAAATAAATCAGAGTTAAATTAGGCCACTAAAGCAATAAAAGGTGTTTGTAGGTACAGTGGCTATTCATAGGTTAGGGACAGAAAGGGGAGGTAATGTAAACAGAAACCTTCAGAGTAAATTACCCTGTTGAACAAGTTTTGCATTTAAGGAGGTTGAAATCCTCAAATTAATTACAGTAACAATCCTAAAATCTGGACTGCTTGGGGATTGGATTGGTCCAGATTTTTAGAATTTCCAGATTCTCAGGCAGTACTTTAAAAATTCAAATTTAAGGAGAATAAAGATGAGATGAAGTTTTGATGGTCTAAACATTTTTTCATTTAAAATACAGAGTACAGAAAAAAACCCTAAATATTTATTTGTTCATTTTTGTGACTTCTGTGCATCTATGGTGCGTACACGCACAAAAGACCACTACATTTAACAAATCTGATAGTTTTTGTGAAGTCTGGATTCTCAGGTGGTCTGAATTTCTAGCATCCAGATTTTTGTAATTTTACTGTACCAAAATAACTTAAGACGGGTTCATGAAGGGAGTATGCAATTCACTTAGGAATGCAGGAGTGATAAGAGACTAGATGGTTGAAAGACTGGGCAACTTGTCTTCCTGGTACTGAAATAATACTTATGATGAGGGACTGAAAAAAAGAGACAGCTGAAAGAGCTGTTTATATTTCGGAATTAATTAGGTGGGGAAGGATCTGAAATCCTGCAAAATAGATTTAGATGATTATGAAACTGATTTGACAGTTAGAATTCAAGATGGTAATTTACTGATTATTTCCCTGGTCAGGTGCTTGGATAGGAAACATCAGAGGTTCAATATACTTGGAAGAAAAAAAAAGTCATTAGATTACTAGTAGCGACATTAAATACATTTATGATGCAAGTATCAGGGTGAAATGTCTTAAAACAAAAAATATCCTACCTTGTTGTACAAATGATCCATAAACAAGCCAAGCAGCATTGTACAAAGTTGTCGATGTCACAGATCCTATTTGGAGAGGAGATGGCTTTACCCAGCTGAACATGTAGACAAGCAGGCCGATTATAAAAAGCGTGCCAATAATACATGCCCATACGGTTAGATCAAATGGTTCCAAGCACGTAAACATATCCACTTTATGTTCTGGCTTCTTAATTAGAAATCCTAATGTATAATCCATATATCGACCAGTGAAGTCCACTACATTCTCTCTCTCTGGGGTAATTGTCAGTGCTGAAACTGCAATATCAGCTCTCTACAAAGAAAATTTGAACAACAAAAACCTATTACATACATTTATTATGCTGCCAAGAATGATAATGGGATTATCTAATTGCATTAATTTTCTTTGCATTAAAATTAAGTGTCTAGTCAATTTTCTTCACTTCTTTTCAATGATAAAATGACATTGTAGACTTACAAGAATTCATGAGGTATAGATATTAATATCAATATCAGTGACTTTAGCTCAAGGTTAAATAATATATGGCAACTGGAGACAAAATACATTATCAAACAAATCAAACCTCTTTTTCATTTACAAAATATATTGATACTTATAATATTCACAACCAAACTTTAAATAACAGTTGGTGTTAGATGGGCAAAGAAATGTATTAATTTTAAATATACAAAATAGTTCTGATCATTTGACTCAAATATAATTCAAAATGCTTTAAAGGTCAAGTCAAGCATTTGAGTACAAGATAAGCAATTTAAAAACTGATTTAAAATTAAATCTTGTATTTTACTTGTACAGACATAAACCATTAACTGTAGTCTTCCGCGCAGATGCAAAAATAAGAGCATGAATAGACCATTCAGCCCTTCATGCCTGCTCTGTCATCAAGTGCAATCATGGCTGATCCTTCAGCAGAGCAGAACACTCCTCCTCTCTTCCAATACTATTTTATACTGTTCGGTTTCTAAATTCTTAATTATGCTCTGTGACTTTGTTCCACTATGTCTCATACTAGAGATTTCCAGTGGCTCATCATCGCCATATCCAAATATTGTAATACTGTACTGTGACCTTCTCCTTAACCACATCCCCAACATTTCTCACCCTAGAACCCCCTTCCCCAGCTGGGGGAAGCATTCTATTCCATTCAGCCTTTTCAGAATTTTGCAGGTTCCAATGAGATTTTTTTCCCTCACTTTCTAAAGTCAAATCATTGCCTCCTCATAAAATAATTTGCTACAGCAAGAAAAATGTTGGTGAAACTTTGTTGCATTAGCTCTTTAGCAAGTATATCTTTTCTAATTTAGCATCAAAGTGCAAACAATATTCTATGTGTATTCAGCAAAACCGATAAGTGGAAAGATTTTATTCTTTATTCAATACAATTTTTGCAATGAAGGTTAACATACCCTTTGCTTTCCTGCATATTTTCATTGATGTGTGTGCATCAGTTCACCCAGATCCCTTTTACATCAACATTTGCCAATCTATTAGCATTAAGATAATATTCTGCCCTTTTGTATTTTATACCAAAGTGGATAAATCCATTTTTGTCTACCTTGACAAAACAGAAATAGCTAACCCCCTGAGTACTTCCAGCAATTTAATCTATACTTTGGGTTTCCACCATCAATTTATTTCGCTTTTGAGCTTAATTATTGAATTTTACATTTAATTATTTTTAAAGGATCTAAAGAACATAGCTTCATCTAAAAAAATTAAGAAAAGTGAGAGAAAAGATAAAAGCTTGTTTCTCTTAGGCTACATAATTATGAGACAGTCTGGTGGCACAGAAATGTCTTCTTATTCCCTGCAAAGCGAGAGCTTCGAAAGTAAAGTGTTAAATTATTCAATTCAATTTTTACAAGCTGCTTAACTTTGTGGAGATATTAAATAATAGAATGGTGATTAAAAAGTTGGATATAAAATGTGTTATAGCTTACAGTAAAACAATGCAAATTTCACTTTAATTTGGCAGCAATCATTCATAAATAAAGTTTAGCTTTTAGTGCCAGTGGGTTTTTAAAAAATATTTGTGAGTATAGTATCACTTTACAAGGACAAAATGTTATTTTACTTCCTCAGAACCTTTCAATAAAAATAAAGATATGTAAGCTTAAATTTTAAAATGTCTCACATAATTCAACAACAGAGCCAAAGTCGTCTGGGTACCTTCTCTCACAGCCATGCCCCCCTCAACATGGTAGCCTCCACCGCCCATTATCTTTAGATCTGGAAAAAAAGCTATCATGGTATCTCATCCCTCTAATGTGGTGCGGTGCCATTTTAGAGATTTGCCACATTTACATGAGAGTCAGGTTTTCTAGTTGTAATCAGATCTTTCAGCAAATGTCCTTTGGTCTCCTTTCATGGACCTGGATCAATATTCATGTGTATCGGATGAACCTATTAGTGTTGAGGCTCACTACTGAATGCAATGCTGACGCTGATGTGTCTAATCTATTTAAATAATTCAACATATCTGTGTGTATGCAACAATTTGCACTCGTTGTTCATGTCTTCAATTGGTAAAAAATGTAAATAAATTGATAAATGCTGAAAAAAGAAAATGCATGCAGCAGAATCCTGAACATTACTATAATAGACCCATAATGAACTAGATTAGACAGCAAACATTCACAGTTAGCTTTTACAGAAATAATTTACAGTGATACAAATTGTAAAATTTGAAAAAAATAACTTTAACCAGGGTACATATGGAATATGTATTACAATATGGAGGTCTGTGAAGTATTTTATTACCATTAAACTGAAGAGTATGACTCACTTCTGAATCTACACCTACTGTTTCAATCCAATATATTAAATCTGATATATTATTTCAATCCTCACTGCACTGCAGATGAATTTATTCATTATGGATGCATTTGAATTCAACGATTTTATCATTGAACAACAGTACTTCTTGTCTTGTTACATTATTTATTTCATGGAAGATCTCATGACCAAAACTGCAACCATGAATTCAATTATTTTCTGAAGTTGCTCTGAGAATGATTGTGGTAAACCACTTGTATATTTAACTGTCTGTGGCAGGCCCATTGGCCGACTGTACCTGTGGCTCATCCCACATACCCCTGAATAAAGGCGACTGTTCCACAGCCCCCTTCCCAGTTCAGGACAGGTGACCAGCATGGATGTGCCTCCATTCTATTGTGAATAAAAGCCTATTAGTCTTACGTAACTTCCAGTCTTCTGGAGTTATTGATGGTGCATCAATGTTATTCACAATAAATGTTGACAATGGAGCAGATCCAGAAGCCAGAAAAGTTGGAAATCGACCCTCAAGGAACTGAAGCCTCCACCAACTTCAAACTCTGGCTGTGTTGCTTCAAAGCATTCCTGCAGGCATCATCTGATCAGAGAACGACAAGATGCAGGTACTAATTGGGCCCCTGGTATACTCAATGATCAGGGGCGCCGAGTCGTACCCAGAAGCGATGGACATTCTGAAAGGCCAGTTCCTGAGGAAGATAAATGAAGTCTATGCGAGGAACCTCCTGGCTACCCAAAAGCAGTGACCTGGGGAATCAAGCACTGAGTACCTCCGGGCCATACAAAATCTCAGATGAGCCTGTGACTGCAAGGCTGTGACGGCCGCGGAAAACACGGAGGACCTGATTAGAGAAGCGTGTGTCGCATGCATCAGGTCCAACTACATCCATCAGAGACTGTTGGAGCAAGGTGAGTTCAACTTATGAAGGGTGGTAGAACTAGAGGTGGCCCTCCAGAATATGGAAGCCTACTCAGCTTCCAGCTTAGTGGTTAGCACAATGCTATTACAGCACCAGTGATTGGGACCAGGGTTCCAATCCCGCACTGCCTGTAATAAGTTGGAACATTCTCCCTGTGTCTACTTGGATTTTCCCCGTGGGCTCTGGTTTCCTCCCACAGTTCAAAACATACTGGGGTTTGTTGGCCAATTGGGTGTAAGTGGGCAGGATGTGCTCATGGGCCGATAGGGCCCGTTAATGTGCTTATGTGTCTTAAATATATTTTTAACTTTTAAAATTATCTATAATATTATAGATTCTGTCTTTCAGCAGCTCTGTGGAGAGGGAGGAACTTGCAGATGCAGCGATGGTTAAACGCTTTCTCAGAATTGACTGAAAATAAAGAAGAATATTTAAGGTTTGTGTACTCATGCAAGTGAAGTTTGTTCAGTCTAAGTACAGTGTAGTATTTTTGTCTTTTAAACTGATGTATTTATTAGACATTGCAAGAGCAAGTCTCAAGCAACTGGAAAATACACTTATCCGGCATCTTACAATCCCCATAGGTGTTGGATAGCAGGGACTTTATTACAAATAGCTAAATCTGCATTTTAATTAACAATATTGATATTCCAATAGTGTGAATATATTGGTGAGAGAAGTTTATTCAGTTTAGTCTTGCATATGAATGTAAAGGTTATTGTATTTACAATTTTGTTACATATTTTCTAAGCTTCACAGACCTTCTTGACACTAATAATGCCACCATAGAGATGCGGCAATGTCTGCTTGGAGAATGAACTCAAACTTCAGAGTGATGTAGGTTATATATTGCTTTAGAGCCATTCTGCAATATTGCTCATCAGCATTAGGTGATTAGCTACATGTGGTGGAACCACTGTTAATTCTCTTTGTACATGTATGGCTGGCCCACCCTTTGTTGATTGTACCTGTGGCTCCCCCCCTTGATTCCCTAATAAAGGAGGCAATGCCATAACCCCTCCCCCAGAACAAGCTCAGGTCTTGGGTCAGCAACATGAGATGTGCTTTCTGTTATGGTAATAAAAGCCTATCAGTCAGGTAACTTCTAGACATTGGAGTTATTGATAACACACAAATTTTATTATCGTAATTTTTTTTTGGAATGGACAAGTTGTTGAGAACAGAGAGGCTGGAAATTGACCCTCAATCCCCAGAAGCATCTGACAAGTTCAAATTCTGGCTAGGCCGGTTCTACATGTTTCTGCAGGCCTCCACAGAGATTGTCCAATCCAACGCAGACAAGCTGCACTTACTGTTCTCACGGGTCAGGCATCGCGTTTACCCAATAATCAGAGACTGAAAGATATTCACTGAAGCAATGGACATGGTAAACCAAATCGCACAATATTGGGTATTCTCCACCATTAAAGTCGGCATATCACCAGCTTTTGGATGGCCTGGAGGACCATCAGTACGACACGTTTGAGGTGGGGGGGCTGCCTCTACCACTTGCTGAGGGTCCCCTTTGGCATCATCCACGGAGTCTCCATCTTTCAGAGGGAGATGGACTGAATGGTTGTCGAATATAGGATACTGGCCAATGTCACTAACTGCAGGATGACGCCAATCTCAGGAAATTCCTCCAGCGTTAAAAGCCCTAACCTCACCTATAAGATAGATGTGAATTCTGCACATCGTGCCTGGTTGTGTCATGAAGAGTGGAGTTATTGGCCCCAATCCTAACTCCATGCACCCCCCGATGGAGCTCCCACTTCCCCACAGCCTTAAAGCCCTGAAAAGGTGCCTGGGGTTTTTCCCCAGATAGCCCCTCATAAAAGCCTCCTCCTTTCCCCTGCCAGACAAAGGTGATATTGCCCAGACTGCAATGCACGCTGTGGACAATGGATGAATCCACCCCATTCCAGGTGGAGAGCGATGCATCTGACTTTGTCCTAGCCACCACACTTAACCAGACAGTCAAACCCATGGCATTATTCTCTTGCACCCCCCAAGGTGCCGAGATCTGGCACTCCTCCATGAAGAAGGAGGCCCAGATCATTGTTGATATGGTACGGCACTGGAGGCACTATCTTGCCAGCAAATTATTTACCCAGCTGACTGGGTACAGTATGTTCAACAAAAAGCAGTGGGGTAAAATCAAGAACAAGAAGATTCTGAGTGGACCTCTTCTTATAGGTCAATTTCCCTGCTGAATATTGATTGCAAGGTCTTAGCCAAAGCCATGGCAAACAGATTGGCATTGCATTTGCCAAAATTGATAAACAAAGACCAGACAGGCTTTGTGCAAGAGAGACAAGCAGCGCACAATATTGACAGACTGTTGAGTGTAATGCATCTGGCACAATCTAGAAATGAGAGGGGATTGGCCATTTCCTTGGATGCAGAGAGGCTTTTGACAGACTGGAGTGGGAATTCTTATTTAAGGTGCTGGAGAAGGCAGGGTTGGGACCAACCTTTCAAAATTTGATCAGGACACTATACCATCTGCCCAAGGCGAAAGTTGTAACTAGTGGGCAGGCCTCTTCAGCTTTCCCACTTACCAGATCTAGTAGACAAGGGTGCCCGCTGTCACCGGCCTACTTCCCATAATTCCTAGTGACCTGTTTATGGCTTCTGAAGACAATTATCAATGAGAACCACGGAGATTTTTACTTATTGTAGCAACCAGGCAAAGTCACGGCCATGATGCTTTGGTCACTAGGCTGAATACAGCAGCTGTTCTGCACCCCCAATGAGTGTGAAATCCAGTTTCTAAGCAGTTATATAAATGAGCACTAGAAACAGCTGTTATTACATTATAAAGAGGCAATTTTCTTCAAAGATGTACATTTTCTTAAGGGAATGTATGTTTATTGTTTGCTAATGGTTTTATCATTGAAATATATCTGTCATAAAGCTACTTTCACTCAGTCAAGTATATGCTAAACAGTAATGGCTTGCTAAACCACCACACGAATAAAAGGCAACAGAGCAAAACTGTTATTTAATGTGGCACCTGAGGAAATCATTTTAACATAGAATCTGGAATTAATTATTAAGGATGGAAAATTCAACCGTGGTGCTTGATAGTGAGCTGAAAATGTATCTGAAGGGAAGAATTTCCAGAAATACAGGGGCTGAGGGAGGTGGTGTTGAGAGATTGGGGTGTGGGAAGTTGGATGAACTAGATTGCACTTGCACTGAGCCGGTACTGCCTTCACAGGCTGAATGGGCTCTTAACTGCTGCAACATGCTTGTGGTTAGATATATGTGGAAGAATTGGGTTCTCAATACAGTACTTGAATCACAAGGTTAATTTCACTACCAATTTTCAGGAAGGAAAAATGGTACTCTTAATATCAGCTGACCGGAGTGAGCAAAAATTCACTAAGCACAAATGTTCATTAAATCCCATTTGGTTGTATGAAGAAATTTCTGAACATGACAATAAAAAAAAGTGAAAATAAACTATCAAAACAATTGAAAAAAATTTAAATAAACATATTAATGTTGCTCTCAATGTTAGTTTTACTTGGCGAATCTAATCAAAATCCATGCAGTTTGTTCAAATGTTCTATAATTTTTTGCCTGATTTATTCATGAGATTCCATCTTTAAAATTGGTGGATGCAGATGTTCTGAAACCAAAAGCAATGATCATGAAGCTGTAATCCTGCTAATGTACAAAATTAGTCAATTAGAACATGGAATTTTGGAAAAAAAAACATAAATTGCAGTGATTATGGAATGCTATTACTCAAATCTAGCATGTGTATGTTGTTTTAATACGTATAACAGAACTCATTCCAAAGGTGCTTCTAAAACTGAATATATTTAGGGTGTAATTCTCCTGAAATATTATTCCATCAGCACCTGCAATCCATGACTTTTTAAAATACAAATGATTGTAATATAACTTTTAAAAATATATCTTGGAGCGTGTTTCAAATTTATAACTTAATTATAACTTTAGTGTTTATAACAAGTAACTTCAATTTTTGCTATGGCAACTATTTAAATTTAATTGGTTTTCCAACAATGAAAATATAGATCAAAGTTCTTATTTTAGCTATATGTATGTTATTCAATATTATGTCTTCTTACACTATCCGTCTCCACAGCCTGATTTACTGGTTTTTATGTACTTACCACATTTTGTCACGGACATAGGAATTTATAGTCAGAAATAATTGACATAAACTATGACTAATATCTAACAATTGGAATCACTGAATAATAGTGTTGGAGGCAACACAAATAGAGAGCAATAGGAAAAGGAAGGTGAGAACTTGGTGAGTAAGTAATAAGAGTTGATGTAATGATAGAGTGCTCGTGATCATTCTGGCCACTAGAGTCAAAGATCAGTTGTTGCGGCTCAGAATATATTCAAAATGGATGCCTCCAATGAGTCATGAGTAATGTTGCTAATATGGTTGCTATAAAAGAACCCAAAAGAAACATCACATGGTATCAGGAGTGGAAGAAACACCAGGAGTGTGCAGAGTGAGAATCAGTGAATAGTATGACTGAATATCGACACTAGGGATTCAGTGGTGTGTGTCAAAAAGAAGAACAGTAACCTACAGGTGTGCATGGGTCCAAAAGACTTGCATGTCAATATGAAGAGAGAACATTAACAGATTCTAACCAGGACGAAATTATAAGCGAGATGGCCAGTGCAAAGTTTTTCACTAAATTCGATGCATCCCAGGACTTGTGGGAAATAAAACTGCACAAAGATAGCACAAAATACCATGTATTTAATAGACCATTTGGCCAATAGTCCTGTCTAAGGATGCCTTTTGGAACTTATTCACCTCCAGAGGTGTTCTGCAGGACAATGGGACACGTCATAGAAGGCATAAATGGGGTATATGTGTACATGGATGACATGATTCTATGGGGATCTACACAAGAACAATGCAATGAGAGGCTCATCTGAGTGCTACAATGTATCCAGAAGTATGGATTAAAGTTAAACAGAGAAAAATGTCAGTTTGGTGTGAAGGAAATTACCTTTCTGGGAGATAAATTGTCAGAGGCAGGTGTGCAGCAAGACAAGTGAAAGCAATTTTAGAGATGCCCAGACCTACTGACAAAAAAAACATAGTGCTAGGAATGAGTAATTTCACTGGCAAATTCATACTAAACCTGTCTTCCAAAACAATGTATCTAAGGAAGTTACTTTAGGACAAATGTGAATTCAAGAGGAGGAAGAATGGGGACAACGAAGAACATTCTAACTACAGAACCAGTGCTTTTGATATTCTTTGACGCATCCAGAAAGATGAAAATATCTACAGTCGCTTCAAATGATGGAATAGGTGCCATACTACTTCAGGCTGTGGGAGAAGATTGGAGGCCAGTTGCATATGCATTAAGGACGACGACAGCATCTGAATGTCAATATGCACAGATTGAGAAAGAGTGTCTATGTATGGTTTATCAATATTTATGGCAGAGACAGACCATTAATAGCTATAATCAAGAAAAAAACTGAGTGAAATGCCACTGCGAATCCAATGACTGATGATGAAGCAATAACGTTATGACTTTGAATTATCTTACACACCAGGAAAACTTGTGTTAACTGATGTACTGTGCAGGGCAACGACGCAGAGTGAAGCACACAATGAGAGTTCCACCAAGACAGATGTGAATCTCCACGTGATCTTCCTGTATCTGACATGAAATCCAAGCAGATCACAGCTGAAACAGAAAAGGACACAGTTCTGCAGAAGATCATCAAGAATCTGAATGAAGGATGGCCTAGAGCTGAATGTCAGCCATACTACAGAGCTGAGCTGATTGGTGTCAATGGGCTTCTACTCAGATAGAGCAGAATCATTATTCCTCAATCACTGAGACAAGAGATGCTAGAAAGGTTGCACGAAGGGCACCTTGGAATGGAAAAATGCAGGAGGAGCCGGAACTGCTGTTCATTGGCCAGGGATAAAACACAGACATTGACAGGATGGTTTCAGGCTGTGAGACCTGTTTGAAATAACACGCAAAGCAGACAAGGGAACCTATGATCATAACTGACTTACCAGCGGAACCATGGCAGAAGGTTGGGCCTGATCTGTTCCTCATAAATGGAAATAATTACTAGCTGGTTATTGACTATGTATTGAATTATCCGGAGATTTGCGCTGCTTCCTAACGTGTCTGCTGCTTGTGTGATCTAATATATGAAATCAATCTTTGCAAGACATGGAATTCCTCAAATTGTAATTTCAAGTCCTCTGCATCCCCAGTCAAACTGTAAAGCAGAGAAAGGAGTTCACATAGTTGCTCAAGAAAGCCCAAGACAGTGGCTCAGATCCATATCTAGCCCTATTGAGTTACAGAGCTTCACCACTTGAACATGGCATGTCACCCTCTGAGCATTTGATGGGACGTAGACTATGCACCACATTTCTCTGCTCTGCAGACCCAAACAAGAACAGAGATGTCGAAGAGTCGAATGGAAACAAAAGCGTCAGCAATGGAGTCAAAAAGCAAACTATGACAAGTCAGCAAAAAGCTTAGGGCCACTGGCCCAACATGACACAGTGAGACTCTGAGATTCCAACACCTGGGACAAGAAGGTTACTGTTCTGAAGGAAGTAAATTCAAGATCCTACATTGTCAGAACAGTGGATGGTCACAAATACTGAGGAAGAATTGAAAGAGCCTGCTGAAAATGCAAAAAAAAACCCAGCAGAAACAGGCAAATGCAGAGGATCCAACCTGCGCATCAACAGAGGGAACACCACCAGTGCTAGACAGTAGTGGACCAGCAGAGCCACACCTTCTCCCTCACAGAACCAATATTTCCAAGTGAATCAACACTGCATTTGTGAATCTGCCAAGGGTACCTACCACATCCGGTGCTCCCATTGTGGCCTCCTCTTCATTGGAGAGACTGGATGTAGACTGGGAGATCATTTCATTGAGCACCTTTGCTCTTACTGCTGCAAAAACAAGGACTCCCAGTGGCCAACCATTTTAATTCCACATACAAATCCTATACAGACATGTCTGTACAGTTTGCACTGTCAAACTGAGGCTATGCAGAGATTGGAGGAAGAATATTTTGCCTGGGCATTCTCCAACCAAGCGGCATTGACAACAACTTCTCCAGAGTCTGTTAAACCCCCCCACCCCACCCTGTGTCTCTCTCTTTCTCTATTCGTCTGTCTCCTTTCCTCCAGTTCCCCATCCCCTTCCCTCTCCATTCAGGGCTACCTCCTCCCCCATGACCTCAGCTTTTTTCTCTTCTACCGCCCAGTCCACTTACATCCTTTCTTATCTCTTGGCAGCCTTTACTGCCACCCCACCCCACCCCCACCCCACCACCGTCTTTTGCTTGTCCTCCTCTCACCTTTTTATTCAGGCACCCACCCACTTTTTTCCTCATATCTTGAAGAAGGGCTTAGGCCCAAAACATTGCCTACTCTTTGCTGCATGATCTGCTGAGTTTCTCCAGCATTTTTGTGCATTACACTATAATCACTGTGTCTGTACAATGTCCTGATTAACAACTTTCATAAGTGGACCTAGTTTGGAGATACTGTTACATGTAGAGAATGGTAACAGTTTGGAAATACTTTTTCTTCATGCATATCTGATGTTGAGTCAAATGTTATTTGTAAATATGAGACTAATTGACATTGTTAACTAATAGCCAAGAACAAAATAAAAGAGCCAGGAGCTGGGTATTTGCCATGATTTATTCACAGAGTGATAGAATTGTACAGCACAGAAATTGGTCCTTCATCCTACTGAATCTGAACTGTGCATCAAGCAAGCATTCGTTAATAGGACATCCATTTTATTCTCCCACATTCCCATCAATTCTCCCCAAATTCTACTACTCACCTCGGGACAACTTACAATCATCAATTAGTTGCCCACCTGAAATTGTTTGAGGTGTTGAAAGAAACTGGAGATCCTGGAGAAAACTCATACTGTCACAGGTAGAACATGCAAACTCCACACATACAGCTTCAGTGTTGTGGACTGAAGCTGGGTAATTGGAACTGAGAGGCAGCAGCAGAACTAGCTGTACTAACCATGTCATCCAAATCTTATTCAAATGGAAAGTTTCAAGATTTTGATACAATTATGTGGCTGGGAAAAATATTTTGAAGATGTGCATCCTTATCTAGCCACCATGGTGATTTTATTCCACAAATGCTTTTCTTCTTTTAACATTTGATTTTCAACTTTAACTCAGAAATTTTAAAAGTGTATTAGCTGGAAATATTTTCTGTTATAAATCAGTTCAATTCAGTTTTGAATTTTAGTTCTGAATTTCTATAGTTTATCAATCATCTCTTCACTAAGGTGCAGATTTCTGAACAAAATAACCTACCTTAAAGGCAGCATGTCACTGATCACTGACAAATTGATCCCAATTTGATGGATGAGAGAAAGTCAATTTTGACTGAAATTACATTTTCTATGTAGAAATGATTTAATCAACATCATTATTATATATTACAGAATCAAAAATTTTTATGTCATTATCATGGATTAAGATAAAACAATGGTTATTTACCATGCACTAAAACTGCTGTAGAGGTTTGTATATTACTGCATATTGTGAATACAACATTCTATCATCGATCGAGTTCAGTGAGGCACTGTTTATCACTGGCCGACAGTCACAAAATAAACCCTCAACTATCTGAAGATTTTTCTTTAATAATCTGATTGTAGGTTTTAGAAACCTCAAAATGGAAATGCACAACAAACTCTGTTGCTTTAATTTGATAAGCTTATCTTTCAAATAAGAAAATGTCACAATAGAAACTGGTGTGCAGAGTGTTAAAAGAGAAACTGGAGGTGCTCAGCAGGTCAGACCGCTCCATGGAGAGACGTGGACAGTTAATATTTTGGGTTGGGACCCTTTTCCAAGACTAAGGTAAGAAGGCGAGATTGAAAAGATATAAGTGGAGGTGGAGGGGAATTCTGCTTGAATGAGCACCTGTGTTCTATTTTTCAATGAGAGCTGGAGCTTTCTATTTTCTCAACCCCCTCTCACCCAGTGGTTTCCTCTCTACCTTCCCACCTTCATTTGTCCAGTATCCCATTGTTTCTTGACCCCTCCCCATCCCTTTTATTTTTGCTGTCTTCTTCCCCTTCCAATCTTAGGTGCAAAAAAGGGCCCCAACCCTAAATTTTGACTGTCAATTTCTTTTCATGGTTTGCTGCCTGACTTGCTGAGTTCCTCCAGATTCTCTTTGCTCAGGAGTTTTAATTTTTAAAAAAATTGTTAATTTAGACATGCTGCACGGTAACAAGCCATTTCAGCCCATGAGTTTGTGCCACCCAATTTACACCCCATTAACCTACACCCCGGTAAGTTTTGAACCGTTAGAGGAAACCAGAGCCCCCGGGGAAAACCCACGCAGACACAGGGAGAACATACAAACTCCTTACAGACAGCGTGGGATTCAATTTTTTTTTTCCATAGTTCTGTTGAAGCTCACTTGTGAACAATACTGCATACAAGTAAAACAACTGTGGGTCACAAAGAAGAACGAGCAAGAATGAAACACAGAGATTAAAAAAAACAGGTAGAAGGAAGAAATGTTCCAAAAATCAGCTTCAACTTTATTATTAAGTTTTACAGAATCGGTGAATTATTCCAAATTAATTTAAACTCTGCATTAATAATATTCATGTAATGATCTACTTACCTTGTTAACTAGTTCTCCAATCATTCCATCCCATTTTCCATTATTTTGTAATTTGCCATACTGATGATCAGGAACTTGATAGATTTGATATTTAAAGCCAAGATGCTCTGACAGTGCATTGAGAACATCAATAGAAAAACCACAAAATTCTTTCGGTTGACCAAATATGTTGTCTGACACCATAACAAATGGAGCCACCTGAAAATGAAGGGAAAAGATTGAATGATAGAGCAGGTTTTCATACTCATATTCCTTTTGTTAAAATAAGTATGAAGGGAAACTAATGTTCAAGTTGAACAGTTCACTAGAATCAATAGCATTTTTTGTTATCCAGAACTTTAATCTTACTTTTCAAATCCAGACTGGATGAAGGGAATGGACATAATGAATATAATCTCTCAAGAAAAAAAAGTGAATTAGAAATGCTCTAAATTAGCCAAAATAAAACCCTCAAATAATGCCACATCAAATGATGTTAAGCATGAAACATTAAGTGTGTCTTCAGTCTATTTTGTGTTTCTCTGGTTTATTACAGTGATATTAACATATCACCACATCTGAGATGGTGATTCCCATGCAGGACAAAATGGAATTTAATTTACTTTCATATTATTATTTGAAAACATTTCTACAGAGACAAAAAACACATTTTAAAAATATAGAAAATGATTTAAATGTTATAGAGCAATAATGTTTAAATATGTAAACAGATTATTATTGGACAGTTTCGGTTGAGAGAGATATGAGCAGAATGCAGGCATATAGGTTGGTATGGACAAGTTAGGCCAAAGGGATACCATCAATATTATTCTGTTCACTATTCAAGATTATGCAATGTTTTGGTGAAATGAGTTGGTTTGACGTCCAATTTGTGATAAGTTAGATAGTCTAAAACAGATACTATGATTGACCTTGGGGCTCCTGAACTTGGGCAATAAAATACTATCAGTCAAGATTTGTCTCACCATGACAAGGTCAGTTTGTTATAGGATGGAACCTGACTCCAAGCTAATAGCATTCATGAGCACGTACCAGGGGTGTAAGTTAATTGGGTCGCACAGATTTGTGTGACCAAATGGCCTGTTACTGTGCTGTATTTCTAAATTAAAAATTAAAAAGTTGGCCAACCCTGAGCTAGATGAATAATGATCATCTTAGAAACCAGTAATCATGGCAATGGTACATCTGCATCAGATGAGATATAAGGAAACGTGAAAATTAGACAAAATCTGAGTCTCACATTTTGAAACAGTGTGATTTGACTTTCAAAGAATTCAAGAGACAGGAATTAGTCATAATTAACATTGTTAGCTAATAATTTCTGCTTCTGCCATCCTTATAGGAATTATAAGGAGAACATCCTGTTAAAAACTAGTTTGAATTCTGAATTTTCTATACTTTATTAATCATACTCTGCATTATGATGCAGATTTCCATACAAAGCAATCTTCTTTACACATTGTATGATACAATTTCATCATTAATGAACCAAATCAAATTGAACAACTTCAGATCACTTTTAAAATGACACCATTCAGGTTCAGATGAAATCGCTGGGTGAGAGGGGGTTGAGAAAATAGAGAGCTCCAGCTCTCATTGAAAGATAGAACACAGGTGCTCATTCAAGCAGAATTCCCCTCCTCCTCTACTTTGTATCTTTTCCATTTCCCCTTGGGCTTTTATCAAGTTTTGTAAGCAATGTGGACAATTTTAAATACGCATTTACAGATGAAAATAAACTTGTGGCAGACTGAATTAGATTTTCTATCATTTAATTGTTTTGACTGTTCTAATTTATTCATGTGGAAAGAGATAGATTATTGCAGGGACTTGTCAGCAAATCGGCATCTGCAGAATACTAAATTATGTGATGCTTATTTCCTTAAAGAATGTGTGCAGAAAATAGCCACATACAAATGGCAGCCCAGTTGCCACGACCATCACTATCCACAACTGCAATGTTTATTTTCCTCAAAGTACCCTCGAGAGAGAGAAAGTCAAAGGATAGATTCCAAATTAGAGGTGATTTTGCTTCAAGTCCCAACTGGAAGAAATAGCTCAGTGTAATACAACAGGGATGCTATGTTTTCAAATATTTATCTGTCAATCAAGATATTAAATCAAGGCCACATTTATCTCACCAACATTAATGTAATGAATTAAATGGCCGCCTTCTGTATAGTAAATTTCATTGATTTCCACGATATATTCTGGTGATTTGCTTGAATATTAAACAGTTCATTAGTGATATGTTTGAACTAGATAAATAAACTTGCCTTAACTACTTTCATCAGCTACAGAGAAATTGTTCGAAAATCAAAATAAGAGCAGATCAGAATCAGGATTTATTCTCATGAACAAGCCACGAAATTCGGTGTTTGGCGGCAGCATCACAGAGCAAATGTTCATGTAAACCATTTTTACAACAATAAATAAAACAAAATAACAAAATAGTGCTTGATAAGTAATGCAGTGTCTTTGGTTCATTGATTATTCAGGGATCTTATCCCAGCGGGATAGAGGATAGAGTCTGGTTTATAAAGACACCAGACATCTTGTAGATGCCCTCGATGGAGTGAAAGCTGGTGCTTGTGATGACACAGGCCGAATTAACAAATCTCTGGATTTTTTCTTGACCTGAGAGCCTCCATAGCAGACAGTGATGCAACCAGCCAGAATGTTCTCCACGGTACACCTATAGATGTTTTTGAGAGTCTTTGGTGACATACCGAATCTCCTCAAGCACTTCACAAAGTATAGCTGCTGGCGAGCCTTCTTTGTGATTGCTCCAGGACAGATATTAATACGCAGGAATTCAATATTCTTGACCCTATCCACTACTGAGCCCTTGCTGAGGACTAGGTCATGTTCCCCTGATTTTATGCTGAAGTCCACAATCATCTCCTTGGTTTTGCTGACATTGAGTGCAAGGTTGTTGTCGTTACACTGCTCTGCAAGCTGACCTATCTTCCTCATTGTCGATTTATGATTCTGCTGACAACTGTGGTGTCATTGGCAAACTTGTAGATAGCATTGGAATTGTGCCTGGCCACACCGTCCTGGGTGTATAATGAGTAGAGCAGTGAGCTAAGCATGTTCCTTGGGCACACCTGTGTTGATGATCAGTGAAGAGGAGATGTTGTTTCCAATTCAGACTGACGGTGGTTTTCTGATGAAAAAGTCAAGGATCCAGTTGCAGAGGCCTAGAATTTGTAGCTTCTTGTCGAGCACTGAGGCAATAATGGTGTTGAAGGATAAGTTGTAGTCGATGAAGAGCAATCGTATGTATGAGTTGCTGTTTTTGAGGTGATCCAGAGAAGAGTGGAGAGCCAGCGATATTGCATCTGCTGTGGAGCGATTGTGACGAATTGCAGTGGGTCCTGACCTTTGCTCAGGTATGTATTAATTCTGGCCATGACCAGCCTTTCATCACAGTGGAAGTTACTGCTACTAGAAGAGGCATTGACTTAAACAGCAAGAAATAAAAAATGAAAATCTGCAGAAATAAGTTCTGATGAAGGTGAGGGGACCTAAAATATTAACTGTGCTTACATGCTGAGTATTTCTAACATTTTATTTTAAATTATTGAATCAATTTGTCATTATCACTTTTGAACCAGTGTGAAGTTCAAACGAACTACAATTGCCTATATAGTAAATTGCTTCCAATGCAAAAACAAATACGTGAATTAGGGAGATATGTTTATGGCATCATATCTTTACAAATGTTTTCTTTCTTTCTATGCAATGTCAGTTAACCTAGAGAAGTTGGTGCAAAAATGAAGGAGTTGCTTCATTTTTAAATTCTGCTGGCATTAATTTAAAGGGCTAATTTTGAACAATAATTAGCAAGGTGTGAAATCCCTCTTGGTTCGATCGTGTATCCTTAAGTGAATCAAATGCTCCTGAGTCATACGCTCCTGCCCCTGCATGTTTCATTCTGTTATGTAGTGGGGCAGAGGTACATCATTTTAGTAGGTGTCGACTTGTTCATTGCTGCTAGCCAGCTATTCTCTGTGGCATTGGCTGCATTCAGCCCATACCAGTTCAGGTTGACTAAATCATATCCCAGACTCAACTCTGTTCCAAATATCTAAAGGTTTCTCAAAGCACTCTTGCATATAATTACATTGCATAAGATCATAAGAAATAGGAGCAGAAGTAGGCCATCTAACCTGTCGAGCCTGCTCTGCCATTCAAAGAGATCATGGCTGTTCTGAAGATAGGTGCATTTCCACCTACCTGCCTTTCCCACATATCCCTCAAGTCCCCCATTATATAAAAATCTAACCAACTTTATTCTAAATACATTTACTGAAGTTGCCTCCACTGCTTCCATGAGCAGTGAATTCCATCGATTCACCACCCTCTGGGAAAATAAGTTCCTCCTCATCTCTGCCCTAAGTCAACTACTCTAAAACTTGAGGCTATGCCCCTTACTTCTAGTCTCCCCTACCAATAGAAACTATTTCTTAAAGTTGTTACAGGTGTCAAAAAGTGCATACTTTTGGATGATATATCAGCCATCTTTTCCTCTATTGGTCCTTTCTCTTCAATACTCCTCTCCATACTTTTCTCTCTATCCTGTGATCATTTTCATTTTTTTGTCAAACACTTCCTTATTACAATGAGCCATTGAGCAATTTCAAATTGTCATTCAGATAAGGATTCCATTGATCAATCAAAACCTGTTGCCGTTCATGTATGTTCTTCCTGATTAATTTACCCTCCTGCATACATCTTCCCAAACTATCATTTCTAAATTGGTAAGTGCTGTGCCTCTCTGAAGTCAGTTATATGGATTGAATTCCTCATTAGATGCTGATGCTTTAGCATGGAGACAACTATGCCCCAGCATTGAGCTACAGTTCCAGTCAAACTCTCTCCATTTAACTTGCAGCTGAATTGCTTTTGCTTGCCTGCACACTAATTAAGTCCACTCTAGCAGCAGTCAACTAATTCCAACACAAATTTTACTCACAAACATCAAATCAAAGCAGACTTAGCCAACAGTACTTTGAGGCCAACTCAACAAATAGCATGAATCATCTATCACCATTTACAAAATAATTTCTCAGAGAAATAGTTTAGTCATCAATTAAATCCATTAGCAATTTTAATGTATCTGAATAAAAATAATGCATTGTTTATCTATTTATTTAAATGTGGCTCAGAAAACATATTCCCAATTATTTTCATCTCGCCGTCACTTGAAGTCAATTCAGCCTGCTTGTCTGAAGATTCCCCCTTTTCACAGTTGTCTTCCATTTCTGCAGCTCCAGGATGCATTTTCTTGGTGCTTCTCTTCTTCTTCTTATCAGTGGGAGTACTTTTCGCCTTACACGCTTTAGCAAAGTGGCTGAGTTTCCAGCAATAGCTGCAGGTAGCAAATTGAGCCAGGCACTTCTGTCTGGGGTGCCAGCTCTTATCACAGAAGTAGCATTTTTCAGGAGATGGAGCCCTTAACCTACGACCGGGCAGTCACTCTAGCCAAAATACTGAGAAGTGCCATGCAGTCCAGTGAAATGCTAGAAACTGAAAAGGGAACACCCAGGAGTGCTGAAACCCCAAAGGAAAGAAAAAGGTGAACTCCTGAAAAATGCTACTTCTGTGATAAGAGCTGGCACCCCAGACAGAAGTGCCTGGCTCAATTTGCTACCTGCAGCTATTGCTGGAAACTCAGCCACTTTGCTAAAGCGTGTAAGGCGAAAAGTACTCCCACTGATAAGAAGAAGAAGAGAAGCACCAAGAAAATGCATCCTGGAGCTGCAGAAATGGAAGACAACTGTGAAAAGGGGGAATCTTCAGACAAGCAGGCTGAATTGACTTCAAGTGACGGCGAGATGAGATCCCCTGTGATAGCTCAATTGACTCCAAAGCTTGGGGAATGTTACGGACTGGAACAGTCAACTATGAAGGGGGAGGTAAATGGTGAGACTCTTGATTGTCCAATGGACTTGGGGAGTGCTAACAACTACATCCACGAGAGAGTTGCCAGAGCCTTAAATTTGCGGAGATATCCAGTGAACCGAAAGATATCAATGGCTTGTAGTGAACTTAAAAAACTGTACGGGACAAATGTAAAGTTACTTTAAATTTGCAGTAGTAGGAAAAGAATCCCATACACTTTTTAAGGGATTTTGCTGAATTTGGGGGTGGTAACTTCTTAAGGGGGGCCATTCTTTCATTAAAGGGGAGTGTACTTAACAGTAGAGATAATGCACAGCCAATGTTGGTACAGCAAGGCTCGTCAGAGGGGAGGCAGGCAGCTTGGCAGACATTCACCAGTTACCACATCCAGAGAGGATCAGCTTAGATTTTAAAGGCCCATTACCTTCCAACAACAAAAATGTACATTTCCTTACTGTAATTGACGAATATTCCAGGTTTCCCTCTGCGATACCCTGCCCTGACGTCTCGTCAGCATCTGTCATTAAGTCACTTGACAGAATTTTCAGCATTTTTGGTTTTCCCAATTACATTCATACCGATAGAGGCTCAGCATTCATGAGCGCTGAACTGCGGCGAGCCCTGCTATGAAAGAGGATTGCCACCAGCCGTACCACGAGCTACAACCCGCAGGGCAATGAGCAGGTTGAAAGGGCTAATGCTACAGTCTGTCTGGAAGACTGTTAATCTTGCTTTAAAAACACATGGTTACCCTGTTACCCAGTGGCAGAAGGTGCTGCCTGAGGCACTATATTCTATTCGGTCTTTATTGTCTACTGCAACAAATCAAACACCTCATGAATGTATGTTTGCCTTTCCTAGGAAATCAGGAACTGTGATGGACTGGCCAGCCTGTTTATCTGAGCCTGGAACCGTGCTGCTGAAGAGCCAAGCTCGGGCGTGTAAAACAGACCCCCTAGTCCAACCAGTTCAGCTACTGCATACTAACCCCAACTACGCTCATGTTAAATTCCCAGACGGGAGTACTGACACTGTACGCCTAGGAGATCTGTCTTCGCCTGGTTCGCCCCTTCCTCTCACCCCTACTCAGAGTGCGCCTGAAAGGTTGGATTCACCCTCCCCCCCCCACCCTGTGACCCCTAATAAGCTTTCAGATGGCCATGATGAGGCTCCACTGCCTCACGCTGGCGATTCTGGAGCAGGTCCAGAAGCCAGTCCTTCCCACACTACAGTCCCAGGATCTGTACCAGTTCGCAAGGTTACAAAGGAGCACCAGAATTCATAAACAACCTGATAGACTGACATATTCATAAAACATCTCATCATATTTCGATTGGTTGCTAGATACTGGCGTATTTTGGCTGTTAGAATATCTCAAAGCCAAACATGATATCCATGTATCGCTTGCTTCAGTCTTTCCTAGCAGCTGTCCTTTTGATTTTAACCCTTCTTCTGCCGGGGGGAGACTATAGGGAATGTCTGCCAAGCTGCCTGTCTCCCCTCTGGCGAGCCTTGCTGTACTAACATTGGCTGTGCATTATCTCTACTGTTAAGGACACTCCCCTTGGGTATAACTGTATATGCATCTATTGTCTTTCATTATTGTTCCATGAGTTTCTGCTAATAAAAGCCATGATTATTGCTTGACCATATCGTCTTTTCTACTTCATCAACTGGCACTTCAACCACATACCTTTTATTTTATTCTTATATATTTTATTTAGTTTTAAATTTATTTTCTTCCAGTTTTTTTTTGCTGGTTGATTGAATTCTGGATTTCAAGGGTTTTACTGTACATTACAGAAAATACACTATTTCTGCAGAATTTAATAAAACACATTCATTGTTGCATTTTGCATCCCTTCATTATAAAGAATACAAAATGTTTGCTGTTTGCAATACGAAACAATTTTGAAAAGGACAGATAAATCCAAGAAGAAACACACGAGTGGCCTGCTGATGCTGGAATCTGGAACAAAAAAAACAATCTGCTGGAGGAAGTCAGCAAGTCAAATCTTGCAAAAATATTCAGACTGAAATGTTGACCATTTTCTTTAATCCACTGATGTTGCTTGACTATCTGTAGCAGTTTGCTTGAAGTCCAAGCGGAGTCTTGCTCCAAAATACTAACAAAAATTGATGTGAAATTTCCACAAAAACATGGTCATCTGCATGGAACTTAGTATTTTCTCGCCAAAACTGTCAGGAAGCTTGGAACTCCTGCACAATTTTACAGTAATGTGGAAATTGCAAATATCATGGAGCTGATTTCTGCTATCATTCCAAATGCACTTTGATTTCGGGGTCCAGTGGTGGCACATGAACATCCTGCAGCTCTCAGCAGTTACACTGGGAAATCTGCCTGTTGAACTTTGGCCAGGTTGGAGCAGTCAGTGAGCAAACTCATTTATTTTAATGCAGAGTATCTGCAAGGGAGAAAGGCATTTTGATATTTCAATAATGTAGCGGCCCGAGCCCACTCCACGGGCCGACACAGCAAACAGTGGTCGAACACGACGATCGGGCAGACAGCACACGGAATCCCATAGACCGCAGAAACAGCGGTCGAATCAGCCAATCACAGCCAGCGGATCACAGGGGATCCAATCTGGGCCCGCGCATCTGGGACAACCAATCAGCAGCCAGCCTCGCTCAAGCCATGCCCTGGTGGTGACACAGCCGGCTGCCTATAAAAGGCAGAGCTGCAGCCCAATAAAATCAGTGTCGATTACACTCCCTTGGCGTGCGAGTCTTCTTTCCACCTCGAGCTACAACCTGAGATATAACTGTAGCGACCCCACTGCAATAGTGCAATAGTCCAGAGTGATCGAGGTTTAAGAAGTAAATAACTACTTCAAAGTGAAGAGGTGCATTTTATTCATCTACTGGAGTGTTTTGTAGGAATAATTATACTGAGAGATGAGAAACTGCTCATTCAAAACAATTTATTTGGCCTTGAAAGGTATTTGATAAAGTTAAGCATTAAAAGTTGAACAAATTATGAATACCAAGTTAGATTGATAACAGAAATTGTTGAAAAAAAGTTTATTTTCTGGGGAGCAAGAACAAGAGGGCTTTCACTGAAGGATTTTGTTTCCCTTCCTTTCAAACCAGAATATTCTTCTGTAATGAGCATAGCGACATTAATAAATGCAAATCTGAACTATGAAAATTTGTGTGTATAAAATATGCATGCTTTTAATTGATTGCGCTGGTTCACAGCGTACTTTGTATTGAATTACCCTGTGGTCTGTCAGAACTGCTCAGCACTAATGGGGAGATTAAGATGCAATTCAGCTCCTCCTGTCAACTTCTTGATTTAATATCAGCACTTCTAAATTTAGCCATCTTAAAACATATTGGCTTTACAAAGGGATGTTCATTTTTTTTCCTGATCTAACACAAACCAAATTGATATTGTTAAGAGCTCATGCTACATTCACTTACTGAGAACATAAAACTACACGAAGGGACTTAGAATACAAAAAAATCAGACAAATCAAGAGAAATTAAATACAATGAGGAAAAGTAATGCTTTCTTAATGAGAATATTTAATGCACCAAATACTTGAATGAGAAGCATTGGACACTTAAAAGGGAGATGGACACTTAAAAGGGAGATGATTGAAAGTATTTGAAAAATGTGAAAATAACACAATGCTTTAAATACAAGATTGCTTATACCAAAGCTAATGGAATGCTGCCTTGTTCTCAAGGATGTTTGTCTTTATGTTGAAGCATTACCCAGCATACTAATGAGGCCATGTTCAAATATTTTGAGCATCCAATTTTCAAAAAGAGAGATGAACTGAGTGGATTTGGAGGATAGCAACAGGATTTGGAGCAAAAACAACTGATGCTCCTTCAAATAATTTTTTTTTAAAAAGGGATTTGATACAAATCCAGTTGGGAACAGGAATTAAATTTATAGGAAAAAGTAGAGACTGAATGGTCAAATATTCAATGGGAACAGATGGCTGCAAGAGATGCTGGGACCAAAGTTTGTTGTTTATAGAACCATAGAACACTACAGCACAGAAACAGGCCCTTGGCCCTTCTAGTCTGTGCCAACCACTTTTTTTGCCTAGTCCCACTGACCCACATCCATTCCATAGCCCTCCATATTTCTCCCATCCATTTAACCATCCATATTCTTCTTAAATGTTCCATACTCCCATCACTCTCTGTGTATAGAAGTCCCCCCTCACATTCACCCTAAACCTTTCCCCTTTCACTCTTTACCCATGTCCTCTGGTTTGTATCTCACCTACCCTCAGTGGAAAAAGCCTATCTACATTAACTCTATCTATCCCCCTCATAATTTTAAATATCTCTATCAAACCTCCTCTCATTCTTCTATGCTTCAGGGAATAAAGTTTTAACCTGTTTAACCTTTCCCTTCAACATCCTGATAAATCATTTCTACTCCCTCTCTATCTTATTGATATTTTTCCTCTAGTTAGTTGACCAAAACTGCACACAATACTCCAAATTTGGTCTCACCAATGTTTAATACAACTTTACTATAACATCCCAACTCCTATACTCAGTACTTTGATTTATGAAGGCAATATGCCAAAAGTTCTCTTTACAACCCTATCTTCCTGTGATTCCATTTTCAGAGAATTGAGTATCTGTATTCCCAGGTCCCTCTGTTCTACTACATTCCTCAATGCCCTACCATTCACTGTGTATGTCCTTTCTTGGTTTGTCCTTCCAAAGTGCAACACCTCACCCTTGTCTGCATTAAATTCCATCTGCATTTTTCAGCTCATTTTTCCAGTTGGTCCAGATCCCTCTGCAAACCTTGAAAATCTTCTTCACTATCCTCAACGCCTCTAATCTTTCTGTCTTCTGCAAACTTTCTGATCCAATTTACCACATTATCATCCAGATCATTGATAGATGGTTCCAGCACCAGTCTCTGAGGTACACCAAAAGTCACAGGCCTCCTGACTAAGAAGCAATCATCCATCATTATTCTTTGGCTCCTCCTGTCTGGCATTGTCAAATCCAATTCATTACTTCACCATGATTACCAAGCATCTGAACTTTCCTGACTGACCTCTCATGTAGAACCTTGTCAAAGGCCTTACTAAAGTCCATGTTGACAACATCCACAGCCTTTCCTTCGTCAACTTCCCTGGTAACCTATTAGAAAACTCTACAAGATTGGTTAAACATGACCTACCACACAGAGCCATGTTAACTATGACTAATCAGTTACTGGGTATGCAAATAATGGTATATCCAAACTCTTAGAACACCTTCCAATATTGACATCAGACTCTCCAGCCTATAATTTCCAGGATTAATTTTGAGACTTTTTTAAACAACGGAATAATATGAGTTACCCTCCAATCCTCAGGCACAACACCCATGACTTTTAATATTTCTGCCAGAACCTCGGTAATTTCTACACTAATTTCCCTTAAGATCCAAGAAAACATCTTGTCAGGCCCTGGGGATTTATATACCCTTATTTGCTTTAAGACAGCAAGTGCTTCCTTCTCTTTAATCTGGATAGGTTCCATGATGTCACTGCTTGTTTTCCTTACTTCCCATAATTCTGTTCCCATTTTCTGAGTGAATACTGATGTAAAAAAGCATTTACGATCTCCCTCAACTCTTTTGGCTCCATACAAAACCAACCACTCTGATCTTCAAGGGGAACAATTTTGTCCCTTACTATCTTTTGCTCTTAATATACCTGTAGAAACCCTTAGGATTTTCATTCACATTGCCTGTCAAAATGACCTCAAGTTTTCTTTTAGCATTCCTGATTTATTTCTTGAGGTTTAACTTGCACTTTTTGAAAGAAAGTGACCCACATTAACATGGGAATACAGGTGGGCAT